>NC_065414.1:3142500-3767500 GCF_024362695.1 Pectinophora gossypiella | reverse complement strand
TTGTGTTGTATTTCCCGCTTAAGCTTAACACTTACACCTTATTTTTTATTATGTATCATTGGGTGGCGCGACTGCCTTAGATGAACGACAGCGATACGGTCAAAGACTTCTCGAGTTATTAGGTTGTTACATAACAAACAACTTTTTGTAACAACAAACTACTTAATAGATCTGCTGATAACGATTAATGAGATCCTAAAGAGTACAATACAATTATGTACCTTTTTTATTACAAACAAAAAAGTGTAGGTAACAAAAAATAATTAATAAAAGTGAAGAATAAAAAAATCCGCAGTTATCTCTAATATCATGAGCAGAGGGACTAAAATTATACAGAGTGTTATCACCATCGTAACGAAAACTGATGGATGGGCAGACGTTGATTCTGAGTTGATATCAAGTGGAATTTTCCGTCGCCCAAGTATGGAACTCTTCTTCTATCGTGTGGGCTGTGAGGTGGATTACCAACCTCAGCAACCCTGGTGTCAGGTTTATTATTGAGCCGCCAACGGCCCCTGACATGGTTCATGTAACGATTACTCACTTACATCAGTGGTTTAAACGCGGCTTCCGACTTTCGGAAAATCAGGTGATCAGCCTGTAATGTCCTAACCAAACGAGGGATAACGGAGTGTTTTTTTTTAGTAAACTGTGGAACTGAAAAGCTACTTCTGACTACGACATCCTAACATGGATACGTCTACTACATGAGAAAGGTCATTTTAATCCTAAGCTGTCTTAGTACCTTGCCTGAGTAAAGACAAACAATAGCCCCTAGACAAAAAAACAATATGTCTGCAATAGTGACCCTAAGTAGTTCTACAATAGTTACATAATTGATCGAAGTCACAAGTCACAAAGGTGCATCACTAGCAATTCTTTTGATCTGTCACAAGCTTCGTTGAACGTGTTATGTGACGTCATCGTATTGTGAGTCAACCTTGGACGCCCAGTAACCTTATTACGTCTTTCATGGCGTCTGTGGCCACTTAAAGATCACTTACCCTGCCGCGGTGACGACTATATCCCAATTCTGGTAGTCAGAGGTACATTTATCGCAAAATGAACTAAGTACCTACACCTCTGTTGAGCCGTATCGACGTCTATAATGTTCGACACTAACTTGTGTAAATGAAAACTGCGCTTAAGATTAATTAATAATTCATTAGTCCAAGTCCAGTACCGGGGTTTGATTGTTTGTTTCCCAATTGAGAAGCAAGCCAGTGTACCACAAAACCATAGAGACTATTTGAGTATGTATAATGTAGGTATGTACTTAAAGTAATTTGAATCATAAAATGAAAATTGTCCCTAACAGTTTCTTTAATGAAGGATATTTTTTTACAATAAACCGTTCCCCAATAAATAATACTCCCTTCAAATCCGTTCATTATCTTTATTATCATTATTTCAGAAATACAATTTAATCTAAAAACATTGCAAAAATAAATTTTATTTTTATTTACTTACCATTTTCTTTTAAGTTTTATTATCATTCCGTCACTTAATTAACGTGGAGAATATCAAATATCAGGCGAAATGCCGGGCGTTTTTCTTTCGTAACCGAGGACAAAGAAAATTAGAACCATTGGAAAACAAAGAGAAGGGCCACCACAAAATAACGAGCCTAAAGGTCTACTAAGAGTTCTCATTCCATATCGCCGAAAGTTTACGCATTTTCGACTTCATTTTCATGTGAATACACCAGAGGAAGCTTTACATACATACATGAACTCACGTCTATTTGTATAAGCAAAAACTATGGATTCCATTTGCTTCGATCCTGACACACTTCTCTTGCTTCCTTCACATTTATCAGTCGTTTCGTACATGCACGCCGGTACAGAGTAGATCGCACTAAACAAAAAAAAAACATCTCCAATTTGATCTTTGTACGTCATTCTAGGTCTTCAAAGTTTTTCTTTTTTTAATTGACATTTAGTGTAAGTTTTTGATTTGTTACCTTACATACATACATACATAAATAGCCTATGTACGACCCACTGCTGGGCACAGGCCTTCTCTCAATCAACCGGATTGTTACCTTTATAATAAATAATGTATTTCTTTCTTAATTCAAGTTTCAGGCACTGAAACACGGTTTGCGGATGCATACAAAACCAGCATAGGCATTTGATGAGAGTGGAGGAAGTGAAACTGGTGTGTCATATTCGCAGTACTTAAGTAGAATTTCGTGAAACCTCAGCGCTCCCCATTTTTCCGACCAACTACGTAGTTAAACCATTTGCTGCAACAAAAAGTCACGTCAAAAAAAGCCGTCGTTTTTCGCAATCGTTTGCAACTTTCGGCTGAGGTCCCAGGAAATATACTTGCATAATTCTATTTTACTCATTCTTATATTCGGTTTTAAAAACCAACAGTAGGGGTTGATGGCAAAGCGAAATATAATTGGGACGCGAATGAAATTAAAACTCGCAAGAAAGATCCCGGAGAACTCTTAGATAATTGATCATGAAAGCAGAAAAACAAGATGAAATTAATGCGTCGCCATCAAAACACTTCACCGTATTAATTAAGCGTCCACTTAGGGTTTTGTTTGTTATAGAAAGTTGGAATATGGAAGTTAGACAATGTTTTTGCTGCGGCTTTGGCTTTTTGGCAGTCGTTTTGACCTTCGTAGTTTAGGGGTTAAAGAATTGGTCCCAAGTTCGAATCTCGGTGGGGATATAAAACACGTAATTTTAATCGCTCCGCAGTTTTTATTTGTTTTTACTGATAAATACCTTACATAAAGTTATAAAAATACTACAGTTATATCGAAAATCAATAGTGTTACAGTGTAGTGTGTGCAAATAAGTGAATTTTCCTTTAATTGACGTGCAATAAACAATAACATTTTAAAGGTTAGAAATTACTTACCTACCTAAATTATTGCCGAAGTTTGTACGCGCGCGCTTCCAGGAACCGCGCCCGCGCTTCCCGAAATTCATTGACCCCGCGCTCGCTAGTAGCCAACCGGCCGCGAGTTCGTGAATGGCGCAATCTCTACTTCTAGCTCTAGTGCGGCGTAATAAGGTGTATTTTACTTCGTGATTGATTGGCAAGTAAAGATTGTTGAAATTTATTAGTAAGTAAAATGGCAACCACTAATAATAATTTGAAGGGAAATGAGACGAATGAATGTGCTAAATGCCATAACGCAATACCGAAAAGAGAGTTTTTATCTTGCTTTGTTTGCAAGCTTAAATATGATTTACACTGCGCCAACGTGTCATACAAGCTGTTCCAGTTGATGGATAAACCACGAAAAAGCTGGAAATGTCCTGATTGCCTCAGAAAACAACCCAAAGTAGGTAATACTAACGCGCCTACATCTCGCCCAAATGGTGCTTGCCAATCAAAGACGCAAAAAATTGACGGTCAATCGAATTTTATGGGTGCCACCACTGCCGCTGTCATGCCTTCTGAGTCTCTCCCGCTAACACCGCCGCCACCGTGTTCTCATAGCCACTTTGCTGAGGAAAGGCTCCGTGAAATTATACAACAAGAGCTTCAAACCGCAATGAGCGTGACTCTAAAGAAGCTCGTTAAGGCGGAACTTAAAACCATCAATAATAAAATTGATAACTTCCAGGAGTCAGTTAATTTCTTCAATAAACAATTCGAGGACATGAAAACGGCCCTGGAAGAAAGGTCCGCTACGATTGCTCAGCTCAAAACTGACAACGAGGCTCTAAAATCTACAGTATCTGTCCTAGCTGATAGACTCAATTCAGTCGAATTGCACATGAGGGAGGGAAACATCGAAGTCAATGGCATACCAGAACACCGCTCAGAGAATTTGATGGACACTTTCACACAACTAACAAAAGCTGTACAGATTCCTCTTCAGCCCGATGATATTCTGCATGCAACCAGGGTCGCTAAATTGGCTCGAGACAACGACAGACCGCGAGCTGTAGTGGTTAAGTTGCGCAGCGCACGAGTTCGCGATACGGTGCTAGCCGCTGTCACCAACTTCAACAAGAAGAACCCCCAAGACAAGCTGAGCTCTCGCCACCTCGGAATTGGGGGAACCCGTACTCCGGTCTACGTCACTGAGCATCTGACACCTGCGAACAAACACCTACACGCCGCGACTCGTAAAAAAGCCAAGGAGCTCTCCTACAAATTCATCTGGATTCGAAATGGGCGTATTTTTGTTCGGAAAGATGAAACTCATCAAGCACTTTACATTAAAAGTATTGAAAGCCTTAATAGCCTCAATTAAACATATTGTTATGTCAGTAAATGATTTAGATCTAATTTGTTAAAAATGCTTGATATTTACTATCAAAACGTTCAGGGACTCAGAACAAAGACTAATGAGTTGTTTAAAAGTGTTCATAATTGCAATTATAAAGTTATCGCTTTTACTGAGACATGGTTAAATAGTAACATTTCGAATGGTGAGTTGGTAGGTGATGAGTATGTGTTATATCGCAGAGACAGAACTTGCTTAAATAGTACAAAAAAAGAGGGTGGAGGCGTAATGCTGGCGGTTTCAAAAGATATTCCTTCAGTTCGTGTACAAAGTTGGGAGACTAACTTGGAAAATCTTTGGGTGACATTGGAAATTATCGTTAATGGCTCGGTAAGAAAGCTTTCCATTTGTGTAGTATATTTGCCTCCACCAGTGAAACTAGAATCTTTATCGCGTCTCCTTGAAAGTATTGATAATGTTATTCCATACACAGATGATCTCGTTATTTTAGGAGATTTTAATTTAAGATTTATTGACTGGAATGTCAAAGAAAACTGTAATTATATGGAGCCATCTAATTATAACGCAGCTCTGGGTTATTCTTTAATAGATTTTATAGCTAGTAATAATCTATACCAAGTTAATAGTATTAGTAATAGCGAAGGTCGATTTCTTGATCTAATCCTATGTAAATCATCCCAAGCATATGTGACTAGTCCTCTTAGCAACCTAACAAAATGTTACCAAAACCACCCTGCCTTAGTTTTAAATATTTCCTACTGTGATGTTAGTTATATACGTCCTAAAATTAATATTAAACCTAATTATTATAAGGCTGATTATGAGGGTATTATATGTAGTTTTAAAAAAGTGGACTGGCAGCGCGAACTAGTATGTTGTAATACTGTAAACGAAATGGTTAGCGTATTTTACGATATATTATATCACACCATTAATAAATTTGTACCTAAACGTAACATTAAGAAATCCAACGTACCATCATGGTTTTCATTCGCGCTTTCTAAGCTCTTGGCAGAAAAAGACAGGGTTCGTATTAGACACCGTAAATATGGAAATCCTCGCGATGAAATCGAATATAAATTACTTCGAAGTCGTTGTCATAAGTTGTACGATAAATGCTATAATGAATACAAAAATAGTATAGAATCTTCTATCCCAAAAAATCCTAAATTGTTTTGGAGCTTCATCAAAAATAAACGTGGTGGTCACTCTAATATACCAGCTAGAATGCAATTGAATGGTGTTGCTGTTGAGTCAGGTTCAGATATCGCCAATTTGTTTGCTACTCACTTTCAATCGGCCTATTCTTCAGACATACCTCTTCAATCATTAAACATAACCAACATTTCTTCTGATAATTGTATAAATAAGTTACAATTCCATGAGCGCGATGTGTTGAAAAATATCAAAAAAATTGACGCACTAAAGGGAGCAGGACCTGATTCTATCCCTCCTCTGTTCATAAAACGCTGTGGTACATCGCTAGCTCTACCACTAACTTTGATTTTTAATCGCTCTCTTGATGAAGGGGTATTTCCTGATCAATGGAAAAAAGCACGTATTGTCCCAGTTTTTAAAAAAGGGAATCATGATGATATACAAAACTATCGACCTATATCAATTCTCTCAGGTTTTTCTAAGCTATTCGAGTCGCTCGTGTGTCCTGTGTTAACATCGTATGTCGATAAAAATATCTCTGATAACCAACATGGCTTCAGAAAAGGTCGTTCTACACTGACCAACTTAGTACCCTTTATTTCAGATATATCTGATGAGGTGGATAAGGGATCAGAAGTCGACGCCATATATACGGACTTTAGCAGCGCCTTTGATAGAGTTAATCACAACATTCTTCTACAAAAACTTAAAATATATGGTATCGAAGGATCGCTGCTCAAATGGTTCAAGTCCTACCTCTCTAGTAGATCTCAGAGCGTGGTGGTTGACGGTTATGAATCTGAAGCATATTTTGCTAAATCAGGAGTTCCCCAAGGCTCCCATATTGGGCCAATACTTTTTTTGGTCTTCATCAATGACATTACAGATCATATCAAAAATTCAAAATTTTCTCTGTTTGCAGATGACTTAAAAATGTATAATTCTATACATTCCAATGCCGATGCTTTCCTTATGCAGAATGACTTGAATGCGATTAAAACCTGGTGCGAGCAAAATTGTATGTCCCTCAATGTTAACAAATGTTTTCATATTAAATACACTAGAAAAAAGAAACCACTTGTTACTATGTACGAGATAGGCGGCGTAGCTGTAAAGGAGGTGAAGGAAGTACGCGACCTGGGCGTTATTATGGATAGTCAATTGACATTCGCATCTCATGTTGATAAGACAGTTAAAAAAGCTGCCCAAATGCTTGGTTTTCTTAAGCGAAATACGGTTAGTTTTAAACGCCTCGAAACCAAGGTCCTCCTCTATAATGCTCTTGTGCGTAGCCATCTCGAATATGCCAGTACGTCATGGAGTCCATTCTATGCAATTCATTCACAACGTGTTGAGGGCATACAAAGAGCTTTTACCAGACATTTGGCTTACTGTAGCAGAGGTTTTTCTCATCGGCAACCTTATGGACAGCGTCTCGATAAGTTTGACATGCTTACTCTGGCCAACAGAAGATTTCTACTGGACATGAAATTCCTACACAAGCTAATCAATGGACATATTCACTGCGATCACCTACTTAACAAAGTTTCACTCAAAATTCCCTATAAATATCCTCGATATAAAATTAAAAACATCTTTTACACCCCTCCGTCTAAAACAAACTTGGGTTTGCAATCACCGATGACTAGAATTTTAAACCAATACAATTTCGCCAATGGTCACGTTGAAAACCTTGATGTGTTCCATGACACTCATTCAAGATTTGTGAGAAATGTCCTGAAATACTTAAGTCCAAATTCTTAACTATTTAGTAAGTAATAAGTAAATTCATAAGTTCATATATTTTTTTTTATTCTACTTTACTTTCATATTTTATTCATATTTAAATAAGTAGAGACTGCTGTGTTAATTTTATTACTAATTTGTAGATGCTATGTACACTGTAATTGTCATATATATGTCGTAGCAGTGGGTCGGTGTCGGTCGTAACATCATCATCATAATGGAGGGTGGGCGTTAGAAGACAATAATGGCCGTCATCAGTATCACAATCATTTTATTTACTTCCACATAGTTTTTGTATCACGATTAAATAAAGTCACAGCATAAGGTACACACTCACGGCAACGTCACGGTATTCGTAACGGTTACACAGTCTCTCGTTATCTAGCGCGCATAAGGACGTTAGCGCGAAGGGGCTACTCGCCCTCTACTTGCCCTCCACCACCCATGGTTCCTATATTCGGACCGAATCATCGGGACATGTGAACGTACTTGCTAGGTACTCTTTTCCGATCACACTTTCTTGACGTCCCTACAAGTTATAGGTGAGCGACTATAGCACTCCTCGTAATTATTCGACACGTCCGCTCATGACGATGGTTCGCGGTAGACTGCCCGACTAGAACGGCAGTGCACGTCCGCTCGACACGACGACTCTGTAGTGACTCCCTCGACTTCACCCCGCTCTGCTCGTACGCCACCTGACGTCAGAGCGTTGCAACTTCATGATGGAAGTGTTGCAACTTCATTGTATTTTCCGATTTGATCAATTTCTCTTCTTAATTCATAACTAACTCCGACACGGCCATCCTGCGTGACACACGTCCTCGTGTGTTAATCTGAAACAATATACCACAGCACAGTATCCAAGTTCGCTCGGTCATTCCTGACCTAACATGAGACTCTATAAAGGACTCTACATGAGCTCTACTTGTGACTCTACACGAGCTCTACTTGTGACTCTACACGAGCTCTACTTGTGACTCTACACGAGCTCTACTTGTGACTCTACACGAGCTCTACTTGTGACTCTACACGAGCTCTACTTGTGACTCTACACGAGCTCTACTTGTGACTCTACACGAACTCTACTTGTGACTCTACACGAGCTCTACTTGTGACTCTACACGAGCTCTACTTGTGACTCTACACGAACTCTACTTGTGACTCTACACGAGCTCTACTTGTGACTCTACACGAGCTCTACTTGTGACTCTACACGAGCTCTACTTGTGACTCTACACGAGCTCTACTTGTGACTCTACACGAGCTCTACTTGTGACTCTACATGAGCTCACATTACATCATGATAAATCATCAACTAACAATACACGGACCATTGACCAGTATTCACACACTATAAACAACCAAACTTGAAAATCCAATTACTCTTTACACATCGGTCGTTACTATCACCTAAACGAGCGATAGTAACTCATGCCACTCTACTGAGCGACGATATCTCAAAACCAGGCGTCACTACCACCTAAATCGAGCGGTAGCAACTCATGCCACTCTACTGAGTGACGATATCTCACAACCAGGCGTCACTACCACCTAAATCGAGCGGTAGCAACTCATGCCACTTACACCAAGTGACGATATCTCACAACCAGGCGTCACTACCACCTAAATCGAGCGGTAGCAACTCATGCCACTTACACCAAGTGACGATATCTCAACACAGTCGTTGCTGCCACCTAAACCGAGCGACAGCAACTCATGCCACTTACACCAAGTGACGATATCTCAACACAGTCGTCACTGCCACCTAAATCGAGCGACAGCAACTCATGCCACTTACACCAAGTGACGATATCTCAACACAGCTAGCACACAAACTTTACATTTTAGTTGGTAGAATAGTGGTCCATGGGTTACAAATTTCTTCTACATCACTAATTTCTAATTCGTGTAGTTTGACTAATTCTACCGGAAGTCAACTTGACTTAGATTCAGGTACAATGTCATGACCAAATACAAAGTCAACATGACATCCAGGCCTCGACCGCATACCTGTAGTTTCTAAGACGAGCAGCACAAAAGTGGCTGCAGCCCCGAACACTACAAGTGCGCAGCTCCCTATCAGAGTTGCTCCGAAACAGGTCAATGGGTTACACAATTTCTTCTACATCACTAATTTCTAATTCGTTTGACTAATTCTACCGGAGTTCAACATGACTTAGATTCAGGTACAATGTCATGACCAAATACAAAGTCAACATGAAATCCGGGCTTCGACCGCATACCTGTAGTTTCTAAGACGAGCAGCACAAAAGTGGCTGCAGCCCCGAACACTACAAGTGCGCAGCTTCCTATCATAGTTGCTCCGAAACAGGTCAATCATAGCTTTCATTGCTCAATTAAATCAACATCTACTGCAAAGCACAACAGGCTGTAATATTCCTCCCCAAACTGCCGTTACGCTACAAAACAGTCATGAGTCACATCATCCCCTCCCGGGATGGCCACCATGGTCCACGACCACAAAACGACAGAGCACCCTGCTCTCACACACACAAGTCATAAAGTCACAGTGTAGCGACCAACACCTCGAGGAAATATTACCGCATTTAAACAATTACCAATTCGGTATTATCATTATTTAGAATGTTTTGCTCCAATTTTCTCACTAATGATTTACTCTGTTTCGGGCATTTTCTAAGCCTATTTCATTTAATCGTAATCCAAATCATTTTACTTCGCAATGTTTACTTCACTTCATTACGATTTCCAATTTAATTAAAGTTAACAAAAGAGAACTTTCTGCACTATATTCGTTTGTATCCTATTAAAACTTTCCATATTTCAAATCAGGTGAAACAGATACGACTCACCGGGACGTATAAGAATTTCCAATAAAAGATCAACCACTGGTCTTGTGACATGGTTTAGGTCTTCAACAGCACCAGCGCAGCAAGTCCGGCTGGTATACAACGCGCTGCCATGATGTCGTCACTTTACACGGCTACGGCTCAGCCCGCGCCATTTTCATCCCCGCTTGCAATCCACCAATTGCCGTACCACGTGGCAAGTTATGACATGAAACAAAAGAATTCACTGTATTATCGTATTCAAGTGACTTTCTTTCAACCGGTTTAAAAAGATTTCAATAAAGAATGTTGAATTTTGAAACATTTGATGAATGACGGTAGATTACAAAACACGTTATTTATCGAGACTCAATTATCATGTCATGATTAATTTCTTTTCGCATGGATTGAGAAAATACAACTTTAACCACCCAGGTTAAGCGTGTCTACACCAATTCGAAATATTTTTAGACCAAAATACAAAGATTTGACGATGATGAAAACAGATTGGAAAACGCGATATTATTGACACGGATTGACACAATATGTCTCGTAAATTTTCTTTTTAAACAAAGGGAAATAATAATTTCCAAGTTAATTTTAAATCAATTTCCTCATTATTAGAAACGGAAATTCACCCAGCAATGAAGTCAATAACAATAAGGTTCCAGTATGAAAACGACTCACCGTAATAACAGTTTCCAAGTTGAGGTACCATAATTTCCAAACACGACTGCACACAGTATGGAAATATTGTGATGTTCACTCCATCATATCTTACGGCATGTAGTGATGTCGATCATTAACAAGGTCAAGGTCACTTCAAATTCAGGTCCATCTCCAAATTCAGGCATGGCTGTAGACTACATCTTCATCACGTGGTCACACGAATGTGATAATCATCATAATCTTCTTCTGATTGTGATAATCAAAACTTGCATTGTCTTGTTGTGAACGTCGCATCACATTGTCTTCATCCAAGTTCACTAATCCCGCTTCTGATGTCGTAGCAGTGGGTCGGTGTCGGTCGTAACATCATCATCATAATGGAGGGTGGGCGTTAGAAGACAATAATGGCCGTCATCAGTATCACAATCATTTTATTTACTTCCACATAGTTTTTGTATCACGATTAAATAAAGTCACAGCATAAGGTACACACTCACGGCAACGTCACGGTATTCGTAACGGTTACACAGTCTCTCGTTATCTAGCGCGCATAAGGACGTTAGCGCGAAGGGGCTACTCGCCCTCTACTTGCCCTCCACCACCCATGGTTCCTATATTCGGACCGAATCATCGGGACATGTGAACGTACTTGCTAGGTACTCTTTTCCGATCACACTTTCTTGACGTCCCTACAAGTTATAGGTGAGCGACTATAGCACTCCTCGTAATTATTCGACACGTCCGCTCATGACGATGGTTCGCGGTAGACTGCCCGACTAGAACGGCAGTGCACGTCCGCTCGACACGACGACTCTGTAGTGACTCCCTCGACTTCACCCCGCTCTGCTCGTACGCCACCTGACGTCAGAGCGTTGCAACTTCATGATGGAAGTGTTGCAACTTCATTGTATTTTCCGATTTGATCAATTTCTCTTCTTAATTCATAACTAACTCCGACATATATAAGTCTTAATTTTAATAATTGTATTACTTGTGAATGTTTTATATATATGATGTAGTTGTACTCAATAAATAAATAAATAAATAAATAAATAAATAAAATCACTTTGTGATCCCTAGTTTGGTTAGGACATTGCAAGCTGATCACCCAATTGTCCGAAAGTAAGATGATCAATGCTTCGGAGGGCACGTTGAACAGTCGGTCCTGGCTTCTATTTACCAAGCCTAGTCGTCACATGAGCCACCCTGTCCGGTGTTGCTATTGAGCCGCCTTAGGGTTGATCAGGTCGGTTATTAACCTCACAACCCACACTTGAGAAATATGTCTAAGCTTGCTTCCTGTCTAACCTTCTTCTCGCGAGGGGTGCCCGTCGTAAAGCTGATTTATTCATTTATTTATTACTTGGACCAACAGCTTACAAACAAAACAATAAAGATTCAAAAAAAAAAGAAACAAAAAAGCCAATTACAGGATTTCACCAGAAAAATGATCGAGAAGTCTGTCAGGAAGGCGAGACAGATAAATAATGTAAAAAATACCAAAATAACTTGAGACAAACTGACAAAAATACGTCACATAACAGTAGGTAATGAAATGTGGATCCAAAGATATCTCCCAGATTTTTCCGTCTTTTGAATATTTTTTGTTTTAATTAGCGTACGCATTTTATTTAATGTCAAAGGAAATGGAAATGCCATTAAAATAAAGTCTTGAAAAGTTTTTGCGATGATTTTTCTTTTATATCCAAGGATTTTTCCTTTCCAGCTGGATTTCTGTTGTGATGTCTATTAGAACCTACTTACCTACTTTATTAGAACCTAGCGAATTGACCCACTTTTGTTTGGGTACATATTTGGAGAAATTGAGATCATAATAATAAAAACCACATGCAACGTCATTCAGTGATTCAAACATTATACGTAGTAAGTAGGTTTATACATAGGAAACAAATTATCTACACAAGACACAAGTCGTCGGTAGACAATTTGAAGTAGGTAAGTATTAGTATTTTAGTTATTCCATGGTATTAGGTTAGGGTTCGTTTACAGCCCGGACAGTTCGTACAAAAACCACTGAATTACCAGTTACATGTAACATGAATCCTTATACAACAACGAAATTCACACGTTGGTCCCGGTTACTATTTACTGATGTAAGTGATTAATCGTTACATAATGTGTCAGGGGCCTTTGGCGGGTCAATCATAAACCTGACACCAGGGTTGATAGGGCTGGTATTTTACCTCACAATCCACACGATAAGAAGAAGGAGACTCGATGGTATTAGGTTAGGGTTCATTCACAGCCGGGATACTCCGTGCAAAAACCACTGGATTACCAGTATATATATTTTTTTCTTTTTTACTTTTGATGGGTTTGCTCTTGGCCCCAGACTTGCCCATCATCATCGCTATAATAAGCTTATCATAAGTAACAACAACGATATTAGCGCGAAATTGATAATGCGAATATACCAAAATGCTGCAAAGAACCTACATTTCGAATTCAAACGTATGGCGATGTGTAAACGCGTTCAGGCAAACGCGTTTTCCTCGCGAGTTTGACATAACGCGGTTCCCCACCCCGCAAAACACGCCTATAAACGAGACCCAATAATCAAACATTTCACTCCCCAGCACCCATTTCAAAAACCCCCATAGCTGCGAAGAAACCAGGCTCCGACTTCGTCAGCTATTGAAATCACAAATGGCCGTCGCTCAATCATAACCCACTTCAGGTCTGTTTAAAAAAACCTGACGAGAATAGAATCCTCTTAATTAGCGCCGGGAGAAATTCCGTCCGGGGTCCATTGTTCGTTGGCTCTGATTCACCCTGGAATGGAAGTCGGGACTTCATACCAGGACAATAGACGCATTTAGACCCCGGCTCTGAGATAAGAAAGCAAAAAGCAGGTGCGAATCTCTGGAAGTTATTACGTTAGGTGTAGTTGTGGGCTGTGCTATTGAAGCGAATTAGTCTTGACTTTGAGATGGAAGTCTATTGAAGTCTTGACTTGGTTACGGATATAACGTAATTAATATGTTTATTGTGTTAATTACTTAAGTTAATTTAAAAAAGTTGTCTAAAAATCTTGAGGAGCTCGGTGGCGCAGCGGTAAACGCGCTTGGTCTGCGATTGTTGAAGTTAAGCAACTTTCGCAAGGGCCGGACATAGGATGGGTGGCAGAAACGTATATAAAACTAATTGTTGCTTGATATTCGAGTTACATTATGAATAAAATGATGTTGCCACCTACATTGCTTCTCTTTATTTTGAGCAGAATAATGATGGGTGGAAGATGTAATTGTGCCTTGGTGAAATAAAAAGGGTCATTTATACCAAAAAACAAAGAAAAATGATGCATATGTCTGTTATCCATGAAATTAGAAGGTTGAATGAAGAAAAATCTTAGCAGCGTCATCTATATTGTTTTTGAGGAACGTAGCCTGAAGTACCTCATTAACCGGAGAGAGCCTCTCCGGATAGAGCTACTCTATAACGCTAGCGAGTTAGCAATTTATAAAATAATTCAGTAAAAATCATCCTCACTAGATATAAATAAGTGAGGAGGAGATGGGCCTCCTTTTATAAATAAAAGTCCGAACTATGATGGGTATCTTCTATTGTTCATCAACATACACGGATAGGACAGACTAAACACACAATCACAATAAATTATATAAAAATCTCAGAGCGAGTTAAAAGTGCACCTGTCGCCTAGCAAGCCTTTCACCCAAGAGAGAGAGGTGAGGTGCGGGGGCGAGCGATGTGACATATGGCCAAGCGTGAGTCGAATTTATTTGGCACTGGATACATTCAGCCTTGTCATACGCCACATAAGTATGTTATAAACAATAATAACTTTGACACTGACACAGATGGACAGAGAGAGACTCGAGGACTTTGATATGTGGTGTTGGAGGAGGATGGAAATAATAACTTGGACAGAAAGAGTTACAAATGAGGAAGTTCTAGTAAGAGTAAGGGAAAAGAGACAAATACTGAGAATTATTGAGGACAGAAGAGGTAAGATGATTGGACGCCTAATTAGACACGACGAATTTATACCAAGAAGAGCTTACATGGAACAGATTAACGAAAAGGTTAACGTCGTGTCTTATCTATAGGAAAGTCAAGGAATTGGCCTTTGATAGACTGGAATGGAAAATGCTACACCGACAAGAGCGTGGCTCTTATATTGATTGTGGGCAGAGGTATATTATATACATCCATCCCTCGCCAGCTATGTTTAAGTCTCATGCTTTAGAGGAAGAACCTATTGCCCTAGAAACCACATTATGTTATTTATGATTCAACTCACACCAAACCACCAAAGTTCATGAATTTGAACATCGACGGCGCTTAGAGCTTGACGCCAAGCGCGATGAATTGGAAGCCCGACCGCCTATGGCGATCAATTATACATATTTAAATGGTGTGCTCACATGCCCGCTATGTGCGATCTTCTTCTTATCGTGTGGGTTGTGAGGTGGAATATATCCATATATATCCATCCAGCCGTATTCGGCCATGGCGACAAGTCTCCAATCTAGGAACGCCTAAGATGCGCTCTTATATGGCTGACGTAACCGATCTTAGCAGCGAATGTACGGCCACATTCACTGCACGTCAGCACACCTCCGATATAGTTGTAAGTTATGGCCGCAGATGGTCGGGCCTTCAGCTCGTCGCGTTTCAAATCAAGCTCTTCCCGACGTTTCTGTTCAAAGCCATACACCTTGGTGTTCACAGTATGCCTCCATTGCGGCCGATCCTGGGCCAGTATCTCCCACCGCGATGGGGCCACGCCGCATCCTTTCATGTGGCGTTTGAGCACATCTTTGTACCGCAAGAGTTGGCCGATGTAACGACTACTTACTTACATCAGTAAGTAGAGTAACCGGGACCAACGGCTTAACGTGCCTTCCGACGCACGGATCATCTTACTTACGGACAATCAGGTGATCAGCCTGTAATGTCTTAACCAAACTAGGGATCACAAAGTGATTTTTGTGATATGTCCCTACCGGGTTTCGAACCCGGGGCCCCGGGATCGTGAGTCCAACGCTCAACCACTGGACCACGGAGGCCGTTCGTGCGATGATCTTTTCCAATAAGATTGGCTGAATAAGCCACATGCGAGTCGGAGTTGAAGCAGTCGCCGTAGCCGAAATCGGCTGGATCACGTCATCATCATCATCATGATTCAACTATGAGTTGAATTCACTGGTTTAGAGCTCGTGCCGCGTTTCAAACCTGTGACCATACGATACGAGTCACACGTACTCCGAATAGGTCTATCAGGATTTTATACATCATCATCATCAGCCCATTAACGTCCCCACTGCTGGGTCACGGGCCTTCCCTATGGATGGATAGGGAGATCGGGCCTTAAACCATCACGCGGGCCCAGTGCGGATTGATGGTTATTAACGACTGCTAATGCAGCCGGGACCAACGGCTTAACGTGCCTTCCGAAGCACGGAGGAGCTCGAGATGAAAACTTTTTTTTTGTGGTCACCCATCCTATGACCGGCCTTTGCGAAGGTTGCTTAACTTTAACAATCGCAGACCGAGCGCGTTTACCGCTGCGCCACCGAGCTCCTTTTTATTTAAGTATACAATAATAGGCTAATATTTAAGGTCATGTTAGTCAGCAAACGTGTTTTCTGAGCAAGGTCATTTTGTAGGTGGTAAACTAGGCTTTAATGCAAAATTCATTGTAAAATAACTATGTTAAGGTTTCTGGGGATTCCTGTCCTTAACATGTCCTTATAAGTGCTAATATTAAGCACTTTATTATTATGTTTACATAGTATTATGCTCGGCGGTGAAGGTAAACATCGCGAGGAAACCCACATTCCCTAGAAATGCATTTTCGGAGATATGTGACCTAACCTGTATTGGGCTGGCTTTCCCTTCGCGGGTTGGAAGGTCAGGCAGTCGCTTCTATAAAAACCGGACCTGTCAAATCTTCAGGGTAGGTAAGCGGACCCTGTGAAAAACGGGATAATAAGGGAGATGATGACAGAGAAATAATATAATGTTATTGTGTTGGCCTTAATGTGAATAACCCAGATACTCCATACAAACCTCTTTGTTCATTTTTTTTTTTTTTTTTTTATTAGGTTTACCAACAGTTACAACATTATTACTACGCTTATTCAACAAACATAGGTATTATTCTAAATGCGTAACCAATTAAAGGTAAACACAGCTAACAATTTGTATAAACTTATCAAGCTAAAAGTAACGTGTGTGTGTGTGTTTAAGTGTGTTTGCATGTATATGCGTGTTTACGTGTGCTACAATAAGTATATATATGTATATAGTATATGAACATAGATACATACGATATAATATACATAAATATCAGCCGCCTTAAAATCTGAACCCTGTTGATCCTGCAACTTGCGACTTTAGCCCAGATTTACTAATAGAAAATAAGTCGATATCTGTGAACTGATTGTTGTAGGTTAAAATCATTCGACTTATAATTCATACCAAGTGCTGAATTACCCCGTGTATGAGCGAGACAGACAGTCAGCGCGTGGTCCCTTACTCTTTAACGGCTCACGGCCTAAATCATTAATGGCTTAAATAATAAAGTAGCCTCTGCGGAGAGGTGAGGCAAATCAAGCTCCCAAAAAATATCACGCAACAATTATTTTTAATCATGCATCTGCCTTTACGTTGTATTTTGGAATAATTATGTACTTACCCGAATAATGAGAAAATAGGTAATTATCACGTTAAGGCTGTACAACGCGATCTATATTGTTTATAAAAGTCCCTCATTTTTAAAGTTGAAAATATTTTTATATTATTGATATTTTGGTTGTTAAAAGGAAGCTCAGAGGGCAGGCCTTTGCCCAGCAGTGGGAGAACCAGGCTAAATAAAAATAGGCTTTTCGGCGGGAAACGGGAACGGGACAGTTGCTTTCTTCATTGAGTAATCTAAATAATTAATACGAAGTGGTGTTTTGTGGTTAATGATCGCATTAAGTTAGTCGGAAGACATTCGCGAGTGTTATTATATTGGAGTATTCAATGAACAAAGTGTATCTGCCTATTTTCGCTTCGTGCCGGGAAGCCGCTTCATAACTCAAAAGTTTATGCGGACTTTTGAGTTAATTCGTTTGGGGTTCGGAGTCTACTCCGAGGGTGGGGGCTTAGGTTTCATCATCATCACCTTTCATCATTTCATTAATCATCAAGAAAAAAAATACGTCAGACATGGCTGTATGGGCATAGTTCCCTTTGCCTTACCCTTCGGGGAAAACCAAAACATAACCAAACTTTCGAGTTATGAAGCGGCTTCCTGCCACGAAGCGAAAATAGGCAGATACACTTTGTTTATTGAATACTCCTATATAATAACACTCGCGAATGTCTTCCGACTAACTTAATGCGATCATTAACCACAAAACACCACTTCGTATTAATTATTTAGATTATTCAATGAAGAAAGCAACTGTCCCGTTCCCGTTTCCCGCCAAAAAGCCTTTGGTTACGTGCTATTCGTGATTCGAAATATAAATTCATCGCGTATTATTACGTAATGTTAGAAATAAAGACACATAAAACAAATCATATACTACGCAAGATAATTTATTAAGTTCTAAAGTTACAAGCAACTACAAATCACTCTTAAAGTGTAAGAAGATATCCATTGCCATAGAATAAAACGTAATACCTACCACGTCCATGCCTTACTCCACAACTTACATCACTAGGAAGAACAATGCTACAGTAAAAATGAATAAAATTACACCATAATTCCACATTACCATTCTATCCTTGCGTTATCCTTCCCCGTTAAGGCTACGCTATATAAACCATTATATTTCGTTTAGGATCGCGCTGCTATAAATATGCGCTAGTGTATCAGGTTGGCCGTAACCTCCACCAACCCGCAGTGGAGCAATGTGGTAGAGTATGTTCCATAGTCCATATCTCCTCCGGATGATTGAGGGGAGGCCTGTGCCCAGCAGTGGGACGTATATAGGCTGTTTATGTTTGTCTTTTTATGTATCAAGTAGATATAAGTATACATCCTCTCGGTACAGGCCTCCCTTTAATCAACCGGGGAAGGTATGGAGCATACTCCACTACGCTGCTCCACTGCGGGTTGGTGAAGGATATAAAGCGTTATGGCTGCAAAACACATTACAATGTGTTTTTAGTTTCGTCACCATTAATTTCAGAGCTACGCTCTTGTCGGTGTAGCTTTCTCCATGCTACTTTTTTATGGAAAATAGGGCAGTGGTTTTTATTTCGCACCGAGGAAATATATAAGCTTAGTAAGTATATTGGCCCCGATTGCTGCAGAAACCTCCTAATTTTATTTTAGCATATACCTGTCATTTTATTATTCGCCGAAAAGGAAACGCATAACATAAGTACTAAGTACGTCAATTTTAGGCAGGAATTATGAAAACCCTCCCAAATTTTTATATTGGCAATAACCCGACAGAAATAAGTAGACAGCACACGTCAAACGGGTTGTATACCTAACAGCGAGATACCTATTTCATTCGCCCGGGGTATTCATTCATTTTAAAATTAACAGTTGTCAATCATCCGTTACTTTCCTTTTCGGCGGATTAGAAAATGACGGGTGTAACTAAAAATAAAATTAGGAGGTGTCTGCACGATCCGGGCCATTTAATGTGTCCCAGTCCAGCAAAGAAGATATAGAACGAAGTTACCTATCATACTGTATGTATTTACTGTGCGCTTTATAATAACAATGAAATAATACTCCCTTCCGCGCTATTGATTTCTATTTATATCCCCACCTAGGGAATGGTAGCCAAATTGAAATTGTTTGGTTAAGTCTGCTATGCTAATTAGGTAGTCTTTTCTGTAAGCAATCACAGTTTAATGATTTATAATACTGAATCCTACAAAGCCTTGGTATAATGCGATTATGTTTTCCAAAGCAGTTTTGTAAACTGCAGTAGCGGGTAAGCCCACGTGTAATCCTTCACTCTCCCTAATCCCTTAGGGGTTGGATTGCCAAAAAATATAGGTGTTTGTCAATGCTATAAAACGAAGCTTAGAGCAGAACTATCTAGACCAGACGGTATAGACATCGCGTTGATATGAATTGTTAGACAGACTCTCATTATAATATTTTAGATTATTGTATTGTTAAAACCAACAGGATGTCACTGTACCTAGCGATGGACTATGATCTGGATCGAAACGAATACACTTAATAATTAGTTCTATATTAGTTCTATCTATCTATACAATATGTCATTTGTTTCGTTTTAATTTTTATAAAAATTAACTCCAGCCGTAACAGTTTGCCAGCGATGTTTTTTTCAAATTAGGCACTTTAAGAAAACAAAATGTGTATAGGCTATTAGTTCTAAATAAACTGTAATTACTTGTCTACTTTTTAATTATGAAATTAATTACGTTTCCTTAAAAAAAATATATAAAGAAAAGAAAAGCTAGCGATGTATTAAGTGTATTCGTTTCGACCCAGATCATAGTCAATCGCTAGGTACAGTGACATAGCAACAGGGTCTGGATTTGATTCTCGAAGGGACATTCGGAAATCACTTTAAGACACTGTCCTTTGTTTGGCTAGGGCATTGCTGAATCACCTGATTGTCCGACAAAGTAAGACCATTAGGTACGCGCTTCGGAAGGCACTCTAACCCGTCTACCAAAGGGCCACTAGCCCAAACAACTTCACCAACCCGCAGTGAGCCCGCTTCGAGTAATATGCTATATACATGCTCCGGTTGACTGAGGGGATATCTGTGCCTATCAGTGGAACGTAGATATAGGATATTTATGTTATAAACGGCTTGTTAATTGGAGTATAACGGGAAAGAATAAAAACCATAGAACGCGTTCAGCTGCCTATCTTTCCAGACAGGTCGTAAAAACCGACAAAGGGATTGTGTCCTTTCTAACATGATGAGCCACCTTATCATTGTACCTACGTATTCCTCTTAGGACATCGTATAAAAAGTGACTGCAAGTTATCTTCTGATTGCTTGTGTCTCTGCCCATACCATTTGGGATTGAAGGCGTGAGTTTATCTATAAGTATACGATATGGTGTAAAAGTCCAATCAGTTTCTGGCAAAGTAATAATTTAACTGGTTGCACTTAAAGAACTCCTGGTTACATGTCGTTTCTGTAATAGACCAAAAACACCTACAAAAACATCAATTTTTATAAATATGACAGAACCCCGATACCGACCCCGCCGGCGTGGTCGCGAATTTCCCTCATACAACGCTTATCGCTATCGACTCACTAGGGTCGATTAATTCTTTCAAATATTCTTCCTCTCAGACGACGCCCTGAGCCGAGGTGCGCGCCCAACTGGGCACCCTCAGGCTTGTTGTCTTAAATTTTGTACCGGGTGCGAGCCCTCAGCGCTCCAAGTAGTTAATGCCCTCTGCGGCAAATCAAATCAAATCAAATCAAATATACTTAAGAATAAGTCACGTCAAAAAAAAATTATAATTATGACAACTAATGATTCATAATTTCATCACTAGCTGGGCTCAGTGACTGCACTTTTGATTGTACGTCTATTATGAATAAGGGGAGTAATTGATTAATATGCTTTTTGATTTAACTATCTACCACGCCTACAAATCATCAGACGTCGAACGGCAATTCAGTATGGGAAGTTTCCTTATCGCAAATTGCAACTCTTTGTTTCGCAAATTTTAACATTGTATCCTCTACTAAATGAATAACAATGGGTATTAGGCCTCTCACGTATCGTGGGAAACAGAAGACAGCTGAGGTCTTAGCCCAGCAGTGGGATAAAATGGATCAAATGACCTCTATTTCCATGTCCGATAGAAATAATTGTCTTAATTGTGTGCAGTACGATGGACCGCTGTAGGTATTTCGTTGTTTTCCAAATATTGGATGCATATTTACAACACAACATAGCATAGCTACACCCGAATCCCCGAAGCGGTAGGCGTATGGTATACACACCCACTCCCCGTACTTACATATTTTTTTCGTACCATAGCGTTTATTGTTGCACCACAAAAATAATGTTATAGCAATTACAAACTTCTGTTCTTAATCTATAAGTGGGTGAATCTCAAAATTTCAAGTTTGGTGGCGAAATTTCACATAATTTTTTCGTGAAACATGGGTTCCGACATGAAAAAGATCCAAAAGGATCCTCGGTTCCGACATGAAAAAGGAATTTTTCAATTCCCAATTTTCCCAATTTCCCCAATTTTTCACGAAAAAATTATATGACAGTCGCCACCAAACTTGACACATTTTGATATTCACCCAAGTAAGAGTAGGCCGTGGTAGAACGCTTGCCTCTCTGAGATCGCAGGTCCGAATCCAGCACAGGCCTAAACCAATGATTGTCGAATTCGTTTTCGAATTCATATTTGGATCATAAATGATTATAACGTGCTCAGCGGTGAAGGAAAACATCGAGAGGAAACCCACATTCTCGAGAAATGCATTTTCGGAGGTATGTGACCTAACCTGTATTGGGCTGGTTTTTCCTTCGCGGGTTGGGAGGTCAGACAGGCGTCACTTCTGTAAAAAACCGGACTTGTCAAATCTTCAGGTTAGGTAAGCGGACCCTGTGAAATACGGGATTAGAGTAGGAAACTCAATTAGACGTACTTGCACTATACTTAGAAGTAGTAGTAGGTTACGTAGGTAACTATTTAGTAATGGACGATCACATAAACAAAAAAAAAACAGGAAGTAGGTATTTTACACTGGCATGGCAGAGATGTATTAATAAGCAGATAATTAGAGAACAATGTGTTACATCGCTAGGTTTGTTAGATATGCAACAGCCTTGTCTCAAATTAGTCATAATAATTTTGATACAAGAAACCTCTCCTGGGTTTTTACTGTCTTAATTATATCGTCAAATACACATAATACCTACGCTCACATTAGAAATTGTAATCTTATCAATGATAAAAACACTAACAGGGCTCGAACAATAACAAACATTCTTACAGGTTAATAATGAATTTCCTAAAGAAATATAGATTATTTCCTCTTTGCGCTATCTCCGATTGTCGACATAAAGTAACATCCGTAGTATAGGAAAAATATTTGTAGCATAATTGTATCAATTATATCTACAACAGCGGCAGAGTAAGCGCGTAAAAACCTGTGTTCTTGACAAATAATGTGATATAAAGCCGGCGTCAGATGGATATAGCGATTGTGTGGTCGATAGTGCAGCAAGTATAACGTGCAGTGTAGTGTTCCGAATATGAATTATTTGGTGAGATATTTATTATTACGTTTTTATTTTTAAATATAATTAGGTATTCCATTTTGTTAGTGAAGTGATTTTGAATTTAGAAGTGGTTTTAGAATTTTTAAAATTATTTCGCGTTTTGTGATTTGAATTATTTTTGTCAAATATTTCAATTAAATAATTTTCAAAGTAATTTATGGAATCATTAAACAATATTTTAAACACGCGTGTACTGTAACATTAAGTGATATTATAGGTACAATTGCCAACACGTGTGAATCGCGGATAAAGAGTCAAGAATAAACTACTTGAATAGGTATTTGAGTGTAAATACATTATTTTAAAAAATTGTAAGATTTTTTTTATTTTATTTGTCTAATAAAATATTACACAAGTCAAAATTTACCTATACCTACCTATATAAATACTTAGGTAGATACTTTAAAATAATACTGAATAACTAAAGAAATATACTTACAGGTATTTTAAGGGTGCAAATATTGGATAGAATAATTTATAAAACACCAAACACTTTAGTAAATAAACTCAAATTTATAAAACAACACAAGAAGAATCAATTAAATAATATCGTGGTTTTTTGCGTACCTACCTAAATTAAACAAGCAAAATTTACATCTAAATTAAAAGTAAGTACCTACAAAATAAAATTACATGGAAAAAAGATTGAAGCAATCCAAAATGTAAATTAATTAAAGCAAATTGACTATTATAACAACTCCCTCGCGCGCGATACGTTGGCTAAATTAAACTACTTAAATAAACTTTTCAGTAAAAAATCGTAATAATGAAGGCATAAATAAAAATTAATTACTTTGTTCCAACACTATAAACCAATTAATTTTCAAATAAATTGCTATAGTGACAGTCTCAGGTAAAGCATTTTTTTACTACAACATAATTGAACAGTTTTTGTTTTATTTTTTTCAGAATATATTTTTATTAGCGTGTTCGTTGACCGTGGCGACGGCACAACGACTCGGCGAGACAAATGACGTCACAGATAGTCAAAGAAGAAGTACCGGGGGCTACGGCTTGCTAAGACCCGGGTATCAGGGAGGCTACGGCGGCGGGTACAACAACCCCGGCTATAATACCGGTTACAACACAGGTTATAACACCGGTTACAACACTGGTTACAACCCCGGTTTAGGTGGATATCCGGGTTATGGAGGAGGCATAGGAGGTTACCCAGGCCAGGGTGGATATCAAGGTGGCTATGGAGGTAAGATTGTTTTTTTCTATAAGTACATAGTTATTTTAATGCACTGTGTGAGTGTGTCAAGCCCTCCTGCTTGCGTGTATGTATAACTCAGTTTCTCTTAACAAATAGAATCCTTTCCAATGACTGGCTAAAATTTCAAAGAATTTACAGAAGTTCTCACCTGCAACCAATCACAGGATAGCATTTCTATTCTATATGTCAATCTACTAACTGAATTACACGATTAGAGGCGTTAGATGCTTATTTAGCACTTAATTTCTTGAGTATCTCTACAAACCAAGACCAAGGTTTTTGTAAGAAACCGTTAGCAAAATCCCGCTTAGGCCCGCTTTTCCAGCTCTATATGCATTAAGGTTTATAGGGGAAATAAAGGTGATAATTGCGTTAAGACAATACCGTGTGATTAACAAAATGTACCTATCTGTATAAACGTCTGTATAATTGGGGTAAATCCGAAGGGTGACTATAAGAATGACGAAGGTTAGTGACTCAGTAACCAGGTACTTACATGACTCTACTGTATCATTATAGGACTACTTAACTACGCCATAGTACAATTAGAACAATAAGCTATATTCATAAAACGGTACATATGCAATCTGATGACAATCATTTGATACTGAATTCTAAAGATGGATATAATGAACCATATGGTGACAGGTGTCGGCCTACGGCGCGAATATTGCAATGTAATAGTAATGTTGGAAAAGACACAATCAAGGGATCAAGGAATCAAGGGGCCTTTAGACAACTCTTAAAAAAAACAGCCTACACATGTCCCACTGCTAGGCACAAGCCTCCTCTCAATCAATCGGAGTGGGTATGGGTATACTCCACCACGCTGCTCCACTGCGGGCTGTTGGAGATGTTTTTACGGCTAATAGCCAGGACTAAATGCATAACGTGCCCTCCGAAGCACGGAATCATCTTACTTTTTTGGACAATCAGGTGATTCAAGCCTGTAATGTCCTTCAAAACAAACAAAATCAAAATCTTTTGCCATTATGTTATTTAAATCGGGCCCTTTTTGAGATACCTAACTCATTACAGAGGTAGATTTGCCTCGGATGCTATTCTACTTAGCCGGATAAATTGCTGACTAGGAATACAATCTTCTAGTCTATATACTTAATACTTAATTATCTATTAAGCCGAGTAAATTACATACGCAGGCGGTTTCGGTGGTTACCCAGGCGGCTATGGGGGTTACCCCGGAGGTTTCGGGGGATATCCCGGAGGCTTCGGCGGTCCAGGTTACCCTGGAGGTTTGTGTATGCCGTTACGAATGTTATTAACTCACTAACATTAGGTTGTTGGTTGGGTGAACTTAATTAATGATAAAATCGGAAAGTTTATTATAAGTCCGTACTTACTCTATACTATCTACTGAGTTACCTATTATTTTATTTAAAACTTAACAAAAGTAATGCAGAAATAATCAATTTTATTACTTACCTTCTCATTGGTCGCTTTCAGTGGTTTTTTTATGCTAATAGTGCGTTCTGACGGATATTGTAGTCACCGCTTGCATGACAATAAATAAGTTTGCATGTGCGTGCGTTGGATGCACTGTTTATTACTTAGCAAGGTGTACGGCCGGGTGTGGTATGCGGTATCAGTTCAAGGTTATTTGAATTAAAATTATATCCGTAGCATGTGTGATTTGGATTTATATCGAGTCCCAAATCCATCCGGGTTGCTTCCAGGTATTTAAACCTCAAAACAGATTACTATCATTTCTTACTATGATTGTATTTAAGAGAGATACTTACGGCCTTATCAATAAACCTAGC
Organism: Pectinophora gossypiella; assembly: GCF_024362695.1. NCBI lineage: Eukaryota > Metazoa > Arthropoda > Insecta > Lepidoptera > Gelechiidae > Pectinophora > Pectinophora gossypiella. The sequence continues at coordinate 3,741,649 of NC_065414.1, read as the reverse complement.
ATAACATACTGACCATAAGCTGGACAAGAGACTAAATAAATCAAATAAAGAAAATCATATAACCCAAGACTAACCAAAATGTCTACAAATAAACTCGGAATACCTTAACCCTAGCGTAACCTTGTCTCTCTAACTAGTGCTAAACCAACCCCCAAGTTTAAATCCGGTACACCTTAAAAAAGTGACTGACGTGAAATACGTCAACTTCACGTTCTTAAAGGATTTTTGTTTCTATAGCCCGTGCTTACGAATCCCACACTTACTACTACTGATGTGTTGTGTACTTATTGCTTACTGATGTAAGTCCGTAGTCGTTACATGAGTCATGTCAGGGGCCTACGACGGCTCAGTGATAACCCTGACACCACGGTTGATGGGGTTGGTAATCCATCTCACAACCCACACGATAGAAGAAGACGGAACCCACAAAAAGAAAAATTCTCATAAAATTCTGTCTCGGACGGGACTTGTACCCGCAGCTGTTGTCAAGCCGGGACGAGCGTGTTAACCATAACACCACCGGATCCTCCTCCTGAAGACAGCTCAAGTTCCGTTCCGGGTTCAAGTCCGTCAGAGTTACATTTTTCGATTTAAATTTCTCTTCACTATCTTATTTGTAAGGCCGTTAGACTCTATCTCCGATAATGTTCATTATTTTTCAATAATTTATAAGTTATTAACCTGGTGATATGTTACCCGTGATTTGATTGATACGTTACCCGTAATATTACTGAGATAGCAGCGTACGAAACTCCTCCTGCTCTCTTAAGTAGCCTTAAAAACTTAACCTACTTACCTACTACTTACTTTTTAAGTCTGCCAATAGTTCTACAAGATAGCCGTTAAAAAAGTTTAATACGTAAACAGTTTAAAAGCATAAGTACTTACTAAAAGGGTTTTTGTTTCTCTTTCTAGGCTACCGTCCCGGATATAGGCCCGGTTACAACAACTACCCAGGTTTTAACTACCAGGGTGGTAACGCTGGGTACCCGGGTGGTAATATAGGATACCCGGGTGGTAACGTAGGATACCCAGGTTACAACAGACCCGGGTTCAACCAGTTCAGACCAGGTTACCCTGGTAACCAAGGTAATTACTTCGGAGGCTACAATGATGGTTACAATGACAACTTCAGGCTTCTTGGAAGAAAGGCCGGTGAAGAAACGAAGAAAGCCGATACTGATGCTTAGATAAATGACGGAATAAAATGACTATTGCAGATGTAAGTGCCAAATTATGGATATTATAATAGATAACATTAGTTAATAAAATTAATGATACATAAATAAATTCATATCTCCAATAAATTCCTACACAATTTTAGTACAAAGATTATTAAGTATTTAAATATCCTATAAGTATTTTAAATAAGGCCAGAGTGAACAGGCACCTTCTGGGCGAGCTCGCTCCATCTTAGGCTTCGTCAATGCCTTCGGGCAGGTCTGGGGCCTAGAGCAAACCCATCAAAGGTAAAAATAAAATATCCATAATTTTGCACTAATTTGTATAGGTAAGTGTTCTTTAATTTGGTTACCTTATAAATACTGTTGCACTGATGTTTTGTTACCAAACAATATACGTAATTATTTATCAACATAAATTGTTTTCTTAATCTCTTTTTGTGTTAGAAGATGAAAGAATGAGACAATGCCATTCATACGACTTAAAAGATTTCTACAATAGATCGATTCTTAATTGTTAGGTTTACAATAATGTATGTACTGGATAATAATGCATAATATTATAGTATAGCATGTAATGGCATCACGCTTATATCCCTGAAGGGGTAGGCAGAGATGTTTACTCAGTATACACACCTACTCCTCGACGGGGGCGAGCCTATTGCCCTTAACCAGGTACAGTCATGAGCAATATAATGTACCCACTTTAGGACTCTGTCGCACTAACATATTTGACATTTAGTGAGACTTACAGTTCAGTTTGTCAAAAAAGTTAATGTGACATGGTACCAAAGTGTATACATATTAACCCTTTCACGGACAGAGGCTATGGGTCATTGATGGTTCATAATAGGTAGTATGGCACCTTGGAATCAGAACGTCACTAGACGTTCTGTCCTTGAAAGTGTTAATACTCGTGACCGTACATATCCTGGAAACCACCATGATATCAATTATCTATGATTCAAACATGAATTCAAACTCGAATGTAGTGGAGTTGTGTAGTGAGTGCAGTTAGAGCCTCAAATAGAATTAGAACCATTGACACCGCGATGTAAGTGTCGCCTTCTCCAAACAAGGCTATCACGGATTCAACTGTCCGTTACCGTTTTTTTTTTAATGTACGTAGGTATGGATAAAAAAATAGTTAATTTTAAATAACAAAATTTTATTAAACATTTGAATTTAATACATTATAAATAATTCAATGTTGTTTTTATTCACACATTATACTTTCAAGGATCAAAGTAGTTTCCAGCTAATCAAATAAGTTACTTTTTACTAAACATCAAAACACGAAATTACTATGGTATTTGCATGAAAAAGCAGAAAAAAGCGACAAAATGTAGTGCTTATTATTACAATTTTCTTTATTAAAATTTATAAATAAGTTAAAAACAAAAAATAAAACATTTTTTGTCACCTTTCCATCTCCATCTCAGGCCTTTACATCTTTATCAGATGATTCAAACAGCGTTTATACCCGAAAAGGAAGACTAAAGATGATGTCTGTTGATCATATTGATCAATGAAAATAGAAGGTTAAACGAAGGCAAATTTGGACAGCGCTCCGAAGCACGGAGGAGCTCGAGTTGAAAACTTTTTTTTTGTGGTCACCCATCACCTTTGTCACCTTTAGATGTGTCTTTATTTAGTAATAATCAGAATTTCTTTATTTATCTTTGACCTAGGAAACTACCCAACTGTTGGGGTGAAAATATACGTATGTTTTAAATTAAATAGATAAACCTAAATGAATTATAACTTTGCATAATAGGCTAGTTTCCAAATAGCCAAATTAGTGACTTTTTACAAAAAATCATAACACGAAATTACTATGGAATTCGTATAAAAAAATCACACTGTGACGATTCTTAGAAAACGTAATAATGTCAGACTTATTATTATGTCTTTCTTGATTAAAATTCATAAGTTAAAAGAAAATGTTTTTCATCAGTTTTAGATCTTCTCTGTCTCTGTCTTTATTTAGTAAAGCCTTATATAACATAATTAGAATTTTATATGTTATTTTTGACCTAGGATACCCAATAAAGGACTTTCTAGGTTACGTTCCCAAAAAAAATAATATAGAAGCGCTGTCCAAATTTGCCTTCGTTTAACCTTCTATTTTCATGGATCAATATGATCAACAGACAAGGGGGTATAAATGTATTATACCCCCCTTGTTATTCTGATCAATATAAAGAGAAGTAATGTAGGTAGCAACATAATACTATACCACATCATTTTTATATATGACTCTATTTATTACATTATTATCATCATCATCATCATCATCATCATCATCATCAGCCCATTAACGTCCCCACTGCAGGGGCACGGGCCTTCCCTATGGATGGATAGGGAGATCGGGCCTTAAATCATCACGCGGGCCCAGTGCGGATTGGCGGTTATTAACGACTGCTAATGCAGCCGGGACCAACGGCTTAACGTGCCTTCCGAAGCACGGAGGAGCTCGAGATGAAAACTTTTTTTTGTGGTCACCCATCCTATGACCGGCCTTTGCGAAAGTTGCTTAACTTCAATAATCGCAGACCGAGCGCGTTTACCGCTGCGACACCGAGCTCCTCAATTACATTATATTTTTGAATAATTATGTACCAGGGTAACGAGAAAATCGGTAATAATGACGTTAATATCTGGACAGCGCCATCCATATTTATTGAGGAAAGTAGCCTGACAAGACCCTCGTTACCTTTTTGTTACTAAGAACCGCTAAACCAATCGCTGGTCATGGAGTTGAAGAACGACGCGGCACCAGATCGAGCGTTGGCGAAGTTGATAGGCAGGGAGCTGGTCATCAGTTCTGATATATCTGACTTGGACTTGTTGGGACTCGCTGATGATACCGGCTTTTTCTTTGTCTGGAAACAAACAGAAGGTCAATACAAGATATAACATAAACTTACAACTAATACCCCAATTGAGGTAGTAATAAAAAATAAAAGTTTATTCAGATAAAACGTGACTTATTGTAGATTTGCCGCAGATGGCATTAACAACTCGGCCGGGCAAATGGGGAGCGCTGAAGGCTCTCACCCGGTACAACGTTTAAGACAACAGGCCTGAGGGTGCCCAGTTGGGCGCGAACCTCGGCTCAGGGCGTCGTCTGAGAGGAAAAACATCCATCGCAAGAACTAAGTACCACACCTCACATAGGTGGTGAGCCGTATCGCCGTCTATAATGGTCGAGCCAACTGCGTTAGTGAAAACACTACACGTAAGGTAAATTAATAACTCATTGGCAGGGTACCGGGGTTCGAATTTGAAACTGAAAGCCCACAACCGTTCAATCCATGAATTGTTCGTCAACAGAACAGTAGATCAATCAAAGATTCATCAACATAATCTTTTGACAGTCACCTTTCAGCCCACAGAAAGTATGACCCATTATTTTTTCAGCAAATTAATTATTTATCAATTGACGTTTCGCCCGTAAGCATTTCCCCACTTAATGATTCTCCAATTAACGTTTCGCCCACCAATTCGTAGTATTGTGTGTGTGTGTGTGTGTTTGCGTAAGTATGTGTTTGTGCGTGTACATTTGCGTGTGTGTGTGTGTGTGTGTGTGAGTGTATGTGTACACACGCAATTGGGGGTTGGGGGTTGGTTTGGGGGTTGTTTGTGTCGAACCGACACAAACAAGACATAAAATAAACACAAAATACACATTATAGCATTTATATCCCGCTGCTGGGTACACGCCTGCTCTCATCTTTTATATAACATGTAATGAAGGAAACATAAAATTAGATGTTATAAGATATTGGCTCCGATCCCCGCAGACACCTCCTAATTTCATTTTAAGTTATACCCGTCATTTTCTTATCCACCGAAAAGGAAAGGGACGGATGATTGACAACTGTTAATTTTAAAATGATAGCTCGCTGGGATGCGACCCGTTTGACATGTGCTATCAACTTAATTTTATTCGCCAATATAAAAATTTGGGAGGGGTTTTTGAAATTCCTGCCTAAAATTGACGTGTGTTTCATAAATTTTATGCCTATCGATTACCCGTCCCTTTCCTTTTCGGCGGATAAGAAAATGACAGGTATAACTTAAAATAAAATTAGATGATGTGTACAGGAATTAGCACCACTGTGAATCCAATGAAGGACTTCCCAGGCTACGTTCGCCAAAAGTAATGTAGATGGCGCTGACCAGATTTAACGCGATAATTACCTATTTTCTCATTACTCGGGTAAATAATTATTCAAAAATCTAATGTAATAGCAGAAGCATACACAGGATGTTAGTGACATCGTAACGAAAAGTTGGAGGGATGATTCAGGCCATAATTCTGAGTTGATATCAAGTGGAATTTTCCGTCGCAAAAGTATGGAATGGAAAATAATTTAAAAAACTAAAAAAACAAGAATTCCACTTAATTTTTACTTTTTTACCATGATTCTAATCATGGTCTGAATCACCCCTTTAGTATTCGTTACGATGTCATTAACACCCTGTATAAAAATAATTGTTGCTTCATATTTGGATCAGATATGTACAGAGTTATGTTGCTACCTATATTGCTTCTCGATAATTCTCTATTTTGATAAGAATAATAATGAGTGGAAGATGTATTGGGCCTGGGTGTAATAAAAAAGGTCATCATCTATACCTAGGGTTGCCATCCGTCCGGGGAAGGTTGTATTTGTAAACCGGGTTTTAAAAAATAAATAAAGAAATTTGGGCCGCCCGCGACACACGCACTATGCTCGCACGCACACCACGATCAACCGACGAACCAAGTATATTTATGTTTTTGTTTAATATTTTAATAAGGTTTTGTTTTCTTATTTCAAGAATTAAAAAAGCTGATTTATATAAACAATTTGTAACAAATTGTAATATGATTCTGTTTTGTTAAAATTATGAATGAATAAAAAAGGTAAATTATGACATTTGCAATTGTTTTTTATTACATTGAATATGTTTAAAAGATCTTGTTGACGTGTCCGGCTTTCGGACTCTAAAAACCGGGGTTTTCACGCTTCTCGTCCTGTTTTCCAAATGTTAGAGATGGCAACCCTATCTATACCCAAAAACAAAGATAAACGATGCATATGTCTGTTATCCATGAAATTAGGACGAAGGATTGTTTTTTACAGCGCCTTTTTTTTGGTAACCTGGAAAATCGCTCATTAACTTTTGACACGAAATACATGCAAATTATTAGTACATACGGCTATGCTATAAAAGAAAGAAACCAAAAACCGACTCGTGATCAAGAATTAGTTACGGTAATATTAAATTGTTTATTAAACGTGTTATTTACTCTCAAATCACTAATCATACCCCATGGTTTACAGTATGAAGAATTGACGATTTTTAACTTTCCTTATTTTGCCAACTTCCATCTGATGTGGATACTGTTTGTTATAAATTCAGTACAAACACAATTAAAAAATAACATATTAAAATAAACTCACGACTATATCCCTATCGGGGTAGTCAGAGGTACATTTATTTATTTACATTTCACTACTTTACAGTGCAGAAGCGTCGATGCGCCGTGAAACTTTCAATATAAACTTTTATAATAAATAATAATATAATTAGACATAAGAAACTTAAGTGTAAACAATATAAAAACATTTAATTTTCACACATCATTCATCTTCTCGCAGAACCTCAGACACTCGCGACACACATACGTCCACTCATTCACAACAAATCACACACATAGCCTCACCCGAAGATTTGACAGGTCCGGTTTTTTACAGAAGCGACTGCCTGCCTGATCTTCCAACCCGCGAAGGGAATACCAGCCCAATACAGGTTAGGTCACATACCTCCGAAAATACATCTCGGGAATTTGAGTTTCCTCACGATGTTTTCCTTCACCGCTGAGCACGTGATAATCGTTTATGATCAAAAGATGAATTCGAAAACAAATTCGACAATTATTGATTTAGGCCTGTGCTGGATTTGAACCTGCGACCTCAAAGTGAGAGACAAGCGAACCAACTGGGCTACCAGCCTACCACGGTTCTTAGGTACTTACATAAATACAAAGTAAAATTCAAACTTACCGGTTTATCCTGCTTCTTTAAAGCGCTAGGTGGCGCTGCTACGGGCAGTAACGAGAACCAATGGGAATCGCCCGTTGCGAGTACAGTAGCCGCTTTATCCCCACTCCCGCCGGATAGTACTGGCTTGGTCCCAATAATGCCGGTCAATTGGCCGTGATGGAGGATCAGGCTGCCTAGGAGTGTCTGAAAAAGGAATAGGCTACTTGACAACCTAGTCAAATGAGATACTTTTTACGAAACGTCAAAACGAAATTTTTCTTTGGAGTTTGTGTTGTGACGTCATCAATAAAAGCGATCAAAAGTCGCACTCATTATTAGAATAAAAAAAAGAAATAAAAAAAAAATCGAAAAGTAAAGTGAGATTGATTTTTAATTATCTTAGACTGGCTTCTATTTCTGAGTCAAATTATTGATCATGTTGAGCCACGTCAGAAAAACTGTGTCGAATGGGTTGGCTATTAGACCAAACACCTCCACTAACCCAGTATGGAGTAGCGAGGTTGATGATACTCCATTACTGAGAGGTGGCATGTGAACCGTGATTATTTAGAAGATATGAATGCATGGGATTAATTGTCGGGGACCCGATATTATACAGCTAAATTACTAAGTTGTATAACAATATTTTATGGATTTTTTCAAGAACTTCTACAGCTTTATGCCAAGGTTTTTCTTGCAGCTACTTTTCTCCGGCTATACAAGTTGTAAGAAGCTGGAGTAGTTTTAGGCTGATATATGTAAAAATTGAGGATTCAAAGTGTAACTATGTTACCAATAGAATAAAGATATTTTTTAATTTCAATTTGTCTTTGGATGACAAGTTAAGCCTTCGATACTAGCTCGGTCATCGACCTCACAACTTACACGACAGAAAAAGTAAATAGTAAATAGAATACCCACCTGAACTCTTTGGACAGATCTCTTCAAATTAGTTTGAATATACGGATAGAAGACATCATAATCAAACGGATCAATCTTCTGCCTCAAAAACTCGCAAATCTCCGAAGAAAATTCCATAGACTTCTTATTTTCTCGAGGTACCAATAGCAAAGTCAAATGTCGAATATCCATTAGCAACTGAAGCGCGCATCTTTGGTTTATATCCGTGTCCTTTTCTCTTATGACTCTGTTGTAATGTTCGAAAGTGATAGCAGTAACTTTTTCGATGAAAGATGTGTGGATTTCTATGGGTAGCGTGTGAGGTACGACTTCGTCTAGTATTCGACTGACAGAATATAAGTATTCTTGAAGTTTCAAAGAAGGACCGGCTGGTACTTTTATGGTGGATTCTATTACTTTACCTTCTTCGTCTTTCTCTTCTATTTTAATGACATCCCATTGCTAGAAAAATGTAATAAGTTTATTATCAAAGGAGATTTTATTCTTAACTAAAGCTTCTTTTATTAGTCAGACGGACAGAAGTGTCAGGCTCTCTTAACCCCTGCCTTACCAATAAACAATAAACAAGCGGTGAACGTATGTTTGACAGCCAAGCAAAATTTAATTCAATTATCAAATAATACGATTGAACTTTGCTTGTCTGTCAAATACTTATACACACGTTCATCGATCGAGAGCTATTATGATAGTTAGAATTAGAGTTATTAATAGGTTGGTACCTTTCACTAATCAAACCAAAATATAGTACAGGTAATATTAAGTATTTCAATGTTGTTATCAACTTACCATCATCAAGTAGTCCACATTAGCTTCTAAAGTAAACTCTTGAGGAAGACATTTAGTCAACTCGACAACTTTTTCGACCACAATAGCCACCCATTTGCCCCAACAAAACAAGCAATGTTCCTTCAAAACAGCGCAAATGTCATTCCAACTTTTCAAAGCATTTTCCTCAATATGAATCATGCCTATGTGATTGTAATTTTCGGGAATGTAGCACTTGCGTAGATTAGGCATTAGGACAATAGTTGCTTGTGTGAATCTTGCTGTGTATATAGATGTGGTCTTCTTCTGGAGATCAGTGGATTGAAAAGTTGGCTCGTCAAAGCAGGCTTTGATGTATTGAAGCATGCTGTGGATAATTATAAACATAGTTAACATTGACACGTAAGGCACTGTGGTCATGTAGAACGCCGACTCGATCTCCGGTGCCACACTTACCCCAATGAGTACAGTCATGAGCAATATAATGTACCCGCTTTAGAACTCTGTCGTACTAACATATTTGACATTTAGTGAGACTTATAGTGCAATTTGTCAAAAAAGTTAATGTGACATGGTATCAAAGTGTATACATATTAATGCTCGTGACCGTACATGTGTGGAGTAACATATCTCTCGTCTCTTTCATATTGGGCGATTTATATATCTCTGTCCTGTTGCCATCCAAATCATGGTTGGTCATCCCGTGATCATGACACTTGCAACAGTGTCGAAATATCGGGAGTCTCATATCCCCATTTAAACGCGGTAAGAACCCGTTATTATGTGCTTTAATTATCCAAATCATGCTACGTTGAATAGTTTCAAACTATCTGAAGGCTGTCTGAACTGCTGGATTGTTTTACACCGAAACTAACAAGTTTACACAGAATGTCCGTTTCTCAAATTGTTATCCAAGTGCTGTACTTGTTTAGATTTATGCACATACATACATAAGATCAGACCTATTTCGCGTTGGGGTAGGTAGGAAACACGAAATTCCAAGCACCCGGATACCAGGTTATCAATAGTGATCAATATATTTTTTAGTTCTTATGAAATGTCTGTCAAATCAGTCGGAAAAGGTACAGTCTCAAAACGTTTAATTCCAAATATGAAATAAAACATGTGTACCAACCTCTGAATGTTCTTGCCGGATATATGCCTCAAATACTGCTCTATATCTCCTTTGTCGCTGTAGATTTGATCGCTATCATCGTCTTCATCATAGGCGAAGATCAGCTTGCTACTCGTCTTCTTGTCTTGGTACAGGTAGACTTTCAAGTCTTCTAACAACTTCTGCAGTTCATTGTCTAGCGTCTGACAGAGCTTTTCTAGGTTTGGAGTAAACCCTCGGTCTTGTCGAGACATACCTAAGGAACAAGGGTTATTTGAATTTTGGATTTTGGGAAAACTGAGAAATAAAATCTATAGTTATGGTGAAGATGAAATAGTAGATTATATTAAAGAATAAAACAAGGTTTCAATGACTTAATGATTGATGCATACAGGACCAGAGGTTTTATACGAAACCGCAAACAATATCTGGCGCCCTATCCGCTTATCCCAATTATTTGGCTCTATGTGTTTCAACGCGTACATACCACGATCAGATACAGGATGTTTAAAAGAAAGGTTGGTCAAGAATACTCTAAACCGGCGAGGATGCATTAAGTCTTTGACGAAAGTGAAAGAAACGAAAGTGGTGTGTTAGGAATTCCGTGGTCTCTGCCTACCCCGACTGGAAATAGGCGTGAGCTTATGGGCATCAAACTTAAAACGCATCAAAAATGAATTATACTTTAAGGGAAATGACAAAAGGAAGAAACTGATGTAAGAGATCGAGGCTAAGATCGCATGAGACAAAAAATAACAAATACGCTACAGTCGGTGTTGAAGACACGAGTTCGCTAGCAAGCTACGCTAGTAGCTAGTTTTTTAGGGTGGTATTAATAAACTAATATCAGCTTTGAGACTGCCCTCAAGATTATGTCAATGTGACAGTTCTTATATAAAAACTGAGGCATGATCTTGAGGGCAGTCTCAGCTGAGATTAGTTTATTAATACCACCCATAATTAGCTCCTAAACTCACCTTTCATAAGCGAATTCATGACTTTAACGACATCACTTCTGGACTCGATAACAGTTTCGCCAATCAAATCTTTCCACACAAACCAGTTTATATCAAATTCCTTCTCCATCTCACTTTCAGAGGAGACTCTAGTCAAATCCGTGAGTATCTGAGTCTTGAACGAATCATAGATTTTGAGCCAACGGTTGTCTACTATAGTCTTGACTCGAGACGTCAGAAGTGGTTGGAAGTAGTGGCACCATACATGGACTTCTGGTATGTCTAATGAAGAGCATATTGCTGTCCAATTCGGTGGTGTTTCTGTTAAATAATAAAAAGATTGATCATTTCTAATACGCTTGAGCTGCGCGTTCACTTTAGGCCTGTGTCCACTACACCGTATCATACCAGGACAGTGCTAGGACCGTGTCAGGCACTGACCAGCGCATGCCGGACGTTACCATGCCCACCGCAACGGAACAATGCTGTTCTATCCCCGTATGTACCGGGAATTCTGGCCCGTCCGTGCATGGCGCGCTACGGTGTTGGTCGGTGACGGAACGGTCTAGCGGGCCTTGCGCCATACAAATTCATACAAAGAAGATATAGATATTTTTTAATTGAATCAGAACAGGTTAGGACACGTGTTGATACTTTTAAAGGTAAAACTTCACTAAATCAGCAAATCCGCAGCAGACATAACTATGACAACTCATAAAAATAGTAAAATGTAGACACTCCTTATGGTCCATACCTGAGATGATTAAGCTGTACTTATGGACGTCGTTTGGCAGTTGATGAGTTTGTACTGATGGATGTTCAGCTTATATCATCTCAGGTCTTTACATGTTTGCCAGATGATTCAAGCAGCGGTCTTGTGACAGCTTTTAAAATGGCTGTAAAGTCAAATGCGAGAGCGACAGTAGTGGCCGCACGACTGGCATTTTAGTTAAAGGCCGTTAGATGGTATAGATATCGTCCCGTTCAAGTGGACGCTTGTAAAGAGACTTAATAATCATGCCTTCACAAATTTACTCCTTTGCTTCGTACCATCGTCTCCCATCAAATCCCGTTTTTCATGGAGTCCGCTTACCTAACTTAAAGATTTGACAGAAGGTCTTTTACAGAAGCCTTCGTACATTCTGTACATTACGAAATATATATGTCTCAAGATTTATTTTTCGTTGCTGCCAGGCGACCTTTGGACTCACCAGAAAACTACGTACCTATTTTAAAAGCCTCTTCTCTAATTTCATGCAATACTTTGACTCTGGTGATATTTTGCAATAAAGTTTGGACATTGTCATCTATGAACGACTTCACCCAGACACTCCATTTCTGGACGCATTTCGTTATGACCTCTTTTGGTAGTGCTTCCACTTCTTTGTTGGATGTTAATCTGAAAATGATATGGGGATAAGGGGACTGTGGTATAGCAAAAGGGTAACTAGCCGTAAATTTGCATAAGCATATCGCACGTGGATCATTAATCGCGTAGACAAAAACGGCCTCTGTGGTTCAGTGGTTGAGCGTTGGGCTCACGATCCGGAGGCCCCGGGTTCGAATCCCGGTGGGGACACATCACAAAAATCACTTTGTAATCCCTAGTTTCATTGGGACATTACAGCCTAATCCCCTGACTGTCCGAAAGTAAGATAATCCGTGCTTCGGAAGGTACGTTAGGCCGTTCGTCCCGGTTACTTCTGTAAATATGTAGCCGATACACGAGTCATGTCAGGGGCCTTTGGCGGCTCAATAGTAAGCCTGGCACCAGCTTGGAGGTTGGTAATCCACCTCACAATCTACACGAAGAGAAGAATAGAATTGGTTCATAATAATATCGCATAGCGCTATCGATTAGTTTTGTACAGTCTCGCTGTAGATAGACATTTCTTTTGGGCGTTGCGTGTAAGTATTTCTGGTACCTTAGTAAGAAATCAAATTTAAAAAAATCTAATGTAATCTAAACTAGCCTACAAGATCCCACTGCTGGGCAAAGGCCTCCTCTTTCCATTTTTCGCGGACCTTATTCCGCCAGTCCCTCCAGCAAGCGTCCAAGTCGTCGCGCCATCTCTTAAATTAAAAAAAAACTTACCTATAATTAGAAATAACAGACGGTAGAAGTTTTAAAGCAGCTGGGTCACTAAAGTGCACTAAATCTACTAATGGCTGCGAATCTTTTCTAAATAAGTTCTTTAATTTTGCTAGCACAGCACCTCCGTCGTTGTCTGAAATATTTAAAAATAAATATAGTTGGATCTGCATTTTTAATGTATATTTAGAAACGCACACCTGTACGCACAATGGGTCTAGTTAGAGGTACATCCATCGCAAGATGAACTAAAACCTTATCGAGCTTTCTGTTAGACCTACGTGGTAGGTGGTGGGTGGTTTCGCCGTCTATAATGGTCGAACCAACTGTGTTAGTCTACAATGCAGATTATGTGTCCTGAATTTTATCAGATCGGTGCATGTAACAGCATTATGGCTTTTCCGTTATCTAAGGAGGCCAAGATGCTATACAATTTGGTCAAGCGGGGTTTGAAATTGAGATGTGAGTGAATACTTGCGTCTGGGTTTCAAGCCTTGTTTTATTTTCTATGAGGCTGTATTGAACGGCATTGTCACTTTTGAGACAAAGCTCATTAAATAAAGATTAAAAAAAAAAACTGTGTTAGTGAAAATTGCACTTAGGATAAAACAATAATCCATTGGTGCAAGTCCAGTACCGGGGTTCGTACCGGCGCTCCCTGTTTGAGAAGCAAGCCGGTGTACCACAGGATCACAAAGTGAATGTATATGTCGTGGCCATATCGTAAAATTGATCATTTCATGATGTGTTCGACCATTTCATGAAATGGCGAACTTAAGTTGACCATATCGTTGAAACGTCAACGTTTAATGATATATCAATCGTTAATGTACGCGGTGTTCATGTTATGTGGTGTAATAAAAATGCGAATAGTCGGTTAATTTCTTAGGATCAAAATTATGTACATATTCGATATGGAAAATTGAATGATTATAATATCAATCAAGTTTTAAATATAATCGGCTGGTGCCTCTACCGGTGGATAATGTTACTAATTTTACGATATGATTGCCAACGTTTGGCCATATCATGAAGTAATCATGCATTTAGTTGATCATATCGTTAAACGTTTTGTGTTCATTGATCTGGATAAACTACATCATGATGTGGCCCACGAATGATATTCTATTGCATGAAATATGACCATTTCATGAAATGATCGAGCACATCATGAAATGATCAATTCTATGATCTGGCCACGACATATACACCGCTGTGTACCACATTGCCACATTTTCGTACAAGCGCTGTATCTACACGGTAGTAGTAAATCAATAATGGCACATTAAAATATCTACTTACCAACAAAACAAGCATAGACCAACACAACAGTTTTCAACACAATTTTCACTCCATTGACTATTTTCTCCTTAATCTTAGCTTTTACGTCTCCCTCTATTATCTTTGTAAGGTCAAACTGTAAGGTAGATTTGAGGCTGCTGTTGCTTTGTAAGGCTATCAAAGAGTTTAGGAGTTCCACCATAGTTTGAGAGTCGATAAGGTAAAGACTAATTAAGCAGGAACTGGCTGCCTGAAATTAAAGAGAATTTTAGGGCGCAAAATAGAAAGCGGTGGCCACGATTGTGAAACAGAAATGTTAAAATTAAAACCGTTAACTATATTTTTATATGGATATTTTTTCGGTTGTTCAAGACCACAGCCACAGCAGAGCCCACCACAACAACGACCCGGGATATATATTTAGGAGTCGCCGTCGCAGGATACTGTTTGGACATGATGATAATTCTTTCATAGTACATAAAATTATTTATTCAGTAGATAACATAGTTACACTTTGAATCGTATTTTTTTACGTAACGATCGTCTCATCCGCCTAAAACTACTGCAGCTTCTCACAACCTGTATAGCCGGGGAAAAGAAGCTACAAGAAAAACCTCGGCACAGAGCCATAGACGTTCTTAAAAAAGAAACATAAAATATTGCACACAGATCTCCATCGGCAATAGTAGATAAAGGGTAGTTCCGTAGTTACTGTGTATAACACCATCATCATCATCATCATCAGCCGTAAGACGCCCAGACTGCTAGGCATAGGCCTACCCCAAGGATCTCCACGACGATCGGTCCTGCGCTGCCCGCATCCAGCGGCTTCCCGCGACCTTCACCAGATCGTGTATAGTATAGTTTCATTATTTTTGTAAATAGATGTACCTACTATGCCACAAAAAAAGGCCACTTAAAACTCCCTGCTATGGGACTTTCAGTCATTTAATCCGTCCTTAACCTTTTTTACTTTTTTTTGTCGTATCCTATAGTAGATTTGCCGTAAATAGCATTAACTACTTGGCCGCAACCGCATCATGGTCCAAACTTTACAACAAGTATAGAAAATTGTCTTACCTCAACAGTAATATCAACATCTTGCAATTTATCTCTGCAGACGTTTATTATAGTTTGATTAAAGTTGGATATGGAGTTCCACTGTTGCTGAACCAGTCTCTGTAACGACTGGAAGCCTGGTTTCACATTCTTGCCGCCGATTTGCAGTTGTAGACCTGGATAAGAAACACCATCACCATCATCGTTAGCCCACTGCAGTCCACTGCTGGACATAGGCCTCTCCCAAGGCGCGCCACAAAGCCCTATCTTCAGCTTTACGCGTCCATTCGCTTCTAGCCACCCCCTGCAAGTCGTCCCACCATCTTGCCAGGGGTCGACACTCACTGCGTTTCCGTAACCGCAGTCACCACTCCAAAACACGCAACAAACCAAAAATCTTTTATTTACACATGCCTGTATTGTAAAGGGGGCTACCCAAAGAGACCTGGCAACGCTCGGTTGACTGAGAATGCCGCCATGTCATCTTCCTCGTGTGTGTTGTAAAGTGGATTACCATCTCCATCAACCCTGGTGTCAGGGTTACTATTGAGCCGCCAAAGGCCCCTGACATGGCTCATGTAACGACTACTAACTCACATCAGTATTCAGTAAGTAGTAACCGGGACGTAGTTAACGTGCTTTCCGAAGCATGGATCATCTTTCTTTCAGACAATCAGATGATCAGCCTGTAATGTCCTATAACCAAAGTAGGGACTACAAAGTGATTTTTGTGATGTGTTTCCACCGGAATTTGAACCCGAGACCTCCAAATTGTGAACCCAACGCTGGACCACGGAGGCCGTTATGCTATGGTAGCATGTTACAGAGGCTGCATATCTGCATATTGGAGATCTGTTGTTCAAGCCCTTCATCCCAACAGGGGATAATAGGAGAAGAAAAACCTGTACCGCCTCCATTGTTAGCAAGTCGTTTCATCCTAAGGTTCAATGGAAGAATTTACAGCAAGAAGGCCGCCGATTGAGCTTCTCTTGTCATTTTGTAATTGTTTTTTAGTGTTGTGTTAATGCGCATTTAAGGCGTTTTGTATAGTACTGTAAAAACCAAGAAGAGCTTACATGGAACAGATTAAAGAGAAGGCGAACGTCGTGTCTTATAAGGAGGTGAAGCATTTGGTCTTTGATAGACAAGAATGGAGAATGCTACAGCGCGACAAGAGCGTGGCTCTTAAATTTGTGATGGTGATGAATTGTAGTGTGTCCAATAATTATGCTAACCTCTGGACTGAACACATGGGGAATATTCAGGGCTGTCACCTGCCAGGGGTGATACTGGCAGAACTGTGATCGCGCATAAGACATTAATCAAGAATTGAATTGTCATAAGCTTTTTTGTCTTAACTTTTTAAAGTTTTAGTTTTGTCTGCTTTTTATCCCGGCGACTTTCCTATTTATTATTATTATTATTATTAGCCTGTATGATCCCACTGCTGGGCAAAGGCCTCCCCCATGTCTTTCCAAGTATCCCGGTTCTGAGCGAGCTCTATCTAGTCTTTTGGATAACCGTCGAGATCATCGCGCCATCGTTTCCTATTTATAATAATATTTAAAACATGCAGACGAGGAACACCATTGAAGAGATGGGATGATGACATTACCCAAATTGCTAGAACAGGAAGGGCTAGGATCATGTGGAAGAACCTGGAGGAGGCTTTTACCGCACAGGTAAATCGCCAACCGCCCGCCCTTACTAACAATACTAACACAGAATTAAGATAAGAAGTAGGTACTAACAAAAATTTACAAATAAAGTAAAAATATTATATTTTTTGCTACAATGTAAGGGAAATAGAAAGCTTTTTTATTTATTTATAATAACTAAATATATAAAAAAAATATATCGTCGCTGGAAATTTCAATTGCTGTAAGGGACATTTGGCCAATTTTTTTTTATTGCATTATTCGATAGAGTTTGATTTTCTCCATCGATTGATACATTTGAAATACCAATAGCCCTCATATTTTTTATTTTATTAACGATTGAATTTTCTGATATTTTTGAATAAAATGGCGTAAAGGACCCAAGATTTTGAAAGTATGACGTATATCACATTTTTGTTTTACTTAAGTGATGTAAGGGTCTTGTTTTATAAAAAAATATATTTAAAATATGACACTGTCTTTTACGACACTAAAGCTGACATGAAATTATAACATACAATATTGATATAGGGACGTAAGTAACTGTGGTTATTTATTTTGTCATTTATGTCTACACGTATTAACACGACGTAACTAGCAATGAGTCCGCTGTCTTAAAAATCTTGTAGTTTTATATTTACCATACAACCTAAACTGGTATACTAATTATTATTCTTTCATTTAGAAATAAACAAAGATAGAACTTCGCTTAAGACCTTATTATACTACTCAGCTCTTTCGCCGTACATTTTATGCCTACGCCAGCGTGTACGTGCACCGAATCCCCTCCACACCCTTTTTTTTGACGTGACTAATGTTGATTTGTCGCAGATGGCATTAATTACTTGGCCGGAAAAATGGGGAGCGCTGAAGGCTCTCACCCGGTACAACGTTTATGAGAACAGGTCTGAGGGTGCCCAGTTGGGCGCGAACCTCGGCTCAGGGCGTCGTCTGAGAGGAAAAATATTTGAAGGAATTAATCGACTCTAGTGGATCGATAGCGATTAAGCGCTGATTGAGGGAATTCGTCGACCACGCCGGTGGGGTCGGTATCGGGGTCCTGAAGTGTTTGGTGTCGCGAGCTGATTGGCTGCCTCTATGGCTAGAGTAATCGGGTCGTCGGGATCGTTTATTACGTCCTTCGGACTCCGATACTTTTCAGTACCGTCCCTAAGCTGGATGCATTCAGAAGCCGCAACTACCAAAAGGATTTGGGTGGTGCGGAGCAGAATCGAAAA
The DNA here is from genome assembly GCF_024362695.1 of Pectinophora gossypiella. Lineage (NCBI taxonomy): Eukaryota > Metazoa > Arthropoda > Insecta > Lepidoptera > Gelechiidae > Pectinophora > Pectinophora gossypiella. The sequence continues at coordinate 3,723,346 of NC_065414.1, read as the reverse complement.
AAGTTTTGAACTAATTTGAGCCATTCGGCAATGGTTAGCAGATCTAGGTCAATGTGCAGAGTTTCATTTCGAAGGAACCTCGGAGATCCCGTGGCTTTCCGCATGAAACGATTTTGTATTACCTGTAGACGGTGGATTTGAGACGGACTCGCGTGAGCGAAAACTACCCCTGCATAGGTCATGATCGGACGGATGCAAGTCGTGTAGATTTTCACCTTATTCCTTAGGGACAATTTACTACGCTTGTTAAGGAGACAATGAAGACGGCCCATTACACACGCGGCGCGATCGCGCACACGTTTGATATGTGCCTTGAAAGTAAGACGTCTATCTAAGACTACGCCGAGATATTTGACTTGCTCCTCCCAAGGGATCGGCTTGCCAAACATCTTGATGACTTTAAGTTGACGGCGTGACCGTGGCGTGTTATAATAGCCCTTTGAAAAGTACACCGCTGCACTTTTCTCCGGGTTTACCTCGATTCTCCATTTGCGAAACCACTTGCCCAAGGCCGCGCGTTGGAGAATTCCGGTCATCATAACTCGACCACGGCACGAAGAATAGATGGCTGTGTCATCCGCAAATAAGGCTAGTTCGGTGTTAGGGGATTTGGGAATGTCACTAGTATACCATGAAAATGTAAAGGGGAGAGGACGGAGCCTTGTGGCCCTCACTACCCGTACCCGCTCGCGGGTTCGCGGCGCACGGTAACGGCTCGGCTCCTCAGTTGCGTTCACAGTGGTTGCGTTCAAGCGCCATCAGAGTAGGACACGTTTTCTTTAGAATTCAATTCAAAGGGCGATACTTTTTAACGATGCCGAAAGCTAAAAAGAAAAATGTGTCTGTGAAGTGCGATTCTGTCAATTCTGTTGTATGTTGTTCTCAATCTGATAACCTAAGACTATAGGTAATTTACCTACATTTCAACAAAACTAGATACATTAAGTTTAAAATGACACAAATATTTAATAAGTATGTGTTTTTTAATTTGCCTATTATTAAAAATCGGCAAACATATTCAAGCACATGGTGTTTAGATGTCTCAAAGTAAAATTCAACTATAATTTCAATAAATATAAGTGATTTTGACCAATTGTTGTGAATTTTTACAGACCTTTACTTCAATATTTTACCAAAATATTTAAAAAACTGACCTTTACGACCCAAAAATACACAAAATATTAAAAAATCTGACCTTTACAACCCAAAAATGCAAAAAAAAATGTTTACCTAATGGTTGTAAGGGAAGTTTTTTAAATAACACAAGGGCGTAAGGGTTAGTAACTTTCTTATTTTGCTAGTTATTAAAGTAATTCTATTTTTAAGTGGTAGACAAGAAAATTCTAAGAATTTTGGTATTTAACATCTTTCAATACGTTTAGAATGACAAAAGTTATGAGACTTTAAGTATCAAGAAATGTTTTTTGTTTCTCCTGAAAACCTGTCATTTGTCCCTTACGTCAATTGAAATTTCCAGCGACGATATTTCTACCTGTGTTGACATGTCTCGCCATGATAAACAGTTGTGTGGCCTTAACAAAGTCTTCTGCCTCAATGCACATCCATATCTTCTCAGGTATCTCCATCAGCAGTTTTACTTGGACTGATATTCCATGTGCTGGGTTTGAGCTCAACTGGAAACTAAAAGACAACACAACTTTAACATTTTTGAACGCTGGAATGCAGATCTCGATCAGACACATTGTAAAATCTATTGTCTCTGGTATCTCAGTGGATGAGAAGTTGAATAGTTAAGTGCTATTGTTATTGTTAACAGCCTCCATGTTTAGAGCATTAGAACCATGATCTGGAGGTCCACGTTCGATTCCAGGTTCATAAAGTTAAGAATAAGCTGTACCCAAATAAATAAAAAAGTAAACTACTTTTTTTCCTCAACAGCCTCGGCGGTTTAGTGGGTAGAACTTTACAGCCACAATCTAGAGGTCCAGGGTCGATTTTGGACATTGTCGAAATCACTTTGTGAGACTGTCCTTTGTTTGGTAAGGAGGTTTGTGTCACCTGATGGTGCGAAAAAATATAGTGAAAGTAGTAGTTTTTTTGAAAAATTGCATTCAGATGAAGACGACTTTTGTTCATAAAACCACATAACAGACAAACCAATTTAATGTATTTTTATTATTATTATTAAGCCTTTATTTTATATGCATATATTTTATAAAAATAAAACATAAAAATAAAATAAAATAATAATAAAAAAAAGAATAAGAAATAATGGCTTATAATAATAAAATAATATTTTATGTTTTGTTTTCGCCTGTGTGTCTTTTGCAGGCAAAGGCCTCCCCCAGCTCCTTCCATTTTTCTCTGTCTTTTGCTATTGTTGTCCATCCTCCCCTGCTGTGTTTTATTTCGTCCTCCACACCTTCTGATAGGTATACCTCTTTTTCTTTTCCTGTTACTGGTGATCCAAAATAGAATTGTTTTGGACCATTTATCTCTCCCTCTAACTGTATGACCTGCCCGCTTCCATTTAAGTTTTCTAATTGTAACTGTTATATCTATTATATTTTAATGTAGGTCACTTATAAATTCGTCATTTTGTATTTGTTTTTTCTTTTGATATCATTGTATTGTTTTTATGAGCACGTTAAGCCGTTGGTCCCGGCTATTAGCCGTAAAAATATGTCCACCAACCCGCAATGGAGCATACTTGGTGGTATGCTTCATAACCCCTCTGGTTGATTGAGGGGAGGCCTGTGCCCAGCAGTGGGACGTATAGGCTGTTTATGTTATGTATGTTATGTGTATGTATTGTTTTTATGTGTGTGATATGCTGTAGTAATAAATGATTTTCATTTTACAACCAGTTTCAGTATAATCTAGATACCTTTGTGACTGTGTAGGTTTGTCATCAATCCTAAATCCAATAAGATGAGTATCATGCAGTTTTCTGCAGGCCGTCATCATTTCTTCAATATGGTTTAGAGTGCTTGCTGATGTCACCTTCATCTCTTCAATTGTATCTGCTGCATGGATGAGGTCTCGGTATCTTTCACTGCGAAAAGATTAATAAATATATATAGGTTCTTCAGTTTTGGTTCTAACAATCTCTTATTGAATATGTTAACCAGATATTTACTCACAATAGAAATTATAACTAAATTCACATTAATTGTTCAGATTGGTAAGTGAGAAAGGAAGGCATAAAAATGTATGGAAATCAAACAAGAGCTGTCTTTTGAAGTAATTTCGATAGTTATTCACACGTACCCAACCATAGCCCGCAGTTCTTCTCTTTTCCTTTCGATTTCATACTGCAATTTCTTCTGGACTTGATCTATATCACCAATAAAATGGGTCTGAAATAGTTGATCGGGAACTATGTCCAGTAAGTTTTGATGTGACATTTTTGAAGGAACTAGCACTTTCCTATTGTTTAATTATTTCAAAACACATGTGTATATTGTTCAAAGGCGCATAATTATTTTAGCAATTCACACAAATACCGCAAAATAATACACTGATAACACTTGCCAACTCGTCATTCCATAACGAATGTGGTTTGGAGCACTTTGACAGTATTATATGATCTTTGACAAACTAAAAAAAAAATATTACACAGCCGCTTATCCAAAAAGGTAAATTAGGTACACAAAGACAACTATGTTAGTCAATGGTGGGTGTATTCATCTTATTCTAAGTTATTCGGTATTCATGTCAGACATTGGATAAATACAAGTCTATCTATAAGAACACTAATGTCATCTTTTTTTTTTTTTTTTTTGTTTTGGTTTTCCCCGAAGGGTAAGGCAAAGGGAACTATGCCCATACAGCCATGTCTTACGTATTTTTTTTTCTTGATGATTAATGAAATTATGAAAGGTGATGAATGATGATGATGAAACCTAAGCCCCCACCCTCGGAGTAGACTCCTACTCCGAACCCCAAACGAATTAACTCAAAAGTCCGCATAAACTTTTGAGTTATGAAGCGGCTTCCCGGTACGAAGCGAAAATAGGCAGATACACTTTGTTCCTTGAATACTCCAAAATAATAACACTCGCGAATGTCTTCCGACTAACTTAATGCGATCATTAACCACAAAACACCACTTCGTATTAATTATTTAGATTACTCAATGAAGAAAGCAACTGTCCCGTTCCCGTTTCCCGCCGAAAAGCCACACTAGTGTCATCGCTAAATGTCATCATGAGTACGTTCCGTTATAAGCAGCTTTTGTTTTATATAAACGGGTGGAGAATAGTACTTACTTACTTACATTCTACGGCAAAACATTGCTTTTGTTTCTTTAGTACTTACAAGGAAGTATATATATATACCTACTGCAATTTATCGGTGTTTCGAGAACAGACAATACAAAACAGCTTCTTCACCTTGTACCTTAGTAGATGAAACAAGTCTATAACTAAACCTAAGCACTAAATATGAGCCTCCCTCTCCCGAGCGAGGCGTATGCATATCTTGCTTGCCCATCAGTTAGCTGGGCATCAGTGTAGTTCTACAGTGATCCAAAGCAGTTGCTGAGGATCATGTTGGCGTTGGGCTGACCATTGATTATGGTTGCCATTATATTCATCGTAAGGCGCCGTATAATTTCAAAAGTGGCTTCGAGTTGGTTGCTTATTATTTGTGGCTCTGCTCTACCCATTTCACTAGGGATTATAGTAATATTATGGCAGTACTGTAGACTCACGTTTATTTTCCACAAAGGTAAACAGACTGAGTTTTTCATTTATTTGCCATTGTTTCTTTTTGGTACCTAACGAATCGAAAAAATAAGGAAAGGATTTTTAATCAAAAACAAACAAAATTTATCGAAATAATAAATATAATTAAAAGTAAATCCATTAAGATTTGCATAAAAATAACAATTGGTCAACTACACATATTCAATTCACGTGTCGTATTAATTAAATACTAAAATTGCATTCATTCGACGTCACTGGAGAAACTATTAAAATTGCTTTATCACATTTTGCAGATCATGAAATATGATTTTCTTAATAAGTACAAAAGAACCTTTTCTGTTACAGATTTTAACATTCATAAATACACAGATTTCATATCGATTACTAAATTGTTCTCGTAAAATAAAGGAACTATAATCTTGTACTAATTTTATAAGCGCAATGAGCAGCGAAATAAAGGGACGCACACATTAGCATATCTACTATTTAGTAACACTGAAAGACATTTGTTTCTCACTGGCGGGTGAATATTAATCATAAACAAGGCACAAGTTACATTTAATATCTTATTTAACACACTATAAAAGCAACTGAAGCTACCACTAGCGTGTCGAAATAAGAATAGGAACATATTATACTCTCTTTTAAAAACTTTCTTATTACAAATTACATCTTATACATTTTATATTAATAATTATTGCCAAGATATTATCCACAAACCAGTGTTAAACTGAGTTTCTTGCTAGTGGTAAAAATAGTAGTCTTAGTCTAATCTCAAGTGCAAAATTTTATTTGAGAATTGATTTATTGATATTGGACAACATTATCTATAGAAGGAGAAAACTATGTGTAGAAAAATATGACTGATTACTAGAACAAATGCGTATTTTTATATTCCATTTATAATTTGATTATATTTAAAAATCTTTGATATGTTTTATATTTTGAACTGGCTGGAATGATAAAAATAAAATGAAAATATTTCAAACTATTTGGACGATTAAAAAATACGACTTTTGCACCACAGTTTTCCCCCAAAACTAAAGATAAGTTGGCAAAGCGTACCTATTGAGAACATCAGCACTATCCTGAGTCTATCAGTCTGGATATTACAAATTATAAATCTATATCTTACTAACATAATAAATACTCGTAAGAAACGGACTGTTGAAACTATCAACTTAGAAAATAATAAAAAATCGATTTTTCCTTATTTAATTATAAAAATATACAATAATACTAAACATATCCATGTTTAACGGTGCAACATTGATCTATTTGATACATATTATTTTTAAAATTATATTTAGTACTTCGTCATACATACTCTTAATGTACTATAAAACGAAGTTTGCCTGTCTGTGTTCGGCTGGCCGTCTTTATTATTATAAAAGGCTCCAAATAGTGAATGCGTTAATTTGATAGCTACCTTTTAAACATGTTTTGTGCAATAAAGTGTTTTATCTCGGACCTATGGAATTCCGGACTTTTAGAAGGCGTGCGTGGGGCCGAAGCCAATACGTAGAGGCCCCTTAAGACAATTTAGTCTAAATGTAATTATGTCGTTGTTTTTCCCAGTTTAAATGTATGGAATGTATTTAGTAATTAAATGTTTTGTAATGAAGGACAAAGGCGGGCCTTTTCTTGCTATTATTAGCCCTCATACGTTAAAAAATTATAAACTACCATAATATTTAAAATGCATGAAGTCTAATCAAAGGAGGTTTGAGAGATCTACAAAGCTCACGGATATATTCCCAATAGGGCTAGTCAGAGGTACATCAGAGGTAACATTTTAACAGTTCCTCAACCAGCCGAACACAGCAGCCAAACCAGAATCTCACTACAGTAGTGGACCGTGTTATTGCCTATGAGATTACCGCTGTCACTCAGCTCAGTACACCACTTCGTAGACTGTCGCCTTCTTGTCACCAGATCCCGTCACTATGAACTTGTCGTCGGCTGACACGTCGCAGCTAAGCACCGATGATGATTCTTTTGACTGGAAATAAAAATGGGAGACTATCAACCCTGTCATAAGACTATGTTCTAGCAAATAAACAAATCTAAGTAAAAAAAAAAAAGTTTCAATTAAATCCATAATAAATAAATTGAATAAAATTTAGGTTTTGCTGTAAAAATGTAATCAAAATGTGCTTTTTCAAAAAGTTATGTACATTTTTGCCGTTCCTCAAGAGCTTCCGTGGTCTACTAGTTAGAGAGTTGGGCTCACTCTGGTAGTCCGTGTTCACTTTGTGAGACTTGGTAAGGATAGTCTTGAATCACTTGATTGTCCGAAAAAGTAAGATGATTCTGTGCTTTGGAGGGCCGTAAAGCCATAGGTCCCGGTTATTAGTCGTAAAAATACGCAGTGAAGCAGCATAGTGGAGTATGCTCCATAGCCCCTCCGGTTGATTGGTAGAACGCTTACGCCAAACAACGGGACTAGTGATTGCAATCCGGCGTCATTTTCAGTCCGGCCAGATACGACCGGATCCCCACCAATCCGGCCGGATCCGGCCGGACTGATTAAATCAAGACGATTTTCGCTTCTTAGTACAAAATAAGTGAGTTAATCAAGTGTCACTGCACTTATATGTAGGTAGTTTATAAAAATTAGTCACAAATACACTTCTCATCAAAAAAATCGAAACACCTTGCAAGTTTACGTTTTGTCAGGATTATCAGAAAAATGTGTACATTTAGGAATAAATGTTAAATGTCGTTTAATAGTGAGTAATATGAGCTTATCAAATCTTAATGTTAATGTTCTAAATTTAAATGAATTTTTCATAGGTTTCGTATTTTGTTAAATGAGTCATTTTTATTCCGTATGGAGTATAAAGGAAATGGATAAAACAACACACGTAAATGAAAAAAAAAAGCTAAAAAACGTTTATTTAATAACTTGTATTCCCTCCCCGAGCTCTAATTACTGCTTCCATACGGTTCTTCATCGATCGGATGAGAGTCACGATCACATGCTGTGGTATATTGTCTCATTCCTCTTGGATTGCATCTTGCAGCTGGCTAAGTGTTTCTGGGGCAGGATCTCTTGCTCGAATTCGTCTCTTTAATTCATCCCACAGATGTTCAATGGGATTCATGTCCGGGCTTCTTGCTGGCCATTCCATAATAGAGATATCGACTTCGCTAAGATAATCTCGTACGACGCCCGCGGTGTGAGCCCTAGCATTGTCGTGCATGAATATGAAGCCGTTGCCAATAAAATATGCATAGGGCATCACATGAGGCTCGAGACACTCTTCGACGTACCGATGACAGTTTAGTGCAGGCAGACGTGGCCCAGACACGAAAGCAAGCTCTGTCTTACCGTCGGCGCTGATTCCTCCCCAAACCGTCCACGAACCGCCATCATAGCTGACCTTTTCTTCAATGCAGCATTGTGCATAGCGTTCTCCGTCTCTTCTGTAGACCTTGTTCCTTCCGTCGTTACCATACAGCATAATTTTACACTCATCAGAAAAGAGAACTTTGCTCCACTGTAGGTATGACCAATTTAGGTGCTCACGTGCAAAGTTAAGGCGCGCTCTTCGATGGTCTGCAGTTAATTTCGGCCCATTTGCTGGCTTATGCGGTACCAGTCCACGATCCTTCAACCTTCTTCTAATTGTAGAGTCACTTACAGCCACCCTTCGTACAACACGAAGCCGCTGCTGCAGTTGAAAAGCGTTAAGGCGTCGATTTCTTAAAGAAGTTGTTACAATAAATCGATCATCTCGCTCAGAAGTGACCCGATTCCTGCCAGATCCTAAACGGCGCGTGAACAAACCAGTCTCCCGATAACGTTTATAGACTCTATGAACAGATGACAGGCTTAGATGCAGTCTTGCAGCCACAACACGCTGACTAAGGCCAGAATCCAGCAATGCCACAACTTGGGCGGCTTCTGTGGGCGAAGTATCCATACGTTTTAGAAAAAAAACCTTTTTTCAGACGTCCCAAAGTTACAGTATTGAAATAAAAAACAAAAAGTTTAAGGATAGGCGCCAATTTTTAGTTTTTAAACGCTAAATGTACTCCAACCCTAAACACACATTTGTCTCAAAACAGTGATTCATTTCGTTTATAAGATAAACAAATGAAATTCTAATTTTGAATTTAGAATTTTCGCTTATTACTGTAATGGCCAAACTGCCAGCTACATTCATGTATTTTTTTTCATCGTATGAATTCTTTTTTGTGTTAAATTCGGACAGAAACAATGAAAACGGAAGTGTTTCGATTTTTTTGATGAGAAGTGTATATAAAATCGACTTTATTTGCTAACCAATGCTAAGACAAATAGACAACAAGAAAACAATTAAAATTTTGTAATGTAGGTAACTAGTAATAATTTTACGACGTAACGAGTAGCTCAGTCTTTCTAGATTTCACTTTTACAGATAGATCAATTTATAACTAACAATATTAATTATCAAGTAACTATAATATCTCATTTAAAGTACCTAGTCATGCAATAGCTATATTATTTTCCCACAAACTGCTAGCACCGGATCCGGTCTTCGGATCCGGTATATTGGTACCGGATCCGGTAACCATTAAATGATGCAGGATCCGCCGGATCCGTTTTTCCGGATTGCAATCCCTAAACGGGACCTATATAGGCTGTTTATGTTGTTGTTAGTACCTGGAATATGCTCGCGCCGTAAGGCGTGCGCCACGCGTTGAGCAGGTTATCCTTCCCCGTGGACACGAACCACTTCCCGCAGGCCGCGAACTTGAGTGAGAGCACGCACGACTCGTGGAGCAACAACTGGTAGCGGTCTGGCTTGCCCGCGTGCAACACCTCCACGTGCGAATTTTCCATACCTACTGCTAGCCATGAACCTGTGAACGGATAAGACATCGTATCATGGGAAAAGTTGGTAAGATTTCCCGAGAAACTGGTGATAGTGAACTGCCTAGTACTGACAACATTATTACGTACGCTTCGCGTAAATGTAAGGCTTTAAAAGAATGTCTCCGAATCCCAGGTGCTCCAGTGCTCCAGTGGTTGAGCGTTGGGGTCACGATCCGGAGGTCCCGGGTTCGAATTCTGGTGAGGCCATATCACGAAAATCAGTGTGTTCCGTAGTTAGGACATTGTAGGCTGAACACAAGATTGTCCGTAAGTGAGATGATCCATCTTTTGGAAGGCACGTAATCAGTTTCGGTTAATATTTACTTATTTTATTTAATATTTAATTATTGGTTATTTTTACGTGTAAATTATTCTCGATAATCAATCTCATCTACATTTCCCGGTGTTATAATTGAGCCAAAACGAAAGAACGAAGTCACAGACCTCGTATAACAAGTAGACAACCAATCTCTTTTAAAAAGTGTCCGCGGCGCATCTTGTCACAAGCGACAGCGTGTAACGACACTGTACAACCGATAATGCACTTTATTTTAACAGCCATAACATCTTAATTTGAGGGAACGAACTTATACATTCCACATAACTTAATGCATACGTTAATTAATTAGGACATATTTTTACAAAAAATCCTTAGCGAATGTGGTATACTTGTTTATCGTCATCAGAACCAGATGCCTTTTAAAATCCAAATCCCATTGTTTAACTATTGTGTCTGGAAATCCGGTACTTACGAGGTTAAAGGATGTCAGTGGACGAAGTAGATAAAATAGGTAGTAGTATGTTATTATTATTTTTATTTGTGAATCAAGAGGGCTCAAACTAATGCAGCCCGAATGGCCACTGCGACCTAGTCAGATTTATTGTGGCCAAGTCCCTACATATTTATAACTCCTCTAGACCGATCCGTTCGATTAGATCGTCTTTTTGGGAGGTAGCTCCGTGACATCCTGGGGATCCATTATGTGGCCCCCCCAGTGCTCGGCTTCTACTGTGTATGAGAGCCTCACACCTGCACATCATAGGTGTAATGGCGTCCCATCTTCCTTTAAACAGAATCTGCATAAAGGGGACTCGGTTAGCTCCATTCTACGTAGGTGCTTGTTGAGTCTGCAATGCCCCGCGAGGGCCCTTATTAAGATTCTTACCCGCCCCCTAGTGAGTGTAAGGACTCTGATATTTTTTTTTGAGAAAAAGGTCTAATCAGTTGCTTTGAGTGATTCAGGCCAACTGTATTGGACCCAGTAGCAGTTAGTAGTTACGAGTAGTAGTATGTTACCAGTAGGGCAGTATCCCAGCGAGAATATCTGGCTGGAGAAGTCGTGTTGGTGCAGCTGGCGGCCCTCGCGCAGGTCCCACGAGCGCACCGTGTTGTCCAGCCCGCCCGTCCACAGCCGCGACCCATCCGGACTTATGTCTATGCATGACGCGCCGTCTGTGTGCCCTGAATATGAACAAGGTATTTGACCGGGTCAAAGAAAAATTACAAAATGCTAATCTAAAAAAATATGTTATTTGCTTTAAAAGTAGATTTTTACAATACAAGGGCTCGGGGTCTGCTTTTAAGCAAGAAGTTGCTTGTAATAAGAGGCTCCGAACTTCCATAGCTATTTTTTACATATCGTATGTGTCTGCGTGTGTGTGAGGGTGTGTAAGGGTATGTGTAAGTATGTGTAATGTATGTGGGCTTATGTGGTGTATCTAGAAATAGAAGCCAGTCTAAGACGATCAAAAAACAATCTCATAATCGGTTTTTTATAGAATAGTAAAAGGACATACCTTGGAATTGTCTAACTAAAGTCTGATTCTGAAGGTCCCATACTGCGATGTTACCGTCGGAACAGCAACTGAAGCATACCTGGAAGTAAATTAAAGATTTAAACATGAGCTGATTTTAGCAGTAGAAGAACGCCACACACAAGAACAAGACAATAACATAATTTTAAAATATTCACAAAACAACAATGAAAAAATTGTAAAAAAGATGTTCTTCGAAATTATCAAATGCTGGTGGTGGATGTACTGATACGCAAAAAAATAGTGACCAAATCGGACCATCCGTTCTGCAGCTAGCAGAACATAATTTTTTTTAGCGCATAAAGACAAAGGGATGAAACTTATAACACCAATCTTGGCGTAGCGTGACGTATAATCGTCTTGGGTTAGCGTGACGTATAGCGCGTAGTATTTCTGATTTGTTTTACCTTACGTTTCGTGTGATAAGATAAGAGTGATAAAGTGATGTAAAATATCATCATCAATTTAAGAGCCACGCTCTTGTCGGTGCAGCATTTTCCATGCTACTGTTTTAGGGAAATATAGGGCAGTGGTTTCCCTCTTGCCTTCCGCCCCGCAAAAAAAAAAATGATATAGCGAATTAGATTGAGAAGCGAATGTCAAGTTGTTATGGAAAAGTAGAAGATGAAGGATAATAGGATTACGAAAGCGGTATATAAAACGAAGGTTTTTAGGGCTGGCGGAGGAAGACCTAGAAGGGCGTACATTGACCAAATTGGAGATGTTATTAGAAAAGGTTTAGTACGATCTACTTTAAACCGGCGTGCGTGTATGAATCGATTGATAAATGTGGAGGCCAGAGAAGTGTGTCGAGATCGAAGCAAATGGAACTCCATTGTCTCTGCTTACCCTGAAGTAATAATAATAATAATCTTTATTGAAACATAGTATTACAATTTTACATTAATAAAAATACAGACAACTATAATATGACCAATTACTTTAGTTATGCGGCGGTCCCTGCACTAAGCTCAGCTTGTATCGTAGGGGCCAGAGCACGATTTCCTATGTTAATATTTACAAAACGGACACACGGACAGAATACAGAGCACTATGAAAAATTTTAACTGCTTATATCAAAAGAGACAATAATGAAACAATAAAAATATTTAAACTTAACAAAAATAAAACTTTTAGGTATGGAGTAATATATGTATGTGTGTGTGTGTGTGCGTGTGCGTGTGTGTGTGCGCGCGCGCGTGCGCGCGTGTGTGTGTGTGTGTGTTTGTGTGTGTGTGTGTGGGAGGTTCAGAGGGAGCAGTAGCTGTTTTTCGGCATTAGGGCGTAGGCGTTAAGTAGGTGTGAATTTATGTATATTGTATTACCTTCGAGTCTGGAGAGATGGCTAGAGCGTAGCAAGCGGGCGCGGACGATGTAAGTTCCGCCCGTACTCTCGGCGTGCCACAAGCCAAGTCCCATATGGACAGCGTCGACGCTTCTCCCCCCACTATTAACGTACGTCCGTCCGGTAACAGCTTCACTGACCGAATGTAGTTGTCCCTTTGCTGTAATAAGAGATACAATTATAAAGATTGAAGTAAAATAAAGTAAACATGAAGTTATAAACAGTAAGCTTTACAGTGCGATGCTGAAAAGTAAAGGGCTTATTACACTACCCAATTAGAGGTCCGACGCTTCAGGTGTAGGCTGTAATAAGAGTCGATAGTTGCTTATAAAGAAAATTTGCCGTCACAGTCGTCATCTCCCTAGCTTTATCCCGTTTTTCACGGATTCCGCTTACTTTACCGTTTTTATATGAATTGTATCATTACGGACTTTTTAACCCCCCAGATATAAGTCTGTAACAGAGTACAACCTCTGCACATTAAATTGCAAAATTCTCATTCCATTCCGCATTTCCTTTCATTTTACACTGACTCATTGCATCCCCGACCTTCATAAAAACAACACAAATATATTATACTGTTTAGGGCCGTGCCCTCTAATTCTTGATTATTTTGTGTATATTGTGAACTATGTATATTCCTATACTGTTTGTGAAGTGTTTTTAATAAACTGTATATATTCCTGCTTGCTGCTTGCTTCTAATTTATCATCGTTATCACCAATTATTCCCCTACTCTGCCGGCACGTCGGGATACCATCCTCACCACCCAGCGTGCCGCAAGTCTTCAACCAACTCACCAAACAATCCAGCTGCGATAAAGGTTCCAGCGCGTTAGGCGAGCCCGGATTCGTGATATCCCACAATTTAACACATCCCTTGCCACCAGTGTACGCGTGTCTCGCTCCATTGCTCACTGACAGGGCCACAGCGCATACCACTTCGCCGTGAGGTAGCGCGGCTACTTGTCTCGCCCCTCTAGGTATGCCCGGGCCTATTAACGCGTCGGCTGGGAATGGGACGGGTTGTAGAGGCCCGCCGCATGTGTGGTAGGAGTATGCTCTGTGGACAAGAGATTGATATTTGCAAGTTATTTCAGGGGGCTAAAAAAGGTGGAGGGTGGTTTCTCTAGTCAAATGAGATTGAAACACAAGTGAAAAATAATTGATTTTTGATTTCTGGGGCTGAAAAGGGCTCATTTTTTTAGTTTTTTGTATCTCAAAAACTACAAAGTAAAAACTCGCTTTTTCACGTATAATTAATTTCCCCTATTTTCTTCGTTGAGTGGAGTTTAAGGGAAGATGTCACCAGCCAGCCGAACAGTGAGGAATCAAGAATCACTTACGGTTTAGCGGGCGCGACGCCGTTAGTTCTGTGGTGTGGGTTGTCGTAGGGGTGTGGTGGTCTGTACCCTGCGTACCCTGGGAACCCGTACCCCGCCGGCCTGGGCGTGCCTGTCGGGGTAGACGCGCGGCCTATCTTAGCTCCTGGTGTGCCCGGCTTTTCCTGTAAATAGAATGAATTATTTAAACATCGTAAAGTTTCTTATAAAAAAATCTCACCAACCCTAATTCATCGAGCAAAACGAATGACTTAAAATAGCTTTCGAAACTGGGATAGGCAATGGAGAGCCATTGCAGACGTTTTGGTAAGGACCAAACAAAGGACAGTCTCACAAACTGATTTCGACCTCATCGGTCGTCGAGCCCTACGTTCTAACTACTAGACCACACACTACTAGAGGCTGTCGTCCGACGCAAATCAACAATAAGTCAAGTTAAATAAGACTTTGTTGAAAACACGCCGATTGATATACAGAGTGTTAGTGACACCGTATCGAATACTGGAATTTTCCATTGCAAAATTGCAAATTTGGAACTGAAAATAATTTGTAATTTATAATTTTTAAAAGATGTGTTGCTGTTCCAGTTTCTCATTTCTTCTCCTCAGCCATAACACCTTGCGAAATGACGTAAATTCAAAAATATTACATAGACCTTCGACAAGTTTATCCATGATAATTACGTTGAATAAACGATTCTGATTTCTGATTTAAAAAAACAACATTAATATTTTCATGAGTTTTGCGATGCAAATTCCACTTGATATTAACTCAGAATCATGAGCTGAAACATTCCCTTCAGTATTCGGTACGGTGTCTCTAGCACCCTGTATAATATCCATACACTTACGTCTTTAGAACTCTTCGGCGTAGACCGACTGGAGGAGGACCCGGATCTGGATGGGGGTCGGGCTCCATTCTCTGTCCTCTCTCCCTCCGTCCTCGCTGGCGACCCTCGTTCCTCCTGACAAGTACACTTATTACTGTAGCATACATAAGATGTTTGTTATTTGTCCAATAAACAGTAATGTGTACATACAGGGTGTTAGTGACATCGTAACGAAGACTTTGAGGGGTGATTGAGGCCATGATTCTGAGATGATATCAAGTGGAATTTTCCGTCGCAAAAGTATGGAATTGAAAATAATTTAAAAAAACACAAAAAATTTCAAGATGATTCAGACTGCAAATTCCACTTGATATCAACTCAAAATCATGGTCTGAACCATCCCCCTCAGTATTCGTTACGGTGTCACTAACACCCATACCTACTTGTATGGCTACCGTATGTACTTGTGTGGGGTGTAAGTGACATCGTAACGAATACTGAGGGGGATGATTCAGCTGATTATTCTGAGTTAATATCAAGTGGAATTTTCCATCGCAAAAGTATAGAATTGAAAATAATTTAAAAAAAAACTAAAAAAAATCATGGATTTTGCGACGAAAAATTACACTTGATATTAACTCAGAATCATGGTCTGAATCATCCCCCTGAGTATTCGTTACGATGTCACTAACACCCTGTGTATGCTTTATCAAAACATTACAGGTACGTTTGTTAGCAAATTCAGCCTCGGTAATGCGTTCAAAAGGCCACATTGAAGCATTTTTTCTAAAAAAACAATATTGCTGAGTGTTGTTTGATTACTTTCACCTCTAGTAGACTATAGTAAAAAACCCTGATTGTTTTGCCACTTCGCATATAATTCATTTTAAGTAATTACAAAAGGTTACAAACACGTCCGACAATAAGAGATAGAGATAAAAATATAACATGAATTAAAATGTAAAGAATTATTATTTTTTAACCTTTTTTAAAAGGTATTTTTATGTTGCAATACGCTAATAGGCCAATTAGTCAAAACATGAAATGGATATGGATTTTGTATGAAAAAACAACCAGTTTTTTTTGTGTCTTATTGTAGATTTGCCGCGGATGGCATTAACTACTTGGCCGGACAAATGGGGAGCGCTGAAGGCTCACCCGGCACAACATTTAAGACAACAGGCCTGAGGGTGCCCAGTTGGGCGCGAACCTCAGCTCAGGGCGTCGTCTGAGAGGAAAAGTATTTGAAAGAATTAATCGACCCTAGCGGGTCGATAGCGATAAGCGCTGAATGAGGGAAAAACAACCAGTGACGTCATAGAAAAACGTGACAAAATGTAGCACTCATTATTACATTTTTCATTATTAAAATTCCTAAATAAGTTAAATAGAAAAAAGAAAAGTTTTGTCACCTTTAGATATGTCTTTACTTAGTAATGTAAATTTCATAATTTATCTTTGACCTAGGAAACTACCCAATTGTCTACAATTACTATTTGACATTTATTGACATTGAGCACTTGTTTGTTTTAAGCGAATTGCTTCGATGTGGCTTTTTTAACTCCTGAAGCTGCAAGTTGTTCAATTGAAATGCGGTTGTGCCCATCGTTTCTATAAAAACTGTCATAGGGATAACGTCCTTTCTATCATGTTTCGTCCTGTATACAATACAATACAAATACACTTTATTTCACCAAAATATAAAGAAATAATTACAAAAAGTATATATATGTGTTTTGTTTTGTTTCGTCCTTTCTACCGCGGCCCAGATTTCTGGACAAAATAGTTATCAATAGGGTCTGGATTTCTTGCAGTTTCTTGTCATTTCTTCTCCGCAGCCACTAACGCCTTGCGAAATGACGTAGATTCAAAAATGTCTTCAACAAGTTTATCTATCATAATTACGTTGAATAAATGATTCTGATCCTACAAAAGAGTTTGGGTCTTACGACCATATGGCTTCGCCTTATAGTTCATACTGTATATATCTTACCTCATTAGCAACATCAACAACAAGATCTTGATCACTCTTTTCAGCGTCGCTATCCTAAAAATAAATAAAAAATATAACTTAATTAACTCACGAAAAGTCTACAATACCAAAACAGCAATAATTTGATGTGTTTTTTTTTTTGATGACAGGTGAAAAGCAAACTCTTTGTGTCATGCAGCTTCACACATAATAAGCTTCAAATGAAATGTGGTGCAGATGCTAAAATGTGATTTCCCCCAATATTTTTTTTCTCTAGTGTCGAAATTCATAAGAGTAGAATGGAAAGGCTCATGAAAGTGCGATGTATGCACGAGAAGGATAAAAGCTTTTTTTAAACGAATATTGGTTTTAATTCAGTCTTAATATTATATAACGTTTTAAAAGAATCGGGATATTGACTGAGTAACAAAAACATTTAGAAAAATCATTTAAAGAAGATGTTTATTTATTTATAAGGTCAACAGCAACACACACGCGTCATTTTCTTATCCGTCGAAAAGGAAAGGGACGGATTATTGACAATTGTTAATTTTAAAATGATTGAATATCCCGGGACACGACATCGACATCGTATCAAATGGCTGCAAGTTGTCTTTGATTACTTGTGGCTCTGCCCACCCCATTAGGGATAACGGGCGTGAGTTTATGTATGTATGTATGTATGAATATCCCGGGCGAACAAAATAGGCACGTCAACTTGGCCAATACAAAATTTTGGGAGGGTTTTTTTTAATTTCGGCCAAAAATTGACGTGTGTTCCATAAATTTTATGTCTATCTGAAAATGACAGGTATAACTTAAAATAAAATTAGATGATGTGTACAGGAATTAGCACCATTGCGCATAAACTTGCACATAAATATTCAATACAAATCAACATGAAACTCCAATCCAAGCTACGACGCCAAATACCCCAACATCGTAGACATCCCTTTTGCCTTCGAGGTTGTCTGTTGGCCATTAATAAGGCCCATCAACCATATAAAAATCCTGACAAACCAATTCCACAAGTTAACATCCACCAAATTTCAAGGAAAACGCCGAGAATTTCTTGGAATGTTCTAGAAGCGGAACTATTGAAAGGCCACATACACTACACAGACTCACATGGCTGAGTACCTTCTCGTCTTTTCTGCGTTTCACGTCTAAAGCCTCCGGTTCTACGGGGGAGCGGGGCGGGCGGTATTTCTGCTCTCGCTCATGGGGTGATACCGAACGCCGCTGCAGGAAAGAGACGGTATGATGTTTAGTTGTGTCGTTTAGATACATGAACTATAACTGTAGAAATGGATTCGTATTCGCCGCAATATCACTGTGTCCTAATGGTATAGCCAAGGGTCTATGCACACGACTTTAGTTTCAAGACCCTCAGCGGTTAAGTAGGACATTGTTTCACACAACTTGTCGGCAAATTGTGTAGGCTCATTAAAAAAAGTTGTGTGCATAGATTCTAAAGTTGACCGCATTTACCTAAATGGCTCCATGTTGTCCTGAAAACATATGGTTTTGCCAAGACTTTGACATCCCCGGGAAATGAACCATATATTTTTCTATCATCTGGGTCGTGAAATAGATAACCAACCTCAGCATTCCTGGTGTCAGGGTTATTATTGAGCCGCCGAAGACCCCTGACGTGGATCATGTAACTACGTATCACTAGCAGATCAGTAAGTAACCCAGACCTACGGCTTAAGCACGGATCATCTTTCTTTCGGACAACTAGTGATCAGCCTGTAATGACGAGATTTTTGTGAAGTCCTGACCAAGATTGGAACTTGGGACCTCCGGATCGTGATGCCAACACCGAGGTCGTTAAGTATTTTTTCCCATAAATACCTGTTGCAAAGCTCTAGAGGCGAGCAGTCTTTCGTCTTCCCGAGGTGGCGGCTGGCCTGGCAATAGTGGCGGAGGCGGCGGCCCTCCAGGCAATACAGGCTTCACGTCTGCTGGAGGAGGGAGCTCCACCTAACGAGTTCAAGGGGGCGTTTGTAATGTAAACTGCTTGGGAATTTACCGTAAAACGGGGTAAATAGGAATGGCGGGGTAAATTGGAATAAAACTCTGCTTTTCTAAACCACTCTGTTACTGTCATACTATTTTTGATTAGGTCAATACTTTTTGTATTTTTGAACGAACCTACATTTTTTGCTATTGGCTACACTGTGAATTTTATCGAAATAATCAGGATTCACCTAAAAAAACCGTTTTAAAGTAAGGTCTTCCTAGCCACGTAAAAATTGTACTTTTTAACTTCAGGTTTTTGCTGTTTTATTTAAAAAAGGGTTGAAATCGACTTGTTATTATGTATAATAGTAACTAAGTAAATAATTGCTAAATTTCACTGATAATCTTAGTTTTTAGTCAGGCACTCGTTTTTAGATTCTTTTAGGAATAATTGGAACGCAACGGGGGGAAATAGGCACATGTACAGGTATAATTGGAACGAAGTAGGGGTTACTTGGTTTGACTAAGGGGTAAATTGGAATCTCTAAATAGGGTTGTCAAAAATCGAATCCACCTAATTCGTGAGTAAGATGTAGGTAATCTATGTTATATATGATGTAATATACACGTTTATACCTATAGGTAAACAGTTTTTATATCATGTTGCAGTCGTAAACAAGAAAACCTCTTATACCCTTTTTTTACATTTTCTTTTTATTATTTTTTCAACACATTTGCTCATAATTGATCCATAATAATGCCGATTTTGGTGCTAAGTATTTTTTTAATTTAATTTCTCGAAAAAGCATGTGTCCCATTACGCACTAGTGCGGTAATGACATTCAAAAAGACAATAATTCCTACTCCGAGTAAAAAAGTTAATACAACTCATATATTTAAAGAATAGATTTGAAATTCGATCGCATGTTGTTTCGCTCACACACTGTAGACAGCTAAATAGTGTGAACGAGAAACCATGCGCGCGGACGACATTTTTAAATCTATTCTTTAAATGCGCAAGTTATGCGTAAAAAAGTTATTAAAGAGGAAGAATTTGGTTGGCAAGGTTGACACCTTGACCCTATCGAACGGCGACATCCATTGGGTTTTGGCTATAATTTATTAAGATACAGTGCAGACAAAGTCGCGAGACGCCGCTAGTAAGAACTAAAACTAATTGTTTCAACCCTATTGAAAATTCCAATTAACCTCTCTGTAGGACCTATTAACCCCGTGTGGGGTAAATTGGAATCCAAGCGACTTTTTATCGATTTTCTTAAAATATGACGTTAGTTTGGGAATTTAAAGCTATTTATCATAAAGAAGAGCTTATGACACATCTTTAAGATAAAAAGTTGCATAGCCTATGACTTACGGAAGTAGGTCAAAATTCCAATTGAAAGTAAAGATTGGACCAATTTACCCCGTTTTACGGTACTATTCGGAACGTTCGCAGAGGCGCGGGTGTACTCTGACTGGCCAAGTATTTAATGCCATTTGCGGCAAATCTACAATAATTCACGTCAAAAAAATGTGTCTACTGCATCGGCTCATTTATGTCGATTATGAACCGATGCAGTGACCGGGACCAATGGTTTAACGTGCTTTCCGAAGCACGGATCATCTTACTTTCGGGCAATAAACCAGAGCTCACAGTGATTTTTGTTATGTAGTGATTTGCGGGATTCGAACCCGGGACCTGCGGAACCCAATGCTCAACTACTGGACCACGGAGGCACTTGCATCACTGAATGGTAGGGTCCCCGTAGGGTAACTGTAACCTGAGCATGATATGATAAATACGGTCACGAGCATTAATATGTATACACTTTGGTACCATGTCACATTAACTTTTTTGACAAATTGAACTGTAAGTCTCACTAAATGTCAAATATGTTAGTGCGACAGAGTCCTAAAGTGGGTACATTATATTGCTCATGACTGTACGACTCTCCGTACATGACTCGTGAAGACACATGATGTTACCCATATAAAATAAAAAAGACACCTCTTCTGCCTACCCCTTCGGAGATACAAGCCTTGATGCTATCTTATAATACAAACACGTGTACATGAACAGTAAATAAATGTTTTATTTATTAAGTGCGTATGTGTCGACTAACTTTATGCGCAGGCGGCGGTAAATGCGGCGGCGGTGGCGCTCCACCAGCGAATAGGAGCCCGCCTGCGCCTAGTAAGCCACCGGCTGCGCCTACGCCGTGCGGCAGGCCTGCGGACGCGTGGATTTGCTGCTGCAACGACAAAAATAAGTATTTACTAACCGACTTCGAAAAAAGGTTGTCGATTTGTTTTGTGGGTTGTTCTTCTTTTTTATCGACAATGATCTGTCCTTCGTTCTGCTTCTGATAAGTTATGTTTTAGAATTTTATTTCATGTTTTGATTGTCCAAAAATATAGTTATCTTATTATACTCAAAATACAAGCAAAATACTAATCGGTTCCTCAATTAGTTATTAACGTAGCTTGATCGTTTTTCACAAAATTATGTAACAGAGTGGTAAATTGAAATGCTGTCTCCGATGAAAAGGGCCACTCTGTCACAATATTTTTTGGAATGCGCCTGCAAAGAAAAGTATGTTACCAAGATAAAGAGAACCACTAAATAGTCCTCTACAGACACATCTTTATATGATGTTTTAAAATATTTATTGCCGTTATAATTTTAAAGATGTTAAATCCGATAAATCGAGAAAATGTCTTTTTATTGTCGATAAAAAAGAAGAACGACCCTTGTATATTTTTGACCTAATTGCATTTTTGTCTCGGGTGGTATTTTATTGACTATTTAAAGATCCTATCACACAGAAGGGGTCAAATACTTATTCGAGCGTTCCGCATTCGCGTTCTACATTCGCTATGTTGTAGTTACATAGACTACAAGTAGTTATACGAGCAGAATACAATACAGCGAATGTAGAACGCGATTTAAATTTTGTCTATGAAAAATGTCAACCAATAAGACACCGTTGCGCTATATCTCTCAGATAACATTAACAGCGAGGGGCAGAAAAGCTTTCCGTTAATTCTTGAGGACTTTTGCGATGTACTGTGCAAAATACTACTCATAATAATAATATAATCTAATACTTGTACCAACATACTATTTAAGCCTTTCATGACATAACAGCCTATATACGTCCCACTACTGGGCACAGGCCTCCCCTCACTCAACCAGAGGGGGTATGGAGCATACTCTACGACGCTGCTCTACCGCGGGTTGATGGAGGTGGTTTTAAGGCTAATAGCTGGGACCAACGGCTTAACGTGCCCTCCGAAGCAGGAAATCATCTTACTTTTTCGCCCAATCAGGTGATCCAAGCTTGCTATGCCCTTACCAAAGAAAGGAAAGACAAAGCGATTTCGACCAATGTCCCCACTCGGGAATCGAACCCGGACCTCCAGATCGTAAGCTTAACGCTCTTATCACTAGACCACGGAGGCTGTAATGATTTGATGTGATTTAAGGCTTATCATGGTTGAATAAAAATAATTTCGTAAGTGTAACAACTAAAGATAGCTACTTAATAATTCAATTCGCTTCAAAAGTTTACAGGATCAAAACAAAATGAAACGTTCTAGAAATCAAATAATCTCCTACAACAGTGCAGAACGATAAAAATGAATATCAATTCAATGTAATAATATTTAAAATACCATTAAAATAATAAAAATAACATGTAGATATGGACGCAAAGTTTGTTTAACAATCAATTTATGACATCTTAAAAGCAATTTTATTGCTAGTACGAGTTAGGCATCATACAATCAACAGTGCTACATACAATGAAATGTGAGGTTAGACAATAAAACAGTTAAATCCAATTAGTTTTTCCATTGCTAGCTATTGTTAATATGTATTTACTAGTGGCCACGTGTTTAGCTTCAGTAGTTTTAGGTGGATAAGACATTATACAAAAATATGTTCATATAAAAAAATAATATGAGGTACAGTCATGCATGAGCAATATAATGTACCCACTTTAGAACTCTGTCGCACTAACATATTTGACATTTAGTGAGACTTACAGTTCAATTTGTCAAAAAAGTTAATGTGACATGGTACCAAAGTGAATACATATTAATGCTCGTGACAGTATTTTCCAGGCTATGTTAGTCAAAAAACAATATAGATTGCGCTGTAAAGATTCTCCTTCGTTTAACGTTCTAATTTCATGGATAACAGAGATGCATATTTTATCTTTGTTTTTGGGTATAAATGATGTCCCTTTTACACCCAGGCACAATTACACCTTTCACCCATTATTATTCTGATCAAAATAACGAGAATTTCTATAATCGACAGCGCCATTTATATTATTTTTGGGGAACGTGGCCTAGAAAGTCCCTCAATCACAGTGTAACTATGTTACCAACTGAAATAAAGAAATTTTTGAGTTTGAGTTTTATTTCCCTTGTATGCTGGAGCATGGTCAAAAGCGAAGAAGTGAGGAAACTACTCTCTCGCCAGCGGCGGCCATAGGGCGGTGCGAGGTGTGCCACCGCACCGGGCGCCGAAATATGGGGAGCGCCGAAATATGGGGGGTGCCGAAATATGGGGGGCGCCGAAATATGAGGGGCGCCGAAATATGGGGGGTGCCGAAATATGGGGGGCGCCAAAATATGGGGGGCGCCGAAATATGGGGGGCGCCGAAATATGGGGGGCGCCGAAATATGGGGGGCGCCAAAATCAACCAAGATAGGTCCACCCCGGCCGCAAACTAATACTTCATCGGGTTAGATTGCGGCCACATAATACTCATACCGGATAGCCGTAAACAATATTTTTAAAAGATTCAAAATATTCAAGAGAGCTAGTTTTAGACACGTAAAATTAAAATACAGTTTGAGTCTGCCACATTCGGCTCCATTATTTATATATATTTTTCTATAATATAAATATGCATGATTGACAACTTAACTATTTCCCATTTATGTTACTACATGCTTCGCCTTTATCATAACTATTACAATTTTTATTACATGAGCGATTAAAAAATGAATACAATGAAGTTTTAGGATTACATCAATACGGTGCAAATTAAAAAGTAATTGTATTCCGAGATAAGCTTAAAAATTATGACATAAATTTAAAAATAAATCAAAAAGCAATTTATATTTATACCGGCTAGTAACTGGCTACAAAATGAAAAAAAAAATGTGCCAATGTAAAGAGATGTTAATCACAACACACAAATAAAACCATAGATTATGAAATCCAAAGTTTTTGGACTTACTAGAAGTTGTTGAAGACCTTGCTGCTGTTGCTGCTGTGGAAAATATGCAATGAAAATTTGTCTTTTTTTTTATTTACTATAGGTTCTCGTGACCATAATGTCACCTGTTGGTAAGTGACGGTTGTGGCCTAAAGTGGAACACGCGTGCGTACCTAACAAATCCACTCTTATCTAGTCTTGAAAACTACAAGACTATGAAAAATTGGAAACCCAGATGATGGCCATCTGTTTCACGCCTGCGCTGTTCGCTTTTACCATTTTTGGCACCTACACAAATATGCAGTCTAATATACTACAAGACTTGAAAGAATTATCATTTTGCTTTTCTCCATACTTATTTATTATTAAAATAAATGCGAAAGTCTATCAGCTTATATATAACTTTTTCACCTAAACAACTGGAACAATTTCGTTGAAAATTGGCACACATATTATACGGACGGATATAGGGTAGTTTCCAGAATTATAGTACTAACTACGAACACGCGAGCAGAAACAGAGTTCTTTAATCAATCGATAATTCTTTACTGCATATATGATAATATGAAATACATGGGACAGTAGAATTCGCATTAAATAAGCACAATAGGCGGCCATATTGCTAAGCAGCCTTAGTTCTTCATGTGTTAAGTATGGTAAAATTAATGTTTACTGGTTAATATGTGTAGTTTGAGTTGTGTACAGTATTTGTTATCTATCACTAATGTCGATACAAAGCCTGTTCATTTCATATTCAAAAGGTATTCAAATTCTATTTATGAATTTTAAAATAAAAAGTAGTAATTACTTATTCACTTGGACTACATACATACATACAACAGAGAAAGATGTGATATGTAGACTTTCTTACCCCAATGATAGAGTTCAATTCGGTCATAGTAACTTGCTTCGCTCTGTCGACAGCTGAGGCCACTTGTTGCTGATGTTCCTGTGCTAGAAAAGGGAGCACCTGCCCTATTATAGCACTTAACCTCTTTGCTATCTCCGTCTGGAAAAAAAAGAAAATAAAATCCATCAAATACACTCATAAACCTCACAAGCTCGGTGAAATGTGGGTACTTAGTTCGTAATTCGTTGGATGTGTCATTCTGGTTACACAAATATGGAATATAGTTGTAATCTTATACAGACATACTCACGACCGTTATCTCTTATGGGGTGGGCAGAACCACAAGTAATCAAAGACAACTTGCAGCCACTGTTGATACAGTCCTAAGATGGATATGATGAACCCTACTGTGACAAGTAATCAGCCCATCATCCAGCTGTGAGCTTATATTTATTTATGATTATTGATCATGATGATTTACCAGATACTCATAATTCAGTTCTAACAAAACGCGCCATTCCACTCGCGTCAGACAGAGTACTGCAGGGCGGAAGGCAAGAGAGAAACCACGGCTCTATTATTCCCTAAAAAAGTTGCATGGAGAATGCTACACCAAGAAGAGTATTGTTCATTAGTGATGTAATGTTACTTAATATAAATATCAAATTAATTATGAATACAGCATCTACACATACCACTACCAAGCACAAACCTTTCCATCTTCCTGGCAGATACCTTATTACCAGAGGTTCAAAGGCCATTTAGCAAGCAATTGACAGATATTAAGTTTATAGGTAAAAAAATATATATTCATACCTGTTTATGCATCTCAACATTTAATCCATAAGACATTTCATAGTACTGCAAAGAGAAAAAACAAAATGAGTCTGAAAATATTTAGGGGAATATAAAAAGAATTGTATTTATTTTATTAAGCAACTTACCATTACATAATGCCTTTGCATTTCAGTTTTTTCACTAGCTAGTTTCTCACATTCTAATTTTAATCTGAAATAAAAATAATGTTGCTATTAAAATAAAATACTCTGTCCCTCTCTCTCTGTTATCAGTTACCATCTCTCCATCTACTTTTAAAACACAATTAAGTAGTTACACTTTTTTGCTTTTTGCAAGCAGTTACATAGTAGTATACTTTTTCACATACCACATGAGTCAAAAACACAGATAAACAAGGAGGCTTTTTAATGATACACAAATTAATACCCTTCTTCATTTTTGAAGTTGGTTAAAAAGAAAAAAGACAATGAAAAGTAACCCCCGCTATCAATTCTCACTGCCAGCTAGTGAGGAATAATATATTATATAAATTATCTGTCTGTTGCTTTAGATACAGTATATAATACATACATTTGAATATTTAGTATATTATTGATTAGTAAGCAACTAACAATTCATCCTCTGCTCAATAACTTACTGAAAATATTGCCAGTTGCGTAGGTAACCATTACCTCTTTATGAAATGATGATGAACACAATGATCACTTACAATACAAGATTATTATGATAATAGTGTTACAGAGCATATCTTAACACTTTCTCACACCTTTAACCCAATTTAAAGTTTAACACAATCAACCAAAAACATGTGTTATTTTCTATTTAGTACACAATACTTACGTATGATATTGTGCTTGTAAAAAGTTAAATTCTTCTTTTATACGCTCTAAAGTATCTGCTATTGTAAATTTTATAGGTCCTGGAGTAGGTTGTGGCCCCTAAAAATTAAATACAAACACAATAAGGAAGTCAACATGAAAACATCCCCAAAGAGCTAAGTTACTAAATACAATTCCAAGTTTAAGAGGCAAGGTACTTTAAGTTTAGTAAGATGATGCTTCTAACTTTGTTTATTAACCTTAAAGTTGGAATTATACCATGTTTTTTCAGTCAAATGTGACGTAAAAACAAAACAGAAAGCGTGGAGTTAGAAAATAACACAAACCCTTACCGCGGCCGCCGGGTGCCGCGTCGGCGTTGGGTACATCTCGTCACTATAAATCCAACGATTTCAACACAAACAATCAAAAATAATCTCTTTCAGTTCCATGTAAATCGAATACTCTCTTCAACATTGCCAGGTAAACGCGTTTCCTGCTGCTATAACGGCAAAAACACCGGGGAACTCGAGTAGAGGGACAATGATATGCACAAACTTTGACTCAAAACTTTTGAAATATCGGTCATTATCTTCACTTATAAAATTCTTAAATACGATTACCAATAACGGTATAAAACACACAACAAATTGTATAACAAATACTTCTTACAGTAAGCGTGCAAGTTTCACAAAATTTTAACTACAAATCCACGCCGTAATAATTTTTGTTCGGCTGTCATGTCATCCATCATTTTTCATCCGCGTGACAGATAAATTATTTACACAAAAAGAACTCTACACCTGTGACATCTATTGCCGATAACAGGAAACTTTTAATAATATTTAATTTCAAGCGACAATATTTCGTGTATTGGACACTTTTGGAATTATTTTATGGATTTAATTGTATCAGTTTTTAAACATGCGAATAAACATTGAGTTTAAATTAATTTTATTTGTCAACATTTTTAAATGTTTAGATTACGTTATTAAAGTTTTGAATCAATCATCAATAGATGGCGCATTGAACATGTATTTTTTTGATATTTTTAAAGTATAGTTTCACTGTGACTTTCTTTTATAGTCTGTCTGTCTAGTGTGACCCACGAAAAACTACCCATATTATTATTTTCACCGTCTACAACAAGTTTACAAGTTGTAGTCATGTTAAATAATCAAGTAAGTAATGCGTATTTAAAATAATAGTAATGCAAAAATTACCACATAAAGCTAGTTATTTTTGGATTATTTTAGTAGTAAATTTTATTAAAAGGTACATTTTGTTTATGTGCAACACTTTTTGATTATCTGTGCTAAATCCTCAGAACAATAACTAAAGCATAGAAGGAAGGCTAAAATAGCAACAGAACTCTATAATTCTGCTCTACTTTATCTTACGGAACTGGCGTAATGTTAGACAAAGACGCATATACAAAAATTGTTTCGTAATTTCGTAGGTTGTCACAGGTTTTTCATTGCCTAGTGTTGGGTTTCACTTTAGTAATATGTCGATAAAATTAAATTTACTTACAATTAATGTCGATAATTTTTTTTTCAAGATTTCTTTTTGTAGGATGCAATTATCTTCTTCTTGATGAAAGGAGACTCTGTCTCTGATAGGTAAGTATCTAACCATTTTTTGGATTATATTGTCTGGTTTATATTAGTTTGGAGCTGCAGCTCACTTTCAGGAAGGAAAGAAAATAGCAAACTGTTATCGTTTCATCGGTAAGTATTTTGTAATATTCGAATTTATTTATGATGTCATCCGCCGTGCACTGGTGTCGATCGACGTGCCGTGCAAATTGGAACCGCGCCGGGTCTAAGCCGCACAGACGGTAAGAGGCCCGATGGGCTCACGCTCATACCCTGGGGGAGGGGGCGTGATTTATTGTGGGACGCGACCTGCGCTTGCACGTTTGCAGCAACGCACCTGCCCCGTACTACTCGAACCGCAGGGGCGGCTGCCGAGTGGGCCGCTAGCCAAAAGCTGGCGAAATATGGGAATTTAACGCGGACCCACGATTTTGTCCCTTTTGCCGTCGAGACTTCGGGTGTGTGGTGTTCGGCCGTAATTACCATTTCATCTGTCTGATCTATAATGTTCAATGTAGGAATAGCATCGTCTCGAAGACGTCTCCACTTCGAATTAGGAACACACATATCACACATAATCCGCAGTAAAATGTTTCGAGCAAATACGGCTGTACTTATTTAGAATCCAATGCGAATTATCCATTCTTTCTTTTTGTTATCGTCAACAGGAAATCTAAAAATTAAAAGTATCGATAATTTTAGTACATCACTATGGACAATCAACATAACCTCAAATCAATTCCGTATTCATCGATAAATCGTATAATATAATGGATATCTCAAATATTTTATGCTACAAATCTATTCAGCAAAACATATTACTTTCCTAAAATTGTTCAGCAGTTCACATTTCACTATTAAATTACAAAAAACTTACCGATGAAACGACAGAAGTTGTTGGCTATTTTCTTTTCTTCCTGAATGTGAGCTGCAGCCCCATACCACACAAGACATAATGTCACTGAGTCGAGACACTCAATTATTTGATATAAATAAAAGTTTCTTTCCATTTATTTGGAAAAATATTGTTAAATTACCACTTAAAACAATCTGAACACAAGACACTCGTAAACAACGTTCACGCGACCGTGTTAAATAGTTCGATAAATATAAGTAAAATCTTCTTATGTTATGTTATATTTATTTGGCCGAGTTAAAATGAGTCCAATAGGTCCAAATGACATTTAATGTTTTTTTTTTTTTTTGGTTTGGTTTTCCCCGAAGGGTAAGGCAAAGGGAACTATGCCCATACAGCCATGTCTGACGTATTTTTTTTTCCTTGATGATTAATGAAATGGTGAAAGGTGATGAATGATGATGATGAAACCTAAGCCCCCACCCTCGGAGTAGACTCCTACTCCGAACCCCAAACGAATTAACTCAAAAGTCCGCATAAACTTTTGAGCTATGAAGCGGCTTCCTAGCACGAAGCGAAAATAGGCAGATACACTTTGTTTATTGAATACTCCAATATAATAACACTCGCGAATGTCTTCCGACTAACTTAATGCGATCATTAACCACAAAACACCACTTCGTATTAATTATTTAGATTATTCAATGAAGAAAGCAACTGTCCCGTTCCCGTTTCCCGCTAAAAAGCCTGACATTTAATGTTTGGACAACCTCGGAAAAAATGAAGCAAAGAGCGAATCATTTGTCCTTTTCTCACTCATAGTTTGTGTCGTAAGCTAGAAGAGAGCCGGTTTATAGTTTCTGAATTTTTATTTTAGCCTTCCTTCTATGCTTTAGTTATTGTTCTGAGGCTAAATCTGACCTAGAGTTGCGCAATATTTATTTTCTACGTATTCGATACTTATCGAATACTGAGATAGTACAGTGTGATTTCTAATATTGAATCTGGGAAAAAGACTTATGCCGTGTGCCGTGTTTATCAAAACTTACGAGCCCTTAATTATTTCAAGGTGGTATGTCTGGAGCTTATTCCCCTGTACCACTATTTTGATATCGGTCTTTGAAGACCTCTGTTGGTTAATATTAAATAGATTCAGCAGCTCATATTCCCGGGTATCACCATGAAGGATTGTATAGTTTAGGTCACCTATTACTACATCTATCTTTCTTTAGGTGTTGCTTTATTGAAAGTGACTGCAAGTTGTTTCCTGAATACTTCTTATGATTATTTGTAAAATAAAGATATTATTATTATTTGTATGTCGTTTCCATATCTCGGGACAATGGAGTCCCGGTTTTTATATTACGTTTGTATGTGCATACAATATACCTCCTTTTTGTTTTGTCATGCTCGTCTTATACCTAATACTAATACTCGTGAATAACTGGGAATGAGCGGCCTTACCTTCTTTTTTGTAGGTATTGAAATAACGGAATATTGTCACAACAGGAACCTACGACCCTCTACGTATTTTTTACTTAATTCCTTTCAATTCTTCTTCTCTTCTTCTTCTATTAAACTACTTCCAAAGGTAAATTAAAGAAGCAGAGCAGTCACAGAGAGCAGTAGGTCGCTACAATTATTTTACTGAAGAACGGTAAGTAGGAGAGTACTAGTTACATACTTGATACTTATTTAGATATTAGTGTGATATTTAAATCCGAAGTCTAAGCAACTCTATTATTGGCAGATCGTCGTGCGTCGGCCGTTGCTCGTGTCGTGTCGTTGCAGCTGTTCGATAAAACGCGAGGTGCTGTGTCGGAGTGTTTTGAAATAAACAATTTTGGTTGCTTTTATTACGTGAAACAGTGCATTTTCAATGATTATATTCAGAAGAAAGTGCTGTTGTTGAAGTGGAATTTTGTTTATTGTGATAATTCTGCGTCGCAAAGAGAACCATTATGGATTTCAAAACAGCCGTTTTCAACGCTGCACGGGATGGAAATCTCACACGACTGAAAGTAAGTATTTAAAAATGTTTGCGCCACGGAGTTTCTGGGTCTATTTTACGTTATAAACTTTATTTTGTCCTTTAAATTATTGTGAAAGTGGAAAGGAATCTTATTGGCGAGTAGATACAGTTATACGTCCGTCCATGTTTTATCTCGCAATTCGTTTCTGTGTACGTAATTTGTGATCAGATTACATAAAGAAAATATGTACTGGTGATCATGATATTTTGTCTGAAACATTGTCGTATAAATGTTACAGTTGCGTATCGTGTTTGCGAAGGATATTAATCTGATAAGAAAATTTAGAATCCATGTTGCCAGCCAAGTCAGTTTTCTATGAGTACATTTCCAATGTTTACACTGCATGGTGATAATTTATCTTTGTCTTTAAACATAAAAGATCCTAGTTTATAGGTATTATGTTATTAAAAACACTGTATTTATAGACTCAATGAATTCACAAGACCACCTATCACTTCTTGTAATAATATCTGCTTATTATCTGAATAAAATATCATGTATATTAACTTCATTTAACTTGTATATATTTACATAATTGTTTGTAAATTAGACCTTGTTTATCAAAAACATATAAAAAAAAATGTTGATGTCACTCTGTTTATCATAATTATAATACAGTCATTATCATTTTTAATAGGTTATTATATAGAACTAATGAAATTATGAAACCATATAGGTAGGTACCTACCATTCACATATTTCTTTCACTGTTCATAATTGTTCTGCTGAACTGTAACCACACAATTGAACTATTTTTCCATATTAGAAACTATACTACCAACATTAAAACATACTCTCTCACCTATGATCAGTTTCGCCACAAGAAATTGGTAGCCAACTTTCAGCCACTTTTCATATGAAGGTACCTATTAGAAACAGATTGGAATGAAACTTGCTTCTATGGTCTGCCTGAATGGAATTGCTATAGAGACACGTTTGAATACTTACACCTGGATTTATGTAAATAATTCTTTTGATTGTTGACTAAAAGATTTGAATGTACATAGAAAATAACTTATTAATTATTTATTTTTACACAATACAACAAACAAAAGGAACATACAAAGAAACACAGCTTGACAGATAGATCACTTATTAATTTAACTGTTTAAAAAGTGAAGATTTGAGGTTCATAAGCTCCTACATCCATCACAAGATGAACTAAGTATCCACATCCACACCTCACTTCTGTATTCATACAAGCTTTCTGATAGATCAACATGATAGGTGGCTCACCACCTATCGCTGTCTATAATGGTTGAACCAACTGTGTTAGTGAAAAACTGAAAACTCTACTTAAGATGAATTAATAACTCATTGGTGCAAGTTTGGTACTGGGGTTTGAACCAGAGCTCCCCAGTTGAGAAGTATGCCTTTGCATCACAGGACCATAGTGGCATTATTTACTTGCATATTAGTTCTTCTTCTTCTATTGTGTGGGTTGTGAGGTGGATTACCAACCTCATCAACCCTGGTGTCAGGGTTACTATTGAGCCGCCAAAGGCACCTGACATGACTCATATAATGACTACGTACTAACATCAGTAACAGCTTAACGTGCCTTCCGAAGCACGGATCATCTTACTTTCGGACAATCAGGTGATCAGCCTGTAATGTCCTAACCAAACTAGGGTTCACAAAGTGATTTTTGTGACATGTCCCCACCGGGATTCGAACCCGGGACCTCCGGATCGGTTTGCATATTAGTTAATAGACAACATACAAAATATCAAATTATATTAGTAGATATTATAATCTGTGAGTCAAGGTTATCACAATTTTACTTTGTCATCACATCTTCATGCAATTGTACTTAAAATTTCAATTCAATTATTCAAATAAAACTAGGTTTAAAGCACAATCCTTTTTCAAGCAATTTAATAATTTTTATAAGTCCGTAATAATCACAAAATAGTAATTGTCTCTTTATATTGAAATTACTTAATAAGATGGGTAATTAAATTCTTTTGTTACGAGATTATTTTATTGGCATAAAAACTGATTTCAACTTGAGCATTCTCATTAATATTATTATTGGAATATTTTCTAATCTAAAAATGTTATATATCTAGTAAGAAAAATATAATTAACCTCTCATTATCATTATCTTTATTGCTGTTCAAAAAAAATTCAATCCTCCCTATGAATGTCCCTTTTTGTGTGGATGAAAATATGAACAAAGATCAGAGGGGTTGAAAAGGCCACATTTAAGTGATTTATCTAAAAAAACAATATTCCTATTTGACATTTGTTTGTATTGCACACTTACTTTTTATGCTCAAATGTCAGATTGTAATATTGCTTTTTAGTTGAATTGCTTTGATGTGGCTTTTTTAAACCCCCTGATATCCAAATAATTGATAATAAATTAATTATATGTTATTAACTATTTGATAAAATAAATCTTACTCTGCTTCTGCTTTTGGATGCCATTTTCTAGGCATACTTTAGTATCGCTTCCATTATGTTATTGCAACGATAATAGCGCTATATTCCAAGATTCCATTAACGCCAACTCCTCGATGCAATTCTTGAGGGAAAGTAGGCAAGATCGTTGACCTTTAGTCCTTATTTGCTCGAAACCCAAGCGTGGGCGCGTTATGAGAATATGAGAACTTGTTAGAATTTTTAATAGAGAAATACTTCGCCTTTCCTTTTTAATGCGAACAGAGAAGTACTGGAACCAGTAGCTGTACCTTAAGTGCGCTTGTGTGCTGAATTCACATTTCAAAACATTTAAAATTTATAAAATACCTATTACTTCATCTTTATTTTTATATTAACATATTCAAATTTCTCTACATACTCCAATGGGAAATAGGCTTGATTTTACGTATGACGTCATGTATGTTAATATATGTATTAATTAATTGTTGCTTTACGGCAATTACTGATCTTAATACTTAGCAAGTAAAATGCACCACCAGTTCAATGACCCACCAGCCGCCACTAACTAGTATACCACAATAGATGTTTCCAAAACATATTCTTTTAAGGTCAAGACGTAACAAATGAGACGGTGGTCAAAGGCTAACTTAAAAAAATAATCCTATTTTCGTAACACACCAATTTTGCTACGAATCCACGATGTTGTTAGCAAACACGTGCCGTATTATACACGTGATGAGTCGCGATTAGGAAAGTCTAGATTAGTGGGGAAATTAGGGGAAAAGCTTTGACATTGGACAGGGTTTAAGGTTCTGAAAACGAAGTCGATGTGTAGGTATATTTATTTTTAGTCGGTCGGCGAGAATAGGAGCTAAAACTGTATATTATAGGTATTATTATATGACCACAGTGAATTTATATGTGTAAGCTTATATGGCGCGGTCACTGCCCTTCGACACAACGCATAAATTCATTTGCGCTAACCATAGGGTTGTTAATATAAACCTAAAGAGTATTTTTCAGATGTATTGTTTGTATGCATGAATGACTACTAACAGCTTAACAATTTATCTTTTCCTTTTTTATAGGCTACAACTCCTTAAAATTCATTGACCTCTTAAAAACTTAAAGCGGAAGAAAATTCACGGAAGAATCCGTGACGAATCATACGCAGCATTCTTTGTGTCGCATCACAATGGAAATGGGCTTACCGTGATTTCTAATAAATCCGGCCTTGGATATAATTTATTCTAGCCGCTGACATCCTATAAACAAATACACTCACACGTGTTAAGGAGGTTTTCTGACCATCCGAACCGTGCTGTAAATACGTATACATTGACGGCCTTACAAATAAACCTGGTGTAACTTCTTATACCGATCACAACCTAAGAATAAGCAAAATCTCTACAAATAAACTCGGAATAACTTATACCTCGGTGTAACGACTCATACTAACGCTAAACCAGCTCTCACCCTGGTTGAAGTTCGGAATAACCTAAACCTGACTGACATTGACAGATGTGATTTTTTGGTTTGATCACGGATTTTTTAAATTATCTCTCCTTATTATCTGCTTATACCAGGTTTATCTATTCGAAAATAAGGATGGAATAGTAAGTTTTTATTTGTAAGGCCGTAAGTATGTACATAGCATAAGTTCATTCCCTCAAATTAATCAATCAATCAATAATACTTTATTGCACAACAACATATACAAAGGACATAAACATACGAATAAAACATAAGCACAATAGGCGGCCTTATTGCTAAACAGCAATTTCTGCCAGGAAACCTTAGGGTGAAAAAAGATTAATTAATATGTTATGGACGTTCAAATAATGTGCAATATCGGTTGTACTGTGTCGTTACACGCGTCCCTTGTGACAATATGCGCCGCGGACATTTTTATAGAGATTGGTTGTCTATTTGTTATACGATGTATATGATTTTAGCACTTGATTAATTGAAGAAACTCGTATGTTTGTCCTTGGGACGTATATTGGTGCCAGCCAGCGGAATTGGCTTGGCGTGTGTCGTACTGAGCGTGCAATACGACACTAAGAAAAACACCTGTAACCCAAATAATATTCCCAGAAGCCTTCAGAAAAGTGCATAATTTTAGAAGTTTGTTCTAGATTTCTTCTATTTGCGGAGCCTTGTCTCAAGAATAAATAAAGTATTTTCAAAAACTATAGGAACACGGATGACGTTGAAAATATTTAAAAACAAAAGTACCTAACAGTTTTAAATTAAAAAAACATCAAGCAATAGTTTACAATACAATACACAAAACGCTTTCTTGCACATATAAACACAACACTAAAAACAATTACAAAAGTGACAAGAGAAGCATGATCGGCGGCCTTATTGGCAAATAGCAATTTGTTCCAGGCAACCTTAGGGTGAAAGAACCTTAGGGACCTTAGGGTGGAAGTTTCACTTCCAGTATATTAAGGAACTTGAATTATTTTTGTTCGCCGTAGAAGCAACAAGAAGCAAATTATGATTGTATTATGATTATATTATGATTGTATAATGATTGCCTAGAAATTGTAAATAGTTTGTAAGTTTTATTTTTAAAAATAAAGAGAAAGATAGGGACTGAGCGCGGCTTCACCGCTACACACCCCCGCCGCGCCCTTGCCCCGCCCCGCTTAGTGGGCGTTTTCCTATATATACACGCGCGCGGGGACTAGACTCTCATTCTTATTAGAATCACCACACGGGTAGGAGCTCTGATTCAACTCCAATCGGTGTTTAATTTCAACGACTCCTAATTTCAACGCCTACTAGTTTCAACTTACATCGATAACACTAACATCGATCACATCGATATCTGGTATAGTCTATAAGATTTATGTGGCAAGGATCGAAGGGGCCACATAAATTCTCCTTCGAGCCGGATTGAAGAAACAGCGGATATGAAGACTAGGAGCATGAAGTCCGTAGAAACTCGCCCAACGCCGACCGCCGCCGAGTCGGCACCCGCCGCCGCCGCCGCCGTCGCCCCCGTCGTCACGACTACGTCGACCACCGCCGCGTCAACGTCAGTCACGGCCGCCGTTAGGACTGCGCCGACCACAGCCGCGTCGACGCCAGTCACCGCCCCCCCGCTGACCAGGAAACCCAGCACAAGCCGTACAGCCACGGCTACCAGCACAGAGGACAGCTCGGGCACTACCGCAACGACGACGACGGGAACCGCCACTACTACGACGACTGCAACGACGACGGAGGAATCTACGGGGGAAAGCACGCACGACACGACACTACGGCCCAAGTCGGTGAAGCGTGCACCGACAGCGCCGCGTTCCTCAGCGTCGAAGGGACGTCGCCTGGCGCTGCTGAAGGCTAAAGAAGAATTGTTGAAGAAGGAAGTGGAGCTAGCGGCGGCGAAGATCGCCACATTAGAAGCGGAATCAGACGACGACGATACGGATATAGTCAGCGTGAGCGAAATGCAAGAGCGCACCAAGACGTGGGTGGACCAGCTTCCCGCCGCCGAGGAAGACCCGTCCCCCCCGCAGCCGTCCGCCGCCGCCGCCGTCCCCCCCGCTGCCGCCGTTTTCCCCGCTGCCACCGTAAAGGATCATGAGAAGCCGAAACACAGGAGTATAGAAGAGAAGCCAACAACTTTCGATTACAGTCAACTAGCGACAGCGATAGCATCGGCCGCACGAGCAGTACCAGCCGCCATCGCCCCGCGCTCCGTGCCTGAGCTGCCCATCTTCAGCGGAGCGTCGAGTGAATGGCTAGTTTTCAAGACCGCCTATGAAGAGACTGCAGTATATTTGACGGAGCAAGAAAACTTATCAAGACTACGTCGGAGCCTTCGGGGAGCAGCAAGAGATGCCGCCCAATGTTTATTCATCGGTGCAACCACGACTGCCGACGTGATGCGATTGCTGTCTACGCGCTTCGGGCGGCCGGACGCCCTCGTCATGGCCGAACTGGAGAAGCTGCGGGCCCTACCACGTCTGACCGAATCACCGAGGGACATTTGCACCTTCGCCACGAGGATATCAAACATTACAGCAACCATCAGGGCATTGAAGAAGACACATTACCTGCATAACCCGGAAGTAGTTCGACACGTAGTGGAGAAGATGCCGTCAGCACTGCGATATAGGTACTACGATTTTGCGGCCGAACAAGATGAAGAGGAACCAGACTTGATGAAGCTAGCAAGTTTCATGGAGAGAACAGCGGAGCGGTGCGGCAGCTTCGCGCCCGTGGAAGCCACACCAGTCGTCGACCGGCGGGAGCACACGTCCGCTCCACTGAGGCGGACAATGAGGACTCACCACATAGAAGAAAAGAAGATAAACGTCACGGCCGGTGACAATAGGAAACAATGTCCAGTCTGCGAAAAGGAAACACACCACGTCACCGAATGTGCAGATTTCAAGAAGACAGAGGTCAACGAGCGCTGGGAAACCGCGAAGAAACATAGGTTGTGTTTCCGCTGCCTGAAACGGAGGAAGTTCGGCCACACATGTCCCACGAGGAGGTGCGACGTCGGCGGGTGCAAGTACTCGCACCACCGCCTACTGCACTCCGAGCCGGAACAACGAGCGTCCATCCACGCGGGAACTCACATAGAAGAAGACCCAGTAATAGCCACTATAGCGTCGACAAGAGAAAGGAAGAATACTACAGCACTATTGAAGATTCTGCCGGTTCGTGTAAGTGGACCTAAGGGGACTCACTGCACGTACGCACTTCTCGACGATGGATCAACGTGCACATTAATAGAGGCGGCGGTGGCGGAACACATCGGCGTATCGGGACCTCCGGAGCCATTTTACATAGAAGGAGTAGCCGGGGCACGAGTGGACGCCGGCGCTTCGAGAAGAGTTACCTTCGACATCAGCGCGCCAGAGGACACGCACAGCTACAGCATCTCAGCGCGCACGATGAAGAACCTGCAGTTATCGCCGCAGAGCGTGCCGGCGTGCGCCGTGACGGGACAGAGCCACCTAGAAGACCTACAAGACCAGCTGACTTATCACCGGGGAACGCCAACCGTATTAATAGGACAAGACAACTGGCAGCTACTCCTGGCACATGAAGTCAGACGCGAGCAAGACAGCCAACTGGTCGCCGCGCGCACGGACCTAGGATGGGTGTTGCACGGAGTGCGGCACACACCGGCGGGAGGCCCCGCTCATCGAGTACATCACGCGAGGATCGTAGAAGATGATCAAGCAATAGAAAAACTGCTTCGAGACCACTTCGCATTGGAAGTCCTAGGAGTGGAACCGAAACATTTCCACACAGAGGAAGAAAGAAGAGCGCTTGAAACACTAGAGAGGACCACTCGCCGCACAAACGAAGGATACGAAACGGGCTTACTCTGGAGGAGCGACGACTACGACCCTCCTAATAGCTACGAAGCCGCCCTGAGAAGACTTCAAGCCATAGAGAGGAAGTTAGATCGCGATGAAGAAATGAAAAGGCGGTACGAGAAGCAGATGAACACGCTGATAGAGAACGGCTATGCAGAAGTCGCGCCCACGCCGCCGAAGGGAAAAACGAAGATTTGGTACTTACCACATTTTGCAGTTATGAACCCGCAGAAACCAGAGAAATTGAGGATCGTCCACGATGCGGCCGCAAAGGTGCGAGGAGTCAGCCTGAACGACATGTTACTGTCCGGGCCGGACCTACTTCGATCCCTACCAGGAGTGCTGATGAAGTTCCGGCAAAGAAGAGTGGCGGTGACGGCTGACATAAAGGACATGTTTATGCGGATCTCAATAAGGACGGAAGATCGAGACATGCAGCGTTTCCTCTGGCGCGGAAATAGAAGAGAGGGACCCCCTGTCGAGTATCGCATGAAGAGTGTAATATTCGGCGCTACTTCATCCCCCTGCACGGCAATCTTCGTGAAGAATAGGAACGCCGAACAATATAGAGAAGAATATCCGGCGGCGGCGGCGGCAATCATCAACAATCACTACGTCGACGACTACTTGGCAAGCTTCGATACGGAAGAGGAAGCAATACAAGTCTCCAGTCAAGTGGCCTATATACATAGCCGCGCCAACTACTATCTACAGAAATGGGCATCGAGCTCCAGACTCGTACTATCATCATTGGCGCCCGAGGCGAAAGAAGACATCGTCAAGCTTGCTCCCGAAAAGATACTGGGAATGATATGGTACCCAGAGCGCGACACGCTGTCCTTCAATATGAATGAAGCCCGGATACCCACCGACATACTACACGGCGAGCGCGTGCCAACGAAGAGGGAAGCGTTACGAACGACGATGTCACTCTACGACCCGCTGGGAATCGCCACGCCCGTGACCATACAAGCGAAGCGCATCATTCAGGACACCTGGCGCACCGGAATAGGATGGGACGACGCGCTGCCTACCCCCGAAGCAGAAGCATGGAAAAAATGGACGGAGCATGCGCGGCGCCTCTCACAACTAGCCGTACCTCGGTGCTATGCCTCGCTCACATGCGCCCGGTTCGTGGAGCTACACACCTTCGTGGACGCAAGCAGCTCTGCCTACGCCGCTGCGGTATACTGGCGAATCGTCGACGAGGACGGGAAAATACACATCTCGCTCATCGCCGGCAAAGGGAGAGTGGCGCCTATCAGCAAGATGACATCGATACCACGACTGGAGCTCCAAGCGGCCGTAATGGGCTGCCGCCTAGCCCGCACAGCGCAAGAGGAACACGACATCAAGCCTGCACGTCGTTACTTCTGGAGCGACTCTAGGACCGTCCTATCATGGTTGCGAACGGGACCACGAGCCTACAAGCCCTTCGTAGCTCATCGAGTCGCCGAGATAGCAGAGGAGACTAAGACAAACGAATGGCGTTGGGTATCAACGAGAGACAACCCGGCCGACGACGCTACACGAGGAACGCCGAAAGACTTCGCCTCCGAGCATCGTTGGTTCCGCGGCCCGCCTTTCCTGTATCGACCAGAAGACACCTGGCCGGCGGAGGACATCTCAGAGACTATTGAACACACAAACGAGGAGAGAGTGCACGCGACGACCGCCGCAGAAAGAACAGGGAAGGCGCTACCCGACATAACACGTTTTTCATCGTGGGCAAAACTACTACGTGTCACGGCGCGTGTCCTACAATTCATAGAAAAACTAAAGGGAAGAGAAAGGTGTGCCGCCGCTAGAAAACGCACCAAGAAACGTGCGGAGGAAGACCCGACGTGGAAGAAGGTACAGGCGCACAGAGAAACGGGACGAGGCACAGGACACAAACATGCGCCGAGACAGCAGAGAAAGATCGTGCCTCTCGCGGCACGATACTTGCATCGCGCACGGCAACTATGGATACGCGCCGTGCAGGAAGAGGCCTTCAGCGCGGAGCTAGAAGCTATAAGAAGAAAGAAGCCCCTGCCGGCCGACAGTCGACTCAAGCAACTGTCGATTATGATTGACGAAGAGGGACTAATACATCTACGCTCGAGGATCGCCGCCGCCGCCGACATCACAACAGAACAACGGGAGCCCGTCATCCTGGATGGAGACCACCGATGGACGCGGCTGTACATCAAGTGG
This sequence comes from Pectinophora gossypiella, assembly GCF_024362695.1. Classification (NCBI taxonomy): domain Eukaryota; kingdom Metazoa; phylum Arthropoda; class Insecta; order Lepidoptera; family Gelechiidae; genus Pectinophora; species Pectinophora gossypiella. The sequence continues at coordinate 3,682,422 of NC_065414.1, read as the reverse complement.
GTGCACACGCAATTACACCACGGAGGGTTTGAAACAACGGCAAATGAGGTGCGACAGCACTACTGGGTGTTGCGCCTCCGCCACGCCGTGCGCAACGAACTGAAGAAATGCCAGGTCTGCCGCATCCGTCGGGCCACGCCAGCCCAACCATCGACAGGCAATCATCCAAGGAGCCGTCTAGCCCATCACCAGCGGCCCTTCACCTACACGGGGCTTGACTACTTTGGGCCCATGACAGTCACCGTGGGTCGCGCACGTCAGAAGAGGTACGGAGTCCTCTTCACCTGCCTAACCACCAGGGCAGTGCACCTGGAACTCGCCGGGAGCCTCAGCACCGACTCTGCAGTAATGGCACTGCGGCGCTTCATAGGCCGCCGCGGGTGCCCCACCGAGCTCTGGTCAGACCAGGGTACCAACCTGCGCGGTGCGGACGTCGAGATGAAGCACGCCGTCGAGGAGGCCATACAACAAGAAGCCTCCGCTCGCTTCATCACCTGGAAGTTCATCCCTCCTAGCGCGCCATTCATGGGAGGCGCGTGGGAGAGACTGGTCCGCAGCGTCAAATCAGCACTAGCCGTGGTGCTGCACGAGCGCGCGCCAAAAGAAGAAGTCCTGACAACGCTACTGGTGGAGGCCGAGCACACCATCAACAGTCGACCCCTCACACACGTGTCGACATCACCGGAGGACCCAGAGGCCCTCACTCCGAACCACTTCATCCTGGGAGGTCCATCACGGGTGCCGATGCCAGGCGCCTTCACGGAGGGCGACGACGCCGGCCGCAAAGACTGGAGGAAGAGCCAACGCCTAGCCGACATGTTCTGGGCGCGATGGGTACGGGAGTACCTACCTGAACTCCAACACCGGCGGGAGCCCCGAGCCAGCAAGGGTTCCATCTCCGTGGGCGATTTAGTATTGATCGCTGACGGCACGCTGCCTCGCAACTCGTGGCCGCGAGGTGTCGTCGTGGCTGCCTACCCCGGACCAGACGGCGAGACGAGGGCGGTCGACGTGAGGACAACGAAGGGGATCCTGCGGCGGCCAACGAAGAAGCTGGTCATCCTGCCAACATCGCCACCCGAGGACGGCGAACCGTAGATGGTCCAGCTGCGCGACGTGGTCATCGAGCTGCGCAGCTGCGGCGGGAGAATATGTTCGCCGTAGAAGCAACAAGAAGCAAATTATGATTGTATTATGATTATATTATGATTGTATAATGATTGCCTAGAAATTGTAAATAGTTTGTAAGTTTTATTTTTAAAAATAAAGAGAAAGATAGGGACTGAGCGCGGCTTCACCGCTACACACCCCCGCCGCGCCCTTGCCCCGCCCCGCTTAGTGGGCGTTTTCCTATATATACACGCGCGCGGGGACTAGACTCTCATTCTTATTAGAATCACCACACGGGTAGGAGCTCTGATTCAACTCCAATCGGTGTTTAATTTCAACGACTCCTAATTTCAACGCCTACTAGTTTCAACTTACATCGATAACACTAACATCGATCACATCGATATCTGGTATAGTCTATAAGATTTATGTGGCAAGGATCGAAGGGGCCACAATTTTTACATACATAATAGGCATAAAAGTTGATTACATAATAGGTACTAAGACAACTTACAGCCACTTTTGATGCTAAGTCCTAGGATTGAAGATGCATTGGTCAATATGACCAGAATTTATCCCTAACCTCTTCTGAATCTTCCGACCCACCACATAAATGCCACAGAGAAATGGAAACCAAAATCGAATAAAAATAAAGACAAGGTAACTAACATGCACCGCGGTCGGTTGAAATAAATTTCGATGCGTGAACGCATATAACGTTGCTTACTCATCGCAGACGCGTTAGTTTACTCACAAAGCGACGCGTTATAATTAAACTACACTGCTATTTGCAGAGACTAGCTGTCTTGAGCATCCTGAATGTAGGAAAGTACAGAAACGTCTTTGTACGGTCACGAGCATTAATATGTATACACTCTGGTACCATGTCACTTTAACTTTTTTGACAAATTGAACTGTAAGTCTCACTAAATGTCAAATATGTTAGTGCTACAGAGTCCTAAAGTGGGTACATTATATCGCTCATGACTGTACACGAACGATTTTGCGAGTACGAAGATCAGGGGGGTTAAAAAGGCTGCATCGAAGCAATTCATCTAAGAAAGCAATATTGCAATTTGACATTTGCGCATATAAAAGTGCGCAATACAAACAAATGTTGATGTGGCCATTTTAACCTCCCAGGTGGTGAATCTTTGACCTATTTGTTGTCAATTATAGGATAGTTTCCAACTAGTGAAATCAGTTACCTACTGTTAACCAAACACCAAAACACCAAATTACTATGGAATTTGTATGAAAAAGAGACCTCTGACGTCATAGAAAAACGTTTCAAAATGTCGCACTTATTACCTTTAGATCTGTCTTTATTTAGTAATCAGAATTTCATATTTATCTTTGACCTTAGAAATTACCTAATTTCAACATTAAAATACCTTTTAAATGCTTCTCATGTTATATTTTCATTGTAATAAAACTCGGAAGAAACTGTTGTGTACAAGCAATGTACTGAAATAGCATCATGATATACACTAGACGAAACTACGCATTTGAATTTATCAAAATAATTATTTTCTACTTTGCAGACTGTTTCAAAATGTGATAAAAACGACAAAAGTAGAAATAGGCAACAATTACAATGCACTTTGAAAGTCTTTACCTATTCAAGGTTAGAACTAATAGACATTTCCTAGGCAATCGTGTTTCATCGTCGACTGCATCTTATTTTGTTTCCATTCATCAAGTTGGGATAGAGGTTAAACGATAATCTATTGGAAAGACAATTATTTAAAGTTGCAAATAGTGATAAATTATTAATCGGACAAACGGTTATCGACCTTTAAACCCACACGAAAAAGAAGAATAAGTCTTCAGGGCGTTAGGTTAGAAGTTAGGGTAACTTGTGATCAGACGAAAGGTCATTCCATTTTATCAGAGGTGTGCTGACGTGAATTTAATGTGGCCCTACATTCACTGCTAAGATCAGATACGTTAGCCATATAAGAGCGCATCTTAGGCGCTGCTAGATCGGAGACTTATTGGATATACATATTATAGTACCAAGTCTGGCTGCAAGTTTCCTTCAGGAGCCTTGCAACTCCTGCCCCCATCACTGTCTGTCTATTAATAACAGTATTATGTGCTCCCAGTACGTTCTGGTAATACAAGAAAGCCTTCCCTTATCGATCTATTAGTGAAGAACCCGCTGCCTAATAGCACTTGTTGATTTGATTTGATAGATAAACAGCTGTGTTTAGCCACCTGAATTGCTTCTCAATACTCATAGACATAAAAACTGAACCCTGGTGGGTACAGCAACATTGCTTTGCCCTCCTTTTGTGCCATGCTTTTTAATTAGCATTGTTTTTTGTCTCGTGATTTCGTCTACTGACATTTTTGTAATCAGAAAACCCGTAGTATCATTTAGTTCAACAAAACTAGAAAGTTCCCCATTCCCCATCATCCAGTGTATATTTTCCGTAACAAACGACAAACTCCAGCCACACGTCAAAACACAATAGTGACATTGGTCGTTGGACATACTTCTATAGTCTAATTTTACTTCAAGACGTTAAATTTACAATCACATTGTACCGTTGGAACGCTTTTCCTCTTCGTTTTGTGTCCCTGTTCTTTGTCCGAAATGACTCAGACTGTTGCTACTTCCAAACCGCGGATGTGAAATAATTAATGTTAAAGCCACCTATTTATTTTACGGCCTTAGCGGGTTAGAGAAGATCCTGATCACGGACACAAAATTACGCTAATTTTCCCCGTTGCTGGCTTCTTGCCAGTAGCACAAATGACGTGTCCAAGTTCCAGAACATCCTTAGTACTTTCATCGATGCGTCATTACTTTCTTTGAATAATCTTCATTACAAAGTTATTGTGCTTAGATGTACAGGTCACTTGGATAGTTTGTCCCGCTTTGTCCAGCGTTATTTTGAATGAGGAAGGACTCTTCGTTTTCATTTCCTATTCTTTGTTTTATTCGTTTTTGTTTTTGTCACTTTCATAGTTGGGTGGTTGCCAAAAGAAACCATTAAGTAGGCGACAATGAGGATGTAGAGTGAAACGATTTCTTTCAAAACGAGTTTATTGGGTTAAATACTGTTTTGCTTTTACAGCTTTATGTATTTTCGGCGCAATTATATTTTTTCGTCGTGTTATTATGATCGAGTTTGTCGACTCACCTGATTTTATTGGTCGCGTTGTATGGTCTATTGGAAATTTAATTGGCGGAGCTCAGTCTCGATTATTGTACTTCCGGCGAAATATTTACACTGGCTAACGAGAAAAGCTGGGAGAGTGTTTGTTTACTTATGTATTTTCGACCTTTACAACATGCTTGCCGAAGCCAGCTAAGCAATATTAGCATAAGATTATAGAAACGCCCACGGAAGCACGTGGACGGTGTTTAGTTTTGTTATCTTGTTAGCTATTAGTGTAAATTACAATAAACTAAGATCTCCGTTGTTTATAATGATCATTTCTATAACATTCTAGAAGTACCTACTAATACATTGTTTTAGGTTTACGCGGTTATTATCATAATTAAAACACATAAAACGAAATATCGGGACTCTCATATCCCTGATTTAAACGCGGTAAGAACCCGTTATTATGTGTTTTAATTATAGTACCTACTAATGATTCTAGAAAAGTCGGCCGTCTCAGGTCCAGGGCATAAAGTGTTGGACTTCCTCCTTTCAATTTTATATCCAGTCTAGAACCGATAGAAAGACCTTTCAAGTTCTATTATCTTCCTCTTTGCGCAAGCGTTTATTTTAGTCAGATTCTGCTTATCTACATAACATAATCTCACGATTATATCCCGATTGGGGGAGTAGTCAGAGGTACATCCGTCGCAAGATGAACTAAGTACCCACACTACACCGAGCTTTCTCTTAGACCAACATGATAAGTAGTGAGCCGTATGGCCATCTATGATGGTCGAGTGTCGAGTCATCTGTGTTAGTGAAAACTACTATCTATCTATCTATCTATATCAGCCTAAATTTATATCCAATTTAGGACGTAGGCCTCTTCCATTATTTTCCACTTCCGACGATCTTGGGCTATCGACATCCAGACATATCCTGCGCGCCGTACGATGTCGTCCAAAATATTCGTTATAAATTAATAACTCTTGGTTCATTTCGCTGATCTAACAGAAAAACGACCAGTCTCTTTCAAATAGATATCTATTATTGGGCTTGTTTCCCAACACTTCAAGTGTACATAACCCAACCAAGCCCGCCTTTCTATCTATGAACCATGAATTCATTTACCTGATGACGCAAGGCACGCGTTCACATACACAATAGTATCTAATCTAGGTAATACGTTTAGATTTTCTAGACATTTAGCTCACGTACACAGGCTAGCTAGGTATTGAGTTGCGTAATCATCCCTTTACTTCCTCTTTTACTAAAGGGATAAATGTCGTAAGAGCATTGGTTCTGTTGTATTGCATAAGCTGGAAGGCTTTTCAATATTACGTTTTATGTAAGATATGTTTACTAGAACTTTATTAATGCTTAGGTTAGCTTTATTAATGCCTAACGGTCTCTGTGGTCCAGTGGTTGAGTTGTGAGCTCACGATCCGGATGTCCCGGGTTCGAATCCCGGTGGAGCCATAACACAAAAACCACTTTGTGATCTCTAGTTTCGTAAGGAATAGGTAATTACAGGGTGGTCACCTGATCGTCCGAAAATAGATGATCCGTGCTTCAATTTATTAATGATGAAGTCGTTACATGAGCCATGTTAGGGGCCTTTGGCGGCTGAATAATAACCCTGACACCAGGGATGGTGGGTTGTGAGGGTACTCCACCTCACAACCCACACTATAGAAAAAGAAAAAGAAGAATGCGTAGACACATAAATACCCTGTAGGGATCGATAGTTCATTAACCTTACAAAACAACCCACACGAGATAATGATGAGGGATTAAAGTCGTGATACAGGCAATTTTTTTCAATGTTCTTAGGTTAGGTAATATAGTAAAACCTGCCAAGTGCGAGTCGGACTCGCGCTCGAATGGTTCCGTACCATTGACTAGGTATCAATAATACCTAGCTGTTTCCATTGTACTGAGCAAAAATGGCACAAATATCACGTTTGTTGTATAGGAATCTCTTAAATATTTATTTTATTTTGTATTTAGAATTGATTTGTTATAGCGGAAAAACAAATGCATAATTTGTGAAAATTTCAACTGTCAAGCTATCGCGGTTCTTGAGATACAGCCTGGTGACAGACGGACGGACGGACAAACAGCTATGTCTTAGTAATAGGGTCCTTTTTACACTTTGGGTGCGAAACCCTAAAAACGACAATGTGCCATTATGTTTAGTACTGTTGTATATTCTGTGGTATAGGTTATTTGCTAATACCGTCCAGCGAAAATAGAGTCATACAATTAATTACCCAACTGACTAACTACCTTTTGTCTGAATTCAGTGGGTATTATGTAATTTTACGTTTCTGTGCCGTATGTTACGCTATTGAACAAGCAATATTATAAAGTATTAATTTTATAAAGGATTATTGATTTTTTTTTTTGGTTTAAAGAAATCTTTATTCTCAATAAGAATACAAATTCACTTACTTGAGAACTTATAAACTAAGTATACGTACAAAAGCATTTTGAGGGTATATGATAAATAAGAGCTACAATAACAATTTTTTTTTTTAATTCGAATATGGCATAGCTTGCTTCACCAGTGTATTCTGAGTTGAGACATTGCGTTTTAGTATAACATAGTATATATACACTTCTCATCAAAAAAATCGAAACACCTTGCAAGTTTACGTTTTGTCAGGATTATCAGAAAAATGTGTACATTTAGGAATAAATGTTAAATGTCGTTTAATAGTGAGTAATATGAGCTTATCAAATCTTAATGTTAATGTTCTAAATTTAAATGAATTTTTCATAGGTTTCGTATTTTGTTAAATGAGTCATTTTTATTCCGTATGGAGTATAAAGGAAATGGATAAAACAACACACGTAAATGAAAAAAAAAGCTAAAAAACGTTTATTTAATAACTTGTATTCCCTCCCCGAGCTCTAATTACTGCTTCCATACGGTTCTTCATCGATCGGATGAGAGTCACGATCACATGCTGTGGTATATTGTCCCATTCCTCTTGGATTGCATCTTGCACCTGGCTAAGTGTTTCTGGGGCAGGATCTCTTGCTCGAATTCGTCTCTTTAATTCATCCCACAGATGTTCAATGGGATTCATGTCCGGGCTTCTTGCTGGCCATTCCATAATAGAGATATCGACTTCGTTAAGATAATCTCGTACGACGCCCGCGGTGTGAGCCCTAGCATTGTCGTGCATGAATATGAAGCCGTTGCCAATAAAATGTGCATAGGGCATCACATGAGGCTCGAGACACTCTTCGACGTACCGATGACAGTTTAGTGCAGGCAGACGTGGCCCAGACACGAAAGCAAGCTCTGTCTTACCGTCGGCGCTGATTCCTCCCCAAACCGTCCACGAACCGCCACCATAGCTGACCTTTTCTTCAATGCAGCATTGTGCATAGCGTTCTCCGTCTCTTCTGTAGACCTTGTTCCTTCCGTCGTTACCATACAGCATAATTTTACACTCATCAGAAAAGAGAACTTTGCTTCACTGTAGGTATGACCAATTTAGGTGCTCACGTGCAAAGTTAAGGCGCGCTCTTCGATGGTCTGCAGTTAATTTCGGCCCATTTGCTGGCTTATGCGGTACCAGTCCACGATCCTTCAACCTTCTTCTAATTGTAGAGTCACTTACAGCCACCCTTCGTACAACACGAAGCCGCTGCTGCAGTTGAAAAGCGTTAAGGCGTCGATTTCTTAAAGAAGTTGTTACAATAAATCGATCATCTCGCTCAGAAGTGACCCGATTCCTGCCAGATCCTGAACGGCGCGTGAACAAACCAGTCTCCCGATAACGTTTATAGACTCTATGAACAGATGACAGGCTTAGATGCAGTCTTGCAGCCACAACACGCTGACTAAGGCCAGAATCCAGCAATGCCACAACTTGGGCGGCTTCTGTGGGCGAAGTATCCATACGTTTTAGAAAAAAAAACCTTTTTTCAGACGTCCCAAAGTCACAGTATTGAAATAAAAAACAAAAAGTTTAAGGATAGGCGCCAATTTTTAGTTTTTAAACGATAAATGTACTCCAACCCTAAACACACATTTGTCTCAAAACAGTGATTCATTTCGTTTATAAGATAAACAAATGAAATTCTAATATTGAATTTAGAATTTTCGCTTATTACTGTAATGGCCAAACTGCCAGCTATACATTTATGTATTTTTTTTCATCGTATGAATTCTTTTTTGTGTTAAATTCGGACAGAAACAATGAAAACGGAAGTGTTTCGATTTTTTTGATGAGAAGTGTAGTATAACATAATTTTGACTTAATTTCACAGGACTAAAAATAGCTGCATCTCTTTACTCATATTGTACCTAAGTGAAAGACAGCTCTAGTTTAAGTGCTATGAAACTAAAATTAGAACGGACAGACACAAACTCCGAATCGAAACTCGCCATAGGAACCAGAGTTTTGTGTTAATCTTCCCATATGGATAGGGTGCTAGTGACATAGAATTTACTTTTACTTACTTTTTCTTTATATTACTGAGTAAGTATATTTAAGATTTTGAGGAGCTCGGTGGCGCAGCGGTAAACGCGCGATTGTTGAAGTTAAGCAACTTTCGCAACGGCCGGTCATAGGATGGGTGATCACAAAAAAAAAGTTTTCATCTCGAGCTCCTCCGTTGGTCCCGGCTGCATTAGCAGTCGTTAATAACCAATCCGCACTGGGCCCGCGTGATGGTTTAAGGCCCGATCTCCCTATCCATCCATAGGGAAGGCCCGTGCCCCAGCAGTGGGGACGTTAATGGGCTGATGATGATGATGATGATATTTAAGATTTATCTTTAACCCTAATTTTAACCAAACACTTCACTTATTATATATACGGAAGAGCGTTGACAACTAACACAGGCTCTCAAGCTTAAAAGGAGTCATCAACCCATACTTAGCAATACGAGGGGAGGTCAAAAAGTTCGCGGAATGGAGGGGTTGGAGGGGGTTGGTTTGCTCGTACAGGTAGCCGCTAGTTGCACACCTCATTAACAGTATATGTACCAAGTTTGAAGCAAATCGGGTCATTAACGTTTGAACTATCGACCAGCAAACAAGGGAATCGGGAAGAACTCAGCGAATATGGAGAAAATTGAACACCGCGCCGTCATTAAGTTCCTCACCAAGCAAGGAAAATCCGCTCAGACGATTTTTCAAGAGCTGTTAGCAGTTTACGCGGACTCTGCCCCTGGTAAAACCATGGTTTACAAGTGGCATAGTCTTTTCAAGCAAGGAAGAGAGTCGATTGAAGATGACCCCCGCTCCGGACGGCCCATTGAGGCCACCACACCGGAAATCATCGAAAAAGTAGAGAAACTTGTATTAGAAGATACCCGCTTGAAGAAGAAGCAGCTTGCAGCAATGGTCGGTGTATCCGAAACAAGTATTTTAAATATCCTACATCAACATCTTGGGATGACTAAGGTCAGCGCAAGATGGGTTCCAAGAATGCTCACGCCACTTCAAAAAAGCGAGCGTGTCGAGTGTTCTCGCCAGTTTTTAGAGCTCTGTGGAGAGAATAAGGAAGAAGTTATGGCCCAGATTGTTACTGGAGATGAAACCTGGGTTCACCACTATGAACCTGAGTCGAAGCAAGAGTCGATGCAGTGGCATAAAAAAGGCACACCTCCTCCAAAGAAGTTTAAGGTGTCACAATCGGCCGGAAAGATCATGGCCACTATTTTTTGGGATACAGAAGGTATTTTGCTGATTGATTATAAAGATCGTGGTGTGACTATAACGGGACATTACTACGCTTCTTTACTGGATAGATTGAAAGAGGCTATCAAGGAAAAAAGAAGAGGAAAGCTGTCAAGAGGTGTGCTCCTTTTGCACGACAACGCACCCGTCCACACGTGCCATGTTGCGACGGCTGCCATTCACCGATGCGGGTTCGAAAAATTAAACCACCCGCCTTACAGTCCAGACTTGGCCCCCAGCGATTATTATTTGTTCCCAAAAATGAAAAAGGAACTGCGTGGACGAAAATTTGGCGATGATGAAGAAGTCAAGTCTGCAATTTCGGCCTATTTTGACAGCAAAGAGAAATCTTTTTTTTATGATGGAATAAACAAATTATTTGATAGATCCGGAAAATGTGTTAAGGTTAAGGGAGAATATATTGAAAAGGAAAAATAGTTTCGTGTTTAATTTCGACCCCCTTCCCCCTCATTCCGCGAACTTTTTGACCTCCCCTCGTACATGTTGTAAAGTGAAATAAATATTTTTTCCTTTTTATTTCCTTTTTGACTATCATTGGTTTAGGCCTGTGCTAAATTCGAAACTGCGACCTTAAAGTGAGAGGCAAGCATTCTACCAACTGGGCTACCATAGCTTATATTTTGTGCTATATTATGTATGTATGTATTTTAACATAGTACAGTAAAAAACGTATAAAATAAGCACAATAGGCGGGTTTATTACTAAACAACAATTAAAGATAAATTAATAGAAGGTTGAACGCACACATAATAGTTACAATGGATAGTAAATATGTGAAAATAACGCCATTTTATAACGTACACTTTACAATTTACATGTAAGAGTGTATTGGAATCTTAGGTAATTTTCATCTTCAAGTTTTTCGGCGAACGTGTTGATAGTAAGTTATACGTATCGAGAATGCTTGTTATTGTTTTTAATTAGGTACCCTTGTATAAAACAATAAACCTGCGCCCGCGACACGGGTAATCGTAACGCGTTGCGCCATGGCGCCAGCCCGGGAGGCTTGGGTTCCGCGCCGCATTATATCGATAGCTTTAACCACCGGCGATAAACGTAGAACAGCTATTGGCGTTACGATGTACGACGTTAACATGTAGAAAGCAATACTTATGCTGTTTGTTTACAATTAGATTAAAAAATAACATTGTTTCATTATAATGATTTACTTGTATACAACAAACCGCTGTGTTTGATAATAACAATTGTGCTGATAACCTCTTATCGGCTGACTATATCATTTCAATACGAGCAATTAATGTTTGTTGACGGCTAAACATGTCCTTTAGTACTGGGTATTATTATTAAAAAGGCCACATTGAAACAATTCATCTAAGAAAGCAATATTGCTATTTGACATTTGTTTGCATTGCGCACTTACCTTTATATGCGCAAATGTCAAATTGCAATATTGCTATTTTAGATGAATTGCTTCAATATACCGTTTTTAACCCCCCCCCATCTCATTTATTTATAACATCTTTTTAAACATGTGCTATACTAGTGAATTCTTTACGGTGTTTTTTATCCATACTTTGTAACAAAGTAATGTACTACAACTCTAGCCGGTATAAAAATCTATCCTTTTTATTCAAAATAACCATTTTTTTCTCGATATTATTGTCCAGTACCGCGCGAGCGTATTAGCTTTAAGTTGTATAAGTTATTACTAACATTTAGAATATAAATTGTTTGTTACTAACATATATGGATGAATGTCCGAAATAAATAATTTGAATTTTTGAATTTGAATATTGTAATGTGACGTATAGCCACTACTTGATTTGTCAAAGTCAATCAATCGCTTGAGTTAATTTCGATAAAATTCAAAGAGTATAAACAACAGCCATCCCAACAGGTTGTCCTTGCGTAGTTAATATATTTCTTTTCGTCATTTCCTCAATTCCAAAGACATTGTGAAATACTTGCCATTAAATATGAACTTTCATCGTCGAGTAAAAAGATATAGTACTTACCATTGTAATAGCATGAAGATCATTATCAGAACGGTACAACTTAATAAAAATTGTGAGGAAAACAACGTGTTGTTTTAAAAAATCGATTCATATCGCCATCCTTAACAATATTTACAATTGTTCGATTATACAGCAGGCATGAAAAGAATGATGAGAAATTATCTTTTTTGTCCTCGATCCAACGCTTCCTACCATGTTATTATCTTGTCTCGGATACCTGGCTATTAAGACGTTATTCTGATAGGAATCCGATGGCAACGTCCGGTATTTTTACCACGATTTTCCATTATGTAATTGATTGCCATTGTAGTTCCTCATAGGCGGTTGTCTAAGGTCTATCTATGTTGGATTTGATCAGACAGGTCAAATAGCATTTATTTGTTAAGTCTCTAATAGATATTAAGTTGACTGAATTAGAGAAAAGGGAGGAAAATTGCTCTTATGTTGTGTTTTATGTACAATAAAAAGTATCTGTATTATTCTGAAAAACATAAATTTTGTTTAGTGGTCAAATTTCAATCTCCTAACTCCTTTTAGGCAGTAGAGATCATATTCTTAGGGAATTTGAGATAGATATTGAAGTAAAGATATAGGGAAATATATCCCGCATTCAAATCTAGTAAATGTTTGTTTACTGGTAGTGGTTGCCTGGAAGAAATTGCTCTAGAGCAATAAGTCTGCCCAAGTTGTACTGTGTTAATTTATGTGTTATGACTGATTGTTAAAATTAAGTTCTGTGCAATCAAGTGTATATGATTTGACTTGAAATCTATGAGTAGGATGACCATCCTGTGTCACGCGACTCAGACACGGCTTTGTTCCCAAACAAAGCGTATAAAATTATACAACCTAACCTAACCATATAACTCATTTTATAATATTGACATATAATCATCCTAGCCTGCGTTTGGTTGAAACTCCAGCTCCTGTAAATTCAATGAATTTTAACCAATCATAGGATAGGATTCTATCTGCCAAGGTAGAAACTGAGTTACCCGTACGCCTACCAGTTTCCAAAGATCGATATAATAATTATAATACCAATCAGTCTTTCTTTAATTAGCTACGTGGAACGAGGCAATATAAATACTCCTTTTTAGGCGTGTCTTTATGACTTGGAAGTATTTGACCTAAAAATACGACTCCTAAAAGAGAAATTGGTCGTAGACGGAGCCTAATAAAAATATAAAAGCTATTCTTACTTAGCTACGGATATGAAAGCAACTTTATGCTTTGAAAATGATTCTACTTTCTATTCCTTGCCAAAAAAACTGGTATTTGATCACACAGCAATCCCTTTTGACGAATACCTACCTTGTTTATTCTATAACTTATTAAAAAGTCTGTTAAAAATGAGACGGGAACACAATAGTCAGTAGTCGTTTCGTCAAGATAAAATTATTTCAGTGCAATACCCTCAAAATTAAAATTAAAAACACGACTTAAAAATTATTAATACTCAAAATTAAAATGAAATACACGAGATGGTCATATTTCTACGTAAGTTCATGTTTCGTTATCATTAATAAAAATATATTACTAATAAAATATTAGATTATTCTTTTTCTTCTATCGTGTGGATTGTGAGGTGGATTACCAACCCCATCAACCCTGGTGTCAGGGTTATTACTGAGCCGCCATAGGCCCCTGACACGACTACGTACATCAGTAAGTAATAACCGGGACCAACGGCTTAACGTGCCTTCCGAAGCACGGATCATCTTAGTTTCTGGACAATCAGGTGATCAGCCTGTAATGTCCTAACCAAACTAGGGATCACAAAGTGATTCTTGTGATTTGTCCCTACCGGGATTCGAACCCGGGACCTCCGTATCGTAAGCACAACGCTCAACCACTGGACCACGGACGCCGTAGATTATTATTATTATTATGCAATTTCTGTAACTAAATATCATTATTATATTGAACTTCGCACTTAGGGATTTTACATTATTATTAGGTACTTTATAAAAATTTACTACACGTACTTTTCCTGTTTGATAAAATAGGTATTTTCCTCATACCTGTTAGTAGTTTCATACAACAGTCTTGCTTCTACGCTGCACTGGGAGCAGCTGCTTACATAAATAAACAAATTTATTTTATATACACATACCATAGACCTCGTACATAACAAATAGACAACCAATCTCTGTAAAAAAGTGTCCGCAGCATATCTTATCACAAGCGACAACGTGTAACGACACTGTACAAGCGATATTGCACTTTATTACAACAATAACATAACATATTTACTAGCTACATAACTTAATGTATACACGTATAAATTTACAATACGGTACGAACGCTTTTTTTTTAAATAGCGAATTTGAGGCTATGTGTTTATATAATTACAGTGATACATAACTATAGGTTATAATGGAATACTATATACATTATTAATATACTACATAAATTCACTCCAGTAATCCTCAATGAGGTAAGCAGAGCCACAAATCTATCATTTCAGTCATTATTTGAATACTAAGGTAGATAATGATGAACCGTATGGTGACATGATACCCCTATTTCATATATACGTACAGTGTTAGTGACATCGTAACGAATACTGAGGGGGATGATTCTGAGTTAAAATCAAGTGGAATTTTCTGTCAGAAAATTCATTAAAATTTTCCCCGTACAAGTACGTACAGGTGCACAGCCATACAAGTAAGTGCGTATGGGTGTTAGTGAAATCGTAACAAATACTGACGGGGATGATTCGGACCATGATTCTGAGTTAATATCAAGCGGAATTTCCTATCAGAAAATTCAAGAAAATTTTAGTGTTTTTTTTTTAAATTATTTTCCGTTCCATACTTTTGCGACGGAAAATTCCACTTGATATCGACTCAGAATCATGGTCTGAATCATTCCTCAAAGTTTTCGTTACTATGTCACTAACACACTGTATAAACATAACTACGAGTACCTATACGTGATTGATTGATTGGTGTTAAAGAAAACCTTCAAATATAGGTACTCATATGCAAAGCCATTTTCATTGGGTTTGCTATTTAGTCATAGCAAGGTCAAGGACAAGTCTTACAAGGGATTAGGGATTACACGGGTTTAGTGAGCTCGACCGAATTGATCCAAATAATATTAATACCATTAACCTTCGTTTGGAAGAGCCGTGGTAGCCCAGTTGGTAGAACGCTTGCCTCTCACTTTGAAGTGGTAGGTTCGAATCCAGCACAGGCCTAAACCAATGATTGTCGAATTCGTTTTCTAATTCATGTTTGGATTGTAGAAAAAATTGATTGTTATTGTGTATAAATGACTATCACGTGCTCAGCGGTGGAGGAAAACATCGTGAGGAAACCCACATTCCCGAGAAATGCATTTTCGGAGGTATGTGACCTAAACTGTATTGGGCTGGTTTTCCCTTCGCGGGTTGGAAAGGCAGACAAGCAGTCGGTACTGTAAAAATCCGGGCCTGTCAAAGACATTATCAAACACCAAACTTGTGCATAGTACTTCTGACCACATTGTCAGGCCAAGTAGTAAATGCTATCTATATGTGTCAAATCTACAATAATCCACGAGAAAAATATAATTATCTGAAAACATGGTTTGTTTCTTTAGTTCTCAATCAACATACAACACAGCATATAGGTACAATAAGTTCTCAAACAACAAATACCAGACTCAACGCCTATTTCCCGACGGGATAAACACACATAGAATATATCACCAGATAACGCTCAAAATCAGAAACAATGATCCATTTTTGATTTGGTATTTTTCCACCAAACATTAAACTAAATAACCCACTGTTGCATATTTTTGGAACGCACGAGCAAATAAATATTACAACGAAAACAAGTCGTTTTTCAGTTTGCTTTTTAGGCTAAAAATAAAGAAAGAAAAATATGTATAAAACATGTTTTTGTTGTTATGTGCTGTGGTAATGAATTACATAATACGTATATCTTCATAATAACCTTCTCATAGGGTACTAAGATAAAATAAGGAATATTAATCTAAATTAATTTGACATAAGCTCACGTTTATATCCCAATGGGATTCTCTTAAAATGCATAAATGTTTTTGTCATAATTTTAATTATCATAATCCTTTTTGCATAAGGTTTTTTAGCATAATAGTACTTTCCCATAATAACATCTAGGAATACTGGTTTTTTAGGTATAACTTATTTTTGGACTAATATTTGTTGGCATAAATTTGATTCGCATATAAAGGAGATCATCGGCTCTCCATACTTTGGCCGGCCCAAATTTGAAAGTGCCGGCCAGAGAAAAAAAATGTGTCGAACCTTTCGAGTAGATTGCTCTGATCATTTTTTATTATGCCCCCAAACGTGTATGACCGTTAGTTTGGCTTTAATTGGATTTTAAAAATCACGATTTTTCATACATTTTGTAAAAAAAAATATTATGTCCGTTTGGAAAAAGGGGATACAGGCGTATTACAAAGGACCGTTAGAACATTTATTAGTATGGCGCCAAACTTCTATGACCATTATTTTGACGTTTATTAGACTTTCCGTTTTGGTTAATATGTTAAAATGCCGGCAATCGAAAAGAATACGTCGAATCCGTCTAATAGTTGCTTCTCAATATTTTTTAATATGACACCAAACATCTATGACCATTATTTTGACTTTTATTGGAATTTACGTTTTAGTTCAAATGTGAAAAGTGCCGACCAGCAAAAATACCATGTAGAGAGTATCGAGTAGATGCCTATTAACATTTTTTTCTATGGCACCAAACGTGTACGATCATTATTTTGGCTTTTATTTTATTTTAAAAATCTTGATTTCTTATTTATTTTGTTTAAAAATAAAGTGCTTTGGGCAAAATTTGCGATACGGCGGATTACAAAGGACCTTTAATACAACTTTGAACATTTAATAATCTGGCGCAAAACAGTTTTGACCATTATTTTGACTTTGGCTTTTATTGGACTTTTTAAAAATCTTTATTTTTCTTATACATTTTAACAATGACAACAAGCAGAGCTTTCCCAATGACTAGTTATTAGTCAGATAAATACTTTATGTTTTTGTTTTGTGTGTTGTTGGGTGAACTTCAATATTAATACTATCTAATCTTAGATATGATGTTGGCTGTAGTTTTTGCATTCCACTCAACGTTACGGCCTAAGTTTAGTTTGAATTATTATGACCGTAGATGGTTGCCACCCTGCAAAGATAAGCTTGCCATCTAGTGACGAAACTCGTATTTTGGTATGACGTCTGAAGTAGCTGTTAGGGAAGACAGGAGTTGGGCAGTTGTACTTTGCATGTACGCCGATCACAATGTCCTGGTGCTACTCGGCCAATAACGTAGTACCTCTATCAGTCCACTGTATTTTCCTTGTATACACACTTTTCTTAAAAAAAAGTAGCTTCTAAAGCGTAAACGCAAACCTATTTTTAATTTACAAAAATGTGTCAAAAAGACGACTATATTACGCCTTTAGCAAGATAGCTCCATTACCACCAGATAAAAGTTTTTTTCGCCAAAGTGTAGGTATCTATGAAAACACCAGATTTTTGAAAAATCGAATTAAGTTCAAAATAGTGGTTATATACGTTTAATTTCATTTAAATAACGCGCCTGTTGTTTTATTTTTTTACAAAATGAATCAAAAATCAAGATTTTTTTTAAATCCAACAAAAGCCAAACTAATGGTCATACACGTTTTTGTCATAGTGAATAATGTTTACAGGTATCTTCTCGATAGCTTTGACATGTGTTTTTTGCTAACCGGCACTTTTCACACAGAAACTATAACGTAAAGTCCAACAAAAGTCAAAATAATGGTCATAGACGTTTGGTGCCCTAATAATAAATGGTCAAACGGATAAGTTATAACGGAGTATACCAATATTATTTCTTGGCCGGCACTTCACATTTTCACCAAAAATGTATGAAAATTCATGTTTTTTTTAATTCGAATAAAACCGAAAATATTGACCCTACAGCTTTGGTGCCATAGTAATAAATGCTCAGACGGATAAGTTCTAACGATATATATCATTATTGTTACTTGGCCGGCACTTTACATTTTGACCAAAAATGTATGAAAAATACAGTTTTTTTAATTCGAATAAAACCGAAGATATTAACCCTACAGCTTTGGTGCCATAGTAATAAATGCTCAGATGGATAAGATCTAACGGAATATAGCAAAATTATTTTTTGGCCGGCACTTTGACTTCTGGGCCGAAATCCGATGATCTCCTTTATTTCCTTTATTCTATTTTAGAAAAATAGTGTTTAGTCATAATTTTTACATGGGATAACAGTAGGTTAGGGTGCGGCGGGGGTGGCCCTTGGGCCACCCCTACGCCGCCAGCATGTTTATCTTACACACCAAAAGTACGTATACTAAATAATGACCAACAGCATGAAATAGTGTCAAAAAAAAATATAAAAAGTCACAATCATAAACCAAATGCAGCCAAGGAAAAGTAAGTTTCGAAAATGTTCAAAGTTGTGCCAAAACTTTTCTTATTCGGAGTATAGTTTTTATGCTTATAATAATTATGCTTATATCATTATTGTCAATAATTATTATGCTTATAGTAGTTATGAGTTTCAAAATTATGCTTAAAAGGTTATGACAAATTAATACTATGCGTAACTAATAATAGGACAAGTAACAGTATGCCAAGTTAAATTATTACATAAAATTTTATGAGTAAAAATAGAGAACCTATCCCAATTGGGGTAGTCAGAGGTACATCCATCGCAAGATGAACAAGTACCTATTTCTATCTATAATGGTAAAGCCAACTGTGTAGTGAAAACTGGGGGGTTAAAAAGGCCACATCGAAGCAATTAACGTAAACAAAATCGTCATTGGTGGGTTCGAACTACTAAATTGTATATGCGTTTATAATTTATATCTTATTTTAGTGATGACTCATCATCCCCCGAGCTCGTTTGGTTAGGACATTACAGACTGATCACCTGATTGTCCGAAAGTAAGATGATCCGTGCTTCGGAAGGCACGTTAAGCAGTTGGTCCCGGTTACTATTTACTGATGTAAGTGAGTAATCGTTACATGAGCCATGTCAGGGGCCTTTGGCGGCTCAATCATACCCCTGACACCAGGGTTGATGAGGCTGGTATTCCACCTCACAACGCACACGATAAGAAGAAGAAGAGATCCCCCGAGCATTATCTCGTTTCTCACAAAGACTAGCTTACCTAACCTGAAGATTTGACAGGTCCGGTTTTTTACAGAAGCGACTGCCCGTCTGATCTTCCAACCCACGAAGGGAAATACAGGTTAGGTAGGTCACATGCCTCCGAAAATGCATTTGTATTTTAATGATGACTAATAGTGTTATTTAAGCTATTAAAATAGCCAGTATTAATATAATCAAATATTTTAGATCTAATATTGCTGATTGCAAGCGGGCGTGGCTTGCAATAAGGAAATTCGCATGATGTTTACAAAGCTTAAAATGTTAAGATTGCTGATGTTTTTCTGAGGCTATTTAGAACAGGGAAGCCTAAAAACACGTCCTCATTCGGATACGTGTACCAGGAAACCAGAGTGTAGGAAGAGATCGCGTTTGCGGCATATTTTGCGAATAACCTCTACCTGGCCTTGTTAAACATCGTAAATATTGTAAACTTTGCTAAACATACGTTTCCCCAGTTTTTTATATTAGTTAGGTTATTTTTTCTTTTGAATACATAAGAAATTAAAAACACGCGTAATTCCCGTTGGGGTAGGCTGAGACTACTGAATTCCACCGAGGTACTACGATCCTGACACACTTTCGCTTCTTTCACTCTCATCAAATACTTATGATGCTCGCCGGTTTATCCTCTTTCCGAAGGACGTAATATACGATCCCGACGACCCGGTTACTCTAGCCATAGAGGCAGCCAATCAGCTCGCGACACCAAACACTTCAGGACCCCGATACCGACCCCGCCGGCGTGGTCGACGATTTCCCTCATTCAGCGCTTATCGCTATCGACCCACTAGGGTCGATTAATTCTTTCAAATATTTTTCCTCTCAGACGACGACCTGAGCCGAGATTCGCGCCCACCTGGGCACCCTCAGGCCTGTTGTCTTAAACGTTGTACCGGGTGAGAGCCTTCAGCGCTCCCCATTTGTCCGGCCAAGTAGTTAATGCCATCTGCGGCAAATCTACAATAAGTCACGTCAAAAAAAAAAGTTTTATCCTCGAACATCTCATTAAAAAGTAAAAAAGTAATAAAGATTCAGAAAAACATTGTTTATAATCTTATCGAATTTTACACCTTAGGAAGTCTTCTTCTTATCGCGTGGGCTGGTGTCAGGGTTATCATTGAGCCGCCAAAGGCCCCTGACATGGCTCATGTAACGATTACTCACTTACATCAGCCGGGACCAAAGACTTCACGTGCTTTCCGAAGGATCATCTTACTTTCGGTCAATCAAAAATCAGCCTGTAATGTCGTAACCAAACTAGTGATTCAAACCCGGGACCTCCGGATTGTGAGCCCAACGCTCAACCACTGGACCACAGAGGCCGTTAGGACCGCAGGTGATACGAGTAGGCTGATCCCTTGTCAAGTTGTCACACTTGGCCGTAAGCCGATAAGGAGTAAGGTGGAGCACTTTTGCATTAGATGTTACACGTTGAAAATGATATTTTTGTATGCAGTGTCGGAGGTATGCTTCCGTAGTCGTCCCTTCCGTCTGGCATTAAGTTTCGGATATTCCACTCCATTGTCATCTTGAACTGACATTTAAATTCCACTGTAATGCTCAGTGACCTTTCACTATACTATATTAAAAAAAAGTCTGTCGGTCGTATTATTGGCGCGTCGCGATGGGTTTAAAATATTTAAATACTGGCGATCTAGATTTTCACATACATAAACATAAAAACAAACAGCCTATATACGTCCCACTGCTGGGCACAGGCCTCCCCTGAATCAACCGGAGAGGGTATGCATACTCCACCACGCTGCTCCAGTGCGGGTTGGTGGAGGTGTTTTAACGGCTAATAGCCGGAACCAACGGCTTAACGTGCCCTCCGAAGGTACAGATACAAGCCTGTAAAGTCCTTACCAAACAAATGACAAGTCTCACAATGTCCCCATCGATAATCGAACCCGGACCTCCAGATAGATCGTGAGCCTAACGCTCTAACCGCTAGACCACGGAGGCTGTTAGATTTTCACAGAATAGTTTTTTTTTAGACTGTTTAGAAACACATAAACAGCCTTACTACTGTGTAATATCATTGTCATCAAATAAGGGTCTTTAAAGTCACTTCTGGAGATGTTTGTTGCGTAATAAATCTTCATGATTTTATTACAAGTCAGTGATAAGAGATTGCCTTCCGTTCGTTAGGCTTTGCTCGGCGCCTATACATGTGTATGAAAGTGAGTAGAACGGAACGTAAGATTGATAGAAAGTAAGAGAGAATACTATGGAAGGACAATGAATGGGGATTTGGTTGTTTATGGAATTTTGAAAGGTTTAATGAAGAGAACGAAAGGATTTTTTTTTAAATAAGATGTTTTCTGGGTGGATGATGGAAATGGGGACGGACGGGGTAAAGGTGCATTTTTGTAAAAAAATAAGGAGAAAATAAGTAATATAAGGAGTGAAGAACAACTAAATATCCCTTTTAATTTTATATCCCAAACATCTACATTTAATATGACATTCATAATGGAAAATTCGTGTTGATTTGAGTAACGATGTAGAATGAGTATTTTTATCAAATGTCATCGTAATTTTTACAGATGTGTTGTTTTGCAAATTGTCTTAAAATGCAAACCTTGAATTTATAACATTTAAACCTAAGCAAGATAATATTTCTTTCCTGCCTGTTGTATAGAATAAAGAATAATACTCCGCACAGGACGGTCACTCTCCGCCCCGCACCAGGCGCCGACCTCACCCGCTCTGGATCTTGCTTTAGTCTTAAATAGCCGTAAGCCGCTAAGAAGTAAGGGGAAGAGCGTGCGGACTGTGTTCTGCTCGCACTTGAGCGTTAGGTGGTAATAATGAGATTTTTGTACGGACTGACCGCGGTGTGCTATTGTACAAAATCTTCTTCTCTTCTATCGTGTGGGTTGTGAGGTGAATTACCAACCTCATCAAATCTGGTGTCAGGGTTATTATTGAGCTGCCATAGGCCCTTTACATGGCTCATGTAACGACTACTTACTTACATCAGTAAGTAGTAACCGGGACCAACGGCTTGTCTTGCCTACCGAAGCACGGATCATCTTACGTTTAATCAAACTAGGGATCACAAAGTGATTTATGTAATTTGTCCTCTACCTCCGGGTCGTGAGCCCAACGCTCAACCACTGGTCTACAGCGGCCGTTAGGCAGTAATAATGAGATTTTTGTAAGGACTGACCGCGGTGTGCTATTGTACAAAATATTATCAAAGCTATATCCTCTAAATAGGAAGTTGCCGAGTCTATCGCGTTCTGATTGACCTTAGCCTTGTAAGGGCTTAGGACACACCTTGGTCGTTATTGAGTGGATACAAATAGCGCTTCATTTGACCCTGAAAGAAAAGGATGTAGAAAGGAATCTCCGAGTAACGGACTGTAGTGTACGGTCACGAGCATTAAGATAATACCTTAGAACTATGTCCCACAAAATTATTTGAAAAATTGAATACAATATCTAACATAATGTCAAGTATATAATGCGAAAGAATTCTATTGCATATAGGTACTTGACAATACGATACGACGCGCCCTGGGCAATCTGCTAAAACATCCTACGCAGATAAAAGAATCCTTTCACTAAGATGACATGTCAAATTCCGAAGGATTTGATTAGGTATGCCATCATAACGAATACTTTATCGTTTGCGGTAAACATGTCTATTAACGTTGATTAAACATACCTATAATATTGAGGTCGAAGACCGTCTTTACCACACAAAACAGGAAAATTATAACATTTAAACGTCAAATCATTTTGCGGTTATTGAAAAAAAAAAAAAACACGTGTATTGTATGTGCAATGGGGATATCCCTAGTCTTACATTTGATCTGTTAATTCAGTTTAATTACTTTTTTTTCTAGAAAAGCTTTTATGTGTAGCTATTTTTATTAATTACCTTGTTTACACAGTTTCATAGAGGAGGATTTTAAGTCCGGTTTCTCATATTAAAGTGTATTCATTTGAGTCTTTTTTGCGATGACTCAGAGAGCTCCGTCCGTTGTCGGTTTGGCGTCGTCATGACTTCGAAAATGTTACTTACCTTTTAACACGAAAAATGCATTTTGAACGGTTACGAGCTTTCAATTAGGGCTGGTATTTCATAAAGTTTAAACGCTTTATTCCAAAAACGAAGACTGAAAAATACTAGAATACCAGGTTTAAAATTAGTCAACGCCACGAAAGAAGCTCGCCAGAGCAAGCGCAGTGTCGCAGATTCTACAATGAATTATTATAACTTCCATTAAAATCTGCGGAATTATTTCATGGCGCAGACTATGTTTTAAACCTGGTACTATCTTTAGTGTTTGTTTTGTAATAAGGCGTTTAAAGTCAGAGTTTTAAAGATAACGAACTATCAACGACTTTAATTATGACTAAAGATTGTATACTACTTGATGAAGACAATGTCTTTTTAATTATATTTGGGTGGGACTCTCCCTGGGTCCTTACCCATATTTTTTTTTGATGTGACTTATTGTAGATTTGCCGCAGATGGTATTAAGTACTTGGCCGGACAAATGGGGAGCGGAAGGCTCTCACCCGGTACAACGTTTAAGACAACAGGCCTGAGGGTGCCCAGTCTTTACCCATATGTTTCTCGTACCTAATATGTATCACGTCGGTTTCTGACAGATCTAGAGACACACATAAATTTATATAATACTCGGTTAAAATAAGCTCATAATTAATTGGCTGTGGTATCTTCAAATTGCTTACATTATTTATTGTTTGTTTGCTCCTTATATGACGCAAGCGAAACCTTAGTGAAGAGCACAATAGAGCCTATTTTCTGCTTTATCTTATTCAAATTTCGAATTCAAATTGAGTAGTTCTAAAGTAAATTTGGCGAAACACCCACAACAAAGAAACGGACATCACGGGTTTCCGTTCGACAGTCACGACAACGCAACATAATAATAATCATCATAATAATGTAAACGAATGAATAGGGCATAAGGGTTATTAAGTTGATAATGATAATCTACAGAATGTTGTCGTTGAATAAAAAAAAAAGGTTCTGAACGCCCTTGGCTGAGTTTATTGGTTCCAACCAGTCAAGGATGCTTAAGGCCGTGGCCACGGTAACCTCTAGTTCATTGCTGTGGGCAAGATGAGTAACTTATGGTAACAACACAAACTTTACACTATTTTAATTCGACAGTTCTAAAAATAGTTCCGTCTTTTACTTGCTATAACTAACAGAAAGAGACAGCAGATAAGAAATAGAGCGTAGTTTAGAACTGTCAAAATTAAATAAAGTGCCATTCTGCCACATAATAAGAAATCTATTGCAGTGTAGTCTAAATCTAGTGTATAACCTTTTAGTGAAACAAGTCGAAGACAAAACTGGTCTTATCTGAACGAAGCGTGGTTGGGTCATAGATAGAATATGTTTATTTTTTTAGAATATGTTTATTTATCAAAAAACTTAAACATGTATACATTACTGGCGGACCCCGCACTAGGGAAACCCTGTATCGCGGAGGTCCTGAACATTTGTTGTTAGCAAATATTTTTATTACACCAGCGAACTAGCCTTTTATAGTAGTAAAATTATAACATATTATCGTACAATTTAGAATAACAAAAGTAATAGAAAACAATAAAATGATACATTAAAAAGATACAGACACAAAATGTAATAAAAAAAGAACTACATTGAATAATTCTTCAACACAGAAGCAATACGAGATATCGCCAAATGTATTTTCGTCATTGCCAAATTTAATCTCTAGCAGACGATAATATTTTTCTTTAAGGACGTCTAGTGTAAAAATGTGTTTTCATCGAGCGATTCTTACCCATTTTAAAACAACGGGAAGAATCGCCCAATTTTCTTTTTGATGTTGGTATTTCGGAGTAAGTTTATAAATGAGAATGTCAAAGCGACTAAAGTACTTAACTATTTATTGACAACACTAAGAAAAAAAAAACTCCTTTCAATGACATCACAATTCAGTTTCTTCTTATTATATCGGTATTCTCCGTTTCCACAGTTTTATTTATGATTTGGCGACTTTTTTATAAAAGGGCGAAATAGTGTCCAATCCAAAAAGAGCACTTTAGAGATTTACCCCGTGGTCCGAATCGATCGATGTGTAAAATGCCCTATGACAGTTAAAATGTTTTATTGAAGTTTGAAGTTTAATTTTTGCTTTATCATTGTTGCAGGTAAGTGTGATCATCATAAGTCTGGATTTATTTTTTCTACAGCAACACCTGTTTAAATTGCTGATGTAAGTGTATTATTAAAGGTGAGACTCCTTAGCGCACCTTTTTATCTTCCAAAAATGCAAATGATTAAGAAGCAAATTACAGAAAAACTGTACGTAAAAAATAAAAAGGTACTCTAATAAGCTAGCAAAAATACTAAATCTGCAAAAATTATATAGAGTACTAACAACTAACTCTAAATGTATCTACTTCTCGACTGAATACTTATTGAATGGCGGTATCTAATTTACTTGCCTAATATAAAAAAAAATCTACATGCGCATACGCACAACAGACAGGGCTGACAACCTGACAATATGGTCGGAGGTCGCCGAGCTGCGCGGAAGCACCTGCGCGCGTGCCATGACCGTATTCGGACCTCGTGAGATCTCGTACGATTTATTTCGGCACGCGGCCTACTATCGGCGAGCCGAATAGAGACATAAACAGAGTCGTAAAGATAACGACAAAATGTATAATAAAAATATTTTGTAGACACTACAACACAACTACAACAACAACTTGTGTATTACTTGTGTATTATGGATATTAATTTGAAATAAATAATTTGAATTTGAATTAAACTCAATTAGAGTTTAGAAAAGTTGTTATCTCTAAATTGTTTGGCTGAGGGGAGGCCTCTGCCCACCAGAGGGACGTTATAGAGCTCTTGCTAGCATAGCAGTGGGACGTAATAAGCAATCTATGTACGTCCCACTGTTGGGAGGCCTCCCTTAGCCAAAAAATGTATTGTCTCTAATTTGGCGATCGAGATGTATAATGTGCGTAATTGACTAAATAGGTCGGCAAACAAAGTTCAGAAAATAACAAAAAGCGATCGTTTTGTTATTACTACTTTGTCAATGATGTCATGATAATAATATAAATAAGATCGCTATAATGAGTCTCATTATTATCATCACAAAACAAAATAAGATCTGTCATCATCATCAGCCCATTAACGTCCCCACTGCTGGGACACGGGCTTTCCCTATGGATGGATAGGGAGATCGGGCCTTAAACCATCACGCGGCCCCAGTGCGGGTTGATGGTTATTAACAACTGCTAATGCAGTCGGGACCAACGGCTTAACGTGCCTTCCGAAGCACGGAAGAGCTCGAGATGAAAACTTTTTTTTGTGGTCACCCATCCTATGAACGACCTTTGCGAAAGTTGCTTAACTTCAACAATCGCAGACCGTGCGCGTTTACCGCTGCACCACCGAGATCTGTCACAATGTGGATAATGTTGGTTGATTGCCTTTGTATAGGGTATTTTTTCAGTGCGTTTTTTTTTATCAGAAATGTAGATACTTATCTAAAGTTTGTCGCTTTATCGCTGGCAATAGGGCACTTATTTCAATCTGTGGTTACAACTCTTTATTAAGAAACCGACCTTTAAGGCCGGTCGATTTTTGAATTTATTAAAGCCAACCGTAATATGTACAAGAGGTGGCCAGTCTCACCTTGATATTGACAAAGATGCGCTTTAAAAAGAATGTTCGATTTTTATTTTTTAATTACCACTACAATTTGTATTCACTTCTTGACAACCAGTATTTTATATGCATTTATTACGAGGCGTATTACAACGTGTAAAAACGAAACGTGTTCGATTTTTCGATACTTAACCGTAGATATAATTAGTGGCCAGGCAGTTGATTAATAGTTGCCGTTGCCAAGTACTAATTTATAATTGCAAGTCATGCTGTTGATGTTGACAGTTTGAACGAATCACACGCAGCGCTATATGTGAGCAGTTCATTAGACGTACTGGACAAACCATTATCTAGGTATTATTAAATCTTGTAACATTTCCTCGTACCATATGTAGCGTCTTTTGTGCTCGTTACTTACCAACATATTATGGCTTAGCGTAATTGGATTTCCCTTTAGCGGCAACTAGGCGATTTCTATCGAACTTCAAAGTAAATCTGTTCTTGTCACACATGCCGTAGAGATAATGAGTGCAAAAGAGATGCTTATGGCGGAAGAGTAAACGCGATTAGGCCTTGAGTACTCGCATGATTAATGCCGTCGTCCTAATAGTCAGTGATCATTTTAAGACGACCGAGTTTCTTTCCTACTTAGATAATTTAATGTAGACAAGGATCTTCGCGTACTTAAAAAAATGATCTCTCTCTCTCTCTCTCTCTCTCTCCTTGGCATTTATTATTCCCATCTGATGGTGGGGTCTGCCTTCTTCGTACTTCTCTTACACTTCGCTCTATCAGACGTGTCGTTCTCGGAGACATTGCACATGAACAGGTCCTTCTTGACCACATCCGCCCATCTTGTTTTTGGTCGTCCTCTTGGTCTAAGCCCTGGTATGTTTAGATTGGCTGTAACTAGTGTTGGGTTCTTACCCGGAAAATTCCCGCGTTTTGGGAATTTTCCCAATTCTGAGGGAAAAAACCCGAAAAATTCCCATTTCAAGGGAAAATATTTTTTATCGCATATATTTGTATTAAAAGTAAGGATTTCCAACAAAGACCATTTAAATATAATGTATGCCTACTTATGCCCAATTTATCTTCTGTCGTACTGTCGTATGAACTCTTAAAAAACTTAAAGGAGATCATCGGATTTCGGCCCAGAAGTTAAAGTGCCGGCCAAAAAATAATTTTGCTATATTCCGTTAGATCTTATCCATATGAGCATTTATTACTATGGCACCAAAGCTGTAGGGTCAATATCTTCGGTTTTATTCGATTTTATAAAACTGTATGTTTCATACATTTTTGGTGAAAATGTAAAGTGCCGGCCAAGTAACAATAATGGTATTATCCTTAGAACTTATCCGTCTGAGCAGGCGCGTTATTTAAAGGATCGTCAGAATGTTTATTACTATGGCATTAAACGACTATGACCAATATTATGAACTTAATTCGATTTTCCAAAAATCAAAAAAAAGTTTTATCTAGTGATAATGGAACTATCTTGCTAAAGGCGTAATATGGTGGTCGTCTTTTGAAAAATAGGTTTGCGTTTGACCACTACCTTACCTGATGGTGATACACGCTTAAGAAACTACTTTTTTAAAAGAAAACTGTATACAAGGAATAAACAGTGGGGTGATAGAGGTACCTACTATGTTATCGGCTGAGTAGCACCAGGACATTGTGATAGGCATACTTGCAAAGTACAATTACCCGACTCCTGTTTTCCCTAACAGATACTTCAGATGTCATGCCAAAATACGAGTTTCGTCACTAGATGGCAAGCTTATCTTTGGAGGGTGGTAACCATTTACGGTCAAGGTGAATCAATACCATAATTCAACCTAAACTTAGGCCGTAACGTTGAATCGAATGCAAAAACTACAGCCAACGTCATATCTAAAATCAGATAGTATTAATATAGAAGTTCACCTAACAACACACAAAACAAAAACACAAAGTATTTATCTGACTAATAACTAGTCATTGGGAAAGCTCTGCTTGTTGTCATTGTTAAAATGTATAAAAAAAGTTTTTTTTAAAAAGTCCACTAAAAGCCAAAGTCGATATTTGGTAGTATAGTAAAAATACGTCGTTCAAGTCGTTTACCAAAAGATTTGACTTATTTTGTTTCGCTGGCTGACATTTTCCCATTTGAACCAAAACGGAAAGAGAGACGAATAAAAAGTCAAGATAACGGTCAAAAATGTTTTGCGCCAGATTATTAAATGTTCTAAAGGTCCTTTGTAATCCGCCGTACCGCATTTTTTACCCAAAGCACTTTATTTTCATACAAAATAAATAAGAAATCAAGATTTTTTAAAATACACTAAAAGCCAAACTAATGGTCATACAAGTTTGGCGCTATAGAAAAAAATGTTAACAGACATCTACTCGATATTCTCAACATGATATTTTTGCTGGTCGGCATTTTTCATATTTAAACTAAAACGTAAATTCCAATAAAAGTCAAAATAATGGTCATAGATGTTTGGTGTTATTAAAAAATATTGAGAAGCAACTATTAGACAGACTCGACGTATTTTTTTCGATGGCCGGCATTTTAACATATTAACCAAAACTGAAAGTCCAAATAATGGTCATAGAAGTTTGGCGCCATACTAATAAATGTTCTAACGTTCCTTTGTAATACGCCTGTATACCTCTTTTTCCCAACGGACATAATATTATTTTTTACAAAATGTATGAAAAGTCGAGATTTTTAAAATCCAATTAAAGCCAAACTAATGGTCATTCACGTCTGGTGTCATAGTAAAAAATGTTCAGAACAATCTACTCGAAAGGTTTGACACATTTTTTTTCTCTGACCGGCACTTTCAAATTTGGGCCGGCCAAAGTATGGAAAGCCGATGATCTCCTTTGTAATATATTTTGAATGGAATGTTCGATTTTAATAATTCCATGCAAAGATATCTACATATTATAGGATATATAGGATGCTTTTGGCACGAAAGAATGTCATCATCGAGGAGCAACATGGTTTTGTGCAAGAAATTGGGAGGCACGAATACCTACAGATATTATTTACTTGGACTATGAAAAAGCTTTTGATCGAGTTCCTGTCACACCATTGATTGCTAAATTAGAGCCCTTTGGAATCAGAGGCAATGTCGTGAAGTGGATTGAAGACTTCCTGTCAAATCGCACATTCTCTGTGCGCATCGGAGAATCATACTCTGTTCCCAAAAAAGTCCTCAGCGGTGTGCCACAGGGATCGGTGTTAGGACCTATTTTATTCAGTATCTACCTTACAGATCTTAAACATGGTATCATGTCTGATATATCACTCTTTGCAGATGACACGAAAATAACGGGGAATCCACTTATTAGCCTTAATATAATCCAAGATGATCTTGATAGAGTAATTGCTTGGACCCGAGATTGGCTAATCACATTAAACGTAGACAAATGCACTGTGTTGCATGTTGGCAGTAACCACCCCACGTTGAGTTACACCATTGACTCAAAACCTCTCGAGTGTGTTAAAAAATAAAAGGACCTTGGCATAACGATAACACATAATCTAAAGTGGGACGAACACATTATTGGAATCACTAAGAAGGATAACTCCCTCTTATACATAATTAGAAAAGCTATTTATAATATAGATACGGAATTGTTTCTTAGGCTTTACAAAACTTACTTACGTCAGACCGCTGTTAGAACATGGGTTTCAAATATAGAGACTTTACTATCGGAAGGACATTGCACTACTAGAGAGAGTCCAAAGAAGAGCAACGAAGATGGTGACAGTACTGGCTGGCCGGAATGGACCTTAGCGGGGGCCGCAGGACTCTCACCTCTGGCTTGCCTTCATTGGCCAGCCACAGTGGGGCGTTAGAGCTATACGCTCGCAGGGTGGAAGTGAAAGATGCATAAGTCGCGGGTAAACCGCCTCGCAGAAAGCGGTGTACACCTCTTGACACCCTGAGATGCTCACAACCATGTTGCTGCCTTGCCGTCCAGTCGCGTCGGTTAGATAGGTGGCCCAACCAGTGAGTGACGAGTCACCGCCTGCCCAATGTATCTCTGTTATTAACATTGGTCGAGCAGGCGCCATAGTCCCCCATAGCCCCAGTATATAGGTTCACTAACCCCCAACCCAATAGCCCAGTTCCTTTTGTTCCCATAATCTGCAATAGTCCTACACGAACCAGGGATTGTCTTTGGGTGCACTCCCATAGTGCATACAGGGATAATCGCCGGTTGGTGTCACAACACATTTAGAGTAAATTGTCTTAAGGGGCCTCTACGTGTTGGCTTCGGCCCCACGCACGCCTTCCAAAAGTCCGGGACTCCATGACAGACCCGACCCGAGACATGGAAACGACATACAAATAATAATAAGATTAAAAATAATTAAATAAAAAATATTTTCCCATGATTCGGGAATTTTTCGGGTGTTTATTTTATTTTCCCATATTTTCCCGATATTTTTTCTTTCCCACCCAATTTTTTCTTTCCCTGCCCATCACTAGCTGTAACATTACACATAATCTGGAGGTCTTCTTTTTACGTGCCCAAACCAACGGAGCCTCCTCTCTTGTAGCTTTTCGGAGATGTCGCGTACGCCGAG
Source organism: Pectinophora gossypiella (assembly GCF_024362695.1). Classification (NCBI taxonomy): domain Eukaryota; kingdom Metazoa; phylum Arthropoda; class Insecta; order Lepidoptera; family Gelechiidae; genus Pectinophora; species Pectinophora gossypiella. The sequence goes on along the minus strand of NC_065414.1, from coordinate 3,651,057 downwards.
ATTGCCGCGCACGTATTCGTTACGTATTTTGTCGAGACTCGTCAGTCCGCACTTAAAAAATTGATATTATTTTTAATCACGCACCGAACTGCCAATGACCGTTTACCAATTAAGATATCTATACTATTCTAATTAACAATAGGATTATTACAGCTGGATTGGAAAATAACTTAAGCATTAAAGGTATCGTATCAGATCATAGAGACTATAATTTTATCAATTGGTATTACGCTTATCTAATCTATAGCAATTGGCAGCTACATAAATTATTAATGAAACTAATAAGTACTTCAACCAGGTAGAAGACTACTGCAAAGGCACTCCACCATTGGATTCATATACTTTTGTTTATTGTTTTAAAACTCAATATAAAAATTGACCAGATTTTCCGGTCTTGCCCTCTTCAGTACATCCATGCCATGTTATTAATTCAGATAGGTTGTCTATCCGTTAATTGACTGTTCGTTATTTTTTATAGCAACTAATTTTATTAGTCGTGGGATAGAAACAGTTGGGCATTCACTGTATGCCAACGTTCACCGTTCAAAGTGAGCAAGCACGGTGGAAAAAAGTAATGTCGTTATAAAAGTTACAGTTCATTAGCTACAGAATAATAATACAGTATTAAAAGCGACTAAAGGGCCTGGGTAACGGTAATAATCAAGATAGCATCACGCCTGTATCCCAGAAGGGGTGTATAGTGCAGATGTGTATAGTATTACACCTACTCCTCGCCAGGTATGTTTAAAGCCACGTTTCCACTTGGCAACATTTGGCACGCGACATGTCGCTCAACATATTGAAAGTTAGCGCGGAACTTTTGTTTAACAACGTTGTCTGTCTAAGCATGTATTATTACAAACAACGAGCCGTGCGACATGTTGCGCTTCAGCTGGCAACGTCGCGCGCTGTTGTGCAACGTTGCCGTACATGTTGAGCGTTACGTGTTGCGCGTTAATTGTTGCCTATTGGATACGAGGCTTTAGTCCCATGTAATAAGGGGCGAGCTTATTGCCATTGACCGCACACAAATCCTGGAAACGACGCGACGTGATAGTAATAAGAATTGTATTTTTGTTCTACAGTAATCAGTAATACGTTACCATTGTAGAAGACTGGTGTTGAATCTAAGTTTTGTATTTTGAGGCACCAAGTCTTTCTTTGCAAAAGCTAAGTAGAAGAAGAAAAACTGTGGCGCACTTAGGGGTTAAAAAGCCTACATCGATGCAATCCATCTAAATCGCAATTTGACAATTGCACATAGAAAAGTAAGTGCGCAATGCCAACAAATGTCAAAAAGCAACTTTGTTTATTTAGATGAATTGCTTCGATGTTGCCATTTTAACCCCCTTATCGCTTAATGGTAAAGACTAAGTGCATTGAACTCTACCCCTTCTGTGGTTATTTAAATTAAATCCAAGTGCCAATTGGTGACAATTTTGACACACTTTTGGACGATTAAAGCCTTCGGCAATCAAAATGCCTTTGACACACAAAGCAGCGTGGTGAAATATGGGATGACCCCATTCAATATAATATCCACAAAAGATTCAAATGTTTTAGTAATTGTGCTATCTAAAAAAATAATTCCCTGCGCCTTTTACTAATGAATCCAGTTTGATTCTCGGTATTTCTGAACTACTTACGTAGCATGAAATTGGCAATTTATTTTTATGCACCTAACGGCATTTTTTTGAGTTCTTTTTCTCCATCTGGTTATTTCAGTGTCTACTTATTTATTTTAAGCTTCCTTAGCAAAAACCGTTGAACTCAATATCTTGTGGTTCGTATACGTAATAAGTAACTGTAGCGTTGAATAATCGATTAACAACATTTCATAATTCAAAATTATTCATTTTGCTGGCAATAATTCATTGGTTACTCCGATTTTATTTTAATGGCTATATTTAATCAACTTTTATGTAATTCTGGGGTTTATACTAGCAAGTTTCGTCTCTATGCTGTGGTTTCGTTGTTAAAAAATTATGTTATAAGAAAGGCCTGGTTGAAAACAATGGAAATAAGGATTACCTTGCTCAACGCAAAAGTGTGCCCCATACGACATTTTATAAACTCTGGAGAAGCCATTCTGGGGGACGGGTCCATTTAGTTAATGTAATATTAAAACTAGACCAGGGGGGTTAAAATGGCTACATCGAAACAATTCATCTAAGAAAGCAATATTGCAATTTGACATTTGCGCATATAGAAGTAAGTGCACAATGCAAACAAATGTCAAATTGCAATATTGCTTTCTTAGATGAATTGCTTCGATGTGGCCATTTTAACCACCCAGTTCTCCACTAGACTAGATGAACTCCGCACTAGACTAAACCAACTCCCCATTAGACTAGACCCAGTCTCTCTGTATTTATTTCAGCAGCGAGGCAGCGTAAATACTCTTAAGCTAAAGTGCTTTACTATATAATGTGATATAATACTGTTATGTATATATTGTGATGATATGACCTCTTCTATGCACAGCATCCTGGCTGGCAGGCGCGTTATTTTATAAGTAAGTTAATCTTTGAATGACGCCTAGAGGATAGAATAGGGATATAAACCAACCAACAGCCAGTAACCCACATCATAGTACGGCCGTGATAAAGCCTCCACGTTATTTAGAATCAGGTCAAATTGTGGTTAATGTGGTTAAAACTATTTCCAACAAAGCCTCAAATTCTATATACGGGTATGACCGCTGTATACTGGCCTCTCCTGCTAAGCGAGTGAGGTACTACGGGTTGGTAAAACTCCCAGTTATTCATCACAGAGTTCTAATAAAAAAAGCTATTATCCCAATAGCTTCACAAACAATGCGGCTAAGCAATGATCCTTGGTTGTTTATGACGATGACATTGTAGTCTGTATTTCCTGGGCATCATCACTCTTTTGTGTTCGATCGCCGTTTTCCTTCCTTCGCTTCCTTGTCAATTCAATATTTACCTACGACTACTCCGACTCCTAAACTTAGGAGTTTAAGAGTCATGAGGTCCCGATACCGATCACGGCGGCGGAGTCGATGACGTTTTTTCTCCTTCATTCTTCTTAAGGTTTTCGCGCCTTTATGGGATGCTTCCCACTGAAATAATCCTCTCAAACAATGTCCTGTGCTTATACATGACATACCTACCTATTCCCTTAGCTGTTCTTAACCACAATCTCAGGACGATAAGGGAATCGAATTAATACTATAATTATTTTTTCTTTCCTCACAGACCCGTAGAGGACTTAGTAACTGGAGAATACATTAAGTGGAAATATTCGGACGTACATAACGGTCCATATATTTTCTAAACTCTTTAATACAGTAGTCAAAATCACTTTTTGTGACTGTCCCTGGTTTGGTCAGAACATAGCAGACTGATCACCCGATTGTCCGAAAGTAAGATGATCCAAATGTGATGTGCCTCGAAAGGTATGTTAAGCCGTTGGTCCCGGCTTCTATTTACTAAGTATGTAGGTAGTCGTTACACGAGGCACGTATTATGGCTTAATAACCCTGATACCAGAGGTTGCTGAGGTTGATCAACGCTCTGATAACGCACGCGATAGAAGAAGAATACAAGGGGTTGAAAAGGCCAAATTGAAAAAATTCATCTAAGAAAGCAATATTGCTATTTGGCATTTGTTGATATTGCGCTCTTACTTTTATATATATGCGCAAATGTCAAATTGCAACATTGGTTTTTATAATGGTGGCCTTTATAACTCCTCAATAGTTATTTATACAGGCAAGCACTATGTACTGTATTAATTTATATTACTCACTTATCGCGACTTTCACTGAGAACGGAAGTGAACTATTAAAGCCGGGTCCAATCGGGCGGCTGTCTGTGAACGATTCATTTCACGATCTGACGAGTCTACCGTTTAAATGAAACTCTGTACAAAAGAAAAGAAAATTCTACTTCAAAAGAAACGTTTCTACACCCTGAGTTTAAAAAGTGAATAACTATTTCACTATAATCAGAGTTTATGAGTGTCCACAAATATGAGATGTTTGAGGTTTACGCGGTTATTTATTTATTTATTTATTTACATACCGGGTTCTTACCGCGTTATTATCAGGCATATGAGACTCCCGATATTTCCATAAGTGCCATAAAATATAGAAACAAGCGGCAAAGAGGGTAGACAGATAAGTTTGCCCTTAGAAAATTATGGATCCTACTCCACACCAATTTCATCAGTCGTCTCGTAATCATGGCACTTGCAACAGTGTTAAATTATCGGGAGTCTCATATTCCTGATAATAACGCGTTAGGAACCCGGTATTATGTGTTTTACTTGTGAGATGTTTTGTTTCTGTACTGGTGTCTATTTTTAATACTTGTCTGTCAAATACCTACTCTATTGTTCAAATATCAAGTATTATGATGTCGAGGAGTGGTCGTGTGTAGTATACACCTCTGCATACTGCTACGGGGATATAGGTGTGATGGTACGTTGTTTTTTTAAATTAAGATGGGTTTACCCTTGACTTCATTCTTCCACGAGGAGAAGAAGAGATCGACGGTGGAACGAGCTTTCCCAGAAAGGCACTGGCACTCTTACACACGCGACAGAACACAGAAAGCTACTTGACGCCGGACTTTATTGAGAGGGTGTTCGCAAGCCAGGCGGTCCCTTACGGGCCCTACCACTCTGCAGGGAGGATCATTCAGCCGTCATCATTGACTGGGGAGTCAGGTGATGCCGTTCCCCAGGGTGGACCGCTAGGAGGTAGATCCCATTCCACCCTGTGTTGTTGTTATGTTACAAGAATACTTTTCTCCTGGTTATTTGTGTCTCTATCCACTCGACACAGATTATATTCATGATTTGTCTGTCTGTCTTAATTATACTAAAAGTTTCTATTCTAAACCATTACTTAGAATTTCTAATACCAAGTGTAGTATAACGTGGACCTGTAGGACAGCTCTCTAATCCTACATTTCCATTTCGCTGTCTGATAAAACGGCTTGAAAACTCATCAATTACAGTGCTAATCTACAGTAGAGCAGGGTGGTGGATTATGTACCCCATTCCATTTGTCATTGATATGGATACACGTGTAACCGGTCGGGCATCATTATTGGTCATTATATTATTTCAGTCAATGATGCCTTGACGACACCAAGTGATACGGAATTGTTTATTGAAAGCGGTAAAGGTACCAGGGCTATTTTTACCAAAGAAATCTCAATGTCTATTTCTTTATAATCGACTTCATAAAAGAGAGAACCACCCTCAAAAAGACCTGGCAATTACTATGTTGATTGTCTGTTGCAATATTTGGTTCATTGTCAAATCAATATTGAATACATTTGCATTATAAGCGCTTCTATTTGCTACCTTGAATAATTCTAACTCAGCTAGGATAGCGGTCCTCACACACGTGCCTTAATGTGATAACAAGTTGGAATAATGATGAGATCAGGCAATGCGAAAAATATCGAAATACAAGTGGAAAAGATTTTACATCTGTGACTAGCACCACGCCCCGTACAGTCCATATAAAAATGTCTTATATTCTTACCGTGTGTCACCTAACGCATAAGTTTGTGCGAGCAAGACCTCCCAATTACTCCTTACCGGCTTACGACCATTTAAGACTAAAGTAAGATTTAGAGGGGGTGAAGTCCGCGTCCGATACGAATTAACGCGGGGCGGAGTATTACCGTTCTAAACGTAGTATTATTCTTTATTCTATGGTAGTACTGTATAATGGCGCGTTGCGCAACAGCCTAGTGCGAAAGAGACAGCCAAGAAAATATACTAGTCCTACGCATGCTATAAAAACAAAAGGCATAGAGTAGTCAAACGTCAATGTTTTTTTTACTGTAGCTAAACATTTGTACAGTGGTATAAAAAACTCTTTTATAACCTTAAAAAACGTGGCGTACACATCTCATTTAGCCGTTTGATTGGTATTCAACATAACGTTGAAGCTCAATAGACGTTCGTCTGAATAGAAATGTTTACCAAACTCCTATCAAACATTCTCTCGTCGTTCGTCGGACAATTTCCTCTTGCGTCTCGAGTTGATTTGATTGAAGAGTTCGTCTTACGAGACTATAGTATATCCACTGTATTTACGTCAATCAGTTAATTAACTTAGGTTACGGGATAGAAAAATATATGTTGAAATATGTATTTAGATCTACGGTAATTCATATCGGGCGCCGACCTTACCCCCTTTTAAGGCTACTACACACATGCCGGCGGCAATGCCGCCGGGTTCATGCCGAGCGGCTGTGCCGCCGGCAATACAAGTCGCCGACACAAGCCGCACAAAGCCGCCAAGCATCATTCCGGTTGTGACAGTCACATAGAACGCTAGTGAAGTGATTTTTTTTGGTAGGTTGGTTACAATGAATACGGAAATCATCAGTACTGCCGCCGCAGTTGTCATTTATATTTTAATAAGAAAAAAATACAAAAGAAAAAAGACGAGAAGGTTTTGGGTGCGCCCAAGTTTACAAAATAGAAAATGGCAGAACGGTACTGTAATGATGGAAGAGTATAAAAAAGATGATGTGGGATGTCAACGTTTGCGCAATAGTATGTTCTTTGGGTTTCTGAGAATGACATATGAAGATTTTGAATTTTTGTTAGCGAGTACTGAAGAGTACATTAGCAAAAAAAATACTGGCTGGAGAAAGCCTATACCCGCTAAAGAGAGGTTGGCAGTAACGTTGCGGTTTTTAGCTACAGGAGAAAGTTATTTCAGCCTTGGAGAACGGTTTAAAATTTCACCACAACTTCTTTCCTCACTGATTCCCGAAGTTTGTCAAGCAATAATATCAAAACTTCAAATTAAGGTAAGTAATTTTTTCATGACTCACTCTTGATAGTCACAGGGAAGCTCACTCACAGGGAATCCTAGAGGGGAAGCTAGAGAACACCATAACCTAAGTCGTACTTAATTAAGCGCAAATATTTTTAGCGATTTTGCTGGAATTAGATAATATTTCAGTATAGCTTTACATTTAGGCCTTCAAGCACATATGCTAAACGTTTAAGTATATATTTAGTTTTGAATGTTTATTTTAAATTATTTTTTATTTCCTTTTTTTTCTTCTAGATGCCAACCACAGAAGAAGAATGGCTTTCGGTGTCACGTTTGTTTTTCAAGAAATGGAATGTTCCCAATTGTTGTGGATCCATTGACGGGAAACACATACGTATACAGTGCCCCAATAATAGTGGCTCAGAGTTTTTCAATTATAAATCGTTTTTCAGTATTGTGTTGTTGGCATTAGTCGATGCTAATTATAATTTTTTATACGTCGATATTGGTTGTCAAGGAAGAGTTTCGGATGGGGGTGTTTTTAGAAATAGCTCGCTTTACGAAGCATTGCGAAATGAATCTATAAATCTACCGACACCAAGACCTTTACCTGGACGGACTATGAATGTACCATTTTATTTCCTTGGTGATGATGCTTTTCCGATTTCTCCTAACTTAATGAAACCATTTCCTGGACAACATGAACGAGGATCTCCGAAAAGAATATGCAATTACAGATTTTGTAGGGGAAGGAGAGTCGTGGAAAATGCTTTTGGCATATTATCGGAAAAATTCAGAATATTTCATACAATAGCTAATTTACAGCCAGAGAAAATGACAATTGTAGTAATGGCTTGTGTATGCCTGCACAATTTTATCCGAAGAAATGACGTTGATGTTGAGGATAATATGATAACGATACCGGCACCAAATATTGAAATAAATCGAAATTTGGAACCTTCTATGGTCAGGAATGAGTTGATGAACTATTTTCTTTCAGAGCAAGGACAACTTCCATGGCAACATTACATTTCATAAATCAAACACATTTTTATAGGGAACAACGTTTACTTAGCATATAAGTGTTTATATAATGATATTTTAAGTAAAATTTTAACCAGGTAACACTTTGTTAATCTGTGTTCGCCTCACTAATCTCACTATTAATCACAACGTACGAGTACAATCATAGTTTTAATTATTAAATCCTTAATGTAGCATCATAAAAGAGTTTTAATTATTTTCCAAATATGTAAATAGGCTGTCCTGAGTATCAGAATTGTCGGTGTCCTGAATAGAAGAATGGCTAGTGGAAGGACGTACACTTTCAGATGTCGAAGTGGTAAAATATCCTTGAGCTGCCGCCACCGTGGAAGGTCTTGAGTAAACGCCCATTTCAGCCTGATAAATTATATTATTAATATGATGTTGTACTGTAGAAATTGTTATGGGATCCATTTTTCGTATTTTATTTGCTATGTGTTCTCCGAATACCGAGGCATCGTCGCGAGCAAATGACGAAGCTGACATATTTTTTAAAACTTGTAGGGCTTCAGCAATATCACTGTCTCCATCAGAACCGCATCTCCTTTTCCGGGAACTAGTCGCTGTTGCATTATCTTGCTGACTGTCCTGCGAATGCGTCTGTAAATAGAAGGAAATAATATGTTTTTTTTTTGAAGTGAATACTTCTTTAGCGGCGCCTGGCACTTTTCTAGATGGGGAAAAAATGTTAAACTCGCGTCGTTTGAAGGGTGATCGAAAATCCATACAAAAAACGTAAGATATTTAAGCGTAAGATTTTTGTCATCGATCATAGAAATTTCGACCTTAACTTTATTGTTAAAAAGTTCACTAGTAGTGTAAATGTTATTTGGTCATGTTTTATAAGTTTATAATTTTTGTCATCAATCATAGAAATTTCGACCTTAACTTTATTGTTAAAAAATTCACTAGTAGTGCAAATGTAATTTGGTCATGTTTGATAGGTTTATAACTCTGAAAATTAAGAAGTTTGATAATTATATCAAAAACGTTACTTTCACTGACCTATTTGACATAGTCGGTTTGTAGTCGGTTATCTGTTGTATACGAGTGTCGGGACATAAAATAATAGGCAATAATCAAGTGGTATTAAAATATCCTATGATGAATAAAGAACTTTGACTTTGAATTATAATAGTTCTGTAGTGTAATTTTTCTATTGTAATAAAAATTGGCATGTTTGTCTATGATAGCGCAATAAATAAATAAAATAAATATTGTATGTTACCACATAAATGATAATACTTTTATACTGATAATATTAAAGCATACACAACGTTGCTATTTGAGTTTTCACTTCTGCCGGCAGTCCCGGAGTGCAACCCGTTCTTTTTTTTTATCATGGTAGGTATTTAAGTAAGTAAGTAAAAACACTTTATTACACACAATATAAACACTACAAGCAGGACATTAATACAATAAAATAATAATAGTAGGTACAATTATAGTGATAATAGTTAATAGTATAATAATAGTTTAATATTTAAACGTATATACTTACATCATTCTCACTATTTACTGTGGATAGTGGTTTATTTTTGTCTCGCAAAAAGTTCAATGCCTTGTAGGCAAACCACTTTGGTTCCTGTACCTCGTCTGTGCCTGCACCAGATTTGTTGAACTGTTCAAACTTCTTTTTTTCCCGAAAATAATGAGAGGTTAAATTTTTTAACTTTCTCTCTACTTCGCCTTTATCAATGTCAAATACACTTGCAATTATGTTCAATGCGTCCGTTCGTTTGTTCCTATTCTTATAGTCTGCGTTTCTAGGATTCCATAATATATCATTTTCGTGAAATTTTTCAATTAATAGCAACACGGTTTCCTCGTCCCAATGAAACGACATTTTAATTTGTTGAATACACATAAACTGCACACCACTACCGCTCGAATGCCGGGCACGAACTGACGACAGGCCGCGTAACCCGCCGGCACACCCCGGCGGCCATGCCGGCGGCTTCTTTGTGCGGCAAAGCCGGCGGCTTTGTATGCCGCCGGGTGCACGGCGGCTTGGCCGGCGGCTTGCCCGGCGGCCCTGCCGCCGGCACTGTGTGTAGGAGCCTTTACGTCTTACCTTACTTTAGTCTTAAAAATCCATAAGCCGCTAAGGTGTGAGGGAAAGCGCGCGAACTCTCTCTCTCGCTTGCACTTACGCGTTAGGCGACACATGGTAAGAATGAGATTTTTGTATGGAGTGTCCAGCGTGCGGTTTGGTTACGATATTCTGTGACTCAACATAGATTTCTTCTTTTATGGAGATGAATATTACTCGTATTATTGTACAGGCGAAAAGCGTAGCTAGGTCTAAAATTGGAATCACAAATGTGCTCTAGTTTCCAATAAATGAATGAATAAAAAGGAAACTGAACTGAAACTGTGTTTTTTTTTCATAGAAAAATATGAATTGGAAAAAGAATGTTACGGAACTGATCACTGCAACGCAACTTCGTTCTTTAAAGATAATACGTAATTACGTACCCCATAGGCGGCAGTCATTGCACGCAGCCCAGTCTATAACTAGTGATATAACCGATCCTTATCAGCTATACAATTTAAAACTCATAAATAACTTACTTATCTATGATACAAGATATCTATTCCCCGCCCTTCGCTCAAGACTCGCGAACCACCGGCCTTGCCCGGTAAAATCGACGAGAGTTCAAATCGATTAACCGTCATTTGTTTCGAATGGATTGCCCCGTCCGAATGAAACGTTAGAGAAAATTAATAGTTTGGTCCATCGTGACGCGATTAGGATGTTTATGATGGCCGTTTTGACATACCTAATAGATAAAGTACAGCTATTCGTTCCTTTAACACATAACCGTAGAATAACAATACTACGTATGGAACGGCAACTCTCCGCTCCCCACCAGCGGCTGAGTTAGGTTTATTTACCTCATCCCCCTCGGTCTTACTTTAGTCTTCAATCGTATGTGTAAAAGGCGCTTTGTATGAAGTGCCCGGGGTGTGACGTAACATAATCTCACGACTATATCTTTAGGGTAGTCAGAAGTACATCCACATCAAGATGAACTAAGTACCCGCCGTCGCACCGAGCTTTCTGTGTATATTACAATATTTTGATTTATTATATATTATACATTCTTAAACTATTTAAATCATTGTCTGTTAGTAGAGACTACCAATATATAATTATACTTAATATAATTGCTATAGATTTCAATATGAAGGTCTCACGATCTTCCGTCTGTCTTTAAAAGGTCAAAACGTGTTGTGATATAGCGCCTGTCCTTATATGACCCTAAGCTGAATGAGATTAATGATTTGTTTACATTTTAGAGTCAATAGAGAGCTGTTTTGTATTTTTTTAAATAGTCATGGTCACATTGGTAAATAAAATTATAATGAAGTGTCTATATTTTTTAAATACAAAACGCGTGTGGACCTGAGTTCTTTAACATAATGAATGACACAGAATGTCACCTTTTAACAATTGCGTGTAATAACATGACACTGTTGCAATATATATTGTATAAACTGTATATATATATCATATAACCCTTTCCTATGTTTGTTCAGGCTAATCTCGACAAGAGAAAGAGAAAGGAGATAGGTTTCATTGTTATGATCTACATTTCTCAAAGATGATTATAGAATAAATAATATACCCGGGTCGGGTCGATTGTCGTGTTACCTTGTCAGTAGACTTTGACTATTTGCGGTTTGGGCATTTTCGGAACTATTAATTAATACTTTTCAAATCAATACGTATAGCATCTCCACTTTTACTTCTGCCATGAAACGAGCACACGTCTCTGATTTTTCAAATTGTTTGATCGTGTAATCGTAGCTCTTGCGTCAATCTCACGTGGTAAGAATTCGCATATGCATTTGATACGAATCGAGTGCGTTTAGGACTTAGGAAAACTATACATAAACATAGTATAGGTTGGTGGAACGTGTTGTCACCCACAGCCGGAATGTTGTAACAGGATGGAAATATCCATCCAATATACACGTACGATATAATATATAAACATAGTATCCACTCTATTTGCAGCTTTCTCAAGTAGTCCAAACACCTGCGACTTTACTTTAGTACTACCGGGATGATGTTTCAAATTTTTTTTGGAATTCCACTAATAAGTTGTTAAGTAAAAAAAGTACTACTTTTTGGACTTTATTAGAATTCGCAGAAATTAACATATCATTCCTGTTCTTGGAAGTTTTTCCTAGAGTTCTAAAGACACAGGTATAATAGATATTTATCATTATTAAATCAAAATATTTAATAATCGCCTTACAGGCCTGTGCAAGGCGTATAAATACTTCAATATTTATTATTTTCTTACTAGAATGGTCAACTTCATAAATTATATCAACAAGATATTCTATAGAATTGAACATGTCAATATTTTTTCTCTGTAATATGAATCGAATCCTTATATGTTTTACCTTATAGTCCAGATTTTCCCACTGCTGGGTTAGTTTCTCCGTTCCTTCCTTATGCTTTATCATGAGTTTCTCTTTCCTTCAACGAGTGTTTTTAAATTTGCTTCAAAATCATCAATCAAGAATATGACGACTACTAGGTTTTTTCCTGCGGTTTCGCTCGCGTTAAATTCGGGGTAACACAGTTCCTCTTTCCTGATATAGAACACAGAAGAGAATTCTTAACATAATCCAAATCCAAAACCGAAGCGATTGTCTTATTATAAACGAATATCCAAGAATATTATAAATCTAAACAAAACGAATTAATCCAATCCGAAAAACAACGGTAAAACAGAATCCAAAACTGAGTTTGTTTTCGGAAATCGTACTAGTGTTGCCCGGTAATCGACTATATCGATTAATGTTCGATTATTTTCGAAGCCGGCCATACAAACAGACACACACATACTTTCCCATTCATTATATTAGTGTACGATAAAGTCAATGTATGGTGTATGTGTAAAACAAGATTGTTTTGAATGAAGTGTCCTGGGTGTGGTAGATTACCTTCTATACAAGCCGTAATAATATATGGTAATATTTTTTTGGCTTGTATAGAAGTAACTTTACAGATATGTAAATGAATTTGTTTCCGCGTGGAAAATATTTGTTTCACATTAAACATTAGTTTAACATATCAATATACATTGAAATCATGTCATTATCAGCCGTACGACGCCCACTGCTGGGCATAGGCCTCCCCAAGGATCTCCACGGCGATAGGTCCTGCGCTGCCCGCATCCAGCGGCTTCCCGCGACCTTCACCAGATCGTCGACATTGAAATACTAATATAAATTAATCTTTTAAATAACTAGTGATATATTTCTATGTGATGCAATACATGTACATTATTGAACCAACCAACCAGTACATGTATTTCCATAATGGTAAGGAAGTAGCGAAAAAAGTTGTTCTAAGTCAAACAAGAATTGTTTTGTGTGCGACAAAAATAACAATATGTACGGTCACGAGTACCAGTATGTATAGTATACACTTTGAAGCCGTGTCACATTAACTTTTTTGACAAATTAAAATGTAAGTCTCTTTAAATATCAAATATGTTAGTGCGTCAGGGTTCTAAAGTGGGTACATGATATTGCTCATGACTGTACACGACATGTCAAATACAAATATAATGTTTTTAGAATGTGACAAGTACGCGTATCCCGGCTCGAGCTCCTAATTCACTGAATTCGACTTTATGAGTTTGAATTTATAGTTGGATTGGTTGATATTCAAGTCTGAAATCAATATATAATCTACTTAAGAAGTACGGAAACAAACAGTTTTAATAAATCAAAAAATAATGGATGAGTAGCGTCGTAAAATGAAGCCTGTTGGCTACACGGAATGGCTTTATTAATCTGTGTAGGTATAATTCTTTAGCTACCAGACTTCACTAACACATATTTACTTGACATCTTTTCAACAAATCGTTCAATATTATAATAAATAATTATTGCGCATAAGTATATAACATATACTGGGGGAGGCCTATGCCCAGCAGTGGGCGTCGTACGGCTGATGATGATGATATGACATATACATACGAGTATTATAGGACAGATAAGGTGAATGCGCACCTAGACGCGCAGCAAAAGTTTCGTCGAAGTAAACATACCGCGATCACATTGGGGACGTGTAATGATATGCTAGATCAAAAGTACTCCAAATCGACGAGCAGATAAAGTATACTGTGTATGAAGAGTGGTGAGAATAAATAAACAAGTGCAGTGTAGTTCTGTTCAATAAAGTTTATTTGATTTGAATAAATAAAGCTAAGGTGGTGAGTCAAGAATAGAATCGCAGTTAGTGGAATTGCAAGTCATCCCGTTATCCTGCTTTTCACAAAGTCCGCTTACCTAATGAAGATTTGACAGGTCCGGTTTTTACAGAAGCAACTGCCTGTCTGACCTAATCCGCGAAGGGAAAACCAGCCCAATACAGGTTAGGAATGGAATTCCAAGTAAATAAGGTAAAATCTTGCCTAAAACTTATTGATAAATTATTTTAAAAGGTTGTTTTTATATAGATATTTCGTCTGTCATTGTTATTTTGATAGTCATTCTCAAATCTGTGTACGTTTTTTTTGTCGCGTATTTGCGTTTTTACTGACAGTTTCTACCAGTGAATGTTTGTAATAGTTGAAGTTCTTGAATCATTCCAATCTATTTGCGTTAATTAAAACAAAAGCGTGAGTAATTATGTCTGTTGTTGGCGCCGTGGATTAATTCTAAAGGCGTTTACACACGGGCGGCAAGTATGAAAGAAAGGACCAAAATAATGGGTTTTATTGAATTGTGCTTGTTTTCCCGGGCCTGTCGTAAACGATGGGTACATAGATTAGTGCATACTCAATAATATCCTAATAGGGTATTTGACTGGATCAAAGAGAAATTACAAAAATCACAATCTAGAAATAGAAACCAGTCTAAATATCAAATACTAATCTCATAAATTTTTTGCTAATGACTTATTTTAATTACGAATTCTAAATTTGTTTTTGTTCGCTTCTAGCCCAGCGTAGAAATATAAGTAAAATAGACGTCTCACACCTTGGACAATCCATAAAAAATTTCATTCCTACCATGTGACGCGTGAGTGCGAGCGAGTGAGGCTTTGCCCGCGCGGTCTCTGCCTGCGTTTCCATTAACGCGGAGCTGTGCGGAGATCAGCGGAGATGTGCAGGAATCGACCAATGACCGTGAGGGAGAGAGTGACAGAGCGTCTTCGTTTTTCGCTCTCTCGATTTCGATTTTCGATTGGTCAAATCCACACATCTCAGCTCTTCTCCGCTCATCTCCGCGTCAGTGGAAACCCGACCTTACTTCTTAGCCGCTTACGGCCATTTTAAGACTGAAGTAAGACCCAGAGGAGGTGAGGTCGGCGCCTGATACGAATTGGTGCGGGGCGGAGAGTTACTGTTCTATAATTATTTATTATTATTCTTTAATCCATGATATGCCTACATCATGCCGATTTCCGGCTGATGATAAATGATGCTCTCTTTGTTTAGAGATAAACTTACCTCTACTGTTTGCTTTCTTTGTAGGTTCCTTGTGACTGTTTTATTGTGTACAAATAAGGAAATAAGTTATAATGATTCCATGATATAACTCAACACAGGATGACAAATAAGCGTCCGTTTGTAAGGACCCTAAGATTTCATTTCAAGTGACATTGACAGCTAACTCGACTAAGCTTTAAAACTGCAGTTGCCTCATTTGCATGTCTTTGATTTGTTTATGTTGTAAATAAATAATACGTTATATAACGAATTGCCATTGTCAGTAGGTTACCAGTGTAGTACTTATACAGGGTTGCCCAGAGGTTCACGTTCAAAATGAGAAAAAAAATAATAATAAATAAAATAGAGGGGCTCATTGCCTTCCAGAAACACCCCCATGTATGTTGTTCAGCGATTCCGTCCGAAGTTGAATGTAGTAGGTAATGGTGCTGTATACATCATCTACATTTATTTTAAGTTATACCTGTCAGTTTCTTATCTGCTGAAAAAGAAAGGGACGGGTATTGTCAGACATACGTAACATACGTAAATTTTAAGCAGAAATTCAAAAAACCCTGCCCTAATTTTATATTGGCTAATAACCCGACAGAATTAAGTTGACAGCACACGTCAAACAGGTTGTATATAAGCGAGATGTCAATTTTATTTCCCCGGGTTATTCATTCAATAGATTATAGTTTAGCAATAATAATTAGGCAATGTAATAAGTTCTTCTACTTTTAAGTCATGTCATGACATTAAGTAGGCAACCTATTTCATTAAATATGTAGACGACTTATGGTTTTCTTTCTACGCAAGTATATTTTAAAATAAGAAATAAAGTAGCAGTACTTAGCTTAGTCGAAGGAACGCTCCCGAATTACCTGTCTACTCTAAATATTTATAAGTACAATTGCTACCATGACAACTCAATTTAGTGACCTTTTCAGAGAAGACGATAACATAAATTGCCCCTTTGACAAGGTAACCTTAAATGTAACATTAATATGTTTACGAAGATGTATTATATACTCTCGTATTTATTGCTTTATACCAAGGAGAAAAAGCGGCTACCAAGTCCCGTCTGAAGTTAGAACTTATGTAGAAAAATCCATGGTCTATTTCAGGTTTACACGGTGACTATAATTCTTAAACATGCCAGTTAATACTACCATCACCGTTCTAGTATTATCCCGTTCTTCACAGGGTCCGCTTACCTAATCTGAAGATTTGACAAGTTCGGCTTTTTACAGAAGCGACGGCCTGCCTGATCTTCCAACTCGCGAAGGGAAAACCAGCCCAATACAGGTTAGGTCATATACCTCCGAAAATCCATTTCTCGGGAATGTGGTTTTCCTCACGATGTTTTCCTTCACCGCTGAGCGCGTGATAATCATTTATAATCCAAACATGAATTCGAAAACAAATTCGACAATCATCGGTTTAGGCCCGTACTGGATTCGAACCTGCGACCTCAAAGTGAGAGGCAAGCGTTCTACCAACTGGGCTACCACGGCTGCGTCAATAATGCCAGTTAATACTATGCCCAATTAAATAAAGATCAAATCAAAAAAATACCAGAAAGCCATTTTTCCCTATTTAAAATATGTATTAAACTATCACAAAATCACGATTTTTCAATCACGAAGCTCATTTAATTTTTTTCACAAGCTTCCCGAGATGGATATCTCTGACTAAGTATGTATGTATGAATGGTACGATTGTATGTATGGCTGATTGCGAAACCAGAAGTACTTGATTTGCGGATGATGTGATTATACATTTAATACGTCTAAATGACGTGTCGGTCATGTTATAATAAACAAGTTTTAAATTCCATTCTTCCTTATTTATAAACCGTTGAAGGAAGTATAATTTCATACGTTGACGTCTTTTCAATGTTGTTTTGTGTGTCACTATGTAGCAGCTTCCATTTTTCTCTGTTACCTTTGTTATGACACGATAAATGTATTGCGGTTGAAATTCAATTCGTGGTGGAGTATGCTCCATACCCCTTTCGGTTGACAGAGGGGAGGCGTGTGCTCTGCAGTGGGACGTATATAGGCTGTTTATGTTATGTAAGTTTTGTATTAATTTATAACTATCACTTGGTCTAACATAAAGCTCACGGAGGCGTGGGTACTGAGTTCATCTTGTGATGGATGTACCTCTGGCTACCCCAATTGGGGTTATGTGTTGTGTTATAACTATGTTGACGGTATGAATTGGCATACTTTATTATGTCAAAACAAATATGTATTGGTTTTGATTGATCTCAAACAAGGCACGTTAAGCCGTTGGTCCCGGCCATTAGCCGTAAAAACACCTCCACCAACCCGCAGTGGAGCAGCGTGGTGGAGTATGCTCCATACCCCCTCCGGTTGATTGAGGGGAGGCCTGTGCCCAGCAGTGGGACGTATATAGGCAGTTTATGTTATGTATGTATGATCTCAAACAACAAATCCTTTTCCTGACAAATTTGACTGTTGCTATGCGGACCTCATATCACGATCATTTACTGGTTACTAACTAAAACATTAACCTTCTTATTCTAGAACATGTTGGAAGCCTCTAGATATTATATGTGTATAATGCCTCCGGTCATAACAGTATACGTACTTTAAATAGTGAGCCGTTACAAGTAATTCAAAAATTGATCGTGTAATGTGAACCTCTTAACCTTACATACCATCAAATATAATTTTGTTTTCCTTTCATACATTTCTATGATGTTATATATACATACGTAGCATCACGCCTGTATCCCCGATGGAGTAGGCAGAGGTGTATAGTATTATACACCAACTCCTCGCCATTTATGTTTAAGTCCCATGTACTCGTAATAGAGGGCGAGTTTATTACCATTAACCGGACACAATTAAATAAATTGAAATATTGGTGTGTATATTCCCACCACTGACTCCTATTGGGGTTGGTAGAGTAATCGTAAGGCAATTTGCAACCACTTTTGATACGGCCTCTGTGGTCCAGTGATTGAGAGTTGGGCTCACGATCACTGGTTTGGTAAGGACATCACAGGCTGATCACCTGGTTGTTTGAAAGTTAGATGATCCGTGCTTCGGAAGGCACGTTAAGCTGGTGATCCCGGTAACTACTTACGTATGTAGTCGTTACATGACCCATGTCAGGGGTCTTTGGCGGCTCAGTAATAACCCTGACGCCTGGGTTGATAAGGTTGGCATTCCACCTCACAACCCACACGATAACAAAATGAACCACTTTTTTCTAAGTCCTACATAAAATGGATATGATGAAACTTCTACAAGAAATGTATCTTCATTCTAACTAAATTGGCAACAATGTATTTATTCGACCAACATGCATTAATCCGGTTAAAGTTCAACGGTTATCATAGCACTGAATAACTTTGACCTGTACGAACTTTCCGGTTATTACAACCGTTAAGTACGGGTCACGATACAGTTGTTACGGTATCCGCTTTTTGCACGCCTTTGTTGACTATTTTTATTTTTTTATGCTATTCCCGTAAAATAAACTTCAATGTCTTTATCCGTTGTAACAGCGCGTCACGCCTGTTTAGAAAAAAAAAGAAAGAAAAGGAAAAAAACTTTGTTTCGTGCTGCTTGTCATCCGGGTCGTCGAAGAATCATGAAATCGATCAATTGATAGATCATCGCGTTGATGATATAAATCATCAAGGAACTATTTTACTCGGATTTAAAACAATATCACCTTATTTGTCCTTATTTGGCTATTGTTTGCAAATATTATGTGTTTGTGACTGACTTAACGATTGAGTCGTCATTGTTATTTTATTTTTTAGAATAAAATTATAATTGATTCAAAATATATGACCCTTCATTCAGAACAAAGAAAAAGAAAAAAGTAATACTGGACAAAGACACACAAAACAGGGCCTTATTGCGAAAGTAGCAGTTTCTTTCAAGCAAATGGAGTATCTATCTGGTATACTTAATCAGAAAATTTTGTCTCTTTAAACATGGTTTGTACTTCTCATGTCGACTAAAAGGTATTTAAAATTAAATCAAAGCTTAACATCTAAATAAGACATAAAATCTATTGATTAATTTTAAAGCACACATTCAAATTGAGAATCAATGCCAATTCGTATTTCATCATACAAATTAATTAATATATTACGTACAGATTAATTTTGTTTAGGTAAAAAAAAAAGTGGTAAGAGGTTGTTGGTCCGATTTAACACGTGTATGCGATAAATTGTAAATTATTGCACTTAAAGCAAAACAAAAACAAAACGTCAATTTGTTTTATGTACTTATACAACGTAAGATAATTATGATAAGGTTTGCTAATATCGGTCCACGTCAGCTAACTGGCTCCTAATATACATATAGCGTGATAGATAACACATGTAGATAATTATACACATATTTTTTATCGTTGCGTAGGCATAACGTAGCCTGTTATGTACTAAGTTTTTTAGAACAATAATAGGGTATTTCACTGGGTCGAAGATAAATTATAATATGTTAGACCTCAGTTGGCTTAACCATTATAGACAGC
Source organism: Pectinophora gossypiella (assembly GCF_024362695.1). Lineage (NCBI taxonomy): Eukaryota > Metazoa > Arthropoda > Insecta > Lepidoptera > Gelechiidae > Pectinophora > Pectinophora gossypiella. The sequence goes on along the minus strand of NC_065414.1, from coordinate 3,631,245 downwards.
GATACGGTTCACCACCTATCAGGTTGGTCTAACAGAAAGCTCGGTGAGGTGTGGACTTTTAGTTCATCTTGTGATGGATATAACTCTGACTACCCCTATTGGTATACACTCGTGAGCTCGTTATGTTAGAAATAGAAGCTAGTCCAAGGTGATAAAAAAATCAATCTCGTTCTTCTTTGAGTTATTCCCGAATTTAAATTATGAATTACGTAACAATAAGCACGTCATGGTTGACCGCTTTTATTGATGACGTCACTCCGACATTTCCCTACAAATTCAATAGAAAATTTTCGTTGACTTTTCGTAAATGTATCTCATTTGACTACATCCATACATACATAAACTTACGCCTATTTTACACTGGGGTAAGCAAAGACTATAGAATTCCATTTGCTTCGATCCTGACACACTTCTCTTGCTTCCTCCACATTCATCAATCGCTTCATACACGCACGCCGGTTCAGAGTAGGTCGTACTAAATCTTCTAATTATCATATCTCACTTGACTAAGTAGTAAATAAAATAGACAATTAATGCAGTTCTTCATATCTACTAAAATCACCTACTTATTTATAAGTGTAACACTTATGTCACGGAAATTGCACTTGTAAATCAAGTGTCTAATGACCATTTGATTTCGTTCATATCATATGTTTTGCAATGAAAATATGAGGCAATGTGTTAAGCAAACTACGAAAAAGTTATTAAGATAATTAGTCCGAAAGTAAATGTTATATGTTGCGAAAAAAAAAATCGGTGCTCTTATGGCCATATCGAAGCAATTCATCTAAAAAAGCAATATTGATATTTGACATTTGTTTGCATTGCGCACTTATGTCAAATTGCAATATTGCTTTCTTAGATGAATTGTTTCGATGTTGCCTTTTAACCCCCTGTACTTGATCTTAGACGAAAACGCTGTATAATGACCATGGGATTATGAATTTATGTTAGTAAGAGAATACTTAAATCTGATTTTCGAACTTTCTTACATAACAATGGTGCTAATTCCTGTAAATACCATCTAATTTTAATTTAAGTTATATCTGTCATTTTCTTATCCGCCGAAAAGGAAAGGGACGGGTAATCGACAAGCATAAAATTTATGGAACACACGTCAATTTTAAGCACAAATCTAAACCAACCGTCTAAAAATTTTACATCAGTCAATAACCCGACACAGTTAAGTAGACAGCACGTCAAACGGATTGCATACCAGCGACGTACCTTTTTGATTCGCCCGGGTTATTCATTCATTTACTCATTCTTCCTAAAATTAAGAGCTGTGAATCATCCGTCCCTTTCCTTTTCGACGGATATGAAAATGACGGATATAACTTAAAATAAAATTATGCGGTGCCTGCAGGAATCGGGGCCAATGTTTATAGTTATACTTAGTCGTAAGTTTATCTATGTAGGTAGATAAATTATCAATAATAGAAACAGTATTTAACTTCGTTTGTACATTGACATCTCGCTCTCGGTGAATCAAAAGAGACTCGTCATAAAACTTGATGTTTCATCATCATATTGAAAGACACTTTTGACCAAAACCTTGTTTCTGTAATCGTGGCCTTGGTTTTGTGATAATTCCCCCTTGTCTTCCCATGCAACAATATTTACAGTTTTATTGATTGCATTTTGTCAATGAATCTTTGTTCGTTGTTTCTTTAAGATTTGCCATGTCTTCTATTATATTTTTGATCCTTGACACCATTCGATAAGGTCTTAGCTATCCATACTCTCATGCATAGTTATCGTTTGTCCATCCGATAGACTGCTTGTTCAAAAATTCTAAAGGAGTGTTTAATTTAAAAATGTCTTTGGTGTTTCTTATTATGTTATTTTATATTTCTGGTATAATCCACGCAAATATTATAAATGCGAAAGTAACTGTATGTCTGTTACCTTTTATACATGAACAGATTTATATATGGAGACAGTTTGACACTTAGGGAAGAATACAGGCTGGTTTTAAACCAGAAAATCAAGCTCTTAGGGAAGAAAAAGTTGCGGACTGTAGCCAGTAAATTTAATAAAAGATTCCGTTTGGCAAAGTAGTCTCTCATCACTCTCTCTTTCACACACTTTAACGTTCCTTTTCATTCAACCTACTATTCCTACATTCCTTTCTTCCCGGTAGAGTCATTAGCTGCGCTATCCCTTTAGCGCTATCCCAAATGCGTTTTTTTTTTCAATTTCAAAAGAACAATGCACTGTGATCTATTTGCGTTGGATTACGTTAGTTCGTGTGAAAAGACATTGACCCCCATTAAATTGAGTTTTGTTTAACAACTAATTGTTTTGTTTGTGGGTTTTTCTCACGTTTTGATAAAGGTTGCAGATTGTGGATCAAGTGTAACGAATATTCGCGTGTTACGAGTATACAATGCGGTGTAGTTGAAAATTGCAGCCACTGTTGATACGAAATTCTAAGATGGATATGAGGGACCTTATGGCGACAAGGGATCAGCATATTGCTATTTACTTTGTAAAATAGACTAGGAATAAACCTCAAGTAAGTACCCTTTATTATTAATGAATGAATGCAACGTGAGGTGGGCAAAAGTTTTCACGTGGACACCTCTTGGATGCAGAGACTGACCCAGGAAGCGATAGAAAGACGACCTGGATGCGATTGAGACGGATTTAAGATCGTCCCGGGCAGGGAGCAGTGGAAACTCAGGGGGGAGGCGTTTACCCAGCATTGCGACAATCCAGATTAGTAAAAAAAAAAATTGTAGCTGTAGAGTATATTGTCGTGGCATTAGACTTAGTGAAAACCACGTAAACGACTTTTTGAAAAATCGCATTCTAAAGTGATTCTCTTCAACAAATCCTCGATTTCGAGTTCATTTCAATCCGGATAAAACCGGAGAAACTACCTGTATTGAAACTAGTTTGTTTAACAAAAACATCTTTTAAAATGGCGCTTGGGTTGTTCTTCTTTTTTATCGACAATGATCTGTCCTTCGTTCTGCTTCTGATAAGTTATGTTTTAAAATTTTATTTCATGTTTTGATTGTCCAAAAATATAGTTATCTTATTATACTCAAAATACAAGCAAAATACTAATCGGTTCCTCAATTAGTTATTAACGTAGCTTGATCGTTTTTCACAAAATTATGTGACAGAGTGGTAAATTGAAATGCTGTCTCCGATGAAAAGGGCCACTCTGTCACAATATTTTTTGGAATGCGCCTGCAAAGAAAAGTATGTTACCAAGATAAAGAGAACCACTAAATAGTCCTCTACAGACACATCTTTATATGATGTTTTAAAATATTTATTGCCGTTATAATTTTAAAGTTGTTAAATCCGATAAATCGAGAAAATGTCTTTTTATTGTCGATAAAAAAGAAGAACGACCCGCTTACGTCTTGAAATTATAAGGCAACGTTTCACCACACCGCTATGATTTGGGTATGTAACCCATAATTTAAACCACATGCCGATACATCACAACTGTTCAAACTATATTACGAATCTATTGTCTCAAACCCATTTTACACTTTCTCTATGAATAACTCAAGAGAAATCGTTTCATAAAGCATCGTTGAGTGGGCTGTAGCACCATTTAAAGTTGACCTCTGGACCTCTCAGGTAAGACCTCTTAAGAGAACAATCAGTGGTACCTCACAGGTCATCTTACACTAGACATTTTAGATCTGCTCTGTTATTGATTCGACCAAGATTTTACGGTCACGCATTGAAAGTAAATGCGTGTAATTTAAGACATGCTAATTTTTGAAACTTTACCAAGACAAATGGCGGCTTTGACTTTTGCGTAATTTAGATTGTATGTCAGTATGCGAATGCGTAGGTAGAACAGGTTACGACTTACGACAACTAATAGAAATAACGAGGTTTTAGCAAGACCATAGTGATATTATCTTTGGTTGTATTCGCTATTACCCCCGACTTCGCCCGCTTTACTGCCGCGTATTTTGTGTACCCATAAAGCTTAACATATAAACCTTTATTTTGTAGGTTTGCCTCAAATGACATTACCATACAATACAAAAACGCTTTACTGTGCACATTAAATAATTACAAAACATACGTGAGGAAATCCACATTCCCGAGAAATGCATTTTCGAAGGTATGTGACCTAACCTGTATTAGGCTGGTTTTCCCTTCGCGGGTTGGAAGGTCAGACAGGCAGTCGCTTTTGTAAAAACCTGGTCCTGTCAAATCTTCAGGTTAGGTAAGTGGATCATGTGGAAAACGGGATAATGCTAGGGAGGTGATGATGAAAAACAATTACAAAAATCGATCGGTCGAATTGAGAACCTCCTCCTTTTTTGAAGTCGGTAAAAAGTGACAAGAAAAGCACAATCGGTGGCTTTATTGGCAATACCTACTTGGCTGGGCAAATGGAGAGCGCTGAGGGCTCTCATTCGGTAAGTTGTGGCAAAAAAACAAACGAAAGCCCTTTTAGATTTAAAATTTTATTTAGTTGGGATTTAGCATAAAGGCACTATTGATTCATGTAGTAGAGTTGAAAGGTGATATTTAAATATTTCAATGACCAGAGACGCAACTTGTTCACCTTTAGTGTTTGATTGTCAGATTCGTTCTTGCCGGCCTTCGTGTGAGCTGGTAGCTTCGAAACTGACTACCGACCTGGGAAATAGCTTCTTCTTCCAGTTGTGAGGAGGCTTACCTACCTCCGCAACCCTGGTGTCAGGGTTATTATTAAGCAATGACCGGAGACGCAACTTGTTCACCTTTACTATTTGCTAGCCAGGCTTCGTGTGAGCTTCGAAACTGACCATCGACCTGGGAAATAGCTTCTTCTAGCTGTGAGGTGGATTACCAACCTCAGAAATCTTGGTGTCAGGGTTATTATTGAGCAATGACCGGAGACGCAACTTGTTCACCTTTAGTGTTTGCTTGTCAGATTCATTCTAGCCAGGCTTCATCGTGTGAGCTTCGAAACTGACCACCGACCTAGGAAATAGCTTCTTCTAGCTGTGAGGTGGATTATCAACCTCAGAAACTCTGGTGTCAGGGTTATTATCGAACATCGCTCATGTAACGACTATGTACCTATAACAGTATTAACCGGGACTAACGGCTTGGGAAATGGCTTGGAAATATCAAGCCATATAGATAGCATGCGAGGCGGAGAGTTACCGGTCTATAAGTAGACACGTGGTACGTGGTGGTGGTAGGTACGTGGTATTATCTTTATTCTATGACTATACATAAGAAAACTAATTACATGGTACTAAAATCTTTCTAAATTCGAACCTCGTTCCTTTAAAAGAACAAAGCTTACTTCGTGGGTACGTAACTTGAACAATTCCATCTTTTTGCTTCGAAGTCATAACAAACTACCTATACCTATCTATCTCTAACTCACATTTCGTGACTTTGCAAACTGAAGCTGACGTATCTGCATTTTTTGCTGAAATAATTTGTGTCTTATCGACAACAGCAAAAGGTCACGGCCTCAGTGGTCCAGTGGCTGAGCGTTGGGCTCACGATCCGGAGGTCCCGGGTTCGAATCCCGGTGGGGACATATCACAAAAATCACTTTGTTATCCCTGGTTTGGTTAGGACATTACAGGCTGATCACCCGATTGTCCAAAAAGTAAGATGATCCATGCTTCGGAAGGCACGTTAAGCCGTTGGTCCCGGTTACTACTTACTGATGTAAGTAAGTAGTCGTTACATGAGCCATGTCAGGGGCTTTGGCGGCTCAATAATAACCCTGGCACCAGGGTTGATGAGGTTGGTAATTCACCTCACAAATCATAACGATAGTAGAAGAAGAAGAATAGCAAAAGGTGCAAATCAGATTGGTTGAAAATGTCAGATACGTCGTTAGCGACGTCAACGGCAATTTTCAACTGGCAATCTCAACAATTGCCTGTTATTTGCAATGCAGCCATGTTTTGTTAGCCCGTAACTATTCTGACGTTACGTGACGACAAAAACAGCTGTACCAGTTGTCAGCAGTCTAGCCCCGCTTCCTTCATAACACCACACCGTGGTAGCAGGTTAGTCGACAACCAGTGTACCAAGACACTTGACATGTCGCTTTAATCGAATCAAATATCCTTTATTGCGTACAAACAAAACATACAAACATTTGGCAACAGTACAAATGGACGGCCATAAAAAATCCTGGATGCGAGACGCTGCATCAATAACGGTTAATACAAATACATTACACATGATTAACTACAGTCTACAGTTCATATTTATACAAATACACTATACATAATAATACTTACATACTTTGAGAGATGATTCAGACCATGATTCTAATTTGATGTCAAGTGGAATTTTCCGTTGCAAAAGTGTGGAACTAAAACACAAAAAAAAAACATGAATTTTGCTACGGAAAATTCCACTTGATATTATTAACTCTGAATCATGGTCTGAATCATCCCTCTCAGTGTTCGTTACGACGTCAATAACACCCTGTGTGTACTTAACCAATGGCTATACGGGTGGTAGAAGGTACCCTGTCACCACACAATTCATCATAATATGATATTATCCATGTTAGATTTTCAATACTAAGTAGATATAGCTGTAGATTGCCATCTGATACGTGATTTCTGTCTTCATCATCGTCATGATCAACAGCCTACGTTCACTGCTGGACATAGGCCTCTCCTAAGGCACACCACTGAGCTCAGTCTTCGGATTTTCTCCTCTAGCCGCCGCCAGCCACCTTACGGATGTCTATCTGTTTGTCAGGGTTCAAGCTAAGATAGTCTAGCAATAGGTTGTTAGGCACCAATTACCCAACGTTCGCGACAAACTGCATACACCTCCGGAGAAATCGCAGCGAAAGTGTTTGCGTAAATGCGTTTCCTTTCCACGCGGGAGGAGATTTTTTCACCCTCTTTATCGAGCTAGTTCTTGATATAATTGGGTCGTGTACAAGGTTCAATATAAATTCTGATTACTAAATAAATAAGTTTAAGTATAACTAATCAACAGTACAGACGTATCTTAAAGACTTCTTGAACTGAATTCGAATATTAAGAGTTTCAATTTATGATTGGATCATGTCAGGGGCCTTTGGCGGCTCACTAGTGACCCTGACACCAGGGTTGATGGGGTTGATAATCCACTTCACAATCCACACGATAGAAGAAGAAGCTCTTCTTGGTCTTTCCCTCTTTCTCTTTCCTTGTGGAAGAGTTTACTTACATGGAACAGATCGCGATGTTTTCCTTCACTGCTGAGCACGTGATAATCATTTATGATCCAAACATGAATTCGAAAACAATTTCGACTATCATTGGTTTAGTAAAAAAATCATAGTAATTTGTATAGTTGCGAAAGTATCACACGGATGGCATGTCTAAAACACATGCGACTTAGCATTCTCCCGCTAATAAGGTAGGTATCTGAGATCAGAATTGAATAGCAGGGCATACCGTTGACACGCAATACCGACATTGCATTCAGGTTAAAGATATTTATTTCTCAAAAGAATTACAAATTCACTTAATACGAGAAACAATAGAAAACAGTTATTATTAGCTTATTAATAGTTATCCAAGAGTTTATAATATACAAACATGCTATTAGTATATAGATTTTAAGTTTATTCTTAAAAGAAGTCATAGCTGCAGTATTTTTTATCTCTTTTGTCAAGCTGTTATATATCTGCACTGCCTCAATATTATATATTCCGTTATATAATGAGAGACCTTGGATATATATAATTTGTGCAACAGCTAATTACATAAGCATTGCATTCGGCTTAATAAGCTCACGAAGATGAGTTTGTTGCTCTGCTTATTTAATATGCATTGTATTGAGAAACAATGTAAAGCAACAGTTTATCGTAATACTTGTATCTATTGAGGTACGAGTAGTAGCAGTTGTTAGAAATATTTTGCACCTACTCTCGGATTCTGAGTCTGAAAATCAATATAGCTATAACTCTCTGCAATCATCTATAATTAATTATATATGTGTGTGGTGTGTCCTGTGTCCGTTTCAGCTTTGTTTATAATTATATTGTAACTACCACTAATAATAAGTAATTATGTATTTTTTGCCGAATAAATATATTCTTTTTTCCTGTGTACTCGATGAACCCTACTTATAGTACGTTGTTTATATTTATGGTAATCTTTTATTTTTACCGCCCTGTTTACAATTTCCCATTACCAATATGGCTTATAATAATAATAGGGCGTATAATAGTTGTATGGCTTCTATTCATATTAATATTTCTATTTATATTGACACCTGCATAAATATGTATAATAAAAAAACTTTAAAAATCATCTTCTCTTGTACCTACTCTGTCAATTTGCTAGTTAGATATACCAAAATCGATCGTCCTAATATCGACTGATACATCACTATGCATTATGCTAATGAACATCACAACACTGGTTTCTATAATTTGACAGATGTAACTCGTACCACGCATTCAATCTATTGTAAACCGTTATCAATGTTGAAATATAATCACTAATAGTACTGAGCTACACGTTCTGTTTAATACTAGCTACTTATGTGTTTCTGAACTTTCTCCTTGTTTGTCCTACTTTAGTTTTGGCTATTCTATTCAAATTATACGCTTTAAGTAGTACACACGTTTCTTACACATTTCGATTCCAGTAATGCACTGATTGCATCACCATGACAGTAGGAATTGTTATAAATGTTATAAAGGTCTTACACGTGTTTTAAAAAATATTTTTGTATGATCTGGGTTTTATAATATTTTTATATGTTGTCTTTTTATATTTCCTCTTTTTTAACAACGTTTTGTATTTTGGTTTTGTTTTTTACTTATGTCTTGTACTTGTTGATGAAAATACAATAAAAAAATCTCAAGCTAAGTTTTCATTCATATAGTGATACAGCTCACATCATATAATCAGCTATCACCATAGCTTACAATACCTGACGAAACAGTACCGGGCAGGAAATATTATAATGTTAAAGTTTTTATGCACCCGCGCCGCGTGGCGCCGCCGATGGCTTGCGGAAAGAAAAAACTTATTTGTAATATTTTGAAGTATATTTCTTGTAAAATTAAATAAGAAAATGATAATTTGGGTTGGGATATGTTTTGCCAATAAGTCACGGATTTTACTCGTAACAATATGTGTTTGCTTTTATTCCACTGATTGACAGTTAGACGAGGCATCTCGATGACTAACCCGACTGGGTAAGTACAGTTAAGCTAACAGTAAAGTGAAACTTTATTGATGTATGAGGGTGTGATCGGGACATCACGACAAGTATGGGAATGCTTAAAATGGCCACATCGAAGTCATTCATCTAAAAATCAGTACCTATTGCAATATTGCTTTTTAAATAAATTGCTTCGATGTGGCCATTGTAACCCCTCTGATTTTCGAAACTGGACTGGACTTCCAGTGAATCAGTGAATGGCAGGCCACACGCTAAACGCAAAGCTGCTTTAGTAGCGAGCGCATCACCCATCGTCATAAATTTGTAAGATTTTGTCGTGGTACGGAACACTCAACGCGTGATTCGGACTCGCACCTGACCAGTTAGTTTTTTGTTTGCGCCCCTGATCATACCCATCAACTGTTTAACATACATAAAACACTGATTCGATAATTATGCAATCGTTTCGCTATCGTCCGATTTCGAGAGTGCGCGAAAGTTGCCGGTATCCAGGCTACTGGGTAACGGGAGCCGATAAACTGGGTAATCGGACTGCGATAAGTAGCTGCCGATCCTACTGATAGGTGGATTTAAATATACTAGCTTACTGTCCGCATGGATTTCGATTAAATATGTAGATGATCAGATATACATATATTAGGAATGAAAAGAGCATGAAAGTATTTCTAAATATTTTGTACGCGTATGTAATGTCTATCTATATAATATTTTACGTTGAGTTTATTTCTTGTCACGTAGGTCAGCTAGAAGAAATATCTTTGTTTAGAGATAAGCTTGCCTGTACTATCTGTTTTCTTTGTATGTTTCTTGTGTCTGTTTCATTGTGTACAAATAAATAAATAAAGTGACAAGAACAGAATATTAAATTAAAAATTGTATTCAACGGTCTGAGCTTATAAATACATGCTGTCCGGGTGGCAAAATACTCGGCTGAAAAAATCTAAAAGCCATTAAAACGATAAGAAGAAGAATATTGTATTAAATTCATTTTTATTTATTGTAGCTGTAATAGAAGAAAAAAAAAATTGAAACATTCAAAACGCACTTAACTATGTGAAACCACAGATAATGTATGCTAGTATTTAAATTCCACCTACTTACTATTCATAAAACAGCTGAGTCATTTTACTATATCAATAATGACGTGAGCTATAACGTTGTAGACTTGTAGTGGCTATTAAAAATGTAGGCCTACAATTTGTCATGTGCTCTAGATTATACACTGTCCTACATTTATAATTCCTCTTCAAGAAGGTCCTCAGTTTTTATATAACACTACCTTTCCACCCATGACGCTCTGCGTGGATATTGGTTATCGCACGCAAAATGTTTATTCCACACCTAAATAATACAAATACTATCCTATGCTTCGTTCCGAGGTCTGATATATATCTGTGCCAAATTTCATCAAAATCGGTTTAGTAGTTTTAGCGTGAAAGCTATTATTAAAGCTATTATATTAGTAGAGATTATAAATGGACTGGCAAGCATGTTCTACTTTCATATAAAATGTATCTTATGTTTTGATTTGTCTATCGTTTTTGTGACCTTATTTTAGATACACATGCTTATTTTCTATTTAATAGATTCTACAATCGATATTAGTTTATTGACCAATAAAAAAATCTCAATCGTTTCATTTTACATTGCCACCCTTATTAAATCACAGGGATTAAATATATCACAAATATTCTACATTCTACAATGTGATCTAAGAAAGATGAGAGTGTAGAATTAAATATATCACAAATATTTCAAAATATATCAATTGTTATGACGACTGTTTTAAACCGCTGCCCTACCTATTTAATTCTACACTGTGGTCTAAGAAAGATGAGAGTGTGTCGAATTAAATGTATCACAAGTATTTCAAAATATATCAATTGTTATGACGACTGTTTTAAACCGCTGCTCTACCTATTTAATTTTACACTGTGATCTAAGAAAGATTAGAGTGTAGAGTGTAGAATTAAATATCTCACAAATATATCTATCTAAGTCACGACTGTCACCATGTAGTATCACGTTTATGTCTATATTTATAGTTGTTTTGGTGCCGTTGCGAAGCCAGTTAATTATTTCATCGCGTTTGGTTGCGGCATGCAGTTGCTTAAACCGAAACCGAACGTGAATGTGTGCCATCCAATGTGTGCTAGAGTTACCGAACTATCGACATCTGTCCTTGAAAATCAATTATCAGATACTATCAATGGTTATTTTAGCTCGATAGTACATCTATAGAAAGAATAAGTTGGACAGAAAGGATTACTAATGAGGAAGTGTTAGAAAGAGTAAAGTGAAGGAGACGAATGTTGAGAGTTCTTGAGGACAGAAGAAGCAAGATGATTGGACACTTAATAAGATACGACAAATTTGTTAAAACATCATAGAAGGATAGAGGGGAACGGAAGACCAAGAAGAGCGTACATGGAACAAATTGAAGAGAAGGCGAATGTCGTGTTTTATAAAGAAGTCAAAGAATGCAGAATGCTACACCCACAAGAGCGTATCTCTTAAATTAATGATGAGTTTATCGATAGCAACTCTAATAAATACAGGGATAATCGCCGGTTTGTGTCACCATCTCATCATCATTAATTAAAGAGTCACGCTCTTCTCGGTGTAGCATTTTCCATGCTACATTTTTAGGGATAAATCTCACCATCTCATTTAGATTAAATTGTCTTAAGGGGCTCTACGTGTTGGCTTCAGCGTACCCCATGCGTACATTCCAAAAGTCCGGGACCCTATAGTCTTGAGATATGGAAATGACCAACTAATTAATAATCAAATAAATGCAACTTCTATTTTAATTTGTCTAACATTTTTAGATTTTCCTTCCTTAAGTATTTAAACGTTTAACAACGATAGTAATACATGATTTTTATCTTTTATATACAGATGTTGTGGAAGACGTAATTGAGCCTGGGTGTAATAAAAACGGTCATCACTAATACACAAAAACAAATATTAAGGAAAATCTGTACAGCGCCATCTATTACATAGTGTTTCTGAGGAACGTAGTATAGAAAGTCCCTCAATGAGCGTTAATACTAATCTGTACGGTTCGAAATGGCATTAGTAGGTAAGAAATACGTGATTATAATACTGTTTTGTGTTACAAGTTTATGTAAATATGTACCTATCTCGTAGTAATTATAGATACTTGACTATGTACATATTTAATTGTAGTAAACATTCTATTTGAGCTAAATATAGTAACCTACATTTTTATTACGATAAAACTCCTATTTTGGTGGACAGGCAAGATGATGGATCACTTAATGAATGATAGGTATGGAAGCGACCTAACTCATGCATAAAAATGTAGCATCGTTAGCAGAAAACATTTATAATATACATAGATTTTTTCCGCGTGGACTAACTTGACCTCCTTGTTGACCTGGCTTTTCTTTAAAGCAGCTTGAATTTGACTGCGGTATACAGTCATGAGCAATATAATGTACCCACTTTAGGACTCTGTCGCACTAACATATTTGACATTTACATTTACTTACAGTTCAATTTGTCAAAAAAGTTAATGTGACATGGTGCCAAAGTGTATGTACATATTAATGCTCGTGACCGAACACCATGTTCGTAACATCGTAACTATTCCTAACGAATCCTGAGGGGGATGATTCAGACCATGATTCTAAGTTGATATGAAGTGGAATGTTCATGATCTTTTTTTTAAATAATTTTTAATTCTATACTTTTGCGAAGCAAAATTCCACTTGATATTAACTAAGAATAATGAGCTGAATCATCCCCTTCAGTATATTTTACGATGTCACTTACACCCTGTACAAGTACATACAAGTAGCCATAAAATTAGATAGGGTGTTAGTGACATCGTAACAAATACTGGATTACAAGTGGATTTTCCTGTCGGAGAATTTATGAACATTTCCACTTGATATCAACAATCATGGTCAGAAACGTCCCTCAAAGTTTCCATTACGATGTCACTAACCCCCCAAAGGTCTTCCTCTTCCGACTCTACCACTTACACCCGCATCATAAATATTTTTCGTAAGTCTTACATCTCTCTATATTCGTTCCGTTTATTTGAAATCGCTGCTCCATGTAGTCTGTTCGAGACCAACCGAGATATTTATAAATCAGCTGTTTTGGTTTTTTATTATTTTTAAATCCCACGCGCACGAGCACTGGGGCAACAAACACATTACGGAAGAATTGGACGCAGAATACCTAATAAAAATATAGTTTCTATTTTAAGTAAATAGGTATATAAATAAATACATGGTGTTAGTGACAGCGTAACAAATAATGAGGGGGATGATTCAGACCATGATTCTGAATTGATATCAAGGAGATTTTCCTGTTGGAAAATTAATGATTTTTTTTGTGTTTTCTCAAATTATTTTCCGTTCGAAAAGTATGAAACTTGCGTCGGAAAATTCCACTTGATATCAACTCAGAATCGTGGCCTAAATCATCCCTCAAAGTTTGTTACGATGTCACTTTCACCCTGTATACTTCTTGTTTATAAGATTTATAACTAAGTAATATGAAATGTATGGATTGGATAGTGTTACGGAAGAAAAATTACACACGCACATTATTGTAGGCACGCCAATTTAAATACAATGTAATATGGAAAAGAAATTGAAATACTTTCTGTAATTTAAACAAGAATGCCAATTTTAACGATGGGCTTAGCCAACTGTGAAAACAATAAAATATGAGTCGGTAGTTTTGTTTAATACAGATCGCGCTGGATAACGACGTTTCATTAAAGGCAATAAATTCCATACAAAATGTGTTCATTCGTGTTACTTTCATACTTTGACTATATTTTTTTCATCGTATTCGTCTTAGGATTAGATTAGAATTCTCCTTCGATTGCTTGTCACTCCACCCTACAAAAGCGTGAGATTAGGTATCAGTTGTATGTATGGTAGAACCATGGTGCTAATTCCTGTAAATACCATCTAATTTTATTTTAAGTTATATCTGTCATTTTCTTATCCGCCGAAAAGGAAAGGGACGGGTAATCGACAAGCATAAAATTTATGGAACACACGTCAATTTTCAGCACAAATCTAAACCAACCGTCTAAAAATTTTACATCAGTCAATAACCCGACACAGTTAAGTAGACAGCACGTCAAACGGATTGCATACCAGCGACGTACCTTTTGATTCGCCCGGGTTATTCATTCATTTACTCATTCTTCCTAAAATTAAGAGCTGTGAATCATCCGTCCCTTTCCTTTTCGAAGGATATGAAAATGACGGATATAACTTAAAATTAAATTAGGCGGTGTCTGCAGGAATCGGGGCCCATGTTTCATTAACTTATTTGAAAAATTTAAACAAAGTCTCACTAAACGTCAAATATGTTAATGCGACAGGGTTCTAAATTTGGTATTATGATATTGCTCATGCTCATGACTGTACATATTTGACTATTTGTTTCATTATCGTATGTCAAACAAAGAGTCTCGTATTCCGTTTCAGCATATTTGGTTTTAATTACCATTCAGCTACACTTTAATTAATGTTTACAAAAGCATCGTTTGTTGATAATTATCATCTCGAGTTTGAAATGGAATGTGTCACAGATTATAATCTCTTTTCACTTTGAATATCTCGCGCCTGTACTTTTGTGTATAGCTATGAATACTTTTATAACTGTGACTCGTAACTTAACGACAGGCGTCTTTGTTAAGAATGATTCATGTTGCGGTGGCTTCTGATTGCCTTTACTTTTTTGTAAGGAGACTTCATTACTTATTAGGGTAATTCTTAAATAGTTTGCAGAGAACCCAAAAAAAATTAAAATATGTTTTTATGAGTTTTTATGATGCAAATCAAAAGTTAAGGTCAAAAGCATATTTTGGATGCATATGGACAAGCTTAATACCCTCAGGAATATTAAAAAACAAGGGTAGAAAAACACGGTTGTGACATTTGTGCCTCGGTCGTGACATCACTAAACATGGCTGTGACACAATACGACATGGATGTGACTGTTTTGCATTTTTCATTGTAACTGTTGCTGTTATTTTTTTGTCATCTTAGTTTTTTGTCTCAATTGATTGGAGCAATTAGGCAGTAAGCAAACACTGAATTGGTTTAATCAAAAGTATTTATTTGGTAATCTTCTTTCTGATTATGTGATACTTAACTAAATCACAATAATTGAGATCGCGTCATAAAAAAGTTAGGAAACAAAAACCTTTATACTTATTGTACATTTGCCGCAATGGCATTGTCTACTTGGCCGAACAAATGGGGAGCGCTGAAGGCTCTCACCCAGTACAACGTTTAAGGCAACAGGCCTGAGGGTGCCCAGTTGGGCGGGGTCAGTATCGGGGGTGCCCACCTCGGCTCAGAGCGTCGTGTGAGAAGAAAAATATTTGAAAGAGTTAATCGATCCTAGAGGGTCGATAGCGATAAGCTCTGATTGAGGGAAGTCGTCGACCACGCCGGCGGGATCAGTATCGGGGTCCTGAAGTGTTTGGTGTCGCGAGCTGATTGGCTGCCTCTATGGCTAGAGTTATCGGGTCGTCGGGATCGTATATTACGTCCTTCGGACGCCGATACTTTTCATGAGGTCATGATCGGACGGATGCAAGTCGTGTAGATTTTCACCTTATTCCTAAGGGACAATTTACTACGCTTGTTAAGGATACAATGAAGACTGCCCATTACAAACGCGGCGCGATCGCGCACACGTTTGATATGGGCCTTAAACGTAAGACTTCTATTTAAGACTACGCCGAGATATTTGACTTACTCCTCCCAAGGGATCGGCTTGCCAAACATCTTCATGATTTTAAGTTGACGGCGTGACTGTGGCGTGTTATAATAGCTTTTTGAAAAGTACACCGCTGCACTTTTCTCCGGGTTTACCTCGATTCTCCATTTGCGAAACCACTTGCCCAAGGCATTGGCCGCGCTTTGGAGAATTCCGGTCATCATAACTTGATCACGGCACGAAGAATAGATGGCTATATCATCCGCAAATAAAGCTAGTTAGGTGTTAGGGGATTTGGGAATGTCACTAGTATACAATGAAAATAGTAAAGGGGAGAGGACGGAGCCTTGTGGGACTCCGCCATGTATCGGGTGCGGTGACGAGAGCGTCCCTTCCACGCGGTAGCGAAAGGTTCGATTTGAGAGGAAGTCTCGTATGATGTGCACGAGACGGTCTGGCACTCCCAGTGAATAAAGCTTGTAGATCAAGCCGTTGTGCCAGACTTTGTCATACGCTTTCGCCACATTGAAGAAGAGCGCTCCCATAGCGACAGGTTTTTTAAGTTTAACCTACTAGAGATATGTTCAATAATACGGTGCACTTGTTGAACGCAGGAGTGTTTGGTTCTAAAACCAAACTGCTCTAGTGGAATAAGACTATTGGATTCGGCGTAGTCCCGTAATCTAGCAAATATGAGCCGCTCATAAATCTTCCCCATGGTATTGAGGAGACTTATGGGGCGGTAACTTGAAGGTTCGTTTTTAGGTTTCCCAGGATTTTTCCACTGCTGTGGAAAGACGCAGTTGATCATGCATGGCGACGTTGAATATTGCCGTTAGTAAACAGATGAGGGGAGCACCGAAGTTTTTAAGGACACGATTCGTGATACCGTCTGAGCCAGAGGCTTTTCGGGTATGAAGATTTTTAATGATATCTAGTACCTCTTCCTTAGTGACCTGTGGAAGAGAAGGATCGGTGGGAGGTACAGAAGCCTTACGCTGAACTTCAGAGTTCACCGTCAAGCGGTGCCTACGATCGATAGGGAGAGTGCTGGGCGAACATTGGGCTTCGAGACTGTCGGCAAGGCATTCGGCTTTTTTGTCATCGTCAAAAGCGGGGGGTTGGTTAGGCCTATTGAGAGGTAAAACCGTATCCTTTTGAAGAGACCTAGACAGCTGCCAGATGGCCTGGTGGTGGAGCTCAATGCCGCTCAAAAGATTATCCCACCGATTCTGTCGCATGTCATTAATACGTTTTCTTACAGTATGCTGCTAGAGACGCAAATGACGGCGACATTCCTCGGTGCGATTGGAATCATATGCGCGGGTGGCTGCGTTTTTCTCCGTTGGCAGATCACGGATATCGGTAGGCAGTTTCCAGCGATATGGTCTTCCATCTCCGGAACCTGTTTTAAAGTTTCGTTCAAAACCGACCTCACGTGATCCGTGAGGGAGTTAATAGCTGTCGAGGCCTCCTCTAAGGAGGTTATTTGTACTGGGAACTTCAGGGCCAAGATCGTTGCTATTCCAGGTAAAGACCGTGTATTTTTTATTTTTATTTATTTATGTAATCGTTAACAATTTTTACATTGTGTTCGACATTATACATCATCCATACTTAACATATTTAAACATTTCATGACAAGAACCTGATATCACGCCATGATACTTCTTCTTAGTAGCGTAGCAAGGGGTATTAGGGTTGTCGTTATTTATACTAACAATTTGACCAACAAATATTTCTCCTTGAACTCAGTGAGTTTCGTTCCAATCCCGAAATCCACTTCCGTAACAATACCATACAACCGCCTAAAAACCCCTGCCTAGTGTGGCTATGAATAAATTCCTTCCAAATATCTTGGAAGAGGCCCTTGCCCAGTACTGGGATCTATATGGACTAGTAAAGTAAGTACTCGTATGTAAGGATATCAAACAATAATATAATTTATCAATAAAAGCAACAAAACCCACTAAATTATTGAAATAAAAAAGAATGTCACGATCATGCATTATATGTCACAACCATGTGTTCAAAATGTCTACGGCTGTGACATTTTTATCATTACATGGTCGTGACAATTTGAAACGTGTTCGATATAACCCAAAAGCTATCCACGATACTGCAAATCTTAAGTAATTATTTTAAACTACACTGTATGACGTGCATATTATATTTCAAACAATAGTGTAACACTGATACTTAAGTTTAAAACTCTAACACGGCGTTGACGAGTTAAGGTTGTCCTTTTTTTAAAATGTAAAAGCAGATTGATTTTATACTGGTCTCAACGCTCTTAGCCATTTGCAATACTGACAAGAACATATTGTTGCCGTTCTAAAAAAACTTAGAAAGGGTTGCCAATGTCATAGATTTATTTCTACAGAGTATTGTAATTTTAAAGAGTCGCACACGGTTGTGACACAAAAACTGCTCACAAAATGTATGTTGTTCAAAATCATAAATAGTGTGCATTATTTATATATTTTGTTAAACAGTCTTATAGAACAAAGGTTCGTCTTGCATAGTTATTGTAATATTTCGAAAAATAACATGCCACATCTTCAGAAAAAATCATTTTATCTGCAATTCTGGCAATCTCACACGACACGTTCCGTGACATTTATGACTTCAAATTTTTTTTAATATAATATCTAATAATTTTATGGCAAAAATTATATCCGGACACGATACTAGAAGTAATTATCTAAGTAAAATAATTCAGGGGTCACTGATTTTCCTAAAAAACATATACAATTCTTACAACTCACAAAAAAAAACGTAAGAATAAGAATCACCCATTAATATAAAATATATTATAGTGCGTTTGATGATCTACTTATATAGTGTTTATATAAAATAATGATAATGTTATATTTTAATTTTCATTACTACATAATGCCAACTTAATACCAAAAATCCTTAGTGATTATCTAATTAAAGAACAGCATAATCAACATCCACGAATTATCACAAATACGAAAGTAACTCTGTCTGTCTGCCTATTGCTCGCCTACACTACTGAACCTATTTAGATGAAATTTGGTATGGAGATACTTTCAGACGTAAAGAAAAACATAGGATAGTTTTTATCCCGAAAAGCATCGCCTAAGGGGTTACAAAGGGGATGGAAAAAGCCCGCGCGATAATCGTAATTCACGTGGAAAGCTAGTCTGTTATAATAAAACCTTTTGATCAGATAAGAAAGTGACATATAGACAGCTAATAGTTGGGGATATAAACCTTTCCACGAAGAAGGGTTTATATCTCTTACGCAACGGTAAGACAACTAGAAACCACTTATTTAAGGCCCTGTTTCCTACACTTTAATTTAAGGCCTTGGAGAAAGTTGACCAGTTATCTACTTCGTGAGTGGTGTCTATCGCTCGCGGAAAAGGTTTTGTTCATTTACATATTGATTAACGTAACAAACTATCTTCCTACAGTTGAGATTAGTCTGTAGTTTGAGAGACTAATTAAAGCGGAAACAAGGTAAGAGGCAAAAATAAAAAAGTGCTATGTAATTAGTGAGGAACTAACTCAATCGGGCTCTGAGAACTTAAAGATGCAATGTAAACTTGAGACTGTTCTAGAAGCGCTAAGTCCTAAAATAATAACGGATCGAAGGGAGACGTACTTCGCCTTATTAAAAAAAACCCAAAGCTAATACCAGGATTAAAACAGTCCGCGCCACGACAAAGTCCCACGGCCGCGGTGCTAGTGTCGCTGATTCTGGATAGAAATATTATGCCTTGTCAAATATTTCCATTAAAATCCGTCGACTTCTTTCGTGGCGTGGACTATATTTTAAACTTGGAATTATCTTTACTCTTCGTTTAGTAATTAGGCGGAATATATCAAAAATAATATACGTCAGTCTGAATTACATCAGCAGTCAGTTGTTTCAGTTATATCACCTTTCTTTCGTAGTTGATATTCCTTTGTTTGTAAGAAATTTATGAAGATAAAGGTAGACAGAGAGTCAGAGACAAAGATATAGGTCCATATCCAGTAGTAATGTAGGTACTATGAGGAAATATGTCGCCAATCGTGTCAAACTTTCCGAGCGGCTAGATAAAACGTAAAAAAAAACGAATTAAAAAGTAGGCTAAAACTGCTTGATCGAGCACGGCAATATAAATAACAACACACTAGAACCATTAGTTAGCGCCTAGAAGTTTTGACACTGGTTGTTACCGGTATTACGTTATGTGAGATTTCGACATGCTTGTTGTGTGGGTCTTACGTTTTAGGGGCCCGTATGACGCAGCCATTTTGTATTTACGTGTTAACTAATTATAACATACGAAAATGAAAAATGTTTATTTTCTTTCACAATAAAGCCTTAACTACTGGTGGATTGGGGTCTCCATTTAAGCAATTACGATGAACATATTACGATGAACTTTCTTATTGTTACTTAGGTTTTAGTTCTTATTGGATAAATTGTACTTTAAAGGGTTAGGTAACCACCGACCATTGCTTTCAAATCTCTAGTTTGATTTGAAGACCTATTTTAAGTTATAAGATCATATGATGAAAATGAAAAGAAAAGAAATGAAGACATGCCCGTGGTGAGAAACGGCATTGTTTTTCACACTTTTTTTAATGCAAAAAGTGAGTTTTATAACTTACTACAAATCTAAATAACATAAACAGCATATATACGTCCCACAGTCCCACTGCTTCTTCTTCTAACGTGTGGGTTGTGAGGTGGATTACCAACCCCATCAACCCTCAGGGTTATTATTGAGCCGCCATAGTCTCACTGCACAAGCACAGGCCTCCCCTCAATCAACTGGACGGAAGATGGAGCAAATGCAAGTATGAATAGATAAAAGGTAGGTAAGAAAAAAAATGAAATCGTTGCACATTTTTTGTCCTCATTCGATTTTAGATGTTGTTTCAAAGTGAAATGCGTGGTTAATTATGAGATTAAACGAACTTACCTGTAAGTGAAGTTCTATCTCAATTATACGAAGCTCCTTGTTCGAGAGGTTTTAAACAGTGTAGTCTACGTCTTATGCTCCAGCATCGTCACAATTTTCAAAGCTCATATCCAAAGCTAAAAAAAAAAGTTAGTTTCCCGCTTCCTGAACGCAGCTGTCAACTAATGTCATTATGTTTAAAGCATGTTTCATGGACAACTCCATCACCTGTGGAAGCTTTAGGGCGGGATATTAAAATTGAAGGGAGGGAGTCCTCTCGAACAAGGAGCTTCGTATAATTGAGATAGAACTTCACTTACAGGTAAGTTCGTTTAATCTCATAATTATACTCGCTCCTTGTTCGAGAGGTTTTAAACAGTGTAGATGTTCAAAGTTTAGTTGGGAATGAAACATTTAAATTGAAACGAGTACCAATAATATGATTATTCATTAATGAATAAAGTACATTGTTATCACGAAAGCTAATTAAGCTGCCCATGACTTTAATCCCAATAAAGGCAGTGAGAGGCACAGCCGTCGCCTGATAAACTCAGCGCGGCGTTCCACCAAACGTTTTGATATTATCATGTAAAAAACAATAAGAATAATAACTGTTCGCTAAACAAGTTTCACCAGTTCTCAAGAATGGAATCGATATTATGTATGTTATATAATATATGGTTATACTATACTGTACTAGAATAGATACATAGTTCTAAATAATTAAGTTGAAGTTGAGCGAGTACATTAAATACCTATTTCACATTACTATCAATTTCACAACAAAAGAACTACACAAGAACAAATTTCTGAATGAGCTCAACATCAAGATTGGCTATAAGAGCCTCACAGGGACCTCACCATAGAGCACATTTCCGAAGCTCTTGAACAACAACGATAGTTATAGTCGAAAGGACTGTGAGACTTCATCATATAGTATAACACTCATTTTTCATTAGCATACCAAGGGCTACAATAATGATCAAAGTTACACATTGTTTGTTTACATACATAAAAGAAGAAGAAATACATAAAGAAGAACGGGTAATGACGAGGGCACCCAGACACAAGATTGATTGTAACATCCTGTGCTAAGTTGGCAATTGTTGTCGACATTGAGTAGTTAAATGAATCCTAAGACAACATGTCAAATTGATTAGAGAAAATACAAATATAAGTGCAAGTAAGAATTTCGATACACATATTCAAATGACCTTTTTCATTAAAATATTCAGAACCACTGAACTAAACTTTCCTCTTTATTATAAGATATTGTTAAATGAGGCTGAAAGTATAAAGAGGGGAAGTGCATTTACATTATGTACTTGTGTGATAATTATCTTCGTAATAATTAAGATTTTGTTTTTATTAAAATAGATTACCTGAGCCCAAGTTATTGTGTATTACCTAATATCGACCATATGGGCTTGGTAATAATATTTAGTATATTTTTTTTTATGTGGTAATAATAAATATATCTTGTTGTGGATTTTTTTCCTATTCCTCTATGCAACCTTTCACCCACCAATCAGATGATAGAACAACGTACACACAACACATTAACACACGTAACATTGTTTACGCAGCTATCTCTTTAGTGTAATAATTATTGAATTTGTTTTTAGGACAGTAATAGTGACTTCCTGTTATTTACTGGAAAAAATAAATAAATGAATAAAACATATTTTACCCTTAGGTGTGCAGTTACATATAAGGATAACATTAATTTATTAATTATCGGTCGTGTAGGTATATTATCATCGTTCGTAAAAATCATCCTTTCCTTTAACCTAACTTAACATGATCCTGTTGTTTGCACAGGGATTCACTTCTCGTACCCATCCTGAAGATTTAATATGTCAGGTTATTTAGTGAAGGGACCTGCCTGATTTACGTTACAACACTAACCGAAAAATAAGATAAGCATATATTTATCATGAAAATATTATTGTTACTTCTCCACTGCAGTTTGGTTCCGATTGATTAAGTGGAGGGACATTATTGTTGTAATTTTTATATTAATTGTAAACTGTGTTTTGGGCTGATCAGCAACAACATAATAAATCTACAACAACATAATTTAGAGAAAACGCTAATGGTGATGTAAGTTATATGTTACTAATGAACTATTTTTCCTTCCTTTTCACCTATGAGTTAATAATAAAAAGGGCAACTATTCTATCTAACCGAACTAGGTATCAATATTTTACAATTTCGAATGTAATACTTGAAGGAAATTTTCATTGAAGTTATAATATTATCAGGTAGGTACCCCAATTTATACTGAGATTAGTATTGTTATTCCTGATTAACAAAGACAGGATTTGAATCCCATGTCTTAATGATAATGCTAAAACTTTTAGTGATAGACATTCGGAATTAATTTTACCAGAATTTTGAAAAATATATTTGCTTGTGCAAATTTTCCCATTATAACTTTATAGGGAATTCTTCCTCCTCATGAGGTACTATTCTTAAACGGCCTTGCTGCCTGGGCCACTGTTGATACTAATGGCTGTGAGACTGCTAATACATCTGGTTGTAGCTCTGCTACTACTGCTGGCTGTAGGGCTGCTGGTACTGCTGGTACTGCTGGTTATAGCACTGCTGATCATGACTGGTTGCATCACTGCTTTTATTGCTGGCTGTGGGGCGGCCTGCTGATACTGTTCCTTGTGGGCTTTCTGTTCATGCTGTTGGCTGTGGGGCTGCCTGCTGATACTGTTGTCTCTGTTCCACAGATCCTGTTGCTATCTCGTTTACTCACTCTTCGGGCAATGTTATTCATTATTATTTATGTGCTATTTGAATTTTATGATGTTGGTTGAAAGAATTTAATAGCAGTATTCTCTAACCATGTCTTGTGTACAGTTATCTCTTTTGAAAGTAATCTCTGACATTACATACTTTGATTTCTAGCACAGTTGAGGTTGATTAATAGAACAGAGGCTTTTAGGTTTTGAATTGTCGGTTATTTCTTCAGAATTTGTACTCTCATTATTTTATAATAATCAATTTGACATAATAGTCTATTGTTTCTCAGCATTAGTCTAATCTTGAGTTTCAACATGGGTAGGTAAGCCCCGACAATTCAATGGTTTATCTTCGATTCCTCAAGTGACAAACCAAACATGGAAATAAAAGTATAAAAAATAGTTGGTCTATGTTCTAGCTATCTACTAGCGTTTAGCAAAAGGCGATACTTGTAGTGGTAGCTTTATGTTATTTGAGTTGATACCATCAAGTCCATTGTCTATCCTCTAAGTGATAGCTCTAGGTATGGAAATGAGAAATAGGTATAAGCGCTTGCTAATGCCGACCATAATCGTGGTAGCTCTTATATTAATAGGGTTCATACCATAAAGTCCATTGTCTATCCTCTAAGTGATAGCTCTAAGTATGGAAATGAGAAATAGGTATATAGCGCTTGCCAATGCCGACCATAATCGTGGTAGCTCTTATGTTAATATGGTTCATACCATCAAGTCCATTGTCTATCCTCTAAGTGATAGCTCTAAGTATGGAAATGAGAAATAGGTATGTTAGCGCTTGTCAATGGCGACTTTCTTAGTGGTAGCTCTTACATTCATTGTGTTGATACCTTCAAGTCCATTGTCTATCCTCTAAGTGATAGCTCTAGGCATGGAAATGATAAATAGGTATATTAGCGCTTGGCAATGGCGACCTTCCTGGTGGTAGATCTTTTGTTAATTATGTTGATACCATCAAGTCCATTGTCTATCCTCTAAGTGATAGCTCTAAGTATGGAAATGAGAAATAGGTATGTTAGCGCTTGTCAGTGGCGACCTTCCTAGTGGTAGCTCTTATGTTCATTGCATTGATACCTTCAAGTCTATTGTCTATCCTCTAAGTGATAGCTCTAGGTATGGAAATGAGAAATAGATATGTTAGCGCTTGTCAATGGCGACTTTCTTAGTGGTAGCTCTTACATTCATTGCATTGATACCTTCAAGTCTATTGTCTATCCTCTAAGTGATAGCTCTAGGTATGGAAATGACAAATAGGTATATTATCGCTTATCATGTAAATTGTTTCTGGCAATAAATTTATTTTATTCTTATTCTTATCAATGGCGACCTTCCTAATGGTAGCTCTTATGTGCATTGTGCCTTTAAGTCCATTGTCTATCCTCTAAGTGATAGCTCTAGGTATGGAAATGTAAAATAGGTATATTAGCTCTTAGCAATGGTCTTAGTGGTTGATTTTTATGTTAATAGGGTTGATACATCAAGTCCATTGTCTATCCTCTATTCTATTCTCTAGTCAGACAGTTCACTACTAGTGCTTAACTAGGTGACTCTCCAAGTGGTGTTCTCTTGTTGGTTAGGTTGGTACCAATAATCATCACCCATACGTTGGAAGCTTGAATTATAATAAGATTAGAGTAATTTGGAAGAAATTGCTTACTATAATAAGGCTATCTTTTGCCTGTACTCTCTTAACACTCTTTCTGTTTTTATTGTTAGGGTATATTATCATCATCTTATATTGTAAGTATCATTCGGAGAAGATAACATTATTAACACCACTTAACAGAGACTGTGAGAAGGGATTATGTACTGTTATAATATATATAATATCATTTTTAAGTATGGTTATCTTGTAGTAAACCAATTATAATCCTCTAAATGTTTTAAGTGTTATCTTGAATAAGTTATGTATCTTGTCTACCAATGGTGTAGATGACCTCTGTGATATCGAGTACTACTGTGTCATAGGTACTTCTTGATGAACAGGGTAAACATGAAGTGCTTCTGTCATCTAATTATCTGAACTTGTCAAATTATTTCCGAGTTAATTATTTACTTTTCTATGCCATTCTGCGGTTATATTTCACTGGTTCTCTTTGTTTTATAATAAAACTGCTCATTTCATTCGCTGATAGTAAGTTATCAACCGCAACATAAGCCAAGAACACAATTACAAAAAGAAACAAAAAATTTTTTTTTTTTTTTTTTGACAGATGAAAATAAAAACGCGGCAATCAGGGACTGAAGACAAGGCTTAGGCCTATTTTGATCGTGATTTTCGAATATTAAATTACTAAAGTCAAGACTGTATAGTCCTGAGATCTTTGCCTGCCTTATATAAGGCGAATTTAAACAACATCAACATCGGAATAAAGTATAACTTTTAAATCACTGTTATAACACGAACACGATACAATTTTAATATTATTATTATTTCTGTTAATAAAACTAGTTACTTTTATTAGTAATAAGTACCAACTTAAGTTACTTCTTCGAATGTTAGGATTATAAAATTATAACCTCAAAAAAAAAGTAATTTGTTTTCGACAATAAAAGGAATTAAATTGAATTGATCATAATTATATCTTCTCTTGTTTTAGTAGATGGATAATGTTAAGACTTACCAGTATAATCCACGTTTTGTTTTATCAAAAAGAACTTACGCTCGTCGTCATCCACATTTTTTCTTTGGTACTGTTTCTAGCTTTTTTAGAGAAAAAAGCACTTGATTATGTAAGTAACAGATTTTTCGCACTATATCAATCATGTTTTTGTATTAAATATTAGTTTTCAATTAGTTTATTTACGGAGGCGAAGTGACGCGCCGGTGCACAAAAACCGTAATGACATTAGTTGACAGCTGCGTTCAGGAAGCGGGAAACTAACTTTTTTTTTTAGCTTTGGATATGAGCTTTGAAAATTGTGACGATGCTGGAGCATAAGACGTAGACTACACTGTTTAAAACCTCTCGAACAAGGAGCGAGTATAATATACTTCAGTGAAAGGGAGAAAGAAGTAAGTAACAAAGGCGTTAAATGCATAGGGCGCGGCGAATTTTATGTCGCCGTGTGGTACTTACAGCATGAATTTAACGCTTTCATTTTACTGTCTTATTTTGACAATTGACAAGCAAGTAGATTAATATAATGTTAAATGTATTTTTATTTGATAAAAATAAAAGTCTTTATTATAAAAAAAAACACTAGAAATAGTTTCAGCACTAATTTAAGAGCCGCCCTCTTGTCGGTGTAGCATTCTCCATGCTACTTTTTAGGGAAAAATATAGCAGTGGTCTCCGTCTTGCCTTCCGCCCCACAACACTCTGTCTGACGCGAGTGGGATGGCGCCCAGAGTAGTTTAAATCACAAAAATCATATTCAAAATTTTCTTTTATCAAAAAATAATGGTGAAGAACCCTTGCTATTACAAAAAGATCTGTAATTACTTTACTATCCGCGCATATTTCAATTACTATTGCAAATGTGAATTGTGCTTATTAAGACCAAAGCAATTTAGCAATATAAATTTACATCACGTCATACTAATATAGCTTAGAGAGTGTTATTATGGGCGATACGTCTCACCACCTATCACGTTGGTCAGAAACTTCAGTGGAGCGTGGGTGCTTAGTTCATCTTGCAATGGATGTACCTCTTGACTACCCCAATTGTGAATATAGTAGTAAGGTTATGTTATCTGTGTTATTACAGGGTATTGACATGTTTTTTTTTAAACGTGGAATATTTTGAATATTCATTGCATTGTTAATATTGTATTGTATACTGTGTTGGTATAAAATGTGGAAAGATATACTTGAGATAGGTATATATGTTATGATGAGAAGGGCATGCCTAATATCTTCAGTTTTAGCTGTTAATCCGTTAAAAAACAAGACGTAGTTAGGTAGAGTGGGTCAAGAATTTGCATTAGGTAAAACTGTTGAAAACTACCATC
The DNA here is from genome assembly GCF_024362695.1 of Pectinophora gossypiella. Classification (NCBI taxonomy): domain Eukaryota; kingdom Metazoa; phylum Arthropoda; class Insecta; order Lepidoptera; family Gelechiidae; genus Pectinophora; species Pectinophora gossypiella. Next base: position 3,603,715 of record NC_065414.1, on the reverse strand, counting down.
CGTAGTACGTACATGCCTATATGCGTCTCACTGCCGGACACAGACCTCCCCTCAATCAACCAGAGAGGGGTATGGAGCGTACTCCACCGTCATCTGATTGTTATGTCGTTGGCCTAGAATAAAGAACAATATACGTATAGAATGGTCGTGTCGGACGACGCTCAGTGGGGAGGCCCGCTACAAGGTGGACCGACGATCTGGTGAAGGTCGCGGGAAGCCGCTGGATGCGGGCAGCGCAGGACCGATCGTCGTGGAGATCCTTGGGGGAGGCCTTTGCCCAGCAGTGGGCGTCGTACGGCTGATGATGATGATGGTGATGATGATGATGAATGGTAACTCTCTGCCCCGAACTAATTCGTATCGCGCGCCGACCTAGCCTACTCTGGGTCTTTACTCTTAAATAGGCGAGCCGCTAAGGACTAAGGGAGAGCGCGCGAACTGTCAGTCTAGCTCGCACTTATGCGTTTAGCGGTAAGGATGAGATTTTGAATGCCCGGGGTGACCTTTGGTCCCGTCCGGCTACTATCCGTAAAAAGATACACCTCCATCAACCATGACTCAACGGCTAATCCAACATTGTATTGCGGTTAAAGTTATTAGGTAACAAAAAGTAACATTCACAGAAGATATAACGAGGAAACATATTATCACCATATGGAAACTTACTTAGGTGGCAAGCATATAAAGTTGAACAATGAAAATATTGGTCTAGGTATAAAGTAAAGGTAAACAAACAATGTTGAAACTACATAATAAACAAGCCAGTATAAAATAATGTTGTTACTAATAATTTGTGGTTAGGTTATTTACGACTTGTAGATCTAATGGCCCTGTTTTATTATTTTATCGAATCTATTATTCCAGTGTACAACGAAAAAAACAAAAACACGCACATTAATTTGTAAATTATATGAGGAAAACAATTGAAACTCTAATAGGGAAAAAATGTTGACGGATTTAAAAGTACTTTGGGTGGTTTTAATAACCTAATCTCAGCTTTGAGGGTGCCATCAAGATCATGTCAATTTGAAAGTTCTTATATAAAAACAGGGACCTGAGCATGATGTTGAGGGCAGTCGCAGCTGAGATTAATACAACCCTAATAAAATAGATGAAGGAAGCCACGATGAATTTTGAAATGAGTCAGTAGTTATGTACTTTTGTTTCTTTTTGTTTTAGTAGTTTAGTTTTAATTACTTGTAATGTTAAGTTTAAGAATATTTAATTGTTAAGTTTATGTCAGTACCTATACATAATAGTACGTGTGTACGACTTGAAGTTTCAAGTGTTAATGCTTGCACCTATATAAGTTCTATGCGTAGTAAACAGGCGTTTTTTTATCACAAAAAAAGATGTAATAAGCCTTAAAAACTAAAATTTAAACTTTAAAATGGATAACCACCGATTAACTTAAAAAAACATCTGGCCTGATCTCAGAAAACCGGCCGCCATTCGACTGTCTCTTCCTTGTGATCCTATTACGTATTGTACAGTCAATCATTCGAACAGAAATTGCTACACCATTGCAGCATTGGAAAGGCAAAGGTTTGGTTACGTAACGAGTGTTTGTGTAACCGGGCGGTGAAAGAGTGGTCGGACTCGCGCTGCAGTGTTGCAGTCGGCATGACCACGGCCGGTTGGCTTAGTGGCTGCGTGTGCTCCGGTCCCTTGCCTCAACACGAGTTTTGGTGTGATTGTGCAACTCTTGTTTTTGTGCGCGTTCGAATTTCCAATTCCAAGTGATCAGCCATAGACACATTTGTTCGCCTAGTCGTTTATTCCCCAGAACATTGAACCTATGAATTAGAAAGCAGCTCTTTTCAGTGTTAGAGACTCACAATGACCTACATTACCTCAATACAATTGTACCGTCAGCACTGTTCAAGCTACATAGACGCAATCACGTCGCCGTAAAGTCTACAGTAGCATGGCAGTTCTGGCAGATGATACCGTTGCAGTCAACAACTGGCGTTTCTGACAAGACATTGATGGCACTGCATTCTTAAAACTTTCATTTTGTTCTTGTAAACAGTAAAGTGTATCGTTACTGATCTTTGTAAGGAATCGAAAGTAGGAAATTGATTCTTGTTACGCTTTTGTAGCTATTTAAGTACTTCTGTGTACGTTTCTGAGTGAGAGGGTTAATGGCCTTGGTCTTTTCCATGTTTTTAATATCCTCATACTTTCCGACTCTTAATTTTATGAATATTTCCGCGTATACAATTCGCTTTTCGTGAACGTTCTAGTATAAGCAAAGGTAATTCTCCGATCTTCCTTTATGTGCTTAGGAGCGGCCATAATGTTTCCTACAGTATTTCAAACATCATTATTGATATAGGTACCGTGTTTACATGTTACGTGACGTCCAATGCTTTGGCACTGTCCTCGGTTTGGTTTAGTTTACATTTATTCTGCGTCTCATCTAGAGATACATCAATCAACAGCGTTGTAAGGAATCTAAATTATGCGTATGAGTACAATGATACTATGAATTGTGCAACGGAACTTTACGACGTAACAGTACAGTGCTGCTATGACACGGCTGATGCGTTAGACTTGGTTTCCTTGTGCAATTTTCGTGTCATTAGCGTCAGCGTCAATCTCTTCCTCCTTGTGGTTAAGAGTATTGCCTTCACCAAGCCACGCTACTTCCCCCCTTCATTTCAAGTTCCTGCGACCTAGGTGTCATTGACCGAATACCACACCCCCCTTATAGAACTTGCTTCCAGTACTAAACTGGTCCTTGTGTTTACTGTTTACATTTCCACGGTTTCCAAACTAGTTTCTTCACTCTTGAGTCTAATCGCTTATTCCGCCTGCAGAAAAGGATATAGTAATTGCTCAATTGATCAATCAATATTTCTTTATTGCACACAACACAACATACCATGTATAGGACCGTTACAGACTCAATGCCCTTCAACTATCAAGATAAAGTTCAATAAATACAATTTTTGAAGGTATTTTGCCATAATTGATGTTAACGAACAGAAGGAAAACGTTCAGAAGATCAAAATTGCTACTTGTAAATACCCTTTACATAAATCATCCATCATGGTAATTTAGCGGCCTTAAAGCGGCCTTTCTAAAAGCCTTCCATTCTTCTTCATAAACATATTCTCAGTATAAGCATACCGGGTCATATAACCAGAACGGACTGACTTAACACTGCATCCATTGTTTTATTTTCAATACAGGATAATTATGAAAGTTTATTATAATTCTACGGTCATACCACTTATTAAGCTTCGGAATGTGATATGGCCTAGGATAAAAAATATAAAACTTTAAAAACTAAAACCCGACTACGGAAAATTCGCGCCCTGTAAAGTATTAAACAAGATTTCTTTTTCTCTAACATTCTTCCGAATAGTGATGTTTAACAGATAGCCGTGATCCTTTTTTAGGACAGAAAAAAACTCTTAGGACTGATTCGGGGTTTATACCATTGGAAAATACAATTTCACCTCACAACCCACACGATAGAAGAAGAATTGTCCACAGTTTGTCCTCTAGAGGGCGCCACGTTGATTTTTACACAATATCACATAGCCTATATAACATAACTATATAGCCTACATAACATAACATACTGGACAATCAAGACACTTCTAGTGACATTCCATACATACATATCAGTCAAATACATAACCTTCCTTTTCGCTTCGCCGCAGTCGGATAATAACAAAGGAAAACTTCCAAGATCACCCAGTAGGATAATCTCAGGAGAATCTTTTCCAGCTAAAGGACTATTTCGCCGCCATTCTGGTTGAATCATCGTAGCGTTGTTCATGACGCCGACTGCATACGGCACGTGTTTTCGGCATAACTCTTTTGTGCCTACTCAAGCATTTATAATCACGCAACACATACCGTTAACTTGCTAACTCAAACTAAAACTTATTCGCCACACAACAACCTACACATTCAACCGGCGTTGAGTTGCGAAACGTGCCTAACTTTTAATAATTTGACGATCGTACCAACACAACCTTGTAACTATTGTTTCGATGAATTCATAAAGTTATCGAATCATTAAGACGATTTTAATGTCAAAATGTTTACGCAAACAAAACTCTTACTGACGTTTGCACCTTGGACTGATGCTTAATTGGCTGTGTCATTTGTACGTCGAGTTAGGATACGAAACTAATTTCTATTGCATTGGCATCAATATCAGTCTCGCTATCTGTATTTCATTTGAATACAATAATGCAATCACATCTGTAACATGATAATCTCAAGAAAAGCATTGTTTATGAATTGTTTCATCAGCGTGATGCGTATTTTCGTGCCAAGATCGCTTTTATCGTGCTTGATGTTACGTTTTGCCGATTAATATTCCTCTGTTATTTATTCGTTTAAAACCTTTAAGAAACGGTGTTTTCATATCATTTACACATGTTCTTGTATCTATTATATGATGGATAATTTACGATTGCTGTAGATATAATAATAATGATAGATATTCAGACGATACAGCTGTCCTTCGAACCGAGAGACCTGTCCTTTAAACCGTTTAATCCTTCAACCTTATCTATTTTGTGGTTTAGACACGTGAATTGCAATCATTTAGCTAATGAACACCGGTCAGTTTGTCAATCACCGGTCAATATACGTACAAGACGTACGTGTCATCTTGTTTTTCAAAGTAAGTTATGTTTTTGCCCATTTACATTAAAAATAATTCACTGTAAGTTGATGGCCGTTCAACAGGAACTTATTCTTTGTTGGTTGAAGTCCGGGATTATTTCCGATCCCATATTTAGACCTGATTATATTGTAATAAGCCTTTCAATTGAAATTGAGGTCAATCCCTGTAACTTTTATTGTTTTTCGACTACTATTGATTTTGCTTCCTGTCGTTGAACAGTTTTTAATATATCTGATTTGTCCTTGTACTTTTCAAACATATTAGTTTTTGTCACGTATGTATTGTCATTGATTCGTTGTCGTACTTAGAACTCGCATAGGTTCTGTTTGTTCATTTTTTATTTTTCCATAACCGTTTGGTCCTTAGGTATGCAAATATTTTTGAATATCTGCCATGATCTTTATTTTAATTAAACCATATGATCAGCAAACATATATGTATTATATAGGGCTATAAATATTAGACTCAGCAAAGTAGTGAACGCTGATTTGATAATGGCTCGGACGTCAAACGAAGTAAACAACTCAAAAGTGGCGAAATTGGTCCACTGCTCCAAATTCTCGAAGATTTCTTGCCAAAATTACTATATCAATAAAATACTGCGTATATCAATGCTCTCGTTGGAATATTTGTAGACTCGACACGTGTCAGTAACTGCCTATTTACATCAAGAATGACATGAAGCAGAACACATTAATATAAATAGTTCTTTTTAAACGAATGATATTTTTCTGGAATGTTTCTTTTACTGTGCACGATCGAAAGGAAAGTTTGACATTTAAATCAAAAACAATCTTAAAACAACATTCATTAATAACTATAGTAACACTATATTATACATCAATGAATAAAGTCATAACTACAATGACAATAATACAGGACGTGACATATGACCGGAAAATTAAAGGTTTCGAAGGTGTTAATAATATTGATGATAAAATTACTATTGAAGATCCTTTGATAGTTATATAAGTGTTTTTTATAAGCAATGAACGTGTTTATGACATGAGTCGCAGCGACGTGATAGTCGCGTGACGGCCGCTCACAGGAAAACGTGACACCAATAATGCGTCCTCTCAATTGAAAACTTTGTTGTTTAATATTAGTTTGCAAGGCTATTTTATTGTATTCTATAGTTTTACAACAATCGACTCTTATATAATCAGCTTTGATTGTTTATTGCCATCGATAGATGATTGTTTACTGTTTCTGAAGTCCTACTTCATCTTTATTTAGTTAATTCATAAAACTTTATTTAGTAGGTGACATAGTTACACTTTAATCGTCATTTTTACATAACGAACGTCTCATTCGCCTAAAACTACTTCAGCTCTCACAACCTGTTTAGCCGCGGAAAAGAAGCTGCAAGAAAATTCTCGGCACAGGAGGCTAGACGTTCTTTCAAAAAACTTAAAATATTGTTATACAATTTAGTAAATACCTAATATCAGTTCCCAGACAGTTAAACCTAATCAATATTATATAAAATTATTGATTTGTAATCTAGTCTTTTGCATTGGCCAGTAAAGTGGAAAGTTTTTATTATAGTTCATCTTTCTCTATTGAGCTATTATATTACGGTAGTTTAAGATATATGTAATAAAACTGAGTAATACCATGACTGCCGGTCCGCATAGTAAAGGGTTTATTAAGTCACAAGTATTTTGTAATAAGGAAGAGACTAAATAAGATGCATTGAGTGCAATATGATTATATGCAAGCCGTGCTGCAGGAAACGCATAACGGTTCCACTTCACGACAACAGACGCAATAACTGGTCGACAACCGTAAAGTCTAGAAGTGAAAGCAAAACAGATTGTTATTATAGTTCATGCTAATATAGAAACTCCAACAATGACTACTGAGTCATCAACAATTAACATTGAATAAAGGTAGCTTAAGATCTAGATGAGTAGAAATCTGTCGGTTGAGGTCTACATGCCAGCAGGGAATAATATAAATAATAGAAGAGAAAGTTAGTTTAAAAATTAGCGACTTTTAGGAACCTAACCCTTGAATTACACATAAATACCTCGGCTGTTTTTGTCTAAATATATACCCGTTGTATGTTCTTTTATTATCATGCGTTTAAGGCGACATTTATAAGCCGTTACCCTGCCCCCTTAATATGAATTTGGCTTCGTTCCAAGTTCCATTTGAACATAAGTCTATCTTTCTAAAAGCTGTAAATTTTGTATGACATCAAACGTTGTAGCAGTAGCAACGATTTTCATCAATTTCGTATCTCATCTCAATTTCATATACATTAACGATTCAGATTCACTTTTCATTCAAACTTGTCTGAGAGGGGACGTCAAATGCCTTTGTTATTTTTTTCTATAGTCCCGACGATAACGCATTTGTACACTAATTCATTTTATTCATTTTCTCGCTTATCGTCGAAATCTTCTCCCATTGTATTTCTAGTCTTTATAAATTCAAGATTTGTTAGTACTTCATATCCTTGTAGTATAACAGGAAAAATGTGACGTATTGATAAACGTGTTCTTAATTAGTGTTATGTTAACCTCAGTATTAGCTCTGTTGATTCTTCCAACGGTTAGGTATGTTTGTTTTATAACGACGGAACCTTCATGGGTCTTTCCTAGTTAAGAATCAATATTTATCTCTCAATATCCGTGGACATATTACATTAGCAGACGGAAGACTAAGAAGATTTGTAAACCAAATAATATCTATTGCTTACGCATTTATGAGAAATTGTGTTGTTGATTAATGTGTCCATGTCGAGCAATGTCAAGAAATGTCTACAACGCAAATTATGCTAATGAAGATGAATATACTTTATTGCACTTAACAACTAGTTACATCACAAACAAGAAATGGACGTAGAATGACGTTGATGGACGTTGAATGGATGAAGTATTTTACTTAAGCAAATTGAGTTTTCTATTAGCATTAATTTGTTAAGTAATCAACTAAATTTAATGTATGTCAGTCGGTCCACTTTCTTTGAATTGACAATATTCAGTTCCGATAACTGCAGTAGTTTCTTGTTGACTGTAAGGGAATGTAGACGTCATTGAAACTTTTGCTTATTTTATTATTTTATTTGTAGTTTTAATCTCACTATAAAACTAAATATTAAAAACAGTGATACTGGTTTATACGGATAACGCAAGCAACCCGTCATTAGTGCCTCAGGGGTATCAGTGATACATAAGTGATACATCAGTGATACATCAGTGAAACAATGTGTTGAGACATGTCGACGGGTGTGTGGGACCTGATGCCCGTCCGGTGCCGCTGGATAGAGACGCTGCGGCACTGCGGCAAAACACTCCTGCGCCGCCAACGAAGACTCCTTAGACGTATCAAAAAGGTAATTACATTTTTCGTGCAGACGAGTAAACAGCCTATTCAATCAACTAAAGAGGATATGAAACAAACATATTTCTGCTGTTTGCGCGTATAGCAAACCCACTCTTCGAGAGATTTTCAACCGGCCCGAAGGCGCAATGGACCTGTTGTAGTCTGTGATGGGTCTGTTATAGTCTGACAACTGCACCAATTTTTTTAAGCCACGATTAGGTATTTTTTAAATGTTTTTGGAGTCACATATCTGTTCCGTTGCGCTCGGATGAGTGTCAGTGATTAACATCGCGAAAGCTTTTGAGTTATGAATTACACGAGAAATTCGATTTATCTTGTTAGTAACAATCGTTTCCTCAAACTTTTGTGAGGTGTCTTTAAACACGTGCTCCACGATTACTGTAAATGTCACGAATAACAATAGGATCATTTTTTGTTAAGAGACTGATATCTATCAGAGATGCACTAAGATACCCTATATTTTATTCTTTTAATCACAATGGTTCCCGCCAAAGTGTATCAAGGTCGGGATTTCATCATACATGAATCGTATCAACTGTCTTACTCATCGATACTTCGCTCGCAATACCAGTATCAGTACAATGCTGATTGTGAAAGAGTTCAATGTTTAAGCCTCTGGACCTTATTGTCTTTTAGCTATTTAATTCTGTCGGATTTTTGTGCTCAGTCATTTTTGAATCTGTGTGCGGACAAAGTGGAACATTTGAAGTGTAATAAAATATTGTGAAAAGGTATTGTATTTATGCTTCCACTTTTTAAAATTCAATAGTAATTATTGCGAACTCTTCGCAGATTTTATAATCTTTTTACATGTTTTTTATATTTCTTCTTTTTTGACATCGTTTTGTATTTTGGTTTTGTTTTCTTGTTTACGTCTTGTTCTTAATAGTGAAAATTCATTAAAAATCTCTCTCATGAGCTAAGTATTTGTTATTCATTCATATAGTAATACAGTCCACATCATACCTATACATCAGCTACCATCGAAGCTCACAGTAATGTAAACTCTTGAAAAAATATCATGGTCTTATTTTAAGTTATAATGCTTAATTTCCCCTTGCAATATAATATTAATAATAGATTTCCATTTCATAACAGGGAAAAATCGAAAACTGGAGGTTTTTAGTTAATTAAAAATTAAGTTACATATATACACAAACTCTCACCCATTTTCCACCTATTATTTTGATGTGACTTATTGTACATTTGCCGCAGATGGTATTAACTATTTGGCCGGACAAAACTATTTCCCATCAAGTTAAGCAGAGACTATGGAATTCCATTTGCTTGTAAAGACATACAATTAACTATGAATTTTTCGATTTAAAAAAACTTTCAAATGTACAACATAACATAAACAGCCTATACACGTCCCACTGCTGGGCACAGGCCTCCCCTCAATCAACCGGAGGGGGTATGGAGCATACTCCAACGCTGCTCCACTGCGGGTTGGTGGAGGTGTTAGTGCTAGTAGCCCGGGACCAACGGCTTAGCATGCTTTCCGAAGCAATCAGGTGATTCAAGCCAAAATGTACGCTGGATATTAAATGTTTACTGTATGTTTTAGGAGTGTTTTGAACGACCTCGGCACATTTAACCTTCGATATTTTTGAAGATTTGAATAACCTTACACAACACTTATGCTTTATTCAATTCTTTCGCTAACGTTCGCTCCACTGACTTACATACATTCTACGTTTTGCCTCTAGTCTACACTGTAGAATCTATAGCATTATAAAGACAATATTTTATATTTAAAACTTTTATTCGTCAAAAACAAATTACATAATTATCAAAAAACAAATTTCTGTGCTGTCTACCGAAATCGTTAATAGCCGCGTCCCTAATTCGGGTGCAATTGAATTCAAATTAATCGACTTTTTTCATCAACTTGAGATAAGTCTATATTCTATTCTACTTCTACTATCCTATATTTTACTACTTCTTTGGATTTATTTTGTGTCGGGTAGGTATATTATTATTTTGACATTCCAGAACACACGTCAATTTCAGGCAGAAATTTTAAAATACCTTCCAAAATTTTATATTGGCCAATAACCCGACAGATTTAAGTTTTCAGCACACGTCAAGCGGGTTGCATATCATCGAGATGCCTATTATAAAATATCGCTCGGGTTATTCATTCATTCGCTCATTCATTTTAAGATTCACAGTTCTCAATGAATGTCTCTTTTCTTTTAGGCGGATAAGAAAATGACGTGTATAACTTAAAATTAGGAGGTGTCTGCAGGAATCGGGGCCACTATCCTTTTTTTATATTTTTTCTTCCGTATATTATATTTTTCTCTTACAACGAATATTTCCTACCATTTACACAAACGTAGTTGAGTACACAATTCATAATAACAAATGATAACTTCCTAGCGAAACGACTGCTTTCTAGACTACATCATATTTTCCGTGTTTGTGAAATCAATCTTATCCAATATATAAGTGGAGTCGTTCTGGGTCTGTTCCGCTACATTGCATCATTTTTGTACCTATAACATCTGTTTTCGGTTTGCCTCAACATTTGGATGTGACTTTTTCTAAACAAAACCTCGCAAGACGCTAGTTTTAATCCAAGTAAAAATTTGTGATTTCAATTTTTACCCGGGTTGAAATTGAAATGAAATCGCGGTTTTGTTGAAGAAAATCACATCGGGGGGGTTAAAATGGCCACATCGAAGCTATTCATCTAAAAAAGCAATATTGCAATTTGACATTTGCGCATATAAAAGTAAGTGTACAATGCTGACAAATGTCAAATAGCAATATTGCTTTTTTAGATGAATTACTTAGATGTGGCCATTTTAACTCCCCAGAATGTGATTTAAAAAAAATATTCATTGTGTAAATTGAAAAATACTATAAAAATGTAATACTCTATCGGGTTTATTCTCCTCGCTATAACAATTGAAAACCTGGTCGAAATGGTACTGACAATTTCGTCAGCCTAAGCTTGTTTAAAATAAAACCATTTTTGTCTTTGAACGAAAATTCGCATGGATTTAAAAAAACACCAATATTTTAAAATAGCTCATCAAATTCTATAGGAAAAAAGAAACGCCTGCTATTTATTTGTATGATAAAATGTGAAATCAATTTGTGGTCCATAATACGTATAGTTTAGATAGGACATTGCAGGTTGATCTAAGGGGGTTCAATTAAAAACCAATTCAATTCATCTAAAAACCAATACATATTGTAATTTGACATGCGCTCGGTGGCGCAGCGGTTAATGCGCTCGGTCTGCGATTGTTGAAGTTAAGCAACTTTCTGCTGCATTAGCAGTCGTTAATAACCATCAATCCGCACTGGGCCCGCGTGATGGTTTAAGGCCCGATCTCCCTATCCATCCATAGGGAAGGCCCGTGCCCCAGCAGTGGGGACGGTAATGGGCTGATGATGATGATATAAAAGTGCGCAATGCGAACAATCAAAAATTATCAAATGTGGCCTTTTTGATCCCCCTGTATGCACCATTAGGACTTTTCGCTCTGCTCACCCCAGTAGCCATTTACTGACATACTGGCTGGAGTTATTGTATGTAACGAGCCGTAAACAAACCGAATTGCAAATATGAATTTACCTAATGTCGACGAACTTAATGTCATGGAGGTCAATGGAGAAGTAATAATAACATTTGACCCACTTTGTTTGTTTGTGTACAATGTACATTATGTTTTTTTTTATGCGTTTTAATAGGTAGCAAGAACAAATAGATAGGCACAATTTAATGAGTATCCGTGATATTCGACACTTTAAGCGACTTACCTATTGTCAACACCAAAATTGAATGCAGCACAAAATTACCCACGGTTCTTCTCTCGTGTGGGCTGTTAGATCAATGACCGACCTCATCAGCCCTGGTGTCTGACCCAGAGATTAAATGTTTGTACAACATTTTATATCCCCAATATCATCATTATGATGCTGACATTTCATTTGATTCAGGTGATGAGCAAAAGTGAAATCTGTGCGGTCGTAACAACAGCGATGTTTGGCAAGCTCTGGCGCAATGCCGCCCGCTTGCAAAACTTGGCTTTAAAATTTTACAATCGCACGATTATTTTTCCCGCTCTAGGCTAATGACTGGCGTAGGCTAATGTTTTCTTTGTAACATACATAAATTCACGCCCGCAATCCCTAATGGGGTGGGCAGAGCCACAATGAAGCAGTAGACAACTTGGAGCCACTTTTTATATCAAGTCCTTGAATGGATATTTGAACAGTATGGTAACAGGTAACCAGTCCATCGGCCATATGTAATCGCTACGACAAAACGTGCTAGAAACAAAGCTATTGCAAGGAATGAAGACTGATGATTTATGAAAAAAAAAAACGGGATTAAACGCTTACATTGAGGTTGGTAATGAGGTTGATAATCCACTTCTCAACCCACACGAGAGAAGAAGAACGCTTACATTCCATGACAGAGACCATTTTAAATTTGAAATTGATGTCGAATGTTCTTCCGTACCAAATAATCTAATCACAGTCACTTTTAAAGACATACTCACATTACTTTTTATGATTCCACGCATATACCTTTTAAAAAATATAGATATCTGACCATAACCTTTCTTATTTCCAGGTGTACCTACACAGTTGGCGCTCGGCAGATGAGCTGAACATGTTGGTGGGTGCGAAGGTCGGCGGCGCGACTCCCTTAGTGATCGCCTGCAGGAACGGACACTACGACGTGGCCGAATACCTCATCGAGAGATGCAAGGCGGACATCGAGCAGCCTGGCTCTGGTAAGATAATCTATCAAGTTTTAAAAGCAAACGACTCGACAAAGCTGTCATACATGCACGCATGCCGTCACTTACTCACGCAATCACACGCATTCACGCATGTACGCATGCATGCAAACTGGCCCGTAGCGAATGAAGTACAATAAAGCAGAAATCTGGCTCTTGTAAGACGACGCATGGATCTAAAAGAGATATTGTGCAACGAACAATTCAGCTGGATATGCAGTTCTTGTATCATAAAACTACTGAAGACAAGTGTCTATGGAGAAACCGAAGAGTAGCCATTATTAAATGAAATCGACAACACATGATTCAGTTGTATCTTATTGTCTTTGTAATCTTCCGTATGTTGTCAAATAATTATTATTTGTCTAGTCCCGGCGCATTCATTTTTGTAACAGAAATAAGATCATCTACGTCAAGTCATCAACTCGTCTTGTAGCCAATTAAGAAACATTTCCTCAGAAAACAAGAAGTAAATAAACACTTTTGTCTCGGAAGCGTCTCATAGTTGGATCTCTTCCAAATCTTCCTTGTTCTTCCACATTGCCCACAAAGGTTGAAATTGCAATAAAATGCGTGGCAACAAACACAGATAGTAATGCCAAAATCCAAGCATTATTCGAACTTGGCAGTTATATATAGGTCATGATATTTTGAAGGTCATTGACTTTGCGAAATTCGAATATTTCTGATCGTTTCATGCGCATGCTTTTCCTTAAAAAATTTCATGTTTAATATTTATGTTTGCTCATAATTCGGCGAAAAGTTCAGCAACAGTCATAATGTTTACGTGGAACATACTCTAGGTTACGGCCAAAATATCTCCAGTATTTTAGACCAAGGTAGAGATCCCGAATTTCAATGTCACGGCAACTTTTACGCTTATAATTATTGTTTCTTTTACTATTTCATTAATAGCTAATTGTTCCTTTAATGTGTATACTGAGGCGTTAAAAGCCTACTTAATTTTATGAGCAGTAACCACTTAGTGTTTTTAATTAGTTTCTTCTTACCTGTGGTTGTTGGGGTTATTTTTGATGGTGCTTTGTTGTCAAGCAGTTGTAATCGCTTTTCAATTGCGTCAATTGGCTGCCATCCATCACACCTGACGAAAGCAGCGTCGTGATGCGAAAATAATACGCGCCTTCATTCATGTTTGGTAACGTCTTATTTCACTTTTTTGCATCATCGTAAAGGGCTTTGGTTACGGTAACTACAATCATGTCTTATTTGATTACTGCTTGAAAAAGGCCTTCGTTTCTTTCACGAGCCCTCTTAGTTCCTTTCTTGGACAATTGCGATTTGCCAACTCTTGATGATTCTTGATATTGATGTCAGTTACAAAAGCCGTTGTAATATTTATTTTTTGTCCGTTGTTGATTTTTACTTCTTCAAGTTCGCACGATACCTATTAAGAAAGCTTTTTCGTCTAAGTTTCAATAGGCTTAAGCAATTAAACACTCAGTGATTGTTACAATGAATATGCATACGAAAGATTTATAATCTTTAATCTTAAGCCAGAAATTTAACGTGTGAAATTTTGTATTGGAGCCATACGCAGTCTATTATTCAATCGATTGCTGTTGTAAGATCTTCTTGCGCAATTGATTAACTAAAATAAACATATTCTTTGAGTTGAGAAACGGTTAATGTTTTATGAAAACAGTAGTTATTGACTGGCGAACTTAAAACACGTTGTGTAACATGTATTATGAAAGACATCTCAAGAATACTTGTTGAGGTATGGAAATTATTTTGTTTTTAAAACTTCATAGGCCTTTAACCGTAATATTATTATTGTCATAGGCTGTTTTCATATCTGTAACTGAGTATTTCAACAGCATTTTGTCTTATGCGTTCATAATCCAAAAAGTATCATCGTTCTTTACAAGCACTATTACAGCATCCTATAACCCTACTTCATTGTTTAACGTAACAAACATACCCTTTCCAATCAACAACAACCAACAATCGTTCAACCAACCAACAGTCATTGTCAAAATACTACACTTAAGAAAAAATAGTAATAAGGTATTTTTTTTCAGTGTTATTAGAAAGGGAATTTATATAATCGTCGACCTCACCCCCTCTGGGTCTTAGTCTGAAATGGTCGTAAGCCCATAAGGACTAAGAGGGAGAACGCGCGGACTGCGTCTTGTTCACTCTTACGCGTTAGGCAGCACACGGTAACAATTAGGTCTTTGTACGGAGTGTCTGCCTATTGTACTCTTTCTATTTTCTTTTGTATTTGTGCATTTCCTGAGTGTGTTATAAAGTATTTGTTATGTTTGTTATATTGTGTCTTAACACGTTCGCTTAGTCTATTCTGCAGTGGCTTGACAATCCGATTTATCTTTCCAGTGACATTCGACGGCGAGACGATAGAGGGTGCTCCGCCGCTATGGTGCGCCGCGGCGGCTGGTCATCTACCGTTGGTGCGGCTGTTGGTGCGAGCTGGTGCGAATGTCAACTCCACCACGCGGACACAGAGCACACCGCTCAGAGCAGCCTGCTTCGATGGACATTATGAGATCGTCAAGTTCCTAGTTGAAAATGGCGCTGGTAAGGGTCACGTACAAAAAGAACTTATTTAAATATCAATTTTCACAAATAGTCTTTTGCAGTGGCTGCAAGTTGTCTTTGATTACTTGTGGCTCTGCCCACCCCATTAGGGATTACGGGCGTGAGTTTATGTATGTAGTCTTTTCCAGACTCGGATACATACCGTAAACCTACACATATATTTACTAATGGTCATCGAAAGTATCTTGCATACTTTTGATGTAAAGTCACATACTTTTTAATGAATTTTCCAAGGGAATTCCAAAGAAAAGTACATGTCTCCTTGAGTAATGGAGACACAAAATAATAGAAAATTCAAAAGATAGCAAATAACTTAGTATGTATTCATTAATGTTGCTGAGTAAAACTATGGTCTTTATTGATCAAACATGATGAAAGAATGTTGAAACCTTAACAAATAAGCTTTTGTAGCTGACTGACCCGTAGCGATGTTAGATTTCTATGAAGCCTTCGTCATTGTTGCATACTTATTGAACAAAGAGAAACTTTCCCCGTCACTGTAGATGTAATCGACGTAAATAATGAGTGTCATTAGAAGAGAATTGAACGACAACTATACGCACTGTCTGAAAGTGAGTGGCGAAAATTCGCGACTGTGATTCTTTTTGATGAACAGACAGAGCTGTCCTGTCGGCTGTAGAGCCGTGGTAGCCCAGTTGGTAGAACGCTTGCCTCTCACTTTGAGGTCGCAGGTTCGAATCCAGCACAGGCCTAAACCAATGATTGTCGAATTTGTTTTCAAATTCATGTTTGGATCATAAATGATTATCACGTGCTCAGCGGTAAAGGAACACATCGTGAGGAAACCCACATTCCCGAGAAATGCATTTTCGGAGGTATGTGAGCTAACCTGTATTAGGCTGGTTTTCCCTTCGCGGGTTGGAAGGTCAGACAGGCAGTCGCTTCTGTCAAACCGGACCTATCAAATCGTCAGGTTAGGTAAGCGGACCCTGTGAAAAACGGGATAATGCTAGGGAGATGATGATGATGATGGTGGTATCATACTCATCAAAATATCTTTATTCTATCTATATCTCGATCGCGGTCTAATGGCCGGCTAATTCTTGCCAGGGCGAGGACATCGGAGAATAAATGAAAAGATGAAGTGATTGTTCATCAGGTTATATTTTCAGAGGTGGTGAACCGTCGAATGACAGATTGATTCGTCGCAACAAGTGTTACCAGAATGATAATATTCGTTCACAAACAAGTAACGAACGTTATAACGACTAAAGTTACCCTGATGTTAGTTCTTAATTAACATAAAAGTTATTTAATAATTAAACTATAAAAGAAGGCTTGCGTTCCAGAACGCCACATCAGTTTGAATCTTTAGTTTTCTTGCAGCTTCTTTACAGGTTGTGAGAAGCTGCATTACTTTTAGGCGGATGAGACGTTCGTTATGTAAAAATTGTCGATTCAAAGTGTAACTATGTTACCTATTTGAATAAAGATATTTTTGAATTTGAATTCACATAAATGTTTTTTTGTCAAAAGTCTCATCGCCTAAACTTACTGCAGCTTCTCTGTTAGCTAACGAAAAGTGGCTGCTAGAAAAACCTCGGCATAGTGCCCTAGACGTTCTATCCGAAGTATAATAAACAGTAATTTATAAAAAATCTTTCGACACATCCGTTTTTAAACTCGATTACAGAGGTGATAAGCTGT
The DNA here is from genome assembly GCF_024362695.1 of Pectinophora gossypiella. Classification (NCBI taxonomy): domain Eukaryota; kingdom Metazoa; phylum Arthropoda; class Insecta; order Lepidoptera; family Gelechiidae; genus Pectinophora; species Pectinophora gossypiella. The sequence goes on along the minus strand of NC_065414.1, from coordinate 3,586,693 downwards.
CCAAATGACCTCACCTTTAGACTACTACTATTTAACAAATCTTTTGTAATAATATCTCTAATATTAAACCTTTCTGCTTTTCCAGACATAGAAATAGCTAATCGTCACGGACACACGTGCCTAATGATTGCGTGCTATAAGGGTCACATTAGAATCACCAAATACCTACTCTCCTTGGATGCTGACGTGAACAGAAAGAGTGTCAAAGGAAACACTGCTTTACATGATTGTGCGGAAAGCGGGTCTTTGCACATCATGAAGATGCTGTTAGGTCATGGGGCGACGATGGACGTAGATTCCTATGGTAAGTGGAAAAAAACGTATTCTTTTTTTTTCTTTATGTCGATGTGTTTGGGGTATCATTAGTTAGAGTTCTCATTGGTTCTGATTCCAGTAGACACCGTTTAATTTTATTTTACGGATCATCTTACTTTCGGACAATCAGGTGATCAGCCTGTAGTGTACTAACCAAACTGGGGATCACGAAGTGATTTTTGTGATATATTCCCACCGGGATTGGGACCACTGGACTACAGAAACGCAGGATTTCAATTTGTACTTTTTTTGACGACGCATTGAGTCTAGAACTTATGTACCGCGACACAAGTACCACTTACATGACTATTCTTTTTATTTTTATTGACTATTCTTGCTTAGAATCTACACACCTGTAGACACGTACTAGGAGTTAATTTATTTGTATCACGCAAACCTTACACAGAACATCTAAGTGTAATCAAGATAACGATCTAATTACATACGAATAAATCAAAGTCATTTAATGACGATGATGATTTCCATATTAATATTGAATTAAGTATATGGAAATATATACAAGCTTATTAACAAACAAAATCTTCACAAGTGAAGACAACTTTAAACATTTGATCTTCTGGCCAATACTCGTATTAAAATGAATACAGAAAACATAAACAGCCTATGTACGTCCCGTTGCTGGGCACAGGCCTCCCCCCAACTCCACCACGCTGCTCTACTGCGAGTTTGCCTGGACCAATGGCTTAACGCGCCCTACACTGAATTATTTTACTTTTTCGGACAATCCGGTGATCTTCTATCGTGTGGGTTGTGAGGTGGATTACAACCTCACCAACCCTGGTGTCAGGGTTACTATTGGGCCGCCAAAGGTCCCTGACATGAAACATGTAACGACTACGTACTTACATTAGTAAGTAGTAAGCGGGACCATCGGCTTGACGTGCCGGCGCGGTGCCGGTGTGCTGGTTCATCCGGTGATTCAGGGTAGCAATGTCCTTACCAAACAGAGGACTGTCTCACAAAGCGATTTCGTTAACGTCCCAAATAATTACTAATTTTGAATAAACTCTTCCAGGTATGACACCACTATTGGCAGCGTCCGTGACGGGCCACACACACATTGTCGAGCATTTAATAAACGCAGAGTATGGACTTGTGACGAGACAACAGAGGATTGACGCTTTAGAACTGCTCGGGGCCACGTATGTGGACAAACGACGGGACATGGTCGGAGCACTGGCGTTGTGGAAACGCGCCATGGAGGACAGGTTAGTTGTATAAATGTTCTTTGGTTTATAGAACTTACCCAAGACGAAGAAGGCAGACCCCACCATTAGATGGGAATAATAAATGCCAAGGAGAGAGAGAGAGGTTTATAGAACTTACCCGTATCACAGAATAAAGTCTCCGTCCACCTCGAGCTGATATCAATACAAGCGTGACTTTTCACTAAATTAAAAGCCACGCTCTTGTCGGTGTAGCATTCTTCATGCTACTTTTTAGGGAAAAATAGGGCAGTGGTTTCCCTCTTGCCTTCCGTCCGCAGTACTCTGAAGCGAGTGGGATGGCGCCCAGAGTAGTCTATTTCGAAGCCTCTGAATAGTACTGACAGTTACAAAAAGAAGTGAAAATGATATAATAAAGTGAAATACTCACCCTTTCTTGTAATCATAAAAAAATAAATAAATGAGCAATAACTTTAAAAGAAGTGTCTCTGTTGTCAAGAAAATTAGGAATTACAGTATCAAATCTTCGGGTTACGAAAGACGACTTTGTGAGAAACGAGATTTAACGCTATTATGACTATAAACGCCCCTTGTTCGAGACGGTTAACAGTGTAGTCTTATGCTCCATCATCGTTACAATTTTCAAAGCTCTTATCCAAAGCTAAAAAAAATATATGTTTTCCCTATACTTTCAGATTTCCAACAGACGGTAGCGAACCAATACCAAAGCCGAAAGACGTGCCTCAAATTGAGGCGTACGATTATGCGGAGGAACCGGCGAACCTGCAGGAGTTAGAGGAACTACTAGCCGACCCCGATGCCATGAGGATGCAAGCACTCGTCATTAGAGAAAGAATTTTAGGTAAGATTCTTGCAATGAGAATAAATAAACTTATAAATAAAATAAATAAAAACTATTTCTCCCATCAGGTGTCGCAACTGTTTTGTTTTGGTTATATTTTTACACTATGACCCTTTGCGCAGCGTTTAACTGCAAAATGATAGTGTTACATTTATTCCCTAAAGATCGGAAAGAAGAAAACTTAGAAAAACTGAATTTTCAATCAAAACTGCCTTTTCCAAGTGATTTGCTGCTTTTCTTTTTCGTAACTCATTCTTAAGGCGGGATACACTCTACGTTACCTTTGCATTTGAGTTAATATGTCGGACATTGGTACTGATTCGGACACGAACTTAACCTAATTTTAGTTTGACAGCTCTTAAACTAGTGCTGTCCTTTACTTACAATGAGTGGGAAAAAGAGAGAGCTAATATTAGTCTTGTCCAATTAAGATAAAAGAAAGTTGGTGGTTGCCCGAATAGGCACCAGTGGCATCAACGTGCCGCCAAAGGCGCCTGAATGTCCCTGAAGGCCCCTGACATGGCTCATGTAACTACTACTAACCTACATCAGTAGGTAGTATCGGGTAGTAGACACGGATCATCTTACTTTCGGACAATCAGGTGATCAGCTTGTAATGTCCTATCCAAATTAGGGATCACAAAGTGATTTTTCACCGGGATTCGGACCCGGGACCTCCGGATTGTGAGCCCAACGTTCAACCAATAGACCAGTACGGCTAACATGCGCAATGTAATGAAAATTTGTCACGGTCATTTTATCGATTGAATGTGAATCCAAATAAGTCATGTGTCTGTCAAAATACGAACAAAATCATGACATTGTGACACGCATGTTACGGAAAAAAAAGTTATTGATTTCGACAAAATTTATTGAATCACGTTGCACATGTTAGCCCTGCAGGGAGGGCGTAGAAAGCGTTAAAAAGACTGCATAAACTTCCAGGTCCAGCGCACCCCGACACATCATACTACGTCCGCTACCGAGGCGCCGTGTACGCTGACGCGGGCCGCTTCCACCGCTGCCGGCAGCTATGGCACCACGCCCTGGATATGCAGCGGACTGTGCTGCCACCGCTCTCTCCACTCACACAGTCCAGCCTATACAGCTTCGCGGAGCTCTTCTCTTACATGCTGGGGGAGCGCGCGCGTCCGCCGCTTAGAGGTGAGATCACTGCTGAGTCTTATAAATGAGCACCTACATATGGGGCTTAAAGGAGTCGCCATACTGTGAATGTAGAAAAGTAGAATGGTAGGTATAGGTACACAGTAGGAGTGAACATAATATTTTAACCTTATTTCTAAAAAGAGACGTCAGCTCAGCAATATGTTGTGACACTCCGACATTGAGGGAGTGCCACAACGCTGATTTTCAGCTGTGCCCCAATGTGGTCACCTGGATCAAACCTTATCTCTCATAATGAACGAGTGCCCTCTACGGTTCCCAGGTGGCATAGCCGAGCTGCATTGTGTAACGGATGCGGCAGAGACTTAGTTGAGGGAGCTAAAACTAGATATATGATGATTCCCGCAGGATATATTTTTGTTTGCCATATGCAATATTAATAACTGCTGAGTCAATGTTGCTTCCTTTCGAACGACTAGAGGTCGAAATCAAAAGTCTTCTTCTATTTAGAAACTTTGTAAAAAAGTATAATGACTATTTAGAAGATAGAAATGCATGTGAATAACCGCCTGGGGACTAATATTAGGCAGCCAAATAACTGAATAGTATTCAATTTTTTTAAGAACATCTAGGGTTCTGTGCCGAGGTTTTTACACTCGTAATAATAATGCTACAAATATCCCTTCATTCATAATTGCTATTAGCCAAAATATAAAACTTGCATTAATTCTTCCGCAGGTCGCATAGTGCCTCCAGTGAGATTCGAAGACATCGACCCAGTATTCACGAAAGCGCTCTCAGAAATCAACAGAGGCATGGAACTGTTGAATTCTAGATTCGCAATCGACAGAGAACAGACTTTGACAACACTACAGAGAGTGTTGGTGATCTCTTTGCATTTAGCGGCTCTAATGGCGAGGTTGCTCGAGGAACCAGAATGTACCGAAGACGTCGAGAGGAGGATCCATAAGGCTGTGTATTCGCTTGTTAAGTTAGATATTAAGGTGAGTCATGTTTGGGTATTTCCTCTCTTTTGAGGAGTTTGCGCCACTTCTCTTTCCTCAGCGATAACATTTTTCGAAGTATTGATAGACTAATATGATATTAGACATAAGTAATGGACTATTTGATGGAATGGAATATTGGACTGAGGGATATAAATAACATCATCTTAGTTGTGTGGGTAAAAAAGCTGGGATTAAAAAGTTGATGCACAAAAAAGGTTTTAAGAAGTCAATACACAGGTTACAATCGGCGGGTTTAGCACTGTATGCGCGCGACTCTTTCTCGCCTCGAAGTATGTCATCCGTCACTTTCTGACAGTACTGCACAGATCTCTGTCGCGGCGAGATAGAGTCGCGTGCTTACGGTGCTAGGCCCGCAGGATAATGTACAATCTGCAGTCATTGACACCGTACTGCACGTCTCAGGTCCGGCACGGGCGGTCGGCGCTGCACGTGGCGTGCTCGTCGGAGGGCACGCGGGCGCGCGGCGGCGGCGCGTGGCTGCCGGCGCCGGGCGACGCGCAGCCGTGCTGCGGCCCGCTCGTGGCGCTCATGCTGCGGCTGGGGGCGGCGCCGCTGGCGCGCGACGCCGACGGCAACACGCCGCTGCACTTAGTCTGCAAGGTACGGTGCCCGACACATATACATACACACATGCTTCTAGTATGAGGCAAGTTCACCAGCATACACTGCATACAGACACTGATAGACGATTATTATGAATAGTCTAGTTTCCAACTAGTCAAATCAGTTACTTTTTACTAAACGTCAAAACACGAAATCACTATGGAATTTGTATGAAAAAGCAACCTGTGACGTCATAGAAAAACGTGAAAGTGACGCACTTTTTATTTACATTTTTCTTTATTAAAACTCATAAATAAGTTCAATAGAAAAAAGAAAATGTTTTTTGTCGCCTTTAAATCTGTCTTTATTTAGTAATCAGAATTTCATAATTTATCTTTGACCTAAACTACCCTATTCAGTGACAATGAGTACGACGTTTGGACGCTTTTATTAATAGAAAATGTTCGTTTTGACGTTTCGTAAAAAGGATCTCATTTGACTAGGATGCCAAATAGCCTGATCCTCCTGCCCTTAGCCGATTTTAAGTGGGTAGGTTGCTAAATAGTCTATTCGATGATTTCAAAAATAACAACAATTATAATAAACGAACGTCGTGACTTATAAAAAAGTAAAAAAATTGGCCTTTGATAAAAAAATATATACGGTCGAATTGAGAACCTCCTCCTTTTTTGAAGTCGGTAAAAATAGACAAAAGACACTGACAAGACTTGCTTAAATTACTGATGATTTAGAATAATCAAATGAAATAACAAAACCGTTTGTTCACAGCTCAACCCCTGCCCAGCAGAAGTGGTTCGCGAGTTACTAGCGCACGGCGCGCACATAGACACAGTCAACTACGAAGGTGACACGCCAGAGGAAATCCTCAAGTCAACCAATCAGAGCCTCTCCTCAATCGTCAACCCGCTACGCTACACCACTTTAAAATGCCTCGCGGCGCGCACAGTCAAGAACTATAGGCTACCTTTCAAACACGTCATACCACAGTGTCTGCATTCTACCGTCATAACTCACTGAATCATGTAAGTAAGATTTGAACTGGTAGGAATTATCGGGCGTGATCGCCGGTTGAGTACCTCAAGAGATTTTCCAAAGGAAATTCGCAAGGATATTTCGTAACTAGCTAGGCTGTTATATGGACTGTCCGAGGAGTACAAGTGATTTTTTTATTCTTTGTCAATTTTGCTCAATACGTTAGCTCGAAGTCAAAGGTCACGTCCGATACCATCCCTTGAACTCAGTGATCAGGATTTGAGTAGCTCATAATAAATGGCAGCATACATAAAAAGCAGTGTAGGTGTCCGGGTTGACCCAACTACCGTCCTTATTGTAAAGGCTTATGTCACAAAATGCCATGTCGTTTGCTAGCCACATTTAGTTGTAGTGTATTTTTGTAACATTTTCCTTTTGACATCAAGTCCGTGTACTGTTCGTCGTTTACGAAGTAAGTCACGCTGCATTGACGGTATAAATTTGCATTGCATTTTTTTTTTTTTCAATTTACCCGTTCGGGCAGGCAAAGGGAACTTAGACCGTACAGTCTTTTGTCAATGTGCATTGTAGCGGTTAACAGTAGTAGAGGTTTCATAAAGTCACCATAGACATTATCAATCGACAGGAATTGATTAGGAAAAGAGTAACGTTGAAGCATGGCGCGTATAAAAGTAAGTGCGCAATGTCGAATAGCAATTTTGCTCTTTTACAAGAATTGCATCTGCCTTAAGTCGGTTTCTGTCGATTTTAATGTAATATTGAAAAATGATTTTCACTTCATCACGAAATTTTGATACTTGTATTCACTATTGCAATATTTTCGAATGGGTTAACGGTGTAATTTATATTTTTGAGGCTATAATTTTTAATACCACCGGATTTATGTGGGTTCAATGGTTTATTTAGCACACAACAAAATATAATATTTCCATTCTATTATCGTCAAGGGGGTCTTTCATACCGTTTTTTACATCGTTAAATAATATTTTGAAAGTTTATTTATCAATAATAATTGAAGTACCGATCAATATTTATTTTCCTTTTATGTCTGTAATATGAAAGATCCTCTTTAAATCATAATAATATATTATTCATTAATAGAGTTTCGAATTGAGTTTATATTTTACGTATTGATTTTATAAAATCTGTAAATAGAAAGTAATTAATTGGACATAGCTTACCTTGTTTGATATTAAATAAAATTGCTTTAATTCTTTTTTTGAAAAATTATATTTTTAAGTAGTGTACTTTCTGTTTTGAATAATTAAAATATGTACTAAAATCTTTCAGTGCTGTGTTAAAAGAAAAAGTGATTTTAATATTATATTTTATATAGATGTACATTGGAATTATAAACGAAATTAGAATGTAATATAATATATATAAATATATAGACGTGTATCGTATGTTATAAATTACTGTCGTGTTACGTCACAACGTAGATGGAATGTTTAGGTATTTAAATAAGTTTGACGTCGTGTAATATAATACAAAATCAAAATCGGCTCAATTTTTTTAATCCGAATACCAGTCATGTCTCAACACTTCAGGGCAAATGAAATAATGTCGTTTGAGTATTGTAACAATGCATTCTAAATAACACTGCAGTGCGAAAATGGAACATATTTCTATAATGGAATTTACTATCGCTTCGCTATCGCATCAAGTTAAATAAAAATTGTATGGGACACCACAGCGCACCACGCGTGTTAATAGAAATCCATACATACAAAATCTCAACATATCGACCATACATCATTACACACGTCTACCAAAGGAGGACACAATCCCTCTGCCGTTTTACAATATAATACGTTTTATTTCACATAAATACGACATAAAAAACCTAAAGAAGCACAACCTACGGCCATATTGCTAAACTGTAAATTCTTGCAGGCAACCTCCAGTCTAATACAGCAAACTCGATTCGATCATAATTTCGTACCTGTCCTATTACCCCAGACCAAGTGATATACGCTTTTAGTCGCAAATGATTCTAATAGGTTAACCGCACACTAATGACGATTAGGACTAGAGTCAATATTTAGTGTGTTACCGCCCTTACGTGTCTCTACAATGGCATGATGTCCTAGTCCTGTTTATGTTTTAAGCCGGTTTTAAGCTGATGATAAATAGTCAGTGGGTATGTTGACGATTTCAAAGTATCAACTTCAAAAACCTGTGTAAATCCCTCTATAAAGCTTTCGATAAAGAGAATTTAGAACCCTGTCGCAATAACATATTTGACAAATGAAACAAAGTCTCACAAATATGTTATTGCGACAAGGTTCTAAACTGTGTACATATACCATATACATAATAGTGCTTACAATCGTATTCCTGTCTCAATAGTATGCGACTTATTTTCAGTACACTTAGTTACAAAGTTGAATGGTTTGAAATCGATTGACGAAAGTTCAACCTACGTGCAACTGGGAGTGATCAATATCGCTTGACGCGTCTATATCATTGTAAAAACAAATTAGAAAGTAAGTAGATAATAGAATTTAATGGAGATACATAAATGGGACAACTCGTGCGTGTCAACTAGACACATAATTCTTTTTTTTAACTTGTTTATACCCTTGGGGAAAGGCAAAGCCGAGCAGCTGTCATCTAATGCTGTTTTTCGTCATGTCCAAATCTTAATAAGGCCGAAGCCACGTCTATTCAAAATGTCACCATCAGCGCGAAGTATCAAGTTGACTAGTACGAGTTATACCCCCATATTCCAAGATGTTAACTCGAAACTTCCTCCACTCAACTTGGCCTCAGCTAAGCATTTTGGTATTTTAAGTTGACAATGGCCCAGATTCCTGCAGACACCTCCTAATTTTATTTTAAGTTCTACCTCACATAAAACTTAAAATAAAATTAGATGGTGTGTACAGGAATTAGCGCCGTTGAGGGACTTTCCAATCGACGTTCCCCAAACACACGATAGATGGCGTTGTTCACTTTTAACGTGATAATTACCTTTTTCTCATTGCTGGGGTAGGTACATAATATATAAATAGACTATATATAGGTACATAATTATTCAAAAATGTAATGTAATGGCAGAAGCATATAATAAAACTAATGGTTGCCTGATATTTGGATCACATTATAGAATGATGTTGCTACCTATATTGCTTCTCTTTATTTTGATCAGAATAATAATGGGTGGAAGTTGTTATTGTATCTTAGTGTAATAAAAAGGGTCATCATTTATACCCAGAAACAAAGATAAAAGATGCATATGTCTGTTAAGAAAAAAACTTAACAACGCCATCTATCGAGTTTTCGGAGAACGCCGATTGGAAAGTCCCTAATTATCCCTCGATTTGAGGACTTTACTTATTGGAGTCGACCATATCATACTGCCAACAGAATAATACGAAAATAATGACGTCATGCAGAGGCATGAGTCAACCTTTAAGCTGATTGACTCACATTTTAAGATGAGTTCGGAGGTCTTAAGGTCGCATAAACTGAGGACTGAGTCGGGGAAAGTCCGAGTTTACATTTTAGAATATGGGTGTTTTTATTTAGGTAACTGTTGATGTTTCAAGCGACGCGAAGCCATTGCTTGGATGTTAAAAACAATGAAACAATGCGCTTCGATTTTCACTACAATATTTCTTAATGTTGCCTAATCACTTCTAATAGGGTACTTTCCAACTAATTAGTTACTTATTACTAAAACACGAAATGACTATGGAATTTTGTGACGTCATAGATAAACGTGACAAAATGTCGCACTTATTATTTCTTTATTAAAATTCATAAATAAGTTAAATTAAAAAAATAAAACCTTTACATCTGTCGTTATTTAATAATCAGAATTTCATAATTTATCTTAGGAAACTACCCAATTATAATAATCAATGTGTGCTACTTAAGCTTTGACGAGTTTTGAGAACCGTCATCCTTTTTTGTTTACTCAATTAGAAAGAGATGGCATAGGTTGGCTTCTGGGAATCAAAACTTATGTGCTCCTGCCACTACAGTCTTATAGGACAAGTGAGTTTAAAATAATAATAATGCTTAAAGCATTAACAATTCTCTGTATCAGCTTTATGTTTCTTTGAGTTTCAATGAGAGATATTTATATAGCTTACTTACATCACGCCTGTATCGTAGGGTAGGCAGAGATGTATTGTGCATCCACTCCACGCCAGCTATATTTATGTCCCGTGCAATAGGGGTGAGCCCATTGCCATTAGCCTCTATTTATATGTGCAATAGATTCTTAAAGGACTTATAAGAACACATTATTACGTCGCACTTGAAACATCAACAATAAATAAATGGGTAATGAAAAAAGTATAAATATTTGAACTGAATACGAATTGTTACTCTTATTTGTAATCTTCATATTAGTCTGCTGTTAGTAATGAGTGTATTTTCTAATAGTATATTTTGAATTTAGTAATATCGCGTGATTACATGCTAGTTATTTTTTGAAATTAATAAAAATGCTTTAAAATAATGGTGTGGTTTCATTTTTTTTTTAAATTTAGCCTATAACGTCCCACTTCTGCGCACAGGATCCTCCTCAATCAACTGGAAGGGGAATAGAGCATACTCCACCAAGCTGCTCCACTGTGGGTTAGCGGAGGTGTTTGGGCTACTTGATAACTTTATTACATACATAAACTCACGCTTATTTCCCACCGGGGTAAGCAGAGACTATGGGATTCCATATGCTTCCATCCTGACTATTCCTGACACACTTACATCCTTCACATTCACCAATTGTTTCATACACGCACGCCGATTCAGAGTAGATTTTTCTAAGGACATCTCCAATTTGGTCAATGTACGTCCTTAACATTATTGTTTTCTACTATCTCATGTATTCGACGATTGATAACGATGAGATAAATCCACCTTTTATTTTTCATCAGACTTAAAAAAGGTCTACGTCTTTTTTTTTGTGTATAAAATCGACCTTATCTGTTCTGTGGTTTGTATAACAAAGAATAACTGAATTTAACATTCTAAACATTGTTGTATTACAAACACATTAAGTTCTTAGTAATAATTATACAGGGTGTTATGAGGGGGATGATTCAGACCATGATTCTGAGTTAATATCAAGTGGAATTTTTCGTCGCAAAATTCATGATTTTTTTATTTATTTTTTAAATTATTTTCAATTCTATACTTTTGTGATGGAAAATTCCACTTGATATTAACTCAGAATAATCAGCTGAATCATCCCCCTTAGTATTCGTTACGTTGTCACTTACACCCCGCACAACTTCATACGGTAGCCATACAAGTAGGTATGGGTGTTAGTGACACCGTAACGAATACTGAGGGGGATGATTCAGACCATGATTCTGAGTTGATATCAAGTGGAATTTTCAGTTTGAATATTCATGAAAATTTTTGTATTTTTTAAAATTATTTTCAGTTCCATACTTTTGCGACGGAAAATTCCACTTGATATTCACTCAGAATCATGGCCTCAATCACCCCTCAAAGTTTTCGTTACGATGTCACTAACACCCTGTATAATATAACGGAAATAAACAGAGGATCAAATGTATGCAACCATTTATTCGATAACTGATAAAAGCTATATGTGATCGCAATGAACGACTTATATAAAGACAATAAGAAGTCTCAGGATGATTGTAATAAAAAAAGAAATCCATTAATAAACAGTAAAAAAATATATGTTGTTCAGTCAAAGAACAAACGTTTCATTTGAGGCGGAACGGAAGCTATGAGCGAGTCAAGATCAGTTAGTGAACAACCAGGGAAGTACATCCACAGTTTCTTCACGACAGCAATATTCTTCATGAAATCCTTCGCCAGTATTACGCCGTGATTATTCTTCGTTGTGGCCACGTTAACGAGTATAGGGGGCGGGATTTTATGCAACTGGATTTTCTTTATAGCGCAGACCAGAGGCCAGAAAGAGAATTGATCGTAGAAATGCTCCGTCCCGCTCACAGCAGAGAGATAAAGCCTACATTTGGCTTCGTTTCCATTGTCCCAAGTGAGCCCAAGAGTGATAGCTTCACTGGATTTGATGATAGGGAACCTGTGACGGTTATCGAAGGCGTACGCCGCTACTAGCCCCGCAAGGCGGTTGAAGGTAAACTCGAAATCTTCGACAATAACTCCGTTACCCGTTTTCCTGATGAGCAATGGTGTACTGTAAACGGGAGAAGATAATTCTGATTAGAAAAATCTATACCAGGACCGGACTTGCGCCAATACGTGTACCTCTGACTACCTCTATTGCGATATAGTCGCAGCTTATGTGTGTCGTCTGTTGAAAAATCTACGTCATATCTCGTCGCTTATTTATTATTAACTATATAGTTGAGGAGGTGGCTATTATTACATAATTGTGTCATTGCAATGAATGTCGGTTTTGAAGTAACTTATACTTACCTAATCTCCCTCCAGTCGATTGTGGTGAGGTCTGTGCGCAGCAGTGGGAAGTTATAGGCTGTTTATGTTATACAGGGAGGAGCAGGGGAGGCTGGGAAGTATAACTTCCCACTGCTGGGATAAATTATTCTTAAGTTTTATTTTCGACAAAATTACCAGGCAATGACGAGTACCCGACGCCATTATCCGGTACCGAAATCCTGAAAAAGTGCCGGATACGCCGGGTATCCTTCTGTCCCATCTTCCTCTTTTCCCAGTAGTCCTGAGTAGTTTTACCAATTGAACTACTGGGAATTTCCTTCCCTATTGGGAAGACTTACTGATAAATAATTAGACCTGTGACCGTGTGACCGGGTGTTATCTCTACTCGACGCCATGCTAAGGATAACAGCTGACTGCGTTCGAACTCGTAGCGTGCAAGAATATTACCTACGTATATAAACGTATAGAACAGTAACTTTTCGCAGCACCAAATGGTATCGGGTGCCGACCCCTTTCCCTCTGGGTTTTACGCCACCGAATAATGGGGAGAGTGCGCCGACTGTGTCTCGCTCGCATTACGCGTTAGGCGACATACGGTAAGAATGAGATTTTTTTATAATTTCCTGGGTCATAAAATAAGTGAAAACCCCGCTCCCAGCGTCAGAGCTAGGTTTATCTCACCCCCCTTCGAACATAGTTTAGTAGACTTGAATCGTATGGTGTCAGACGTCACACACACAGATGCGCGTGTACGATAATGTCAATGTGTAGAGTCTATGTAAAAAGAGGTTGTTTGTATGAAGTATCCCGGGTGTACCTGGGTGTGACGAAGTTCTAAGTTACATGAAGGTACCTAGCTAGCTACTTACTTCTTTTCAAGATTCATTCCTTCAACTTTGATGACTTCACCAGGAGTCTCTTTCTTCAGCCGCTGTCGAAGTTGGTACCCCCGGGACAGGATAGTTTCAATGTTCGCACTATTCCTCAAGAACTCTGCTTCTTTGTAAATGCTGTAGAAGGCGGAACCCGTGAAGGTGGCCGTTGGGTGCGCCTGCGCCTGGGGTACAGATGAGAACTCAAATTTCTTCATTTTTCTGCAAGAAATATTAGGTAGTCATTAAATTAGTCAGTGTGATCCAGTGGTACACCGGCTTACGGGACTTGCGCCAAAGAGTTATTAATTTATCTTAAGTGCGTTTTCACTAACACAGTTGACTCGACCTCTATAGATGACGTTACAGCGGCCCTATCAAGTTGGTCCGAGAAAGCTCAGTGAGGTATGGGTTCTTAGTTCATGTTGCGGTGATATACTTCTGACTACCCCAATTGCGATATAGTCGTGAGATTATATGTCCTGCAAGAAACAGGTACCTAGAAATTGATAGGTAGAGCACAATACAATAGGTACTAAGTATATTACACAGAAGGAACACTACGCAGGATTACAAATTAAACAAAAGTCCTACTTTTGTACCTACAAAAGGCTGCCTTATTGCTAAGGTAGCAATTTCATCCACGCAACCTTTGAGTGATATGATTAAATAACACTTGTGGGGCGGACAGCATCTGCTCAGGTACGTATTAGATATGATAAATTCTCTTTAGGTTCTCAATTTAGGTAGCTTTAAAGCTTAGGTAGCTGTAGCGAAATACGCTTGAAATGACATGAGAGTTTCGAGAATTTAAATCACATTTAATCAAAAATACTGTTTTTTTGTAATTTAAGGAGAATAGGTAATTTGTTTCTTTTACGGTACATTGGCTCGTATTATGTATTACTTATAATAATTATTTTCCGTTATATTTATCTATAATTATTGTTAATAAATAAACAATAAGATGACCGGCACTTCAACTTCACAATAAAAACAGAATTTACTGAACTGAACTCGGTGCTTAGACAATTGCACAAACAAACAAACGACCGACTCACTAGTGATGAATAAACTAAATGAAAAAGTGCAGCAGCAAACAATGTAACTCCATACAAACTTCCGACTTCTTTACGTTGTTAGATGTATAATATAAACATATAGATACATTTGAATACTGTATGAGAGAGCAAAATGTGTGGCGTAAAGAAAGGGGGAAACCCCAGCTTAGAGTTAAGTAACGCCTGATTACAATACGCGATTCATCAGGCCCTACGCCTCAGCAGGGCATGCGCAACGTGATAAAATTATCGATCCAGTCGATAACTTTTATCGAAATCGATAAGTTTGCTATTTTTACTGACATGCGCGCCACGTTGCGCCTGTTAGCCCTGGCTGGGCATCGGGCAGTGTAAAATAAAAAAGTTTCTTTTTATTTTAAATTTTACATTATAACTAGTAAAATTAATTAATTTATTTAAAATACATCATCGGTATATACATAAAAATTACATGAATAAAATTGAACGGACAATGACCGTATGTAAAAAAAATACAGCATTACAGGCCTATATACCTAAAATACAGCATTATATACCTACAGGCATAACCTAGTTTGGGGACCCCTGAACAACTCCTATTAATCTATCTAGAATATACGCACGTTTTTAGTTTTAAGTACTTTTTATTTTTTTATTTTATTTTGTATATTTTTTAAAAACGTTTATTATATTATTATTATCGGATGGGCGCACGGCCATGTTTACGGCCTACATTTTATGTGACTACCAATAATTATGGTCTACACTACACCCGACACATAATGCCCGAAGAAAGGCAAAATGTTATGTAGTAATAAGGCATTTTGTAGCCCTTGATGGATCAGTCAGAATATTCAAAGTTCAAAGTGCTTTATTTGTAAGAATATAGGTAAGTGCAAAATGATCTTATAGCTAGGATGTCCGCCATATTCGACCTTATAATTCAGGTATACAAATTAAAATTATATATCATGCATTATCATGTCACATCAATTCAATAAATTAATATTATTAATAATTATAATTAAATCTATAACTTAAGTCAGCTAGTAAAATTTGACAAAAAACAATTCATACAAAAACAATTACATTAAAAGTCATTATTATACATTTCATCAAAGTCAATTATAATAACAAAATAGAAAAAATGATTATATTTTAAAATCTCCAAGTGTCGAATATCATGGCTGACTTTGCAAACTAACGTATCTGCAATTTTTTGCTAAAATAATTTGTTTCTTCTTGACAATAGCAAAATGTGTAAATCAGATTCACCAAAAAGTTCAGAAACTTAGCTTACGTCAGTTACCGTCGTACTTTAGAGTACGCGCAAAAGACACTCGCGGAGTTTAAACTAATGAGGGTTTTACACGCGACGTTCCCCAATAAGAATACAGATGGCGGTGCACAGATTACCCTTCGTTAAACTTCTAATTTCATGGTTAACAAACACATGCATCTTTTATCTCTGTGTTTGGGTATAAATGATGATCCTTAGGTTGTTATACCACCCAGGCACAACACATCTTTCACCCATTGTTATTGAAGCAATATAAGTAGCAAGCAACATACATAAACAGCCTATATACGTCCCACTGCTGGGCACAGGCCTCCCCTCAATCAACCGGAGGGCGTATGGAGCATACTCCACCACGCTGCTCCAATGCGGGTTGGTGGAGGTGTTTTTACGGCTAATAGCCGGGACCAACGGCTTAACGTGCCCTCCGAAGCACGGAATCATCTTACTTTTTCGGACAATCAGGTGATTCAAGCCTGAAAAGTCCTTACCAAACAAAGGACAGTCTCACAAATTTATTTATAAACAAAATTACATACAGAGGAGCTCGCTGGCGCAGTGGTAAACGCGCTCGGTCTGCGATTGTTGAAGTTAAGCAACTTCCGCAAAGGCCGGTCATAGGATGGGTGACCACAAAAAAAAAAGTTTTCATCTCGAGCTCCTCCGTGCTTCGGAAAGCACGTTAAGCCGTTGGTCCCGGCTGCATTAGCAGTCGTTAATAACCATCAATCCGCACTGGGCCCGCGTGATGGTTTAAGGCCCGATCTCCCTATCCATCCATAGGGAAGGCTCGTGCCCCAGCAGTGGGGACGTTAATGGGCTGATGATGATGACATACATATACATTTTAATACTATCGCCAAACTACAACCGTAGTTTGTTGGCGTCGCGCTCATTCCCTAATTTTGTTTAAGTACCAGCATTTACAACGTATCCGTATACAACCAGCATTTACCTACAACGTCTATACCTATCTGATCGAAATATTAAGTAACAATTATTGTATTGTATATTATGTACACTGTGAAAATAAATCTGAACAGCGCCATCTATATTATATTTAGGGAACCTAGCCTGGAAAGTCGTGTTGCTCTATGTAATTAGATGCATATATTCTTTATAAATAGATTTACTTAGCGCAAAAAATATATCTGACTCTACATTTTGAACATAGCGCCATCTCTACTCAACTTGTTGTACATTTTAACAAACCGGCGTTGTATGTACACTACCACTTTTATACTATGCTAAGACATACGCCTAGATGGCGCCACGTGAACAATGAATTTCACAGTTTTCACTTTCACCATAGAATAAGGAATACTAAATATTTACTACTTACTTACATATAAATTTTCCCTATCTGATATGGTGCCGAACTACCGATAGCTCTTAATTATGATCAGATCAAAATCTTCTATATCGGTTCGAAACCTGACAATAGTGTCGACTATCGATAACTAAACTATCGATATTACGAATCGATATGGCTATCAATGTTATCGATATTCTTATTATCGGCCAATTATCGATACACCGTCGCGAGTACACTACACTACTACGTAGCCTCGTGCAGTTTCATAACCATTTCATAACCTGGGGCCTTAGCCAAGTTACAAATGATTATGACAATCGACAGTGACAATACAATAATAACATAACATAAACAGCCTATATACGTCCCACTGCTGGGCACAGGCCTCCCGTCAATCAACCGGACAATACAATAATAATTGATTATAATTTTCCAAGGAACCTTAAACACGACAGATCTTTGTTTTTATTGCACTTTTTTTTGCGGTGTGGTGTAATGACGATACGTAGATCGAAAGAATTTCGCATGGTCAGGAGGAGGACCCGGTGATATAACGGTTAACACGCTCGTCCCGGCTTGAGGCAAGAGGTGCAAGTTCAAGTCCCGTCAGAGGCAGAAATGTTTTCGATGTAAATTTTCTCTTTAAATATGCCCATGGCCAGGAATGGGTGTATACTATACTACACTACACTACACTATACTATACGATATTATACACCTATGCCTACTCCTATGTTACATATTACAGAAATACCAGGGAACTTATATAGTAAGGCACCTTGACAAAGCGTTAGACATTTTAGCCACAAATCCCTAAAGAAACCCGGTTAACCTTCCAAATCCCAACATATCCATTCCGCAACTAAACAAGTAACAAAATACAATCATCTGTCACAATTACCACTGAGGCGGAATAACTAGCGGCTACTGGTAACACTGAACGAGCCTCCTCACGGCGCGATACACTTCCGCAACCGTTCTCCTATGACCGATTTGCCATTCGACTATTCGTCTTTTGCCTTTGGACATTCATGCAATTCAAATTTTAAAATATCTTTTTTCAGTAGGTCCGAATCGCCATTTTTACATAACGAACGTCTCATCCGCCTAAAACTACTGCCGCTTTTCACAACTTGTATAGCCGGGGAAAAGAAGCTGCAAGAAAAACCTCGGCACTATTTGTGCGATATCGAAACAACTGACGGATTCGAGTAGGTACAGGGTAGATCACGTCTCTTTTTTTCGACGTGACTTATTAAGAGATTAGACGAACTTACCTGTAAGTGAAGTTCTATCTCAATTATACGAAGCTCCTTGTTCGAGACGTAGACTACACTGTTAACCGTCTCGAACAAGGAACGAGTGTAATTGTAAATTTGCCGCAAATGGTGTTAAATGCTTGGCCGGAGTAGATCACGTTACAACTTAGTTAAACTTTTGACTAATGACGTCTTCAAAAAATAGACAAATATCGAACTTTTTGTTCACATGTGGTTTGCATAACTTGCATTAAAATCGCACACAAACATAAATAACCTTTCACCGCTGTCATCAACCGGGGGTATGGAGCATACCCCTCCAAGCTATTTCAGTGCGGGTTGGTGGAGGTGTTTGGACAAGTAGAAGTAACGGGTCAACGTGCCTTCCGAAGCACATAATCATCGGAATCACACGTGCATGCTATACCCGATCGCGTCGTGAGCAAGACCCCTGAAGTAGCGCAGCGTCAGTAACGCTCTTGTTAGGTGAGGATCTCATACATTTTTATGAGCCTTTTATTTTATCTACCCATGTCTGCTAGGGACAAATGTACGCGAACGAATAAAATAGAAATAAAAAAGGGCAACGTTTTAGTTGGAATATCGCACATTTTTCATACGACGACGTCTGAATTTCTATTAAAAAGAGATCGTTTCTTTTTGTTTTGTTGGTTGCATGGAGATAAACATAACAAACAGGAAAAATACATAACAGGCAAAAGAGGTACATTATCATCGTTGCCAATTTAAAAGCTCTTATGTATCGCCCTCACCAAATTTCTTTTTTGTCAGGATCGAATAATATTTTGCTCCTAAAACACTCAGTAGAAACTCTTATGTAAGTACATAAATAACAATTATCTTTTAATATCTTTAACACACAGCCATATAAATTTTTAATTTCTGTAAAATTGACCTGATTGCATATAATAGATTTTAAATTGGCAACGACGATATGCGGCCTTATTGCTAAACAGAAATTTCTTCCAGGCAACCTTGGGTGAATGAAATTTATTTACACTGAAATATTGGAAGGTGCCATACAGTAATAGAATGCACTAATCCAACTTACATAAAAACACACGTACTTCATATAGATAATATATAATTTATACAATAAATTAATGTATACATACTTACATCACCTAGAGTTATCAAGTTCTCACCGCTTACCTAACCCGAATTTATGACAGGTCCGGTTTTCTACAGAAGCGAACGTCTTGAGAAAACAAAAATAGTGTTATTTTGAAAATTCAGGTATGGCTGTGAACGGCAATATCAACTCTACTATTTTATTTTTATTATTTATTTAATATAAAATATAATTTAGCAATGCCCTGCAGGAATGAGTCCCTAATTACGAGTACAATATATTTTTTAAGTTATATTTTTTTTAGTAAGAAATATTTTTTTTATCGTGACTTATATTAGATGTATGGTATTAACTACTTGGCCGGACGAATGGGAAGCCCTGAGGGCTCTCACCCGGTACAAAATGAGGTTCCCAGATGCAAGTCGTGTAGATTTTCTCGTTATTCCTAAAGGATAATTTACTACGCTTGCCTGGGAGACTTTTCAAGAATTAGCATTATGGACCTGAGTATCAAGTTTAAATATGCCAACGAATTTCTGACCTAAGCACACCTCGGACACTTCATACAAAACACCGCGTTTACACAGACACTACACAATGACATTATCGTACACTCGCATCTGTGTGTGTGACGTCTGACGCCCATATGGTTAAAGACTAAAGTAAGACCGAGGGGGTTGAGGTAAACCTAGCTCAGCCGCTGGTGGCTGGCGGAGAGTTGCCGTTCTGTACGTAGTATTATTATTATCTATTCTATGACCTAAGTTGGTACATTATACTTATATATAACTGAGTTATCAGTGTTCCCCACAACAATAGAGGACAAAAATACAGTATAATCCTGCGTAATCCCCCTGTACCTGTATATTTCTATTTAATTGTACAAGGCACGTTAACCCTATAGCTTGCGGGTCAAATGGACCCTATTGAAGCCGGCACGCGCAGGGACGTCGTTAAACAAACGGGATTTGAAATCCGGGGACTGAATAGGGTGACCATTTTATTCTATTTATTTTTTATTTTTCCTTCTGGGTAAGTATTTGTGAAACAAAAATATGACGTATGTAAGTACGTAAGAATCTTTTTTTTTAATTTGAAAATTAAAGTATTATTCATAGATTTATATTAGACTACTGTCCTGTACTGTTATTAGTATGTAGGTAGAATTTGATGGAATAATCGTAATCTATAAATCACGAAAAATACCTTTAGTATTTCAGAGAAAGAAACCAGTGCTTGGAATACTTAGAAAAATATCCTCACATTATTTTAATATATGGTGACTCTACTCTCTGAATAGCAGTTATTGTACAAAATATAGCTGATTCGCGGAATTTCAGAGACGCTTAAAATTTGCGGAAAAAATAGCGCGCTTCGTTGAACGCATTCGATTGTGTACGATAGGGGTGGTAGGGTTGGCGATCGACAGATAAAAATAATATTTTATTTATGTTGTTGTTAGATCTGTCGTGATTGCAATAAATCCTAATTAATTTTATATAACACATCACAACATGAGCCTACGACTGTATTCCACATTGGAATAGTCAAGATATAGGTACACCAATCGCGTGATGAACCCACGCATCAAGTTTTCTGTTAGATGCACCATCGTTAGGTGATAGCCGTATCGACGCGGTCAAGCCAACGGTATTAGTGAACATTGTAGGGCCTCAAGTGATAGCACTGGTGGCTATTCTCTTATCGTATGGATTGTGAAAACCTGGCCAAGCCTGGTGTTAGTGTCAGGGTTGTTGATGATGTGATCCAGCCGATTTCGGCTATGGCGACTGCTTTAACTCCGACGTTCATGTGGCTTATATAGCCAATCTTATTGGAAAAGATCCTCGCACATAGCGGGCAATTTTATGGTGAGGTTCGAAATTTGATAGGTACATCTTCTGTGGCTACAGTACTGCTTAAACCTGCTAGTGGTGATGGTCAAAGTTATTATTGAGCCGCTAGAGGCCTGTCATGGAAGCATGGATGGACATTAAATTAAACGGTCTCGATTAACCAGTAATTGAGCAGTAATGGCTCACGATCCGGAGGTCTTGGGTTCGATCGCGGTGGGGGCGCGTCTAACAAAGATTGCAGGCTGACATCACCTGATTAGCCGAAAAATAAGATGATTCCGTGCTTCGGAAATGTTAAACAGTTGACCCGCCTTATATTTACTTATGAGGATGTAGTCTTATCTACACTAATATAATAAAGAGGTAAAGTTTGCAAGTTTGTTTGTAGGAAGTAATCTTTGGAACACATGAACCGATTTAAAAAAAAATTCACCAGTATAAAGCAGCTTTACTCTTCAATAGTGTAGGGTATATTTGATAACCAAAATCTATGCAGACAGAGTAGCGAGGGGATAGATATATATTTCACGGGGTCCGCTTACCTAACCTCAAGATTTGACGGGTCCGGTTTTTTACAGACGCGACTGCCTGTCCGACCTTCCAACTCGCGAAGGGAAAACCAGCTCAATACAAATTAGTTCACATACCTCCGAAAACGCATTTCTCAGGAATGTGGGTTTCCTGACCATGACTTCTCCGCTGAGCACGACACGTGATAATCGTATATGATACAAACATGAATTCGAAAACAAATCAGACAATCATTGATTTAGGCATGTGCTGGATTCGAACCTGCGACCTCAAAGTGAGAGGCAAGGGTTGATCAACACTATGAAATTCTTTTAAAACGAAAAGCCTGTGTAGTCTCAACCCTACCTCTCTCGGTGTTATTAATAACGGCAGCATATTACAATTCAATTTGAGGCCCGCTCCATGCTGTAATCCTCCATAATCCGCTCAGATAAACCATATACAATTATATCGAGAGCAAACATGAAAATTTCGTAAATCGTCTGTTAAGTCTACATTTAATAGCGTTGTCAGCTTTTCCATGGTATTACCATTTTGGTATTAATGGTTAAGTACCTACTATTAATCTAAATGCAAGGCTTTCTAGATATTTATATCACGCGCACACTCAGTAACAGCCTCCGTGGTCTAGTGGTTAGAGCGTAAGGCTCATGATCTGGAGGTCCGGGTGCGATTCCCGATGGGGACATTGTCGAAATCACTTTGCGAGACTGTCCTTTGTTTGGTAAGGAATTTTCAGGCTTGAATCACCTGATTGTCAGACGATTCCGTGCTTCGGAGGGCACGTTAAGCCGTTGGTCCCGGCTATTAGCCGTAAAAACACTTCCACCAACCCGCATTGGAGCAGCGTGATGGAGTATGCTCCATACCCCCTCCGGTTGGTTGAGGGGAGGCCTGTGCCCAGCAGTGGGACGTATATAGGCACCTATCACGTTCTAACAGAAAGATCGATGAGGTGTGGGTACTTAGTTCATCCTGTGATGGATGTACCTCTGAATACCCCAGTTGGGATATATACGTGAGCTAATGTGACGTTAGGTATCATGCTAAATGATTTTATGTATTAGACTGGTGATTCTTCCCGACGAACCCGAATCTCTATTTGATGACATAGGGGTTTGCTCAGTCAGACCTAAATTGATTGTAATAGGAATGTGTTAAGACTAGATTTAAAATTAAAACCAATTAGTTTTAGATTTTAAAGCATATACATTGTTTCTAAAGTATTGAACATTTGTATAGCTCATATTCATAATAATATAAAATGTCATTTTTCTTCCCGCATGGGTGGTAATGGACATTCCATATTCATCCAACATATTTATATGATAGTAACATTGATTGTCTTACCCCCTCCGGTTGATTGAGAGGAGGCCTGTGCCCAGCAGTGGGACGTATATAGGCAGTTTATGTATGTTATGTTATATAACATTGATTATTTGTTGTTGACAGGGTCCGCTTACCTAACCGGAAGATTTGACAGGTCCGGTTTTACAGAAACGACTGCCTGTCTTACCTACAGGTTAGGTCACATACCTCCGAAATGCATATCTCGGGAATGTGGGTTGTGTTTATGTTACTAGATAGCAATGCCCTACTTTCCGCCCGCTTTCCAAAAAAAGGAATGCTGTATCTTTTTTAATGTATGATGTGGTTTTTTTTTAATAAAGCGTCATCACTAATTTAAGAGCCATGCTCTAGACGGTGTATTCTCCATTCTTGTCTATCAAAGGCATTCCTTCACTTCCTTATAAGACACGACGTTCACCTTCTCGTTGATCTGTTCCATGTAAGCTCTTCTTGGTCTTACCCTTCCTTTCTTTCCTTGTAGATTTCCTTCCATGATGTTTTTAATAAAATCGTCATGTCTTATTAAGTTGCCTGGAGAAAATTGCTGCTTAGCAATAAGGCCGCCAGATTGTACTGTATCTATCATCATCTGTGTTAATTTGTTTTGTATGTTGTGTGCAATAAAGTATATTTGATTTGATTTGATTAAGTGTCCAATCATCTTGCCTCTTCTGTACTCAATTACTCTCAATATTTGCCTCCTTTCCCTTATTCTTACTAGCACTTCTTCATTAGTAATCCTTTCCGTCCAACTTATTCTTTCCACTATCTTCCAACAACACATTCCAAAGGCTTCGGTCTCTCTGTCTTTCTGTGTCAGTGTCCAAGTTTCACATCCATAGAATGTTATCCTCCATAAGAAAGTTTTGATGCATCGTTTTCTGATTGGTTTAATAAATAAAAAAGATATTAAATAAATAAACAAAGAAAGAAGTCACTTTCCGAGAAACTGTAGTTTGCATACTTATCTATATGTATGTACACATACGACAAAGAAGTATTTTCTGTTATTTCTCGAAAAAGTCACGTCTGTGATTACTTACTGAGTAATTCGTTACGACTAACGCAAAAACTACTGGAGCGACAAATAGCATTAGATGTAACCCGCTTACAGTAATGACGCTTTCGGAATGCGTTCTGGTAAATATTATGGGATTGTCGACTATATAAATACGTTCAATTAAAGTGATTCTTTATTTATTTTTATTTTTTTCATTTATTTTGGCACAAAACAGTCATTTATACAAATAAGTAAAGAAAAACAATACATAACATAAAGACAACGAGTGCCCAAAAAGTGAAGTGTTTATTTGGCCCAGGGATAGCTTAGTATTGTCACGGAATAAGGAATAATACTGCGTTTAGAACGGCCCCCACTTCCCACCAGTGGCTCAGCTAAGCTTACCTCACCCTATAGGTATTACTTTAGTCTTAAATATTTTGAGCGTCAGACGTCATTTATGAACCAAACATGAATTCGAAAACAAAGACAATCATTGGTTTAGGCCTGTGCTGGATTCGAACCTGCGACCTAGAGTAAGACCAACTGGGCTCCCAGATTCTAGATTATAACTACAAACTACAAATTCAAAAGAAGACTACATAAATAGATATCATCATCACCAGCCCATTAGCGGCCCTACTGCTGGGGCACGGGCCTTCCCTATGGATGGGAGATCGGGCCTTAAACCACCACGCGGGAAATAGGTATACATTTATACGTGTATAATTTAAAAGTATTAAATAGAAAATCGTAACTCGAAGCAAAGCAATATGAAAATGAAGGCAACAAACAGCAGAGGATTTATAATAAAAATGAAACAATACAAAGCGGAGGTAGTATTTAATTAATTCGTAAAATTCCCCCCCACACACCCCAAAAGAGGGGGTGGGTCGTTTTAACTTTCCGCGCTGCCGGGCCTGAAGCCACTACCATGGAAGCTTCACTACGAGAATAACTCAAATATGTATACATAAACTGACGCCCATTTGCCACCAGGGTAAGCATTCGATCCTGACACATTTCTCTTGCTTCCTCCACAGTGCCCAGCAGTGAGGTGTATATAGGCTGTTTATGTTTTATGTATGGTCACACCTCGTACACTAAAAAAAACTCATTTTACACAGACACTACGCATTGACGTTATCGTATATGCGCATTGAGTGCGTGATGTCGGACGCACATACGATTGAAGACTAAAGTAAAACCGAGAGGGGGTGAGGTAAACCTAGCTTAGCCGCTGACGGGGAGCGTAGAGTTGCCGTTCTATACGTAATAGTATTCCTTATTCTATGGTATAGTATAAAAATGAAAAAAATGCCATGTAGGTTATCTTTACATAGAATACACCGAATCCTTAACAGGGCGGGCAGAGTCACATATAATTTGAAGACAACTTGTAGCCAATTTCGATATCATTTGTGGTTGCTTGTAATTGGCCAATAGTTATTATTAAGTCGCTTATATTGTAAATAATGCTGTAAGCTTCCCTAAGACAATAAAATAAATAATAATAATAATAAATAAATAAAATCCTAAGATAAATGTATGACATAATACTAAGTGATAAATTCAAATTTAAATTCAAAAATATCTTTATTCAGTAGGTAACATAGTTACACTTTGAATCGTCAATTTTTACATAACGAACGTCTCATCCGCCTAAAACTACTGCAGCTTCTCACAACCTGTATAGCCAGGGAAAAGAAGCTGCAAGAAAAACCTCGGCACAGGGCCCTAGACGTTCTTTAAAAAAATAAACATTAAATATTGGTATACAATTGAGTAATTTAGCTGCCTAATATCAGTTCTCAGACAGTTAATCCCATGCATTCATATCTTCTAAATAATCACTAACTTTATAATAACCTTTTTTGTAAAGTTTTTGTTTAATTACTCTCTTAAAACAGTTGAAAGGCAAATTCTGAATGTCAATGGGTATCTTATTGTAAAAACGTATACATTGCCCCTTAAAAGATTTAGTAATCTTATGTAATCGACTGACTTGTAAAGCAAGTTAAAACCATCTAAACCATCACCATCCACCACCATCACCACCACACACCAACACACACCAACACCACCGCCACCACCACACACCACCGCCACCATCTAGATGGTTCTAGCAAGAAAGGACTCAATCCCTTATAGAACCTTTATTTCTTAATCAAGACTTACAGTTGGACTTACATAACAGAAAAATATGATTTTATTTATTTTTTGTATGTCCAATGACAAATGGACAAGGAAGACAAATAATATTTTAAACACATTTTAAATATTAAGTTTAAGCTAAATATCAAGTTAAGTATTATGATTTGGTTATATAGTATTTTGTTTATAGTTAGATTAAGTTAAAATAAAGGCTATATCTACATCTGCATGCCCCATGCAACTGTAAATATTACAGTTGTTACAAATAAATATGCACAAACATGTGACACCCTGTAGGGGCACCGCAAAAGTAGCGTACGTACTCGTACATTATAAGTACAGAATCAAGAGTTTTATATAGAAAACCCTTAGAAAGGCTGGATTTTCGTCCGAATCAAGAAGAATTGACCACAGGGAAGGCTGTTGAACTAATTCCAGTGGTAGGGGCTTCGTATTCAATTAAGTAGGGCCCCGTTGTAACAACCTTCACACTTTTAGTTATGTCTGACAGCGTTAGCGAAAACAGGGGATTGTTGTTCGTAAGTACGTTTCACAGCAGTTTTCTACGATGTTCTGCTTTAAAGAAGTTTCAGGTATTGTGGGGAAATGTGTTGTATGTATAAGTTTACGTTGAAGCTTTATGTTGCACGTAGATCGTGGTATTTTATGAAATGGAGAGAGCTTACCGGTGTCATAGAGTAAAGAATAGGACTACGTATAGAGTGGTACGGTCACGAGCATTAATATGTATACACTTTGGTACCATATCTCATTAACTTTTTTGTCAATTTGAACTGTAAGTCTCACTAAATGTCAAATATGTTAGTGCGACAGAGTCCTAAAGTGGGTACATTATATTGCTCATGACTGTACGTACTACGTATTGAGGAGTTCGGTGGCGCAGCGGTAAACGCGCTCGGTCTGCGATTGTTGAAGTTAAACAACTTTCGCAAAGGCCGGTCATAGGATAGGTGACCACAAAAAAAAGTTTTCATCTCGAGCTCCTCCGTGCTTCGGAAGGCACGATAAGCCGTTGGTCCCGGCTGCATTAGCAGTCGTTAATAACCATCAATCCGCACTGGGCCCGCGTGATGGTTTAAGGCCCGATCTCCTTATCCATCCACAGGGAAGGCCCGTGCCCCAGCAGTGGGGACGTTAATGGGCTAATGATGATGATAGAGTGGTAACTCTTCGCCCCGCACCAAATCGTATCGGGCGCTCCGCTATATTTACCTCACCCCCTCTAAACATTAATTGGCTCAAGCCGCTAAGGAGTTAGAGGGGGCAGGCGAATTGTCTGTCTCGCTCGCATTTGCGCGTTAGGAGGCATAAGGTAACAATGAGATTTTTGTATAGAGGGATGCACATACATAGCGAGGAGAACCGATGGCCGCTGGGGTGGAAAGGTTCTCGATTGGCGACCACGTGTCGGACGACGCTCAGTGGGTAGGCCCGCTAAAAGGTGCGGGTCGCAGGAAGCAACTGGATGCGGGCAGCGCAGGACCGATCGTCGTGGAGATCCTTGGGGGAGGCCTATGCCCAGTGGGCGTCGTACGGCTGATAATGATGATGATGATGTCCGGGATGTGCCGGTGTGCTCTGTAATGTGCTCACCATCTATCACTTTGGTCTAACAGAAAGCTCGATGACGTGTGGGTACTTAGTTCATCTTATGATAGATGTACAATCAAAGAGTAAAAGTGCAGTCACTGAGCCCAGCGAATTATTTGTAAACAGTGGTGAAATTATGAACCATTAGTTGTCATAATTATAAAATGTGTGTTTTTGTAGGTGTTTTTGGTCTATTACAGAAACGACATTAAGTGCAACCAGTTAATTTATTACTTTGCAAGAAACTGATTGGACTTTTGCACCTTGTATTACCTCTGAACTCATTTCCCTAAAGTCGGGAGCTTCTTCTTCTATGATGTGGATTGTGAGTAGAATTACCAACCCCATCAACCCTGGTGTCAGGGTTATTACTGAGCCGAGATAGGCCCCTGACATGACTCATGTAACGACTACGTACTTACATCAGTAAGTAATAGCCGGGACCAACGGCTTAACGTGCCTTCCGAAGCACGGATCTTATTTTATGTTATAAAAAGCGACTAAAGGAAAGCAACTTGCCTGTCTACATTAATAATTTCAATTTAGTTAGTCCAGCGGAGTGAAATAATACTGTTTAATTCTCAAAATAAACTCTCCCCCGACCTACGCCCACGTAATCAAGTATCAAAACATACACGAAGTACTCGCAGTAGCAATTAAAACAAAATACGACATTAAGGCAATTGACTGATGTCTGAGCCAATAGATTAGTTAATGGAGGAGTGACCATCCCACGGTGTCAGGTTTAGTCATGTGCCGTTCTCTGGAATGTTCCCAAAGTGGGAATGTTGTAAAACTCTTTAATCTTCTTATCATGTGGGTTGCGAGGTGGAATACCAACCCCATCAACCCTGGTGTCAGGATTATCATTGAGCCGCCAAAGGCCCCTGACATGGCTCATGTAGCGATTACTCACTTACATCAGTAAGTAGTAACCGGGACCAACGGCTTAACGTGCCTTCCGACGCATGGATCATCTTATTTTCGAACAATCAGGTGATCAGCCTGTAATATCCTAATCAAACTAGGGATCCAAGTTGTAAATGTTTGTCTCCTTTTGTTGGTTGCCTGGAAGAAATTGCTCTAGAGCAATAAGGCCGCCCAAATTGTACTGTATTCATGTGTTATGTCTGATTGTTGAAATTTTAGTTCTGTGCAATAAAGTATATTTGATTTGATCACAAAGTGATTTTTGTGATATGTCTCCACCGGATACGAGCCCGGGGCCTACGTATTGTGAGTCCAACGCTCAACCACTGGACTACGTCCGTTCTCTCTCTAGTAATAAGGACTCTTTAATAATAAGGATACTGGCAAAAAAAGAAAAAATAGGTTTTAATAATAAGTTATTTGGCTGTGGCGTAGCACTCTGAAACTAATCGTAACAAATGTTATGTCACACGATGTTTTTTTTTTATGGAGGGTTTTTTCTATACAGAATATGCCACCCTCATAGTTCTTACAATATTATAGTTTTAACCTACGTTTCTCTGCCACCTTAAATAACTTATAAAGTGCCTTAGCGTCGTCCGAATGTCACACGATGTTGTTGGATAGTTGGTCAACGGTCAATATACTATAATAAATAGTTATTATTTTATGTAAAATTGGAGAAACTCCACCATATTACTAACCACATTCTCGAGAAATGCGTTTTCGGAAGTATGTGACTTAATCTGTATTGGGCTGGTTTTTCCTTCGCGGGTTGGAAGGTCAGACAGGCAGTCGCTTCTGTAAAAAACCGGACCTGTCAAATCTTCAGGTTAGGTAAGCGGACCGTGTGAAAAACGGAATAATGCTATGGAAATGATGAGTAAGGAGCCCCGATATCGACCCCGCCGGCGTGGTCGACGATTTCCCTCATTCAGCGCTTATCGCTATCGACCCACTAGGGTCGATTAATTCTTTCAAATATTTTTCCTCTCAGACGACGCCCTGAGCCGAGGTTCGCGCCCAACTGGGCACCCTCAGGCCTGTTGTCTTAAACGTTGTACCGGGTGAGAGCCTTCAGCGCTCCCCATTTGTCCGGCCAAGTAGTTAATGCCATCTGCGGTAAATCTACAATAAGTCACGTCAAAAAAAAAAAAGATGAGTAAGGACACTGCTTTTCTTTTTCTAATTGTTCCTTCTTGTACTCTCATCATATCTGCCTTATCCTTTTTACATAAGTTTTGCGGCTTTTTGCTGCTGGGAACGTTACCAAAGTGGGAATATTGCCGTGAACAGCACACCACTGGTCAGGTTGCTTGTCACTAGCAAAGTGATTAAGCTCTCTGACAGGTTAACGAGGTTGTGTGGTTTTAGCATAGCATTGGGGGGAGAAGGTTTAAAAAAAAATAGACAGACCCATAGGTGCACCAACTTCAAGTGAAATAGCAGGGGATGGGGGCACGAAGTATCCTCCACCACGCTGCTCTAATGCGGGTTGATGAAGACGTGTTTTCCGAAGCATGGCCAATCAGGAGAATCTCAAAGGACTTACATAGTGATTTTGACAATGTCCCATTCGGAATCGAACCCGTACCTGAATGTGAACTGTTGTGAAAAAATAATATCCTGTTATTTATTTCCTTAACAAATAATCACTTTGATACCTAAAAATAGCAGCCAATTAACCACACAAATACCGTGCCCATTAAAGACATACAAATAAGTTCAAAACCATTCATACAGCGATCATTAAAATGTAAACATGCGAAAGAAATCCTCTGCTAATTGATCCCTCGCTGAGGTAGGGCATTCAAAAACGTATTGTCCGTGAAAAGAGCGTAAAAAGCGCAAAAAATAATCCGTATGGTAAGAGAGCCCCGGTATACAGGCACGAATGTGGCAACACTGACGTTTCTATTCACGTTTCTGTTACCTTAACATCATTACGGTTTACTGGTGCATAAAAATAATTGATATACAACTTTTTAAATTTATTTTAAGCACTTAATGGCCCCGATTCCTGCAGACACCTCCTAATTTTATTTTAAGTTATACTCGTCTTTCTTATCCGCGCGAAAGGAAAGGGACGGAAGATTGACAACTGTTAATATTAAATTGATTGAATCACCCCGAGCAAATAAAATAGGCATCTCGCTGGTATGCAGCCCGTGACGTGTGCTGTCAACTTAATTCTGTCGGGTTATTAGCCAATATAAAAATTGGGGAGGGTTTTTAAAATTCCTGCCTAAAATTGACGGTGATCCATAAAATTTATGACTGTCGATTCTCCGTCCCTTTCCTTTACGGCGGATAAAAAAATTACAGGTATAACTTAAAATAAAATTAGACGGTGTCTACAGGAATCAGCACGAATATAGAAGGATAGTTAGAACTGAAAACTCTGCAT
This sequence comes from Pectinophora gossypiella, assembly GCF_024362695.1. Taxonomy (NCBI): domain Eukaryota; kingdom Metazoa; phylum Arthropoda; class Insecta; order Lepidoptera; family Gelechiidae; genus Pectinophora; species Pectinophora gossypiella. The sequence goes on along the minus strand of NC_065414.1, from coordinate 3,555,526 downwards.
TTGTCGCCTCATAAAGAAAATATTTTATTGTGAATATTCTTCGTTTTTCAATGAGAGACTTTTCAGGCGACGTTCCCCAAAAATAATATAGTTGGCGCTGTCCAGATTAAACCTGATAATCACCTATTTTCTCATCACTCGGGTACATAATTCTTCAAAAATACAATGTAATGACAGAAGCATACATAAAAATAATTGTTGCTTGAAATTTGGATCAGAATATGCAAGTATAGAATTATCTTGCTACTTATATTGCTTCTCCTTATTTTGATCAGAGTAATAATGGATGGAAAATTTATTGTGCCTGGGTGTAACAAAAAGAGTCATCATTTATACACAAAAACAAACATAAAAATGCATAATATATGTGTATTATCCATGAAATTAGAAGATTAAACGACGTTAATTTTTTACATCGCCATCTGTATTTTTTTTTTGAGAACATAGCCTGGAATGTTCCTCATTGTCTAATCCATTAAATTAATATTTCAAACAGCCAATCAGAACATTACTAACTTCATAAACTGTCAGCATGGTTTTTTGACGTAAGGGACACCTCACACTGCGCAATACAATAGCTAGAGTGTGGTTCCGTCACAATATGCGTTTTACGGGTGTTGTCACACTTAATTATGTTGGTATTGAACGACGATGAATTATTAGATATACTTAGATCGGATTTTTTGATAAACTCTTTTATTTGGGTCCGGGTTATTTGGCTCATTTCAATGTTAAACTTATAATCACGGAGGAAAAGAAAAGTAAATATTTTAAGTAAGTATATTGTTTGATTTGATTTAAAAATGTTTCATGATCGGTTAAAAAATATTAAAATTTTGCTACCTGCAACAGACCTAATACGACAATAAAAATTTCTATGGTTTTCAGAGGTACATCCATCGCATGATTATCTAAGTAGGTCTAGATACCCTGACAATTATAAAACACGTATGCTAGTCTTGCTTGCTTGACAAGAGCTGCAGGCTTAAAACCCGTCCGAGTCAAACTTTTTAAATTTAATTTTATCTTTTTTTGGTTAATTATATTCATGTTTTATTAAAGTACATTTATATCTATATGTAAATAATAAGACATAAAAAACATGGAAATAAAACAGCAAAGATATATTAATGTCAACAAATAAATTTTTCAAGCTGATCTCTAGAATTATGTACTTGTAAATATTATGTACCTATCTGCAAACCAAATATGGATTAAGTATTTATAATTATTTTTCTAAAAGTACTTAGTATCTACGTACAGAAACATCTGATTTTTTTTATGTCGACAAGCCAAGCCGTGAGCCAAGCCAAATTTTTCGAGGCCTTTAAAATCACCCCTCGCCAATTATGACAACCCTTCATTCCTTAATTCCATAATTGAGGGTTAATCCCGAATCTGCTGTTTATGGTAACACCACGGTTGCTTTACTATGATCGTGGCAAGGGGTTATTGGTTATCGCGATGGCATTTGTTTGACAATAGCGCGGGAATTGCTACCACTGCGCGTCGGCCATTACTGTTAATGAGAAGAGTTGTTATTTTTTTTATGATTGTGATCAAAGTTGAATCAGATTCTTTATTTGCATTGAACATAAAATTGGTGTTACAGGCTTAGGTTATAGTTAGTTCTCTACGTTCCAACTACAAATAGGTATGCAAATATTTAAATAATGTTTAGAATTAAATGTAAAAGCACATATGAAAATTACAGAACAAATAGTCATTTGAGATTAAATTAGATACTTACATAGCAAACTTCAGTAACAATTAGGTCCGTCAAAGTTCCCTCTCGGCTACTAATATTTAGACACGTATTATTTAGGTAGGTACTTAACTGTAGTCGTCATATGAACCCTGTCGGGGATTTTTTGAGGCTCAACACTGAAAACAGAATAAAAATCATTTATTTAACATATATTATTTACCTAATAATCTAATTTTATTTTAAGTCCCACCTGTCATTTTCTTATTCGCCAAAAAGGAAACGGACGAGTAATCGACAGGTTTAAAAAAAAATCAATTTTAGGCAGAAGTTTAATAACCCCTTCCAAAATTTTATATAGGCCAATAACCCGACAGAATTAAGTTGCATATGAGCGAGATGCCTGTTTTATTCCCCCGAGTTATTCATTCATTTTAAAATTAACATTTGTCAATCATCCGTCTCATTCCTTTTCGGCGGATAAGAAAATGACAGGTATATCAACTTAAAATAAAATTAGGATGTGTTTGCAGGATTTGGGGCCATTATTTCCGCTATAAGCTTTAAAACTCCGACGCAATTTGACAGAGAGCAAATTAAAAATAACTTTTGCAATCTCCAGATTATAAAAATAAGGCAACTATAGGTCCAAAACCCGAAGGTTAATCACTTCTTATTAACCCACGTATTTATCTTATTTCATTTTCGATTCTTTTTTTTTTTTGCAAGACTGATATTACCTAAATCTTCAAGATTATCGTGTATATATGTAGCTAAACTCTTAATTATCCGTCCGTATTACAAATGTAACAAAACAACAAATAAAGCTAGATCCACCAATATAAAGCTGAGTATACAACAAAAACATATTTTATAACAATACCCTCATATTTTAATCGAACGAGCGAGGCGCGAACAAATTAATACCGTACACTTGTAATTTCAATCACAAAATTAATTCAGCCATCGGCCGCCTTAAATAAGTGGTGGGTTCCGTCCAATCGATAACTTCAGACGGTTAGAGGGGAGGTGTTTGGGGTAAATAACGTTTTGTAGGCAACCCTATTGGGTGTTGGAACGTCGAGGGGTGGGAACAACCCTAGAGGCGGAGCTTGAAACTACGTAACGGCAAATGTGCAGTACCGTTCTGACGTTCGAACGAATGGTATCAAAAGCGGGCGGTTTGAATATGGAACAGTTTTGAATTGTGACTGTTTTCTTTGCAGTGGTTTTTAAAAGGAGCCCTTTGAGGTAAAGTATAAAAATATTTTAATGAATTATTATTTAAGTGGTTTCGTTGTAGAATTAAAAAAGAATGTTTAGGATAGTTTTAAATACTTAACTTTTTTCTGTTTTTCTTTCACTTAGTGTGGTAACATTTGTACCAAAAAAGAACTATTAATTACGTAACTATCTACTTAATTTCCACATCTACCAAAAATAATACTTAGTAACTTATTTCTTATCTGTTTTGGTATTAAAATTACATTTCATAAACGACATTACTTATATACTTACCTACAATATTTTTCATTACTTTTCTTTTAAGTGATTAAAGTGAAATATGATTAAATATTTACTCCATACTGTACATTCCTCTGTACTATGATTGAAATTACATGAAATTCTAGACAAAACTTGTCTATGCCTAGTTTGGCTCATAAACATATATGGTCACATAAACTTGTACATTGGATCCAAGTAAAGTTAGTTCCAACAAAAAAAAAATTAACTTATGTTTGTAGAGGCTGGAGCCTAAACTAGATTACCCTGTACTAGAGGCTCCAAAAAAATCGGTCAAATGTGAGTTCGACTCGCTCACCGCAGACATACGATATTAAATGTTCATTTCAACTTGATACCTAAACGCGTTCTCGAGAAAAAGATTCTTGACAGACAGACAGACGGACAACAAAGTGATCCTATGAGGGTTCGTTTTTCCTTTTGAGCTTCGGAACCCTAAAAAGCGTATTAAACTGCTTACAGTCATGAGCAATATAATGTACCCGCTTTAGGACTCTGTCGCACTAACATACCTATTTCTCATTTAGTGAGACTTACAGTTCAATTTGTCAAAAAAGTTAATGTGACATGGTACCAAAGTGTATACATATTAATGCTCGTGACCGTACTGGTGTCTGTGGTCGGTGGCCCGTTTGTACCGAGCTTCTTATTTAATATTCACAACTTGATTCCATCAAAAAAAAACACTTCACAGAAATGTACACAGAAAATGCCACCAAGAATTACATTCGAGACAGCAGGACGGATAAGTGTAAGATTTAATTTCTGCTCCCCCTTAAACATAGTCTGTTGTTTAAACAGGTAAGGGGGCTGGGCCCACCGTGGGCTCGTCCTGACCCCCTGGGACCCTATAATTGAAACACAAGCAAGGGACGATTCGCGGCGCATTCATTATTTTCACATTAACTTTCTGTGAATTCGATATGATTTTGTATTGTTAAATTATTTATATTGCAGAGGGTCCCTGAGACAGGTCGTCACTTTTAATAGAAATACACTTTGATGCGCTTCATAGTAATTTAATATGATTGACTTTTCTTGGTGGTATTTGGATGCATCTAAAATAAACTTCATAATCATATTTTTTTGTCTATTTTTTTCAGCCTATTATTTGTTTTTAGTTTAAGCATAGTTTGTTTAAGATTATATTATATTTTTTTATTTTTTTTTCCGCCATAGGTAAACCACATTAGGTAACCTTGTAATGCTTCTTGTGTCTAAAGAAATAAATAAAAATGTTGTATTGTGAAGTAAATAACATAAAATGTAGATAATTGACTAGCTTCCTACGCAAGAAACAAATAAAGTTATTTTTAGAAACGTCGAATTTTCTGACGATACTTTATCCTTGTTTTAATTGAGCAGGTAAAAGAATGTATTGGTTTGTACGTATGTTTTTTTATCGGGTAAGCGCGCTCAGAGCTCCCTACTTTCCCGGCCAAGTACGAATACGAATTACGAATGCCATCCGAGCTAAACCTGTATTAAAATACGTAATATACAACAAAGGAAGTTATAAATAGGCTAGTTTCTAACTAGTCAAATCAGTTATTTTTTACTAAACGTCAAAACACGAAATTGCTATGGAATATACTGGAATATGTATGAAAAAGTACACTGTGACGTAATAGTGAAACGTGATAAAATGTCGGTAAAAAGAAAATGTTTTTCGTTAGTTTAGATCTGTCTTTATTTAGTAATCCGAATTTCATAATTTATCTTGAACAAAGTACACGACCCAAATAATATTCTGTACATTAAAACTATTAAATAAATTCCTTTGGAAGTAATTTTTATTGTACTTATCTTCTGGAATCTCATTTGCTTCATTCTCAAGAATACTCAAGAATTGACGTTCAGAGTAACTTTGAATCGGAAAGTCGAGCGCTGTCTATTTTAAACTTTCAATCTTTCCTTTATTGGAATAAGATTGAAAGAGATTGCGTTTACAAAGCGTCTTTGTGGATTGTTTGTTGATTGTACTTTCAGAACTGAGTTATTGGAACTCGATTGGTTGCCGACATGCTTGTCAATACGACCGTTGATTGGTTCGAATGAAAATAGGACAGGAGAAATTGAAAATTTGTAATAGGCTCCGATTTTGCTTTTCATTGGTTCATTTAGTTTTGAAACTTATATATTATCTAATAAAAATCACGATTGCGCCGCGGTTGCGCCACCAATGAAATGCATGCAGTTCAAATCAAGAGTTCTTTATTACATATATAACACAATATTTATTTATTTATAAAGGATAACCAACGTGTTACATGACGGTTTTTGATAGATTGACAGTAGTTTTTATAAGTACTAAAACTATGTTACATAACACACTCACAATTACACAAGAACTACTACTATTACTACTATTAGTATATTTGATTTGATTTGATTTGAACTACTTATAGCGGCATAGGCAGTTGAATAAGGGATATCTCACTTGGGTACGCAACCAACTTGTTACCGGTAACCGAATCACGAATAATTTCTCACTCGCGGCGCAACCATAGTGTCCTAACGAGTAGCTATGCAAACCGGGATACTAACTTGGCTTACTTATTTTTTTAATAGCTTTTTCTTCGTTACACAATACTAAATTCGAGATGTCCTTAGAAAAGGTTTTGGCACGATCTACTCTAAACCGGCGTGCGTGTATGAAACGATTGATGAATGTGGAGGAAGCAAGAGAAGTGTGCATAGTCTCTGCTTACCCCGTCGGGAAATAGGCGTGAGTTTATGTATGTATACGGTACCGGTCTACTCATTTTAGATAATCTTCACAAGTTATAATAAAAAAAGTCATTCCCCCCGTCTTGAGGGGCAAACTTAATAAAGGCTGAGTTCCGTCGAGCAATTCTCATCAAATCAGTTTGGCAGATGTCATTTCGGAGGCGGTAGTCATTCAATTACTTTTATAAGAAAATTTGTAAGTAAATTCTTAGGATATTTGCATGTATATGCGATGGGAAGACCGCTTATTTAAACTTTTTTGTTTTAGGGAGATTTTTGACGGTATTTGCTTACACAGTTGCGTATATTTGCTTATAGTTACTTACATACTTTTACATTCATATGTTATCGCCCATATTAAGGTAGGCAGAAACTTCTTGCAAATAACTTATTCTGCCAATAGGTTTTATCCAAAAATAATCAAAAAATCAAAACAGTATTCCATCTACGTCGCGTAGCGCACTCGTTACGTTGCGTAGCGAAACCGTTACGTCCCGTAGCAAAGGCGCGAAGTCTTAGATGATCGACTTACAAATCATTATAACATAAACAGCCTATATACGTCCCACTACTGGGCACACACGTCCCCTCAATTTACCGGAGGGGGTATGGAGCATACTCTATCACGCGGAGGTGTCTTTTTACGGCTAATAGCCGGGACCAACGGCTTAACGTGCCCTCCGAAGGAATCACACGTCACGTCATTATAACAAATGAAGATAAAACACTCATAGACCCATAGACTTACAATTTTTCGCCCTTAATGATGGACCAGACCAGAGGGTGGGTTAGTTAGGAATTCAATTGTGAGAAAAATGTACCGGCTGATGCTGCGTCAATACCCTTTGTGAACAAGACAAAAGTTACGTTTAAAATTAAATTTAGTACCTACGCCGACAGCCGACGGGTGAAAATGCTTCGGAAAAAGTGAAACGGGAATTCGTAGTTTTTTGAAAAAGACATTTTTGATGTCTGCTAAGTAGTAGATACTGATACTCAGCAGGCAAATTAGCTAAGGCCTGGTGCCTACCACGCAGGTTTCTTTCTCTCTCTTTGGTGGCTACCTCACCAGGCTAAGTAGTAGATACTAAACTAATACTTAGTAACTTAGGGCCCTATCTCACTTGAACACACCACCACCAAGCCTTAGCTAAGTTGCGTTTATGATAATCGACATTTTCTTTTATTTTTTCTTTTAACGTGACTTATTGTAGATTTGCCGCATATGGATTTAACCATTTGGCTGGACAAATGGGGCGCAAATTTGCATGAATATCATTTTCGATTGTCATAATCTTGCAACTTGGCTAAGACCCTTGGTCTTGTTGGTTGGGTAATAGGCTATATAGTTTCCAACTAGTCAAATCAGTTACTTTTTACTAAACGTCAAAACACGAAATTACTATGGAATTATATGAAAAAGCATATTTTGTGTGACGTCATAGAAAACGTGATAAAATATCGGACTTATTATTACGTTTTTATTGATAAAAAATCATAAATAAGTTAATTAAATAGAAAAAAGAAAATTTTTTTCGTTAGTTTTAGATCTGTCTTTAATTATTAATAAGAATTTTATAATTTATCTTGAACCTAGTGCGTCTCAATTGTACGTTACTGATGTAAAAAAAGTGTTAGATAATTTAAACAAAAAGAGATAGAAGGCAAAAAGTAAATACTAAAAGTCTCGTTGAAAAGAAACAATTCTAAAATGGCTGCCAAACGTATTTGAAGCTGAAAACCCTAATACAAAGCGCTCCCATCTTCTGTACAGCAGACAGGTCGACAGGGGCCATCATTAAATATTAATCGTCGAATTAACTCCCGTGTCTTCACTCGTCGACTGAGTCGACTCCAATTAAGCGAACAAAGTCAGGGTAAATAACAGGGTTCGCGAATTAATTTTGTAGTCAAAGCTTTGCAAATGGAAATCTAGTTTGTTTAAAGGTTCGCCCGGGGCACATTGTTCGGATTACGATGAAATATGTTTAGGTAATGTTTAATAATAAAATAATTTGGATTGGTGACGGTTTAATGAGGTATTCTTCTATCGTGTGGGTTGTGAGGTAGTTTATCAACCCCATCAACCCTAGTGTCAGGATTACTATTGAGCCGCCAAACACCCCAGACATGGCTCATGTAACGACTACTAACTTACCCGGGATAACCGGGACCAACGTAGTTGTTCGTAGGTGTTAGTTGCTCATATCGTTAAACGCTTTGTGTTCATTGATCTGACCAAACTACATCATGATGTGGCCAAAGTGTGATATATCATGAAATATGCCAATTTCATGAAATGATCAATTCTAAGATCTGGCCACAACATAATCATTATTAGGATCGTTTTTGGGCTTTGGTGGGTCAATAGGAACGCTGACACAAATATATCAATAAAAAATATTGAATATTGCTATTTGACATTTGTGTGTATTGCGCACTTACTTTTCTATATGAAAATGTCAAATTGCAATATTGCTCTCTTAGATTAATTGCTTCGATGTGGTGGTAACCCCCTGTTCCGTCGTTCTTATTCTCTCGTGGTGGCTGTGAGATCAATGATCGAACACATCAGCCCTGGGGTCAGGGTTATTATTGAACCACCAATAGACCATAACATGTCTCATGTTTCGGTGTGAAGAGCTATGTCTTAAACAGGGAGTCATGTTAAAGACAAGTTACCCACAAGCAGTCACTGTAGTTCTGTAGTACAGTCATGAGCAATATAATGTACCCACTTTAGGACTCTGTCGCACTAACATATTTGACATTTAGTTAGACTTACAGTTCCATTTGTCAAAAAAGTTAATGTGACATGGTACCAAAGTGTATACATATTAATGCTCGTAACCGTACACCGGCTTGCTTCAATCGGAGAGAGCAGGTTCGAACTCCGGTACTGGACTTGCACCAATGAGTTATTAATTTATCATAAGTGCAGTTTTCACTTACACAGTTGACTGCGATACGACTCCACCACCTGTCACGTTGGTCACAGGAACAGGAACCTCAACAGGAAGCTTGGTGCGGTGTGGGTACTTAGTTCATATATAAATAAACTTACGCCTATTTCCCAACGGGGTAAGCAGAGGCTATGGAATTCAATTTGTTTCGATCCTGACACACTTCTTTTGTTTCCTCCATCTTCATCAATCGTTTCATACTCGCACGCCGGTTCAGAGTAGATCGTACTGAACCTTTTCTAAGGACATTTTAATTTAGACTTGAGATGTAGTCGCGAGCTTATGTACTCACAAGCTGATTTTTTTTCATAAGGGTAATAGTTCTCCGTTTCATACTTCACTACACGGACATACTTCACTTCACTACACAGTGAGGACTCCACCGTTCACTATTCTAAACAAATCGGTGATATGCCAACAGTACCCCACAAGCGATCGTATTGACAACATGTTGTGCACTTCTGCGGATAATCCGTAACTAAAGGGGACACTCGACGCTTTGTGTGCCTCAAGTGTAGGGGACTGTGGGGTGCCTCTAATTTTGAGTGTTTACTGGACAATTTTCGTAAACATCTAAAATGCAATTCAATTTTTTACTATTTGCTACAGAAATGCGATGTTAGGATCTGCCTTGTCATTTTAATGTTTCTATTTTATTTAATAAAATTTGATCTAGATGAGTTTCTTTTTAATATCAAGTAGCAATATCAGCCAGGTCTGCATTACAACCGCGCCGCGGTATTGAGCGTTTCGACCATCTGTGGCGGTTCAAGAAAACAACAGCTTCATAATGCACTAAAAGGCGAAATTCACAGAACGGTCACTAAATTACTTCAATGGGTACTAGATGTTATCTTTACTTTTATTTATAAAATATTTAATCACATTTATGTTAAGTACAATGTCGCATTGGGTATAGTACAGATAGTGTAATAGAATTATATAAATATATTATAGAAAACTTGTCCAAAAAGCAAAAAATCATGGTGTCCCAACTAAAATCCTATTCGTTCCTTAGGCAAGTGTTCCTCTGAGATTCACTCGGTCTTTGTAGGAGCAATACTATTTAATACACAGCTATATAGTTAAACTGTATGACTTGGTTTGTGCTTGATGTTTGTTCCATAGTTTATGTAGCAGGTGCACACATAAACTTAAAGCACATAATCTGCAGGAAGACAGAGAATACACACATAAAGCCAAGTTCGTTATGCCAGTGGGTAATCCATACTTCCGCACTTATAAATGCGAAAGTAACTCTGTCTGTCTGTTACCGCTTCACATTTAAAGCTACTGAACTGATTTAGATTAAATTTGGTACGGAGATAGTTGAAGACTTAGGGAAGTACATAGAATATTTTTTTATTTTCAAGCCGTTAAAAAATATTTTTTTATTTTTACTAAGGTGACTTTGGGGAAGACCGGCATACTGTTGTAAAATTAGAGTTTGGTTGGATTTATTTATTTTTCTTATACTTTTGATGGGTTTGCTCTTGGCTCCAGACTTGCCCGCAACATCGCCCAGAAGGTACCTTAAAATGATATTTTAATATGTAGAGCAAGTCATGTGATCGAATATGACAGACAAATTACTTGGTTATAATATTTTACAAGTCTAAAAATGATATAAAGCGCGTGAATCTTTCATAAGCGCCAAAACAAAAAGTTATTTCCAGTACAAATAAAGAGTAAAGAAAAATAAAATAAAATAAAGAGCAATAAAGAGCTTTTGTATTGTATTGTATTGTTAATACAAAAGTTTTTAGCCCAGACGGTCTGCCTCACATTGACCTTAATGTATAAAGTGCGTGAATCTTTAAAAGTGACTTCATCTTCGTCTTATCATCAAGCTTTGTATTAATTAATAACTAAGATAAATGCGAAAATTGATGTCTTTATTGTGTCAAAACCCTAGTTACACACATGTTTTGAACCACCTGTAATTCATAACCCAGTGGTCCGTACCTAACGCGACCTCTCAAAAAAACAATCATAATAATCCTTGCAACCGTGCAAAAACGCAGCAGATTCACCTAAAAACGATTAGTTCCGATACAAGTGCCACACATGTGCTGTCCCCTGGGGTTACTTGCCCCACACTTGCCCCTGCTAGCCCCGAACTTGCCCCAAAGTATCGCCACCATATGGCCTCATCTTGGATTAATTACTAGCAAGTTTTATAAAATACATTGTTCGCGAATTCGACTGTTGACAGCTGAACCGTGAAATTGCGAATGTGATTAATATCTCGAAAGTATGTCTAGTCTTGTTGCATCATACTGAATAATTTGGTGTTGTTGTAAAAAAAATGAGGGGTGAGTAAACCCCGGATGTAATGGTTGTCTCACAATCGTTTTCCAAAGTGCATCTTTTACTTTCCTAATTATGAAGGTTTTATAAATAGACTAATACATTTTTTTGAATAATGAAGTGTGAATAAAAATTGGCCTGTTTTGTTATTATTTTTGTTTTAGTATATATTTTGTAGTGAGCCTAGGTTTTTTTTTCAGAAAACACTTTTAAATACTACGACTTGTAATAAAATAGGTATTAAATTCTCTACTCTATAGAAAGTCTCAATTATTTAATACAATATTTCCTAAATTACACCATTTTGGGCCATTAAACGAATAATGTAAGCGATACAAACTAATTTATTCACAAAATCACCACAAAATGGGGCAAATCACGCCCTTCGAAAGTACCATATGCAATCGTTACCGTAATGTGATGTCGTTTGTTAATCAATTATGTTGGCGGGTGCCGTCATTTCTCGACCCACTGTGCAGGGGACGAAAATTGACTAATCATATCCCATAGGAAAAAAATGGCGAATTAAAATATATATTTTTTTTTGTAGAAAAAATATCAAGAAGAAGGTGAGGGTAGTCATTAGATTTTCTTTTATTATGTTCTTGTTTTTTTTGTATAGTTTTTTATTGTTTCGGCTTTCTTCACACAAGCGTTTATATCAGCGGAGCGATAACTAACTGTTATACATTGATCGCCTGGACCGCTGAGTGCCCAATGCTGTGCGAATATGAGAATAATCCTGCCCGTGGCGCCCACGCTGCTATTTCGTTAGCGTGAAAGCAGCTAAAAGTCTTCAAGTGGATTGTTTATTTTACTTCCCAAATTTTCAAAAAAATATATTTAATACTTATTTAACTTTCTTTTTGACCATTTAACTTACCTTTTTTTAAAAAAATATTCCAGTCTATGTACTTGTTCATTTCTAAAATAATCTTAGTTTGAAAATAGGGACAACTTAGTTATTTTCTACTGTACCTTAAAAATCTATTAATCCATGTTGATTCATCTTCATTCTTCCGCTACCCTCTTGTTGTCTTATTTTAAAGGGTCTGTTACCAACCCTATGTTGATTTTTAACATTAGGGTTGGTAAACATTTAAAGTGGTGATTTATCACTTTACAGCGGTGACATATTTTGTTACATTTAAACGATTCGTTATGGTGTCTTTATTGTAAAAATAAGAGTTCATTTAATATTGAGCCTTTTGTTGTTTAATAATAAAATTGTTTTAGGTAATTTTGTATTGTTTGTTAATGTGTAATTGAAGAATTGCCTTGTTGTTTTTCAGTTTAAAAATATCTTACATTTTGTCATAGTCTGACGATTTAATAGTATACTTACTACTTATGACTTTGATGTTTTAGTGTAAGGTACAATTACGAAAATTGTTATGGAAGAGCGGAGTCACCTAATACAAGCTTATCTTTTCTGAAAAGCCAGTCAAAACTATGTACCAAAAGATAATGCAATAAACTTTTTTAAAATTATTATTTTATGTTGGCAACACCAATAACATACTGCATATTATTCTACAGTATTATTTAAACTAGAACTCGATACAAAAGGGTATATGAATCTCAGTACCGATAACGACTTCCTACAGGAGGAATTCGCCCGACGGCTGGGGGCGAGATTCACATTACCGCCCCCAACAACGCCAATTGATATTCGATACACCGAGTTCACACGCAAACTGGCTATTTGTGCAAATGATCCTTTGTCACATTGTATTTGCAGAAACGATCACTTTTGCCGCAAATTGTTTCCACTTTTGCCCTAATTATTTTGTGCGTCGAACCACTGTGCGCGTTATGGCGCGGTAAATGTAGTCATTATTGTTAATGCTGTTTAATGTATTGTTATATTGGATTAAACTTAAATGTTTTCCTTATCATAAATTAGTATCTTTTGAGAAGTCATGCTTTATATAAAGTACTTAGATCGTTTCTTTATCAAAAAATAAAACAAAAATGTGTTTATTATCAGAAATAATATAAAAATATTATAATAATATTTAGTTATGTGACTTAAATGCCGCCGCAAATGGCATAAACTACTTGGTTCGTGCGCTCCCTATTCGTCGAATCCCGTCGGAAAACACAAAAATATCAAAGTGAAAAAATTAAGTTGTCTTTCCTTTACATACATACATACATAAACTCACGCCCGTAATCCCAAATGGGGTGGGCAGAGCCACAAGTAATCAAAGACAACTTGCAGCCACTGTTGATACGAAGTCCTAAGATGGATATGATGAACCTTATGGTGATAAGGGATCAGCCTATCGCCCATAACATTAGTCCATCATGTTAGAGGACGCAATCCCTCTGTCGGTTTTTACGACATGCCCGGGAAGACAAGCAGCTGAACGACACGTCTTTCCTTTACTTGGTTTAAATCATAATTGACTAATTATGGTGTATTTTCTTCACAGAATGGAAGCTACGAACCTGGCTATGTCACCACGGGAGACCCTCAAACCACGAACTGAACACAAAGCTCTACAACTCAACAGTAAACCGAATCAGGTAAAAATGAATCTTTATTATCATTATGTAGGTTCATGAACTGATCACATTTAATTTGAGAATATTTCATTCAGCTTTTATTCCTACACCGTGTCTTTCCTTAAATTCAAATTCAAATTCAAAAATATGTTTATTCAGTAGGTAACATAGTTGCACTTTGAATCGTCAATTTTTACATAACGAACGTCTCATCCGCCTAAAACTACTGCAGCTTCTCACAACCTTTATAGCCGGGGAAAAGGAGCTGCAAGAAAAACCTCGGTACAGGGCCCTAGACGTTCTTTAAAAAAATAAAAATACTTAAACATAAAAGTACGTATATTAACAAGTTTTTCAATGTATTTATCTATTTATGTTTCCTTAAACACGGTCGAGTTTCGATCTGTGTCTTGATTGACTTTAACAACATTATCTTCAATTGATTTACATAATATGACATAACAAAACACAAATTTTACTTATTTAATTAAATATCTGCAAAAAAATTTAGAAAAGGAAGGATTTTTTTATTAATGTACAAAAGTTAACACTTTTTCTTCTTTTATCGTTGGTAATTCACCTGCTGCCTGCAGCACGTTATGCCGTTGGTCCCGGCTATTCGCCGTAGAAACACCTCCACCAACCCGCAGTGGAGCAGCGTGGTGGAGTATGCTCCATACCCTCTCCGGTTGATTGAGGGGAGGCCTGTGCCCAACAGTGGGACGTATATAAGCTGTTTATGTTGATGTTTCGGGATGTTGACGGGATGGGGAGAAAATATTTTTATTAAGTATTTGTTTTTTTTCTTTCCGTCAGGTTGGCACTGTCCTCCTCTATGGTGTACCAATCGTCTCGCTCGTGATAGAGGGAGTAGAGAGACTCTGTCTCGCTCAGATCTCCAACACTCTTCTGAAGCAGTTCTCTTACAACGAGATTCATAATAGAAGAGTGGCTTTAGGCATTACCTGTGTGCAATGTACTCCCGTGCAGTTAGAGATACTGAGGAGAGCTGGCGCCATGCCTGTGTCTTCGAGGAGATGTGGTGAGTTAATGGTGCTAATTCCTGTAAATACCATCTAATTTTATTTTAAGTTATATCTGTCATTTTCTTATCCGCCGACAAGGAAAGGGGCGGGTAATCGACAAGCATAAAATTTATGGAACTCGCGTCAATTTTAAGCACAAATCTAAAATAACCGTCTAAAAATTTTACATTGGCCAATAACCCGACAGAATTAAGTTGACAGCACACTTCAAACGGTTTGCATACCAGCGAGATACGTTTTTGATTCGCCCGGGTTACTCATTAATTTACTCATTCTTCCTAAAATTAAGAGCTGTCAATCATCCGTCCCTTTCCTTTTCGGTGGATAAGAAAATGACAGGTATAACTTAAAGTAAAATTAGGAGGTGTCTGCAGGAATCGGGGCCAATGTTTTTATTCCGACAACTATTTACTCCAGGATAGCCCTGGTCAAGAATTACTTTTAAGGGCACGACTGACGTTTTACTGACGGGTTCGAATGCGAGTTACAATTCGCGCGACGCACCGCAAACTAAATCTTTGCTGAATATTGACTTAATTTTAAAGTACCTGCACTTCCCTCGGCTCGGTAGTAGATACTTAGATGTTTACAAGGGACTTATTTAATACAATTATCAATCCATGATCGCTTTGTTCGGAGCACGCGTGATTTAACATCCTAGTCTCACGGGTTCGAATCCTGGTTTGGGCTCTGAACCACTGAACTCAACTCAATGAGTTTCAATTTATGTTTGGATTATTTATAATGATATCACGTGGTTTCCAGTATTTCTGCCCGGTTAACAGCAACTAGCAACGAGGTCGCTTCCGTGATGCTGTGTTACTTTTTTACTTTAGTATGTGACTTAGTACAGGTTAAAGATAAATTTCTTGAAGGTGAAGGAAAGGAACATCTTGAGGAAACCCACATTCCCGAAAAATGCATTTCGGAGGGATGTGACCTAATCTTTATTAGACTGGTTTTCCTATCGCGAATTGGAAGGTCAGATAGGCAGTCACTTCTGTAAAAAACCTGTCAAATCTTCAGGTTAGGTATGTGGACTCTGTGAAGAACTGGATAAGGCTAGAGATATGATGATTTTTTCCATTATCTCATCATACATTGTTTTAAGTTTACGCGGTTATTATCATAATTAATTTAAAACACATAATAACGGGTTCTTACCGCGTTTAAATCAGGGATATGAGACTCCCGAAATTTCGACACTGTTGCAAGACACTCAGCACACTCACACAGTACAGTGTCGAAATATCGGGAGTCTCATATCCCTGATTTAAACGCGGTAAGAACCCGTTATTATGTGTTTTAATTATTACCTGACAGAGGGCAGCAGTAACTGTCAGTACTATTCAGAGGCGGAAGACAGGAGTCCTAGTATGGCTTTGCAATAGACTACTCTGGGCGCCATCCCACTTGCGTCAGACAGAGTACTGCGGGGCGAAAGGCAAGAGGGAAACTACTGCCCTATTTTTCCATAAAAAAGTAGCATGGAAAATGCTGCACCGACAAGAGGGTGGCTCTTAAATTGATGATGAGGAATTATTATCTCATCATGATATAATAAAGTAAGTCATAAAGTGTATTTGTATTGTAAGTGTATTTGATGTCATGAATAGGTATGATAACGCGCCGGGAAGCGGAGCGGCTGTGCAAGTCATTCCTGGGGGACAACGCGCCGCCGCGGCTACCTGATGACTTCGCGTTTGCCGTGCATCATGAGTGCGCCTGGGGCTGCCGTGGGGCTTTCCTGCCGGCCAGGTAAGACAGCATTTTACACAGTTACTACTATTAAACAGTCCTTTCTACTGTCCTTTTTTTGGTAAGGACTTTTCAGGCTTCAATCACCTGATTGTCTGAAAAAGTAAGATGATTCCGTGCTTCGGAGGGCACGTTAAAGCTGTTGGTCCCGGCTATTAGCCGTAAAAACACCTTCTCCAACCCGCAGTGGAGCAGCGTGGTGGAGAATGCGCCATATCCCCTTCCGGTTGATTGAGGGGAAAACTATGCCCAGCAGTGGAACGTATATAGTAAGAATTAGGCCTGTCAAAGTATGTCAACTAGTGTTGTGACGTTCATTAGCATAGTGATGTATCAGTCGATATTAGGTCGATCGATTTTTTTCTATCTAACACTACTTACTGATGTAAGTTACTGACGAAGTCCTTACAAGAGTCATGTCAGGGACTTTTCACGGCTCAATAATAACCCTGGGTTGATGTTTGTTCCACCCCATAACTTACACGATAGAAGAAGAAGATTACATATTACCGTGGTAATTTCAGGTCAAAATTTGTGGTCTTAATTTATACCCACTATAATTTTGGTTATAAGAAATCGTGGTTTTGTTGAAGAAAACTAGAATGAGATTTCTCCAAAATGCGTTTGCGTGGTTTTTGGTATGTGACGATAATAAGTAATTTTTAGATTTTCGTACCTCAAAAGGGAAAAAACAAAACCCTTATCAGTTCAATGAGGGAATTATCTCACTACGACAACATGGTGGCGCGACCATGTATACGTAGTTGTATAAACACTGCCTCACTTCACGTCTCTCAACAGGACATCTGTCAATTATTTACACTATGTACAGTCACGAGTACTAATATGTATACACTTTGCAACCATGTCACATTAACTTTTCTGACTACTTAATTAAACCATAAGCCTCATTAAATGTCAAATATGATAGTGCGACAGGGTTCTAAAGTGGGTACATGATATAGCTCATGACTGTACTATGATGTTCTAGTTAGATATATCCCTAAGTTGCCTCCCTCTTCTTCTGTCAAGACACCTTCTTCCTTTTCAACAGGTACAATTCATCCCGAGCGAAATGCATTAAGTGCGCGTACTGCGGTCTGTTCTTCTCCCCAAACAAGTTCATATTCCACTCGCACCGTGTCGGTCCTGGTGACAAATACGTACAACCTGATGCAGCCAACTTCAACTCCTGGAGGCGGCACATGAAGCTCAGTGGGACGCCTCCGGATGAGGTAGTCCACGCGTGGGAAGACGTCAAAGCTATGTTCAATGGAGGTACCAGGAAGAGGATGCTGTCTGCTGCTCGGTAAGGATTTTTTTTTATATGACTTATTGTTGCCCTGGATCGGGAGGAGTGGCAGAAAGAGAGAGAGAGACCTGCAGTGATTTTTTTCTGACTCAGATGGAACTTGAACCCGCAGCTCTTGTCAAGCCGGGACAAGCGTGTTAATCATTACAACACCGGGTCCTCCACCTGTCCATGCGAAATTCTTTCGATCTTTATACATACGATGATACATGGACACGATGGACAGGTGGAGAACCCGAGAGACAAGAGCTGCGGGTTCAAGTCCGTCCAAGACAGATTCATTTTCGATTTAAAAATATCATAATGTCCTCCAAACCGTATCTGGTGACGGCAACTACTGAATATCCCGGGTCGTTGTTGTGGTGGGTTCTGATGTAGCTGGCGATACCGAACTTCGACTTGAAGGTCCGGTCACATGGCACACGATAAAGCTGGCCTGACGACTTGAGTGTGTAGTTATAAAGGCTAATTCTATCACTACCTTATAAGACCCGACGTTCAACTTCTCTTTAATCTGTTCCTTGTAAGCTCTTCTTGGTCTTATCCTTCCTCTCTTTCCTTGTAGCTTCCCTTCTATGATGTTTTTAATAAATTCGTCGTGACTTAAAAGGGTATGGGATATTAATTTGTCAGTTTTAGTATATGAAACATTTTAGAAACAACCCCAACTGCCGTGTTTTTTTCCTATTCATTACGAAAGCGTTAGTACTTTCAAGAACATTATGGAGACTTTGAAAATAACATTGACGTAAGTTAGCAGATGCCTTTAGTCTCTAGCACTGTTGCCATCAAACGACCTCCGTGGTCTAGTGGTTGAGCGTTGGCCTCACGATCCGGAGATCCCGGGTTCGAATCCCTGTGGGGACGTACCACAAAAATTACTTTGTGATCCCTAGTTTGGTAAGGACATTACAGGCTGATCACCTGATTGTCCAAAAGTAAGATGATCCGTGCTTCGGATGGCACGTTAAGCCGTTGGTCCCGGTTACTACTTACTGATGTAAGTATGTAATCGTTACATGAGCCATGTCAGGGCCTTTGGCGGCTCAATAGTAACCCTGACACCAGGGTTGATGAGGTTGGTAATCCACTTCACAACCCACACGATAGAAGAAAACTGTTGCCACAAATTTCAGAACCTTAAGAACACCAGCAACATATTTCAGTAGACATGTGATGATAATAATGCTAAAAATACTTAATTACATAAAAAAATCGTTCCACAAAGTTCAGCCTAAAATTGTGCCACAGAAGAGTCCCATTCCGCAGGCCAGAGCCTGAAGTGGTGGAGGCTAAGCGGGCCGCTGCGAGCCCCCCGGGGGCCCACGCTCCGGTCCCCCGCCTGGCCGACTACGTGTGGGGGGCTCGACTGCCCCTGCCGTATGCTATACCCTGGTTGAAGCCTACGCTTTGGACGCCAGGTGAGTTTAGGTTGTAGGAGTGGTTACATGCAGTGATGGGCCCGGGAATATTTCCATATTCAAATATATTTTTTGCCACTGTTTTATGTACACGAGACGTCAAAATATAATTAAAATGAAAGTCTTACAATATAAACAAGGGTTTCGTTTTTGGCCATTTGGCTACGGAACTCTAAAAACGGTAACTAAGTATGTGATTAATTGAATATACTGTTTAAGTATCTATAATAATTGTAATTATGACTTATTGGCTGTCGTTTAGGGCTAATTTTCTGTAAACCGCATGGTTTATTTTTAACAAATAAATAATGAAAATCATACGAAATCCATGTACTTAGTACTCGTATATATACCTATCGAAAGAACAATGGCGAGCGCCCATACAAGTTTTTATTTAAGTCCAAATTACAGCGTCTATTCATCAAAAATATCTAAAATGAGTCTATATGTGTCTATACGTGATAATTAATTACCTATTTTCTCATTAGGTACTTGGGTCTACGAATAAATTAGACTTGGGCACATAATTTGTCAAAAATACAATGTAATGACAAGCATGTATAAAATAATAATTGTTGCTTGATATTTGGATCACATGTATAGAAATATGTTACTTACTACCTATATTGCTTCTCTTTATTTTGATCCGAATAATAATGGGTGGAAGATGTTTTTTTTTGTTTTGACGTGACTTATTGTAGATTTGCCGCAGATGGCATTAACTACTTGGCCGGACAAATGGGGAGAGCTGAAGGCTCTCACCCGGTACAACGTTTAAGACAACAGGCCTGAGGGTGCCCAGTTGGGCGCGAACCTCGGCTCAGGGCGTCGTCTGAGAGGACGGTGGAAGATGTAATTATGCCTGGGTGTATTAAAAAGGGTCATCATTTATACCATAGTCTATTGTCCATGAAATTGAAGGTTAAACGAAGGAAAATCTTTACAGCGCCATCTATGTTGTTCTTGAGGGACCTGGCCTGGAAAGTTCATGGTTGTGTGTTGTACAGGGGCGCTAACAGCGTTGAGTTCTGTGGGCGCGATGGAGGAGCCGCGCGCGTTCCGACCTGTGCGTCGCCTCGACTCGCCGCAACTTTCGCCTGTCATGACGTCATCGCGATCGCCTACCAGGTAACGGATAAAGATGCAAAAAAATATATATTTATTTTTTAATATTTTTTTCATATTTCTTTTTAAACTTATTTTTTTTTAAGTAAGTATTCTTTTTATTTTATTTTTGTATTCTTATTATTCTTCTTTTTAAACTAGTATGTATTTACTCGTTTGCACATTTAAGTTAGTGCATGGTTCATGCAACTTTGTTTGGTACTGTTTTTTATTTTTAATTTCGGTTCAATAGATAATTCAATCTATTATGATACCTATCCTGTTATTGGCTAATACACTATGTAATTTAGCTACTTATTACTTGTAAAATTGCTGTCGGATATCTTGAGTAAACATAAACTCACGACTATAACCCGTATTAATTAGTAACTCAGAATCATGACCTGAAGAATCATCCCCCTCAGCATTCGGTACCGTGGCATTAACATCCTGTATAATCAAAATATGATCTAAATGTTGGCCAGATGTAATGATCTTGATTACATTACTACATTGCACTGCTATTTTTTAATTTATTTCTATAAATTTTCTAAAATATTTATATTTTATTTTTATTGTTCACTATGCATGCTGTGACAACTTGTAATTGAGCTACTACAACTTACAAGTGCAGAGTGTAGCTTGTAAGTTGCCCGTAATACATAAAAAAAAAAATCTATAGATCACCAACAACTGCTTCACCGCGGCGATCGCCCCGCTCTCCGCTCCGCTCGCCGGCCCGCTCTCCGCTCCGCTCCTCGCCCGCTCGCTCCACTAAAAGCGATCGAGATAGCGACGAGAGCGTCGATATAGAGACTACAGAGGAAGACCAGCCTAAGGATATGGTAAGTTTTTGTTACACAACGTTTAAATTGTATTTATCAGATTAGTCAAGTAAATGTCATCCGAGAAAAATGGAATAGTAACGTTAAAAACATTTAATTAATTAAAAAAATAAATAAACCGACTTTATTTGCTTAATAAAAAGCTAAGTAACTTAAAACTTGTTATATGAGACATACCATTTAGCGCTCAAAGCTTTTAAGTACAAATCTTCATAATTTTAGCACATTTTGCTGGAACCTACGAATAAATAAGCTGGAACCTCCGGATCGTGAGCCCAACGCTCAATCTCTGGACCACAGAGGCCATTATAGGTGTGGGTAATAAGGAGTACATACGGCCCAACAAGAAGTAAACAGTTGAATTACCGTCGCAAGTAATCCAAACAAAACCACTTTAGCTCAAACCGCCGCTGAACACAAAGACGTTTTGAAACATAAAAAAAAAACTAATCGACGATTACTCGGACTGTGATTGGAAAAATTTCCTCTTCCAACTTTCCAAATTGGATTCAAGTCAGCTCGGTTTCTTCCCAATACTAGATAATACGATAGACGGACCCCCAGGTATTGCATCTTTGAGAAATGCTTAGGAAAGGCTTAAGTACGTAATAGCATTTATTGACTGCTGTGATTATGCTATTGACGGGAGTATTACGTGTTCAGAGCTTTGGGAAAATACCTCAGACGATAAGGAACTTGTGGTTGTTAAGAAGGTATTTATGATTGCAATGAAATACTTCCGATTTCTATTGGTTAATGTAACACAGAGTGATGTTCATTTCTGTTTATTGACAATGAAATGTTTTATACAAACCGAAAATTTCCTAAGGAAGAAACATAACTGCATGCCAATGGTTTGAAGTAAATCAACACGACTTCTCTTTCAATTAGATTCCTATAACACCATTCCAAAGACCCCAAAACTGTATAAAGATCAGACTTTAAAAAAAACGCCCATGACCTAAACCTCAAACCGAACTTGAGTAATTAATGCATTGATTAATTTAATTCAGTTCCAAACATTTGCCATTTAAGTTCGCGCCACGTCGCTCCAAATCCCTCGGGAAACTGACGCCATTTTCTCATGGCAATTTGTCACAAAATGGCGGCCGGTCGCTTTGGCACGTCGTAAAGTCTGTAATTACTGTCGGAACGAATTTAAATGGACTTCATTTCGGTTTTAAATAAGAGAAAATGTTTAATTTAGTACCGATCGGTTTCAGAGGACCAATTAATTGGGGATTTTCTGTTTTGTGTCGTTTTGTCGCTTCACTGTGATCGTGTTTGCAGCAGTTTGTTTCTAACTGACCATTGAATAAGCGAAGTGTTTTTACGAAAAGTTGATTGCATAGACATTCGAAGAGTTTATTTATTCCATACAATTAAACGGACGTTCACTTAGCTCAAGGAATGATACCGACAATAGGAAGTTACGTCGAAAAGTTTGTCTTATAGAATGCATTACATAGACGAAACTAAACAGCTTTACCATCACACTAAACACTTAATTACTTCTTCTGTAAAACACTAATAAATTATTCACCTCGTAATCTAAATGTAGGAGTATTTATTTACCAATTGAAAAGGCGTTGACGGACAAAAGAGGCGTCGGCGTCTAATGATTGACGCTCGTATAATTAACACGGGCTGAGGACCCTCCGGGTAATCCCCTCAAATAGGGTTGCCATCGCAACCCGTAATCGTTTAATTATAACATCACTGGAATTAACGGTGAAATACTTGTGCTTATTTATAGCGTGAGTACTGTTTGGAGGAAAATAAACCGCCAAGAAAGAAGTCCCGCGCCCGCGACCACGGCGCTGCGCTTGTGTCGCAGAATCTGCATAGAAATTAATTATGAATTTGCCAATTACTTCCATTAAGCTCTGCGGGGCTTCGATTTTTGTTTTAATCCGCTTTCTAAAAAGGCGAGGATTCTCAATTCTGTTCTAGTGACTACGCAGACAGGAGCTTTGTGTACATTCGGATGTGATTTTTGTTAACAAAACCTCGTTATACAGAAGCTAGTTTAAATTCAGGTAAAAAATATGGTCTCAATTTTTACGCGGATTGAAAGAAATCGGCGTTTTTATTTTTAAGGCGACATTATGTTGAATGTGATATATATTTACACAAGTTAATCCTAAAGGTCCGTGTCCACTACACCGTATCATACCAGAACCGTATCCGTCCCGACATAGGCGTAAAAATATTCTTTGTATGATTTTTTTTTCAAATACCGTTCTGTCACCTACCAGCACCGTAGCGTGCCATTCACAGACCGGCCAGAATTCCTGGTACATACGGGGATAGAACGTAGTTCCATCATTGCAGCTATTGTAGTGGGCATAATAGTGTGACGGATTGACAATGTCACATCGCATAAATAAACACCGCAACCAGAGAGCTCTGGAATGTCATCGTAATAATATTTTCTCTTTTCTGACGCATAGCATTGTCCCTGTTTTTCATTACTAGAAGGTTCCACTTCCACCCGAGATTATTCGAGAAATGAATCGACTATTCTGGTACGAGATCATAGGGTATACAAAGACCGGGAAGAGCAAGGAAAGCTAGTTCAGTTTCTCAAGCGATCGGAGTAAGAAGAAGAAGTGAAAAAGTGAAAGTATAGAAAAAGTGGAAGAGAAGGACAGTGTTTTAAACAGTGTAGGTAGAATGCAGTGTCAAGTGCAGTGTTAAGCGCAGTGTTAGTGCAGAGCTAGTGTTGTGTTCCGTGCTGTGTGTGTGTGTGTAGCGAAATAAAGTGAAGTGACGGTGACGGAGTTATACCGCGAGTCCGCGAAGCCCTGTGCGAAAGCTGTACCGTGTGTATAGTGAATCAATTCGTTTCTCCTTGGACTCAGTGAGTTTCTTTCCAATCCTGAAACCCACTTCCGTAACAGTAGCGTCCGGCATACGCCGGTCCGTACCTGACTCGGTCCTAGTATCGGTCGGTAGTAGTTCAGTGTAGTGGACACAGCCCTTAGGCGATTCTCACACTGCCCCGCATGATGCAGCGTAGCGCGTGGATGCGTGTTCTTCCGTTGCTTGTAAGTATCTCCGTTTGTATAGAAAACACGCACAGTCTAACACATAGAAAATTCATCTACGCGCGTTCATGCGGATCACGCGCATACAAGCGGAGAAACGTGCACTCCCGCGCGTAGGTGCGGGGCGAGACGCAAGGTATGGCACACCGAATCCCGCAGTGCCGCGCGTGATTTTGGAACGGCTTTGAATGAAATGAGAGCCACCGTGCGTTCATCTACAAAAAGCCCCTACGCGCGTGAGTGCGTAAAAGATCTGCACTCCCGCAGGTACGCGCGTAGGTGCGTCAACACGCAACATGCAGCATGATGCGGGGCAGTGTGAGAATCACCTTAAGCTTTATCAATTGGCAGAAAACAATCACGGCTAAATGGAAACCAATATCTAGTGTTCTCCATTTAGTTAATTGATAGTCCAGACGGTCGAGAGCTAGATTTAAGTATAATCTCTAAATCGGATACATGCGCAATCAGCTTTGTTCCAATCGGCTTAGCCGCGGGCTATCGAATTATTAAATTGAATTGTTTTAGGTACTTACAAGGGTTGATTGTTAGTTGAACTGACTGTTGAGTATGGACTGATTCAAGTGTTTATTCTATAAAATAAACACTTGACTATCCACTATCCACTCCATGTCCATTCAACTATCTATATACGATGTATTTTTAGTGTCAGTGCATTTCTGAATTGGACAGTTTCCTACGTTAAAGATAAATTAGGAAATTCTGATTACTTAATTAAAAAAAAGATTTAAAACTGACGAAAACATTTAGTTTTTTAAAAACGTAATAATTTCCTATGACGTCACAGTGTGCTTTTTCATACAAATTCCATAGTAATTTCGTGTTTTGACGTTTAGTATTCCGTGCTTCGGGAGGCAAGTTGAGCCATTGGGAGATTTTCTCCGTAGCATTTTGCTACGGGTCGTAGCATTATTTTAAAAGTAACAAATCAATACTACTTATTCCTTATTGTTTCAATTCATAATCGTTGTTATATTCAAAAGATACAAGATACATGCTTTTATGCTGGACTGGAAGCGAATGTTACCCCGATAGCAACCCCGCCGGCGTGGTCGACGATTTCCTTCATTTTCCCCATGTACTCCCAATACAGGTTAACACATACCTCCGAAAATGCATTCCTCGGGAATGTGGGTTTCATGACTTCACCGCTGAGCACGTGATAATCGTTTATGATTTGAACAATAATTCTAAAACAAATTCGACAATCATTGGTTTAGGCCTGTGCTGGATTCGAACTTGCGATCTCAAAGTGAGAGGCAAGCTCTACCAACTGCGCTACCACGGCTGTTTTCCTACGTACTTAAACCATTTAGTTTAAAATGTAATTCGACTTCACTTCAATAAATGATTGGTGAAACATTGGTAACCCTACACGATCAAACATGGGAGCGTCTTCAAACAAGCTCGCTCCTATGGCGGCCTAGCACTCGGTCAATCTACTAAATTAAAACAACATAATAATATCCCGTGTCCTTTAAGTACTTACTTGTTGAATTTTAATATCATGTCCTGTTACTTATCTGTTGGGAAAGTAATTACATTATTACTTAACATAACATAGCATGTCGCCTGTATCTTCAAAGGGGTAGACAGAAGTGTATATCTACTATCATACTAGCGACCCGCCCCGGCTTCGCTCGGGTGCAATGCTGAGGAAAAAATTAAATTATTTACATCACATTAAAAACCTCAAAAGTAACAGTATTTCTCCACTATTTAGGTAATGGGTGTCATTATACTAAACCTTCCTCTTGAATCACTCTATTAAAAAAACCGCATCAAAATCCGTTGCGTTAAAGATTTAAGCGTACATAGGGATATAGGGACAGAAAAAGCGACTTTGTTTTATACTGTGTAGTGATACACCCATTCCTCGCTAGCTATATTTAAGTCTCATGTAATAAGGGGTGAGTTTAGTCATTCACCATGGCACAAATCCTGGAAACCACGTGATTTCTACGACCCATGAATTCAGTTACATAAAGTCGTGTTCAGTGGTTTAAATCTCGAGCCGGGATTCGAAACTGTGACTCTCGATGTAAATCACGCGTCCTCTGAACAGGGCTATCACGAATGAGAGGCTTTTATTTTCTTCTTGGACTTGGTACCAAAAGTGGATGAAAGTTGTCTTCGGGCCTCGCGGCACGTCAACCTAGTCGCGCGAGTTAAGGAATCCACTTCCGCATCATCAGCATTCCATAACAATGCTGATGTCAACTTTACATGTAAGAACTAGATTAAGAAATTGTATGTTGTTGCAATAACCTAGTTTAAGATTTTAGATGTAAGCAATTTATTATTGCATTAGGTCAGTATATAAACATAAGCAACTAGCTCTAAGATGTTCTTTACACTACGTTCTCTTGAATAAACGTATCGTGTCTCCCGGAGTCTGTGTCTCAATTATCCACACCTTAATTCGCGCGGTGCAATTTATATCGAGAGGCGTACAACGCTACGTAAATGGTATTCGCTGCGTTTATTCATCGAAGCCCTCGATATAACACGCGTCGCGCGCGGCTGTCGGTGCAGACCCTGCTGGGGAGGTTAAAAGGCCACATTGAAGCTAATCACCTAAAAATCAACGTTGCTATTTTGACATTTGTTGATATTGCGCACTCACTTTTATATGCGCCAATTTCAAATTGCAATATTGCTTTTTAGATCTCTTCTATCGTGTGAGTTGTGTGGTGGATGACCAACCTCATCAGCCCTGGTGTCAGGGTTATTATTGAGCCGCCAAAGGCCCCTGAAATGGCTCATATAACGATTACGTACTTACATTAGTAAGTAGTAACCGGGACCAGCGGCTTGCGCAGTGCCTTTCGAAGCATGGGTCATCTTCTGGACAATCAGGTGATAACCAAACTAGGGATCACAAAGTGATTTGTCCCCACCGGGATTCGAACTCGGGACCTCCGGATCGTGAGCAGAACGCTCAACCACTAGACCACGGAGGCTTTTTAGATGAATTAGGTACTTTGATATGGCGTTTTTTCCTCTCCGATTCCTTAAGGCACTTCTGCCCAAATAAGAGCTATCTAGCGAACCAATAAGGATGTGCACACACAAGCTATCAACGAGACAAACTGCTATAAGCCGGAGACACATTAACGTAAAAACGTAGGACACGCCGTAAATACTTTTACACTGTTAGGTACCGTCGGTACCCGATAACCGGGGTAGTGTTGGGCTTGGTTAACATTATTTTAATCTGAATAACAGTGTATTTATGTTACCTACTGAATAAAGATATTTTTGATTTGAAAAAAAAAAGGTACCTTTATATTATTTCTAATAATGGCGATATTAATTAAATCAAATAAAATAATACTTTATTGCACACAAACATAACATACAAACATTTAGCAACAGTACAAAACTTTTTTTTTTTGTAATTATTTCTTTTTATTTTGGTGCAGCAATAAAGTGTATTTGTATTGTATTGTCTCTGAAGCAATTTCTTCCAGGCAACCACTAGCAGGAATCAGCCATAAAAATTCGAAGTTAATATTTTTATTGTTCAAGAAATAAACTAGCGGGCCCTTCGCTTGACTTCAATTTATTTTTATCAAATGTAGGTATTTCCAGATATGACTTTCTAACCCTCGAACTTACTTTTACCTGTTTATTATATTAGTGTAGATTTCATTAATGTGCAATGATGTCATAATTTATTCTAAACTTGATAAGTATTTATTTTTTCTTTGACAGGCAGTTGCTTCTGTAAAAAACTGGCGCTGTCAAATTATCAGGTTAGGCAAGCGCGGCTGTGAGAAACGGGATAACACCAGGGAAATTACGATTTATTTGTTTCTGAAAATTTTCAAAAACTACCAAAATCCTAAGTAACGCTAATAGATATTCAAACTCAACTTCATAATATATCATATCAAGTAAACCCTCGTAATACGTACCTACATCAAAATACTAGTCAGTAGCAGCTACCCTTTCCCATCACTAAAACCTCACTCGGTAAGCCAGACACGTCTCTAATAGATACTTTGTCGGGATTGCAACCAGCGATTCAATTGTATCGCTGATGTTCATATAAATCACTGCTCCTGCGAGCCCTGCTATGTCTCGAGCACGTAGCAAGCTTACATTCAATTCATGGGGGTCCCATACTACTTTTTTCAGGTAAATGCTTTTGTTTCAAATGGGGTACGGTGTAAATGTTTTGTTTGTAAACCCTAGGGTATGTTTCGTTAGGTGGGGTTCTATTCTAGTGGGTTCTTACATTACGAATGATATGGCTTATGTTATCAATACGATTTAAATGTGCTCAATACAATGGTGGTGATTTCAGTATACACCATCGAATTTTATTTTAAGTTATACCTGTTATTATCTTATCCGCCGAAAAGGAAAGGCACGGGCAATCGACAGACATAAAATTTATAGAATAGACGTCAATTTTAGGCAGAAATTTAAAAAATATATTGGCAATAATCCGACAGAATTAAGTTGACAGCACACGTAACGGTTGCACATCAGCTAGATGCCTATTTTATTCGCCCGGGTTATTCTATTATTTTAAAATTAACAGTTAATTATAATGGTTTGTTTTCATGGTACTTACTTGCTTGTGTAAATAAGGAAAAAGTATTCTTAGCAATCAATAACTTAAGTCCACGAGGGCGAAGAAACATTGCCAAATGCGAAAACATTATAGCTGCCATTGAATAAGGATTAATTACGTTATGGAACGGCGGCTCTCCGCTCCCCGCCAGCGGCTGAGCTAGGTTTACCTCACCCCTCGGTCTTACTTTAGTCTTCAATCGTATGGGCGTCAGATGTCACACACACAGATGCGCGTGTACGATAACGTCAATGTGTAGTCTGTGTAAAACGAGGTTTTTTTGTATGAAGTGTCCGGGTGGCTCTGTGTTGACTTGTGGCGTGAGTAATTTCCGATTCTGAGTCCAACTGTCTACATTGACGTCACTATCTTGTGTCATCATAATTAATATGAACCTGTCGCATTGTCGTCTGTCTGTATGCCCAGCATGTAATCCACTAACCAACTAACTAACTAATGTAACTACGATCCAATGCTCGCTCCCTAAGGACCGCCTGCGCACTCCCCAGAGGCCGCGCCGCGACACAACGCAATTTATATGCTGCATGTTTCATTCAGTTATGATTGCTTTGATTGGTTGTTTAGAAGCGTCATTTTTAGCGTCAGATTTTATTCAAAGTTGGAATTGATTGAATATTTAAAAATAATACTAATGAGGTAGTCCTTCCTTATAACGTGTGGGTTGTGAGGTGGATTACCAACCTCATCAACCCTGGTGTCAGGGTTACTATTGAGCCGTCAAAGGCACCTGACATGACTCATATAACAATTACGTACTAACATCAGTAAGTAGTAACAGGGACCAACAGCTTAACGTGCCTTCCGAAGCATGGATCATCTTACTTTCAGACAATCAGGTGATCAGTCTGCAATGTTCTAACCAAACCAGGACCTCACAAAGTGACTTTTGTGACATGTCCCCACCGGGATTCGAACCTGGGTCCTTCGGATCGTGAGCCCAACGCTAAACCACTGGACCCACGGAGGACGTCTAGTGCTGGTAAGAGTAAGGAAAAGAGGCAAATATTGAGAGTTATAGAGGACAGAAGAGGCAAGATGATTGTCCAAACCAACTTAACATTTCCCTTCTCCATCTTAGTCACTATAACGTCTCTTACACCATCGTCTCTCTCTTATCACACTGTTTCTCCCTGTTTCAAACCATCACAAACTTATAATCCAATTTCAAATAATAGAGGGTTGAACTCATTTTTGGAGTTCGTCACAAAAATATGCCTTTTTGTCTAGGTTTATCGTCCCATGTGCCAGATGTCACAAATTGTTAGACCTTTGTTTGAAATTTTAAATATCACACAATAGGACGTTTGGCGTGTCCTAAAATAAGGTCATAGAATGTGGGATGAATGGTTATACAATCTTTTTGGGTGAGGACGATTTTTGGGTTAAAATATACGGACAGAAAAAGGTAATATTGAAATGGTTTTTATATACATGGGAATTTAATCATTTATGATCCAAACATGAATTCTAAAACAAATTCATAATTTGAGAGAGAAGTATAATAAATATTAAATTATAATAAATATGAATATTAAGTTGGTTTAGTAAGTACATTGTTTTTCTACCAAAAGTTAAATAGAACTAACATTTAAAGTACGTTTTCTGAATATTACAGCGATAAAATCAATCAAATTACGTTTTTTAAACAAAACAACACTTCTTTTATTAAGGCAAACATCCATTATTTGTACGACAACTCGTTTATAATTCATACACACGCTCTGTTGAAGAATAATCAAATTATTTCCAACAGACATTAGTGAATTAGATATTATCGGACAAAATTAAATGTTCCGAGTTTCATTGTTCCGTTTGAATGATGGCGCGGTACATATTTTCCTTCGATTATCCTTAACAGAAATTATATGCATCTTTTATTTTGTTTTTGAGTATAAATGATGACCCTTTTTATTACATCCAGGCACATTGAGAGAATTTCCAATCGGGATTCCCCAAAAACACGATAGATGGCGTTGTTTAGTTTTCTTCGGTTTATTCTTTTAATTTCATGGATTGTCTGTTACCCATGAAATTATGCATCTTTTATCTTTGTTTTTTGGTGTAAATGATGACCCTTTTTATTACACCCAGGCACAATTACATCTTCCACCCTTTATTATTCTGATCAAAATAAAGAGAAGCAGTATAAATCCATACATCACAAAGTGATCCAAATATAAAACAATAATTATTTTTTTGCCCGAAAAAGTAAGATGATTCCGTGCTTCGGAGGGCACGTTAAGCCGTTGGTCCCAGCTATTAGCCGTAAAACACCTCCACCCACCCGCAGTGGAGCAGCGTGGTGGAGTATGCTCCATACCCCCTCCGGTTGATTGAGGGGAGGCCTGTGCCCAGCAGTGGGACGTATATAGGCAGTTTATGTTTTATGTTATTATTTTTATAAATGTTTCAGCCGTTTTTTTTTCAAGAACGTCTAGGGCCCTGTGCCGAGGTTTTTCTTGCAGCTTCTTTTCCCCGGCTATACATGTTGTGAGAAGCTGCAGTAGTTTTAGACGGATGAGACGTTCGTTATGTAAAATTGACGATTCAAAGTGTAACTATGTTACCTATTGAATAAAGATGTTTTTGAATTTGAATTTGGAATAATTATGTAGGTACCCGAGTAATGAGAAAATAAGTAATTATCACGTTAAATCTGAACAACGCCATCTATACTGTTTTTGGTGAACGTAGCCTGGAAAGTCCGTCATTGTGTAAATAAAAATATGTTTATGAATTCCCTTAAAATGGTACTTTGATTACCTTATGCATTAAAGTGTGAAGGTACTTATTATGACGTCACACACACAGATGCGCGTGTACAATAACGTCAAAGTATATTGGCCCCGATTCCTGCAGACACCGCCTAATTTTATTTTAAGTTATATCCGTCATTTTCATATCCGTCGAAAAGGAAAGGGACGGATGATTCACAGCTCTTAATTTTAGGAAGAATGAGTAAATGAATGAATAACCCGGGCGAATCAAAAAGGTACGTCGCTGGTATGCAATCCGTTTGACGTGCTGTCTACTTAACTGTGTCGGGTTATTGACGGATGTAAAATTTTTAGACGGTTGGTTTAGATTTGTGCTTAAAATTGACGTGTGTTCCATAAATTTTATGCTTGTCGATTACCCGTCCCTTTCCTTTTCGGCGGATAAGAAAATTACAGATATAACTTAAAGTAAAATTAGATGGTATTTACGGGAATTAGCACCACTGTCTGTGTAAAACGAGGTGTTTTGTATGAAGTGTCCGGGTACCCTGAGTTCAGACATGGAAGTATAGTTATAAGTATAACATGTGCAATTCCTGTTAAGTATACGTAGATTTTTATCACGATGGCCCAATGGCGTTGCCGAAATGTCGCCTCGTGACATTTCGCATGGTTTTTTATTTACCTCATTTGGGAGATGGCATTTAGGGTATTTTATTGGTACCAGGGTGTGGAACATTAATTTTGCTATTCAGTTTTACTTTTGCGCGTAAATATACACCCCTCAATCTTTTGTGCGTTCTTTATTATGTTGCCAGCACTGCACATTTAGAATGGAATATTATTTTTGGGGGTCAATAGGAGAATTATTTAAATCTCCATTTAAATAGAAAAATAAGTTTGCTCTTACGAAAGTACATAATTATTATTAATTAATTATATTATTGTACTGTAAAGACTAACCCCAAAGGCTTTATCAAAAATGTAGTTACAAACGGTCAATAAAATCCACAGAATCTACCTCAAATAATATCGTAAATAATTATTATAAGTACTTATTATTACGAAAGAGCAAAATTTCTGACAACAAAGTTCCTCAATCGCATATTATGATGCAGGCAACTACCTAAATGCGTTTTATATTTATTTTTATTTATTTTTTCACTAATGTAAAAGCTGCCACCATCCTGACACTAAGATGGCCGGAGGTAGGACGAAGTAGTCATTCATCATCTCCCTAGCATATCCCGTTTCTCACAGAGTCCGTTTACCTAACCTGAAGAGTTGCCAGCTCTGATTTTTTACAGAAGCAGACTGCCTGTCTGACCTTCCAACCCGCGAAGGAAAAATCAGCCCAGTAGGTACAGGTTAGGTCACATACCTCCGAAAATGCATTTCTCGGGAACGTGGGTTTCTCACTATGATTTCCTTCACCGCTGAGCACGTGATAATCATTTATGATCCAAACATGAATTCGACAGGCATTGGTTTGTGCTGGTGCTGGATTCGAACCTGCGACCTCAAAGTAAGAGACAAGCGTTCTACCAACTGGGCTACCACGGCTTCCTGGCCGGGCTTTTAGGACGAAGTTGTCAATAACACGTTTATTTTCCATACCTTTTAGTTACAAACAAAATTGGTATAGCCATTATACTTGAATATTATCTACACTAGAGTTCGCGTGGTTACGAGTATGTCAATCGAGCAGTTATTATTTAATGAAACACAGCCAAGTTCGGCGCGGCATTACGTAAATAATTGTACGGAACCTCGATGAATAGTTTATGAGCGCGGCTGGCCCGTGGTTTGAACGATATTTAGAACTGACATTTTTATTTTAAATTATTGGGTAATTATTTTGTATTTTGTTTGATAATCATTTTACGCATTACCTAAAATAGATAACAAAAGTTTGAATATAATTGTGTTCTATTTCTCTACTGGAAAGGACAACGCCCTAAAATGTCATCATCCCCCTAGCATTATCCCGTTTCTCACAGAGTCCGCTTACCTAACCTGAAGATTTGACAGGTCCGATTTTTTACAGAAGCGACCGCCTGTCTGACCTACCCACCCGCGAAGGGAAAACCAGTCCAATAGGTACAGGTTACGTCTCAGGAATGTGGGTTTCCTCACGATGTTTTCCTCTCACCGCTGAGCACGTGATAATCATTTATGATCCAAACATGAAATCGAAAACAAATTCGACAATCATTGGTTTAGGCCTTTGCTGGATTCGAACCTTCGACCTCAAAGTGAGGGGCAAGCGTTACCAACTGGGCTACCACGACTCACAACGCCCTAAAATGTAGTGTTAAAAAAGTTTTTGCAAATTAATTTAAAATAATTTGCGAACATATCCAACCTCAATACAGGACTATCCCGGATTGATGGTTGAATTAAAATAAGTCCCCTGCAAACATCATCTGTTTTCAACATGTCCTGTATATTGATCTGCGTTTTTCGATTCGAATATTATGTAGGTAATTAATTTTAGAGCTGTATGCCAAGGTTTTTCTTGTAGCTACTTTTCCTTAGCTATACAGGTTGAGAAGCTGCAGCAGTATTAGGCGGATGAGACGTTCGACAAAAGATACTTATATATGTATATAAATATTAATAGTTCTAAGCGTAACTATGTTATCCACTGATTAAAGATATGTTTGAGTCTTTAAAATATTATTAAGTTATCACGCCACCTCTAAACTTCATAGGTACGTGAATGAAGCTCAATTGCTTTTAAATCAAACAACAATAATTACTGCGAGCTTTGTTGCATCATTATCAGAACGGAATACAGTCAATGGTTCTCAAAGTTAACGTGTGGGTATCTAATAGATAGATAATAATACTTTACTGAGCACAATGCACAAGATACAGAAAGGCACAACAGCATTCTACGCAACAGCATTTCGTGTTTTGACGTTTGGTAAAAAGTAACTGATTTGATTCGTTGGAAACTACCCTATTAAGCATCTGGCTTTGGTTTGGTGAACAGTGGCTGCAAGTTGTCCTGTTTTTCAGAGAATTCCACAGACGGACAGCATGCAATGCGAAATACTTGGACTTTTTGTTCTGTGTTAGAGGCTTAACGCATTTTTGTTCCCAATCCAGCTCGGAAGTTTGAACGTCACAACTGAAATCACCGTCACTGCATTCGGGTAGTTATTAGTTAAGTGATAGTGGGTGCTATTTAAGTAATTGTCGTAACGTGTTCGATCAGATACGTGAACTCGTGCCGGTAATCGAAGTAAACATGGTGGGTTATCACGGTACCACTCGATATTACAATGTTATCCACGATTTTGGTTTAAATTACAATCGGTTTATCTATAGGTAGAATACAATGCTACCCGGAACTGTGCTTTAAAAGGCAATTGTTGGCTTAAATGGGCGCGAAGAGTATTTTGATTTTACAGGATAACATCAATGATACACTGGCCCCGATTCCGGCAGACACCGCCTAATTTTATTTTAAGTTATATCCGTCATTTTCATATCCGTCGAAAAGGAAAGGGACGGATGATTCACAGCTCTTAATTTTAGGAAGAATGAGTAAATGAATGAATAACCCGGGCGAATCAAAAAGGTACGTCACTGGTATGCAATCCGTTTGACGTGCTGTCTACTTAACTGTGTCGGGTTATTGACTGATGTAAAATTTTTAGACGGTTGGTTTAGATTTGTGCTTAAAATTGACGTGTGTTCTATAGATTTTATGCTTGTCGATTACCCGTCCCTTTCCTTTTCGGCGGATAAGAAAATGACAGATATAACTTAAAATAAAATTAGATGGTGTTTACAGAAATTAGCACCATTGCTTGACTTTCGTACGAATAAAAAAACTACAGGACGCGTTAAACTGCGTTAGTATTCCTTATTCTATGGCTGCGTGTATTTCCAGATATGTCGAAACTGACAGAGGGATTATAACATAAGCTCGTATGTATATACCCAATTGATCTTGTCAGAGGTAGGTATATCCATTGCAAAATGAACTTACCTAGAAGATACCCAAGCTTCAACGTGTTGTCTGAAATTCTGTTAGATCAACGTGATAGATGGAGATCTGTATCACCATCATAATAGTTGAGGCAGATGTGTTAGTGAATTAATAACTAATTGTCACTTGACTATGGTCCTGTGTGTCAATAGCTTGCTTCAAACGGTCACCCGGTTCAAGCCTGCAAAGTCTATACTAAACAAAGGACAGTCTCACCAAGTGATTTCCACAATGTCCCCATCGGGAATCGAACCCGGTCCTACAGATCGTGAGCCTAACGCTCTAACCACTAGATCACGGAGGCTAGACCTGGACACTTCATACAAAAAACTTCGTTTTAGCCAGACACTACTTACTCATTGACGTACACGCGCATCTGTGTGGGTGACGTCTGACGCCATACGATTAAAGACTAAAGTAAGCCCGAGGGGGGTGGGGTAAACCTAGCTTAGCGACTGGTGGGGAGAGGAGAGTTGCCGTTCTATACGAAGTATTATTCCTTATTCTATGCCCTGGTACCGGACTTACACCAATAAGTAATCAGAAGACAACATAACATAACAAATACTTTATTGCACAAACAAGAAAAAACAAAATACAAAACAAAAGAGAAATAGAATGAGTACAATAGGCGGCCTTATTGCTAAGTAGCAATGTCTTCCAGGCAACCTTTAAGTATAGGACAACTTGACTAGATAAAGTACTTGTCTTATTGATTATTTTTTAACCATACCATTTCCCCCACCAGCAATGCGCGTGGCCGTGCCGAGCGACGGCGACTCCCAGGCCTGAAGACTCCTGGAGCGGCCTGGTACCCAAGGTAGAGCGGGATGAAGGCCTGGAGCCCTGGAGGCTGCCCGACTTGCGGCCGCCGGTGCATTATTTGCATGATCGTATGTAACAAATAATGTTGTCACATCTTCGGCGTTAATCCTATTTTGATCCCATACAATAGGCTACTTGATACCCTAGTCAAATGAGGTACTTTTTTCGAAACATTAATACGAAAGTTTTCTATGGAGTTTGTATGGAAATGGAAGAAGAGGGAAGTTTTAGCCACATTGAAAAAACACACACGCCACATTGTAAAATGCATATTTTTGGCACATACATAGACACACCAGATACCGCATATTGACGGAAATTTTTGAAGGGAAAATAGATGGGAAACGGGGAAGGGGTAGAAGGAGGATAGATTGGCTGGATAATATTAAGAAATGGACTGAAGATAGGGACGCAGCCGCGCTCTCCAGACTGGCTCAGAATAGGGAAGACTTTGCGGTGGTGGTCACCGACGCCCGCATGGCAGTTTAAGAAGAAGTATGGAAATGCTGTCCTTTGACGTCATCAATAAAAGCGGTCAAACGTCGTACTCATTGTTAATTAATTCATAAACAAAATTCGAAAATAAATCGACAAGTAAATGAGATTGATTTTTGATCATCTTATACTGGCAAATATTTCTAGATTAGCATTTTATATTTTAATTTCGACCCAGTCAAATACCCTATTTTGTTTTGCCTACTATTTTTTTATTTTATCCACTTTATCGAAACGTGTTTGTGTAAGTTTGAAAAATCAGAAGTTCTAACTGTTAACGGCGTAACCGCGATAAAATTCTGTCTATGGTCCTGGGCATTTTCTTGTGTTGCTCTCTGATAAATAAAGACAGATCTAAAGGTGACAAAAAACTTAAAAATGAAATAATAAACTGTAATAAACTAATTGCGATATTTTGTCACGTTATTCTATGACGTCACAGGTTGCTTTTTCATAGAAAATCCATAGTAAGTAATTTCGCGTTTTGATGTTTAGTAACTGATTTGACCTCCTCACAATCCACACAATAGAAGATCTTATTATCGTATCGTTAATAGAAGATATAAAAAGACGATGATATAGAAACGAATATAAACGTCTGCCACTTGGCTGAGTCCACTGCTATGATTCCTCGATATTTAGACGGTCGACTACTTGGCCGGAACTGTAGGAGTCAGCCATAACTTCATTTCGCATTCCCATTGCCTTATATCTTGTCTACCTAAACTCAATACAATGATTTACTTTTACTTCACCTATTCCACTTTACGTCTACCATTAGAAGCCATAGGTAATTACACTGTTCTTACCTAAACACTACTAACTAACAGAGAGAAATAGTTCGAAACACCTCATTGAGATGAATTTAATTGTATGAACATATTTACACCAATATCGTAACAAGCACACTAATTGCCTGATGGAAAGGTCGCCGCAATTACGCGCGGATTAGACTCTGGTGCTTGGAAACGGTCGGTCGATAACGGCAGTCGCTTTACAAGCTACATATCAAAGTGTAAGGTATTTGGGTATTCTGTAATTTGTATGTTGTAAAGAGAATCAGTGTTATAAAGTTGTCTTATTTTGTTGCAGAGAATAATCAAATGCCAAACTTACCAAACATAGTATTTGGCATTGCGTAAACTTATTTATAAAACTGAAAGAAAATCGCGCCACACTCAAGAAAGATCTACTCTCTATCCAAATTTCTATTATAAGTAACAAGCAGACTCATAATAATAATAATCATCATCATGATCAGCCCATTAACGTCCCCACTGCTGGGGCACGGGCCTTCCCTATGGATGGATAGGGAGATCGGACCTTAAACCATCACGCGGGCCCAGTGCGGATTGATGGTTATTAACGACTGCTA
Source organism: Pectinophora gossypiella (assembly GCF_024362695.1). Lineage (NCBI taxonomy): Eukaryota > Metazoa > Arthropoda > Insecta > Lepidoptera > Gelechiidae > Pectinophora > Pectinophora gossypiella. Next base: position 3,517,205 of record NC_065414.1, on the reverse strand, counting down.
ATGCAGCCGGGACCAACGGCTTAACGTGCCTTCCGAAACACGGAGGAGCTCGAGATGAAAACTTTTTTTGTGGTCACCCATCCTATGACCGACCTTTGGGAAAGTTGCTTAACTTCAACAATCGCAGACCGAGCGCGTTTACCGCTGCGCCACCGAGGTCATACTAATAATAAAACAATGTATTGCACACTTTACAAGTCTCTTCTTTATTATGAGTCATGATTATGACTGTAATAAAATATTATGTCACTAAAATATATAAAATATCTATGTGAAAATCCATGAGAGAGCAGTTCTGAGGGTGATATTATACAGTTCTGTCTACCCCTTCGGGGAAACAGACGTGATGCTTTGTTGTGAAAATAGATAGATAAAATACTTTATTGAGCACAATGGACACAAAATACAGAATACTTTTTATTTCTTGGTTATTTCTTAGTATCAATAACACATACCACATAACATAACAATAACTGACGATTATATCCCAATTGGGGTAGTCAGAGGACTCACAGGTACATAACTTGAAGATGAACTAAGTATCCACGCCTTACCGAGGTTTCTGTTAAGACTTAGGTGATAGGTGGTGAGCCGTATCGCCATCTATAATGGTAGTGTGAACTTTTACTGTATGTTTTTCACTCATAGACTTATAATTATTAAAAAATATTATAATTATTAAAATAAAACCTTTTTGCTTTTCAGAACGCGACGGCTGCGCCGCCTGTGTAGCTCCACTACCCCTGCTTCCACCGCCGGCACCAGCGCCACATTAGCCACTATCATTATAATAAAGCAATCATAATTCTAGTCATAAATTATCATCATCACCAGCCCATTAATGTCCCCACTGCTGGGGCACGGGCCTTCCCTATGGATGGACAGGGAGATCGGGCCTTAAACCACCACGCGGGCCCAGTGCGGATTGGTGGTTATTAACGACTGCTAATGCAGCCGGGACCAACGGCTTAACGTGCCTTCCGAAGCACGGAGGAGCTCGAGATAAAAACTTTTTTTCTGTGGTCACCCATCCTATGACCGGCCTTTGCGAAAGTCGCTTAACTTCAACAATCGCAGACCGAGCGCGTTAACCGCTGCGCCACCGAGCTCCTCGAGTCATAAATTAATAAAATAATAATAAGTATAAATGTATGCACAAAGCAATAACAATTTAAAATTAGTGCTAAATAATATCAATAGAGGGCGATAATTGAGGAGCTCGGTGGCGCAGGGGTAAACGCGCTCGGTCTGCGATTGTTGAAGTTAAGCAACTTTCGCAAAGGCCGGTCATAGGATGGGTGACCACAAAAAAAAAAGTTTTCATCTCGAGCTCCTCCGTGCTTCGGAAGGCACGTTAAGCCGTTGGTCCCGGCTGCATCAGCAGTCGTTAATATCCATCAATCCGCGCTGGGCCCGCGTGATGGTTTAAGGCCCGATCTCCCTATCCATCCACAGGGAAGGCCCGTGCCCCAGCAGTGGGGACGTTAAAGGGCTGGTGATGATGAGAGGGCGATACGATCGCTTTAGTTTTCGGTGTTACCATAATTGTTTAAAAATGTCCTCAATATTTTTTGTTCAGCTGTCTTGCCTCACTTGTTTATTTTCTTTGTTTATTTTTTATAGAATGAAGGACTTTCCAGGCTACGTTCTCAAAACCACCCATTATTATTCTGATCAGAATAAAGAGAAGCAAAATAGGCAGCAACATAATTCTAAGAAGTTTTCTCGCGCCCGGCGCATCCTGGTAACAGTCTGCGGACGGTTTAGTCGGTAACGCAGACTGGCCGATTTTTTCACCACGATGGCGATGATCCAATGTAAATTTACTATCGAATGCCATCGACTCGCAAAGGAGAAGAACATAATTCTATATCATATCAGATCCAAATATCAAGTAACAATTATTTTTATACTGGGTGTTAGTGACATCGTAACGAATACTGAGGGGGTTGTTTCAGACCATGATTCTGAGTTAAAATCAAGTGGAATTTTCCGTCGCAAAATTCATGATTTTTTTTTAGTTTTTTAAAATTATTTTCAATTCTATACTTTTGCGATGGAAAATTCCACTTGATATTAACTCAGAATAATCAGATGAATCATCCCTCTCAGTATTCGTTACGATGACACTTACACCCCGTACAAGTACATACGGTAGCCATATAAGTAGGTATGGGTGTTAGTGACACCGTAACGAATACTGAGGGGGATGGTTCAGACCATGATTCTGAGTTGATATCAAGTGGAATTTCGTGTCAAAAAATTCATGAATTTTTTTCTTTTCTTTTTAATTATTTTCCAATCCATACTTTTGCGACGGAAATTTCTACTTGATATCAACTCAGAATCATGGCCTGAACCACCCCTCAAAGTTTTCGTTACGATGTCACTAACACCCTGTATATGCCTCTGCCATTATATTGTATCCGGGCAATAAGATAATAGGTAATTATCACGTTAAATCTGTACAACGCCATGTTGTTTTTGGGGAACGTAGCCAGGAATGTATTCTGGGCGCCATCCCACTTGCGTCAGAGTACTGCGCGGCGGAAGGCAAGAGGGAAACCACTGCCTTATTTTTTTCCCTAAAAAAGAAGCATGGAAATGCTGCACCGACAAGAGCGTGGCTCTTAAATTGATGATGATGATGATGAGCCAGGAATGTCCTTCATTAGAAACGATGTACTATTTTTATGAAAGCAATCTTTGAATTCAATTCAATTTAAGCAAATGCTATATCAATCTAGTGATTAGTTCTAGTCAAAATATTGTAGGCACCACCTATCTAACAATAAGATATCTTATTTTGTAAATAAATACATAAAGAAATATTAATCATACTAGGTATTCATGCTGTAGATAATTATTATTAATATGCTTACTTGCTAGTAATAAACAAAACATCTTTAATTAAGTAATTTACCTTATTATTCTCTTTTGAATAAAAACCACTTACGCCTATTTAGTGACTCTTAAAGCATATCATATATATATAATACATTAGTTGTTTAAATCATGTAATTTATTGAATTACGTAGTGTAATGTAATGATGTTAGCGTGCTATAGTATAAAAAATAAAATAAATGCAATATCTGTGACAAAGTCTTTTTATCCATTTATTTACTTAAAAAATAATTAAAATACCTATTACTAAATTGTCATTGTCAATGAAAGATTTTCCAAGCCACATTACTTGAAAATCACACAGAATTTTTGTAGATGTATATATACATATATCTTTATACAAACATTCTTGTATTGTGTGGGTTGTGAGGTGGATCACCAAGCTCATCAACCCTGGTGTCAGGGTTATTATTTAGCCACCAAAGGCCCTTGACATGACTCATGTGATGACTATGTTACATTAGTAATATAATCATTACATCAGGTTATATTAGAGATGCGCCGAGTAACACTTTTGCCGAGTAACGAGTACCGAGTTTTACTCGGCTCAATTTTTTTTCAACTGAGTACTCGGCCGAGTAACTCGGTTCAATCAAATTCGCATGTCGCGCGCGTAAACAAGTACAAATAGGTTTGCGCCAGTCAAGATGTCGCGGTCGGCTCGCGTTGATACACCCCTCACCTCGCCCACGCCTTTCAACTACTAGTCACTTGATTGTTTGCAAACAAACACATCACGTTGCGCGTCATAGTAAAAAAATAATTGAAAAAGTTTGTTATTTACCAGTGGCTGTATACTCGTTATCAAATAACCGAGTTATTCGGCCGAGTACGAGTATCAAAAAACCCGCCGAGTACGCAGAGTACCGAGTATCAAACGAGTACTCGGCCCATCTCTAGTTTATATTAATGTCTAGCATTACTAGTTATAATTCTATTTTCAATTTACATAATTTTCTAAGCATTATTATTATTTTTATTATTAGATCTAAAATTTACCAACATGGCCACTACAAAAGCGATATCACTAGAAAGTAATTTTTCAGTTTCGTTCATTGCCTCAGTTAAGATTTTGTATGTCTTTAACATGCCAATAACACGTTCAACATGTACATTTTTGTTGGCACTCTTTTTCCCTCTTTTACGGATTTTATGTTTTGTACTTGGTTTGGGGCTAACCTGGTTGTCCTTATTTAGCTTAGGTTCTGGCATATCTGCTCTGACCTTATTGGATAAAATAATATTCTGTTCATTTGACTCCTTTTCGCCATAACATGGCGAAATGTCAGTAATAAGGCCGCTGAGTGTAACGCCTATCAGGAGTTTTATATGTCCATTATTGTATGTCGAAAATGTTATTTCCTGGGTTATTGGTTGGCAAGGGGTATTAATAGAAGAGTCTGATGCATCTATTTGCATTCCATTATGAGGATACGTATCATTAAATTCTAATGGCATCAAATCAATAGTTCGCCATTGTAAGGCCATAAATTTTATCCACGTGATAAAAATATTTGTCACTTGTTTCACAGATGTCTTATGTGTCATTGCGACATCTTCAAATTCTCTATGTCTTTTAAGAATCAATAATACCATACAGAATTGTTCTAATGGGTCAAGATGAACTGGAGGTTGCTCGTAAATATAATTTAAGTTGTTTACACCATTCCCTAAACTCATAAACACAAACATAAGTTTATCAAAGTTTTCAAGCCCTGTGTAAAAATTAACTCCATTGGCCTCGTTTTTATAATAATGTACACTATAAAAGGGTAGCTCTCCACAAGTGGGACAAATTCTTGTGACTGTAGTAGCATTATTTTCTATGTTATCAGAACTGTCTTCTTCTTGCTTTACTTCTACAAATTCAGATATGTCAATACTATTTGCAACATCCATATCAATTTCAGTACTCTCTTGATTGTCTATCTCTTGTACACTTAGTGGGTCTGGGTCTTGTTGAATGGGAGTATTTTTGACAGGATCAGTCATAAGACCAGGTAGTTCTGGCATGTATTTTGAAGGAATATCTGTAAGAAAAAATACAATAACAAAATCATCGAGGGAAAACTTTCACTGTCAGTATTATTTATATATTATGTTACCTAACATGGTTTAATATTATAATAATTTATATTGCCTACTTACTTTGAAATACATATGTACTTTTAACTCCAGATACATTAAAAGAAAATTCTGGTTCACATTTCATTTTCAAATCAGACCATGATGATTTCGGTACTTCTGATGATTGTATTTTGGACGACTTTATTTTAGAAATATTATCATCATTTCTAGGTAAAGGATCTTTGGTTTCTATATTTTTCTTTTGAGAGTCTGAGTTCATAATGTCATGTATTGTTTTATGTTCATAGATAAATGGACTTGTTTCTGTCAGTGGGGCTTTGGACCATGGAAAAACTGATGGCACTGCATGTTTCTTTAAACGCCTCCTCTGCATATCTGAAAATTATGAATGAATAATTTTACTCTTTAATTGGACAATTATTACATTAATTAGTGCATAACCTCCAGGGCTAAGGGCCCAGGGATCTACTACTCTCTTCGAGGCCTAAGTAAACCTTACTTGCCAATGTCCTCCTGATGACAGACAGAGTGAGTCTGGCTAATCGTTATTGTCGCAAAGGTTGTGTAGTAGGTATGATTCGAAGGTAGTCTAGTCGCCGTGCGTAAAAAAACCAAGACTACAGGAAACTTGAATATCAATAGGCATAGAAACTACTTACTCGGAAGATCTATTTCTGCGTCCATGTAGTCAGAATCCTTGAAATGTTGTGTACACACTGATTTTTTAATCGTGTTTTTAACCTGACCTTCAAACTTCATTGCTTTCAACCAAAGTTCTCTCTGATTAATATTTTTCGGTAGTGCATGATGTCCTGCATTATTACACCCAGGCACAACACATTTCCCCATTTTAATGTCGCAGGTAACTTCTTATTATCATGCACGATTAGAACACTCAGTAAATATCCAAACAACAGTCCGAATAAGAAGAGGAAAACCTAATATATATGAGGAGTATGATAAAAAGAACTCTGTGCTATGAGGGCACCAAACTAACAGCACAGAATAAGAAGCAATAATACTACGTAAGGAATAATAATAATAATAGCAAATTTTTGTTACGGTCAGTACCTAGTTTTTTTTTTTTGGTTTGGTTTTCCCCGAAGGGTAAGGCAAAGGGAACTATGCCCATACAGCCATGTCTGACGTATTTTTTTTCTTGATGATTAATGAAATGGTGAAAGGTGATGAATGATGATGATGAAACCTAAGCCCCCACCCTCGGAGTAGACTCCTACTCCGAACCCCAAACGAATTAACTCAAAAGTCCGCATAAACTTTTGAGCTATGAAGCGGCTTCCTAGCACGAAGCGAAAATAGGCAGATACACTTTGTTTATTGGATACTCCAATATAATAACACTCGCGAATGTCTTCTGACTAACTTAATGCGATCATTAACCACAAAACACCACTTCGTATTAATTATTTAGATTATTCAATGAAGAAAGCAACTGTCCCGTTCCCGTTTCCCGCTAAAAAGCCTCAGTACCTAGGTTCAGAAGAGAAATGTCAAACAACCACAGACTAAAAGCACGCACATATAGACAAATGGACCAAATAGACGATCAAACCTGTGCCGTCCGCACCATGGTACAACGCCTTAATACAATGCTCTTTGAGCAGCTATCCATCAATCATTCCTCAATCATGACTTTTATTCAATTAAAAATCGACCTTATTATTACGTCACTGCAATCGTTATCTGCAGTAGCCATTTTGAAGTGTATTATCTGGCAATGGGAACTATTATCACCATAGAATAAGGAATAACACTGGATAAAGTTTGCTTCGGGCACAACTCAGAGTGCGCCAGTCCTGAAACATTAAATCAATCTGTGATCGCGTATCGGACATTGGTTTGAGCACGGTGGCGCAGCGGTAAACGCGCTCGGTCTGCGATTATTGAAGTTAAGCAACTTTCGCAAATAGGATGGATGACCACAAAAAAAAAAAAAGTTTTCATCTCGAGCTCCTCCGTGCTTCGGAAGGCACGTTAAGCCGTTGGTCCCGGCTGCATTAGCAGTCGTTAATAACTACTAATCCGCACTGGGCCCGCGGGCCCCTGCCCCAGCAGTGGGGACATTAATGGGCTGGTGATGATGATGACTGTTTTATTCAATGCCATGATATAAAAAAAAAAAAAAAAAAAAAAAAAAAAAAAAAAAAAAAAAAAAAAACAATAACAATAACCCAATAATAATAATTTATATCTATATCTTATTTTTATAGATATTAAATCTCACATCTTCTAAATTACATGTAATTGTTTCTTCCTTTATACAGTAAAATAATATTTTTTATATACTCGTAAAACATACTTGTAAAGTCCAGGGATAGGAAATGTTCGTCTATCTTAGAAAATGGGGCTCTCAAAAAAAATATTCATGGAAGGGAATTTTATTGATTGTTTCCAGCGGGGTTGGCACGACTATCTACCGCCGCGCGGCGCGGAATTTATCCGAGCGATTGGACCAATAAGATCAAAGAATGCTATCCAGGTGGATATATTAAATCAGTAAATTTCAGTAAAATATATATTTCTAATCCATATTATTCCAAACGATATCAATGCCCTGTAAAATAAATATTGCACCAATATATTTAAACAAATTTAAAGCACATCTTATAAGCCCAGATGAACACCTGCGCTGTACGCTATGTTTAATTTCTATTTTTATTCTTATTATTAGTGATTATTTGTAATCATAGATATTTTTTTTTGGTTTGGTTTTCCCCGAAGGGTAAGGCAAAGGGAACTATGCCCATACAGCCATGTCTGACGTATTTTTTTTTCTTGATGATTAATGAAATGGTGAAAGGTGATGAATGATGATGATGAAACCTAAGCCCCCACCCTCGGAGTGGACTCCTACTCCGAACCCCAAACGAATTAACTCAAAAGTCCGCATAAACTTTTGAGCTATGAAGCGGCTTCCTAGCACGAAGCGAAAATAGGCAGATACACTTTGTTTATTGAATACTCCAATGTAATAACACTCGCGAATGTCTTCCGACTAACTTAATGCGATCATTAACCACAAAACACCACTTCGTATTATTTATTTAGATTATTCAATGAAGAAAGCAACTGTCCCGTTCCCGTTTCCCGCTAAAAAAAAGCCGTAATCATAGATAATACAACTTATAAGAGACCAATAAGAGACTTTTATTATTATTATTATTGTGACGTATGTTGCTTAGTAACAGATCTACAACTGCTGTTTTTTGAGTGTCATTTTTCTCTCTCCGAATAAAATATTGTTTTGTACGTTGCACAAACGCCTTTTCATCTGCCACATTTTCTGGCGACCGTGACAGGACGAGTGGAACAGTTGTTTAGTGACAACGGCACAAATTTCCGAGGTCTCGATAATGCGTTCAGTTCACTAGATTGGGATGAAAAACGTTGTATTTCATCCCAATCTAGTGAACTGAACGCATTATCGAGACCTCGGAAATTTGTGCCGTTGTCACTAAACAACTGTTCCACTCGTCCTCGTCGCGCCACGAAACGCCTTAGCGCCATCAAAAAGTCGCCTGTCGACAGTGTCTCCACTACTTCTAGGTGTACAGCACGGTATGTGGCGCATGTAAACAGAACGATCCAAGCCTTGTCTCCTGAACGCAATGTCAAAGGGCCAGTTAGATCAACACCAGAAAACTGGTAGGCGACACTAGCTTCCATCCGCTCTATTGGCAAAACTCCAGTGGACGCTTCACATCGCCTTGCTTTAAATCTTTTGCATATAATGCATCGATGTATAGTACTTCGTACTAATTTTCGGGCTCCTATTATCCAATAATTTTGCCGCAAGTTATTTAGCAAGGTCTGTGCTCCAGCATGCTTCAGCTCGATGTGCCTTCGCTCTACTAGACGCTTAACGATCGTGTTTGCTCCAGGAAGAACAATAGGGAACTTGAAATTGTAGTTTTCACTTCCTAGTGACAACTTTGTGTTCAGCCTTATTAATCCATTATCATCAACAAAGGTTTGTATATTTTTATCGAGTAACGACTCTTTATACCTCTGTTGTATTAGCCTTATAAGTACATTCTCAGCATATTCAAACTCGTCGAATGTTATTTCTCTAGATCCTGTTCTTTTCTTTAATCGCAGTATCCAGCAAATCATTCTAACCAATTTTGTGTAGCTCGAAAAATAGGTTAGTCTGTCTAAGAAAGATTCATCTTCGACAAGCATGGCAAAAGTACTAGTCTTCTTTCGCTCGTCATCAGCTTCTGGCGCGTTAGATGTGAATTCTGCAACCGGCCAGTGTTCTTTGTCTAAGCGCAACCACGCTGGACCCTCCCACCATCGGCTCTCGAGCAATCCTTTAGGTGCCACACCTCTGGAAGGCAAGTCGGCAGGATTAAGGTGACCTGGAACATGTCTCCAGGCAGCGGAGGAACTCAAACCCTTTATTTCCTTTACTCGGTTTGTTACGAATACGCTCCATGGTCCCTCACACTTGATCCACGTAAGTACGACGCTTGAGTCTGACCAAAAATATAAGTCACAATCAGGCAAATCCAGCGATTCAATAACAGTTACGGATAATCTGCTAGCAAGAGTTGCAGCCACCAGTTCCAGTCGCGGAATAGTTATTTTGTCCACCGGTGTTACTCTGGACTTTGCTAGAACGAGACTCAGGTTAACATTTTCACCTTGTTTTGACCGCAAAAATATACATGCTGAATATGCGTCCTTGCTTGCGTCACAGAACACGTGTAATGATGTTTCACAATCTTTTATAGGCATACTAGTCAGCCGCCTGGGAATAATGCAATCATTGATGACGTGAGCTTGTTCTAACCACTTTTTAAAATCCTTAGCCAAATCACCGGGTAATTTCTCGTCCCAAGAAAGTTTTCTACACCAAGCCCTTTGCATTATCATCTTAGGAACAATAGTCGTAGGACAGGTTACTCCAATAGGATCGAAAACCCTTTGAGCTATCGATAGTAAGGATCGTTTTGACAGTTTCATGTCAATGTTTTTCAAATTAGCATTACATTGTAGGGTATCATTTTTGATATTCCAAATTACCCCTAGTATCGAGGTATTTTCCACATTATGATCAACAATTACGGGACTCGTGATCCATCCTCTGAGGTCAAACATACCGTCGAGCATTACTTTCTTTGATTCACTGATGAACTTTTCCAACTCCTGCTCTGATTCCAGGCTAGTGACGCAGTTATCTACGTAGAACGATTTCTTCAACTTCATTGCAGTCTCCTTGTAGGGTTCCGCGCAATTATCTAGGTGGTGGTTGATCGTAGCTACGAGAAGAAATGGACTTGATGTCACTCCGAAAACCACGCGTCTGTGACGATATGTGATCATCGTTCTGCCTTCTTCATCAATCTGGGACCACCATAAGAAACGAAGATAATCACGGTCATCCGGGACGAGAGAAATTTGAAGAAATGCTTTCGCTATGTCAGATGTCACTCCAATTCTGTTTTTCCTGAAATTAATCAACAGATTAGGAATTTGCTCGAGAAGATTCACACCTTTTTCCAGGCACGAGTTTAGGGATATGCCATTCCTATCCTTGGCAGAAGCATCAAATACGGGACGGATCTTTGTGGTCAAACTTGATTCCTTTATAACCGCATGATGTGGCATATAGTGGCCTTGGATTGATTGGTCAGGTGCTTCCTCGATAATGTTAAGCTTTAACCACTCGCGAAACACTTTATCGTAATCGTTGAGCTTACCAAGTTGTTTGAGACGAGTCATGGTGCTGTCCATCCTCTTCTTGGCAAGATCATAGTTGGCATGTGGACGCGGAACATCACGCCAAGGCAAACTCGCCTCGTAACGACCTTCTTCGTTGACCCTTAAGTTCTCCTCGAAGGTTCGGAGAATCTCCTGCTCGCGAGCAGACTTGGTTGCTTGCATCGCGGGATCGGTAATGCCTATCGCCTCCAGAGTCCATAAATCTGTAAGGTCAATCTTTGTTAAACAGTGAAGAGTCGTGGCTGAGTTTGTCACAGAGCTGTAAATCCCAGTTATTGGACCTTGCACTGTCCACCCTAATTTCGTGTTTATTGCGGTCAAGTTATTCTCCAGTTGTATAACGTTACCCGTAAAAAGTAACCCAGAGAAGTCCGCACCAATCAGTAAATTTACCTCGTCGGGAGAGTCAGTCATTGAGTCACTTAAAGTAATACCTTTTTGACGTAGTTGCTCAGTTACAGTACATGATCTTAATTTAGGTAAAAGGTTACATATATTTGTTTGTTCTACAACAGATAAATGACAATGGGCACTTTTGTATGAAACTTGGTCCAAGAACCTCCACTGATGAGACTTATATGTAATGAAAGCTTATGCTTTCCCTATGATTCTGGCAAAGTTCTATCAGATTCTGTCCCGGGGTTCTTTTTTTACGGCCATGTTTGTCCTGGCTAAAAATGTGATAAAATACAGTGGGAGCTAAAATCGACTCAAGATTTCTTGCTGAATAACTAAGTCTACATAAATAATTATGTATCATATTGTATATCATTTTAAAGAGGATCTTTTCCAGAATCCGAAACATAAAAAAAAACAAAAAAAATCTTTTTGTAAGCGAATTATAGTCAATTTATATCTGCAGCGCCATTGTTTCTCGGTAGCTAAGTTCAAGTTTCATGCCTTTTACCCCTTCCAAAAGTATCTTACCGATTTTTTTTTTATATTGCTTCCGGAATTTGATCTGAGTGATAATAACAAGAAAAATAAATAGACACCTCTCCGATAGAGACCGGCTAAGCTATTGCCTATTGCAAGAAATCGTCATCATTAGCAAGTCATTACGGTATTGCATATAAGCTTATCAGCAACTTGGAACTTGGTCCAAGAACCTCCACTGGTGAGACTTGCATGTAATGATAGCTTATACTTGTCCTATGATTCTGGCAAAGTTCTATCAAACTCTGTCCTAGGGTTTTTTTACGGCCATGTTTGTCCTGAGTGTACAGTAGTGGACTGCAAAATCACCTCAGGATTTGTTGTCAAAAAACTATTTAACTAAGTCTATATACATAATTATATATCATAATGTATATCAATTCTAAAGGGGAAGTTTATCAGAATAAGAAACACAAATAAAAAAAATGCATTAAGTATGTAAACGACTTTTAGCCAACTCACGTCCGTAGCACCATTTTTCTCAGCAGCTACGTACGAGTTTCGCGCCTTCCAACCTTTCCAAAGGAGCCCAATCATTTTTTCCTTCTTCTGATATTGCATTCTTAACCTGACAAGTGACAACAACAAGAAATAAAATAGATACCATTCCGATAGAGGCCGCGTAAGCTATGGACCTATTGCAAGATAACGTACTCAAAGGCTAGTCATTATAATCCAACAGACGTAACATGATTAGAATGCGGGAGGACGCAAATGTAGCATGTTTTCTTTCACCACAATCTTGTTTTATTAATCCAGGCTTATATCTTGTCTTATAAACAATGCCGAATGGTACAACAAACGTATCGTAAACGTAAGGTTGCCTGGTAGTAATTGCTACCTTGGCAATAAAGCCGCCTTTTGCACCAGTTATTGCCTGAACTTGTTTAATAAATGTGTTTCTTTTGTATACAATAGAGTCATTATATTGCATCTTGATTAGAATGACTTATTTCTTGTTTCTCTCGTACTAAGCTGTATACTGTTAGTGTTAAAGAGACACATATTTCGTCTCTTTCGCATAAGGCGATGTATTACATTTCCGTCCCGCCGCATTCTAATCATGTTACGTCTGTTGGATTATAATGACTAGCCTTTGAGTACGTTATCTTGCAATAGGTCCATAGCTTACGCGGCCTCTATCGGAATGGTATCTATTTTATTTCTTCTTATTTTTTTTATTTTTTTTTCTTTGTTGTCACTTGTCAGGTTAAGAATGCAATATCAGAAGAAGGAAAAAATGATTGGGCTCCTTTGGAAAGGTTGGAAGGCGCGAAACTCGTACGTAGCTGCTGAGAAAAATGGTGCTACGGACGTGAGTTGGCTAAAAGTCGTTTACATACTTAATGCATTTTTTTTATTTGTGTTTCTGATTCTGATAAACTTCCCCTTTAAAATTGATATACATTATGATATATATTTATGTATATAGACTTAGTTAAATAGTTTTTCGACAACAAATCCTGAGGTGATTTTGCAGTCCACTACTGTACACTCAGGACAAACATGGCCGTAAAAAAACCCTAGGACAGAGTTTGATAGAACTTTGCCAGAATCATAGAACAAGTATAAGCTATCATTACATGCAAGTCTCACCAGTGGAGGTTCTTGGACCAAGTTCCAAGTTGCTGATAAGCTTATATGCAATACCGTAATGACTTGCTAATGATGACGATTTCTTGCAATAGGCAATAGCTTAGGCGGTCTCTATCGGAGAGGTGTCTATTTATTTTTCTTGTTATTATCACTCAGATCAAATTCCGGAAGCAATATAAAAAAAATCGGTAAGATACTTTTGGTAGGGGTAAAAGGCATGAAACTTGAACTTAGCTACCGAGAAACAATGGCGCTGCAGATATAAATTGACTATAATTCGCTTACAAAAAGATTTTTTTTGTTTTTTTTTATGTTTCGGATTCTGGAAAAGATCCTCTTTAAAATGATATACAATATGATACATAATTATTTATGTAGACTTAGTTATTCAGCAAGAAATCTTGAGTCGATTTTAGCTCCCACTGTATTTTATCACATTTTTAGCCAGGACAAACATGGCCGTAAAAAAAGAACCCCGGGACAGAATCTGATAGAACTTTGCCAGAATCATAGGGAAAGCATAAGCTTTCATTACATATAAGTCTCATCAGTGGAGGTTCTTGGACCAGATTCGCCCATTCTCCTTTATATAAAAGTTATTTTCGGTGTTCTTGACACAAATGTCAAAAATTTGACACTCTTCTTTTTTCGTCTCGAACCCGCCGAACAAACATTGACGTAATACCTCCTTTCTTGTAGGTTTTAGGCCAAGCTTCTGTACTATGTCCTTTTTTAAATAAGATCTTTGCGAACCACTGTCAATAAGCGCTCTGATGCAAACCTCTTTCTTCCCGTGTACGAGTTTTACCACCAATGTCTGCAGCAAAGTAGTGCTTGACTTGCGTTGGCATGACAACAGAGTTTCCTCCTGTTGTTTGCAATCTTTTGAAGCGGTGGCCATGTCTTCGCACATAATTGTGTAATGTCGCTTTTTGCAAAAAAGACACTTGGGGAAGCTTTTGCATTTTTTTGCAATATGGTTGCTTTTTAAGCAAATTAAACAAGCTTTCTTGCCTTTTATAAACTCTACACGCTCCTTGACTGTCATCTTTGCCGCCTTGTAACACTCTACGGCTGAATGCGTGTTCTTACTGCACCATATGCACGTCGACACTTCTTGTTTGATAGAAACTTCTTTGTCGCGCTTGGTTTCTGTCACGAAGCAGGCTGTAGGTGGCTTCGGCTTTACCAAGGTTGTTTCCTCGAACTATCGTTTGGCTAATTGGATACGTTCTTCAGATTCTACTTCTTGCCGTAAGAACTTCATCAAGTTAGTTAGCTCCCTGTGTTCTGGTGTGCTGCGGTGCCAGGCACGTAGTACGCTCTCGGGCAAAGCTGACTCTACCATAGGGAATAGCATTGAAGCATACTTGTCGTTTGTCACGCCGAGTGTTTCTAGAGCTTGCAAATGTGTCTGGAGATTGTCATGTAGGTTTGACAAGTTTGTGAGGTCTCCTTTGCATTGCATCAAGGAGAGCAATCCTCTAACGTACGTCTCAATGAGAACGTCATCTCTGGCGAATCTTGCCTTTAGTGCATCGACTGCCTTTTTATAGTTCTCAGCACAAGGTGGGTAGCTTTCGACCAGCTGTCGCGCGCTGCTGTTTGGGGTCATGGACTGTAGAAGGTACTGAAACTTGTCGCTTGCGTCAATATTAACATCTTCGTCTATCTTCTTGAACTGTCCCCAAAATAATAGCCACGACTTTACGTTGCCATCGAATTTAATCAGCTCCAGCTTGGGTAAAGAAGGAAGCCTGTGGATGCCTGACTTTGGCTTGTCGCCAGATTCTGCAGAGTGCAGTGAGGATGCACTGTTGGTGCACGAACTTGTTTTAGCAAACATGGATTTTACCTTATGCCATCTCATTTTGTAGTCCATGGCCTTTTCTTGGTCTGCTTGGTATAAAGCTTCATTAAAATCTTCAGCCTCACACCACAAGTTCCTTACTGCTGCTTCAGCTTCGAACAGATTTGCAGTCGTCTCCGATAGTAGGTCAAAAAATTGACCAGCGTCTCTATCGTTTGTTTCGACGGCCTGCAGGGTCTTGTCCGCAAGGAGAGTGAACTCCCTCCTATACTGCGTACGTTTACGCCTCCATGAGTCCATAATTTATCACGGTCGCCAGAAAATGTGGCAGATGAAAAGGCGTTTGTGCCAGAATAAAATGGAACTTTTTGCCTCCGGCTGCGCCTTGGTGGGGAGGGTTTTATGAGCGGATGATCGGATTCTTAAAACAAATCCTACGAAGAGTGTTAGGAAGAGCTTCTATCACACTGACAGAGCTGCAGACGGTACTTTGTGATTGCGAGGCGGTAATTAATAGCAGGCCCCTCACATTTGT
Source organism: Pectinophora gossypiella (assembly GCF_024362695.1). Classification (NCBI taxonomy): domain Eukaryota; kingdom Metazoa; phylum Arthropoda; class Insecta; order Lepidoptera; family Gelechiidae; genus Pectinophora; species Pectinophora gossypiella. Next base: position 3,501,587 of record NC_065414.1, on the reverse strand, counting down.
AAGCGGTCAAAAGGATCTGCAACCGTTGACTCCTTCAATGTTCATCCAGCCTCTACTGTCCCATCATACAACTGACTTTGATGAAGTCGATAGAAAGGCCTTAAATATCCGGTATCGTTATTGTCAGAATTTACGCGAAGACTTACGGAAAAGGTTTAAGGATGAATACGTGAGTGAACTTATACAAAAACGTGAGCGAGCAAAAACTGTACCGCTACAAGTTGGCGACATTGTTTTGGTAGAGACTGAAGGCAAGCGCGTGACGTGGCCATTAGCCTTTATAGAGGAATTGTATCCTGGTGCTGACGGTGTGACGAGAGTGGTTCGGGTACGGACTTCAACAGGAACAAAACTAAGACCAATACAACGTGTTTTTCCTCTTGAAGTGCACGCGACTGACAGTTCTATATTAGATTCTATCTCCAGACAAAGAGAGACTGACTCAACAGACCATAACGACGACGACGCGACAAACCATCCCAACACTGCTGAGGCCAGGAGCACACGGTCAAGGCGAGCCGGGAGGCTGCCGCTGCGCCTGTTCGATTATATCTTAGACTGAATAGGTGACCTCCCGGTTTTTCCGGCCCTGGCAGTGTGACGTATGTTGCTTAGTAACAGATCTACAACTGCTGTTTTTTGAGTGTCATTTTTCTCTCTCCGAATAAAATATTGTTTTGTACGTTGCACAAACGCCTTTTCATCTGCCACAATTATAATAAATTACACTAGCAACATTAACAGCTGTCAATGTCAAATTGACGTTAAACAAGTTTGTCTATGCCTTTTCCTGTCTAAATTTCCCCCTGAGAGGTTGGTTTCGTGTTTTTTAAAATCTGTTTTAATCCCGAAATTTATTAAATATTGAATTAAATCACGTTATGGCATCTCAGTTTACAGTGTTTCCTCGTTATATACGTGTTAATTTTAAGAGAAATGGGGAAATCGTAGATGTCATAAGATGATAACCTAGATGGTGTTTGTAATGAAGCCGCATCTGTGTTTCAGAAGCAAAAATGGGTCGTTACTCTCGGGAGCCGGATAATCCAGCGAAGTCATGCAAAGCGCGTGGCTCAAACCTCCGTGTTCACTTCAAGGTAAGTTTTGTGTATCAAGTGTACCGTTCGTATTTTGATATAAACAATGATCTCCACATGTACTGAGTTTTACATTGTACTTATCTATCGCTTTGAGAATTGATGATATGCACCAATGTTTTCTATGTTCTGAAATAGAAGTGGGTAATTCAGTAAATTTTAAAAAATTGACACTTGCTAACCTACAAATATGTACCTAACCTACTGTAATGTCATCTATAGTACTAACAGTACCCAGTATGGTACTGTTAAACGTAAAATGATTATAATGGGAGCAGGACAGATACAATACATCGCCTAGCCCGAAATAGACCTACAGAAATCTACTCATGAAGAAATCATGCTCAAGCTTTATTAATATTTCTATCATTAACACTCACTCCACGATTTCTCTACTTGCAGAACACATATGAGACTGCTATGGCAATCAGAAAGATGCCTCTGCGTCGGGCTATCCGTTACCTCAAGAATGTGACTGAGAAGAAAGAGTGCATTCCGTTCCGTCGCTTCAATGGTGGTGTAGGCCGCTGTGCACAGGCCAAGCAGTTCGGAACCACACAGGGACGCTGGCCCAAGAAGTCGGCGGAATTTCTGCTCCAACTCTTGAGGAACGCTGAGTCCAACGCTGACTACAAAGGCCTTGATGTTGACAGGCTGGTCATTGATCACATTCAGGTATGTTTTTATTTGTATTATTCAATTCTTATACATGCATAATGCACTCTAGTCTAAATACTTAAAACTACCCTACTAACATAACATCTATCATAATCAACTGGAAAAGATTACAATAGAGTCTGTATGCCATATTTTATGTGTTTAGAGAAAATAATGATTAAATAGATTGTCTGGTTAGTACTGTGGAATGGTTGGCAGTCACTATCCACATTCTGCTGTCCTGTAACTTTTTGTGATCTTTATGGTCTGCATTGTGCATTGTACATTGTACCTAATTGAAATGTTGCAAATTGCCATTCAATAAAGTGATGTAGGTAGTTTTACTAAACTTTATATTGTTCTTACAACAAACATTATTATTTACAATGTAGGGTAATTCTAACAGTATCATGATTAAGATTTATGTAAATATAAATAATCATATTGAGAAACTTGAAAACTATAGATTTCTTACTATAAATAGCTTTCTATTTGTCTTTTACAACACATTATACCTACATATAATAAGCGGCAAAGAAAGAGGGTAGACAGATATGTCTGCCCGTAGAAAATTATGGATGTACCTACTCCACTCCAATCTCATCAGTCATCCCGTGATCATGACACTTGCAACAGTTTCGAAATATCGGGAGTCTCATATCCCTGCTTTTAACGCGGTAAGAACCCTTTATGTGTTTTAATTACATAGTATAATAAGTGAATAATGAAGGGTGGTTTTTGCCCAGCAGTGGGACTGTCCTTTTGGGGCAGAGTATGTTATGTTTATTGTTTATATTACAGAAAAGTGATGTGATTATTCCCATAATTACATAACATAAGTTCATGACTTTTTCACAATTAGGCCAGTCAGAGGTATGGCAATATAAATAAAACCACACCCACACTTTATCGGTCTTTCTGTAAGACCTACTGTAACAAGTAGTGAGCTAGTGCCACCTAATTGGACAAACCAATTGTGTTGGTTGGAGTATACCTAATTGGGCACTATGAAATGGGACTTAAAAAAATTTTTGATCGATTTAATATGAGCCATGGACATAGCCAAATTTTCGAGTGAAATTAGTATGAAAGAGGTACTTGTAAAATTTTTCAAATATTTGCTAGGGGGCACTGTGAGTTGGGACTTGGAAGTTGTATGAGCTATGGACATAGCCGAATTTTCGAGTGAAATTAGTATGGAGCATTTATCCAGCACCCACAATCACATTAGTGAAATATTTATTTAGATATTACTGTTTGCCTCCATTTTCAAAAGTAGATCTCTAGTTGGTAACAAAATAATAAACAAATACTTAGAATTTGAAGATGCTTGTTACCACCATGCCTTGATCGGTTCTGTGCTGTTATGAATCACACAAAATTCACAATAAATTATTATTTGTTGTGTTTATTTTGAACTACCCACATAGATAGATAAAATACTTTGAGCAAAATTGACACAAAATACAGAGATAAGGACAACATATACAGAACAGCACACACTTATTGCTCATGCAGCAATTTCTTCCAGGCAACCTTTGGGTACAGGACATTTTGTACAAATATAATAATAGTGGGTTAGTGCATTCTAACAAAATAAATAATTAATAGAACTACTTACATAAAATAAGTACATTTAACTTTTAACTTTTTAACTTTATATTATACATAAATATATAAAATTAATATAATATTATGCATATTCATATTCTACAATTCTTTTTCTAATATTTTCTTTTAGTCTACATTTTTGCTGCAATGCCTTCTTGCTTGACAGTAACATTTACTTGTGTAAACTGTTTTCTGAAGGCAGAAATAAATAGTAACAAAGATTTTTATAGAGAAATATGTATAGTCTTTCTCTTAACATTTGTTACTTACACATTAAGACAGATAATGGCCCCGATTCCTGCAAACACCTAATTTTATTTTAAGTTATACCTACCTGTTATTTTCTTATCCGCCGAAAGGGAAAGGGACAGTTGATTAGCAATTGTTAATTTTAAAATGAATAAATAACGCGGAGGAATAAAATAGGCAAGTTTCTGAAATATAATATAATTGGAGTTGGACTAATTGAATTAGAAAAAGAAGTAGGTAGGTACTTAAATAACATTCCGAGACTTACTAACCGCGTAAACTTAAAACAATGTATAAGTTTCTGAAATGCTAATATAAAATTTAGGGAGGCTTCCTTTACATTTCTGCCTAAATTTCACGTGTGTTCCATAAGTTTTATGCCTGTCGATTACTCGTCCCTTTCCTTTTCGGCGAATACGAAACAGACATCTTTTAATTTAAGGTTTAACATACTTTATTTCTCAAAATAATACATTTGATTCGCTTACTAAGAAACAGTCACTTTCATATGAGTAGTTTTAAACAACATTGGAGTTGGACTAATTGAATTAGAAAAAGAAGTAGGTAGGTACTTAAATAACATTCCGAGACTTACTATACTAATTACAAATTAAAAGAAACCTGCTTATTAGTTACACATCCCAATTTGGATACATTATTATTTAAGTATGCTTCAGTCTGAGCAGACATGGAATACCTTACGTTGATTGCAATATAAGTAGGTACTTGTGTTCTTGCTATGCTATAAAAAAATGAATGAATAACCCGGGCCAATAAAATAGGCATGCTGTGAACTTAATTCTGCCGGGTTAATGGCTAATATAAAATTTTGGAAGTTTTTTTTAAATTTCTGCTTAAAATTGACGTATATTCCGTAAATTTTATGCCCGTCCATTACCCGTACCTTTCATTTTCAGCAGATAAAAAAATGATAGGTATAACTTAAAATAAAATTACATGGTGTGTAAAGAAATCAGCACCATTATCCACTGAAATACTATGAACAAATAGACTCACATTTGCTAAGAAATTTATCTAAAAGAGTTGTTATGGTTATATTATTATTAACTTGTTATGGCTGTTCAAATATAGTGCAATATTGGTTGTACAGTGATGTTACATGCCATCGCTTTTGACAAGATGCCCCGCGGACACTTTACAGAGATCGGTTGTGTATTTGTTATACGAGATCTATGCATAAATCTAATTCATAAATCTAATTTCAAATAAATCTTTTCTTTATTCCAGGTAAACCGTGCGCCTTGCCTGCGCAGGCGGACATACCGCGCCCACGGTCGTATTAACCCCTACATGTCGTCTCCCTGCCACCTCGAGGTGTGCCTCAGCGAGCGTGAAGACGCCGTCGCACGCGCCGCTCCCGCCGACGACGCGCCCGCCAAGAAGAAGCTGTCTAAGAAGAAGCTTGCGCGCCAAAAGGAAAAGATGATGAGGGAATAGATGTATAAGAGTTAATAAATGGCTTACTACAACCTTTCGTTTCATTTCAGATGTTTATCAAAACCGGTTATTCCACCTATTTCTATCAAAGTATTTACCCTAATTGTGCTATATTCGTGAGCTTATATGTTGTAATACAAACCTTGTAAGTTTTGATCTTTGGAGTAGTCAAGAGGTACATCCATTGTAAGATGAACTAAGTAGAACTATATGGGATTGAAGGGAATAAGGGTGTTTTGAAATTCTAAATTCCCTACGACACTACTAGCTGGTAGTGCAGAAGGGAATAAATATTCCCCACGGCACAACTGGTAGTGCGGCTTGGTAGTGCGGTGGGGAAGAAGGGGAACCACACCTCAGCGAACTTTCTGAAACACCGTGACAGGTGGTGGTTCGTTTCGCCGTCTATAATGGTGGAGCCAACTGAGTTAGTGAAAACTGGGGGGGTTAAAAAGCAATATTGCAATTCGACGTTTGTGGCGCACACAAATGTATAACAATATGGCTTTTTTTAGATGAATTGCTTCTATGTGACCTTTTCAGCGTGACCGTCAGGATGGCCTGTCACTACCCTTATTTTACATCGAAGTAATTATTAAAAGTTAGTGATCAGCTGCTATATACCAGTTGGCACCGATCGTTAGACAGTTGGTACCCTTGATTTAAAGAAAATAATCTACTTTTTTAGGTGACGGGCCATTCTTGCATCAGGATCGCTGGTCACCTATGCAGTGAGAACAAACTGCGCACATTTATAGAGTTTATTTATAACCAATAGTTGGTACTAACTGGTACCTTCATATACGTAGTTTTAGAGCTCATAACTTTTAAGGATAAAAAGTTCTATTACTAGTAGTACTATTTCGAAGTCGTAACGCCTACAGAATTAAATGAGCAATTCCGAAATTGAACACATACGCGGTATTTTTATCAGCAGGCGCCACCTGATAAAATTTACTTTTAAGTTATCTTTATATTACACATTGCAGTTTACGTGTACTACCAGCGCCGCTGCCATCGAGAACACTTCAATATAAATCTTAGCATTTAAACGCGCCGCTCTCCGCACCGCCGCCGCCGCCGCGCTGCTGCCGCTGTCATCCAGTTTGAGGCCTTTGCGTAAAATTAAACGAATTTAAACGTGTTTTTGTACCTTTATTACATCGAATAAAAGTCAAGTATGAATTTCCACCAAAATATATCACACAAACATAATACTTTAACTTTTAAAATCATAGATACAGAATAATACTACGTATAGAACGGTAACTCCGCTCCGCACTACTTCGTATCGGGCGCCGACCTTAACCCGTCTAGTCTGAAGTTGCCATAAGGCGCTAAGAAGTAATGGGGAGACTGGCTCGTTTGTACTTATGAGAATAAGATTTTGTATGGAGTGTCTGAGGTGTACCAAAATGTCGGTTGTTTAGCGAACCGTTTCCATATCAAACTGTCTTCCTAGCTGCTTATGCTTTTGCAGGACAATCAGCTTCTCATTCTCGTGCCTCATACTTTTTATTTCCGACAGCACCCCACAGAGCAAACTCTCCAAAAAGAAATTTGCCTCTGCCAACCTTTCGGAATTCTGCCTTGCTTCAGTTATTTTCTTCTTAGCCAGTTCTATCCTATCTTTTAATACCAAGTTTTCTTCTTTCACTGCTTTAATGCGGTTGTTAATGCCAGTCATTTTTGAACTGGTAATTCAGGTCTCTTAGTTTGCAAACTTCGGCTTTTGCGTTGAATATTTTCTTTTGGAGTTTATTGTTTTTTTCTTTGAGCTGTATGGCTCTTGACATTTCCTGATGCTGCTTATTGGTGACCTCACAGAGCTGGTCGCGGAGGGCCTTGTTTTCTTCAAGAATTCTCTTCAACTTCAATGTTAGAGGTGTAGTTTTTTTCCACGCAGTTGTATTTTCATTTTTCTGCCCTTGCATCACTCCAAATCGTGTGGTGTCTGCATTTACATTACTTGTAAATTTTTATTAGTTTTAATTATTTATTAGATTTTTAATGCCGAAGTTTCGTGAGGTTCACGTGACATTGATGTTTTTTTTTGTTTATTTTTTATGTCTGCGTTGGGGATATAGATTTATTATGCGGAGACTTTAATCCTCCTTTCTTAACTTTATTCGTGGATTGGTGGAGGGTGCTTTGGAGATAAAAAAGGCATATCTTACTCGGAAGTAGCGACACCTGATGGGAGAAATAGGGATGTGTGTCAGGATGGCGTGAGAGATGTCTGAATAGTCACAAAATGTGTACGTGATAACTGTACCTAAACTGTACTAAACTGTATGAAAACTGTGCCTCAAGCAATTCAATATTAAATAGATAGTAAAATATGCACGCCATCCTGACGTCAGCTTGGCACGCATAGTGGGATATGTTAATACGAGTGGGAACTATGTTCTGAATCATACTTCAATAAACTGTACCTCATAAAACTGCCAATGAAAAAAAATATATTCGCACTTGATATCTATAAAATCAAAAACATTGTTTTTCTATTTATTATATCTATTATGTTCATAATAATCACATTTTATTAATAAAATTAATGTTATTTTATTAAAAAAATGTGTTAAAATCTCCATTTATTTATTTTATTGCTATTTGCCGATTAATTTTCAACAGGCGCTTGTTTTCTCGTAATACAATAGAAGATTATGTAAACTGTACTGGTTGAGGAAAACTATGAGTTATGACCAAGTTTTAATTAATAGTGTTTAGGGTATATCATTATTCATCATTACTTCTCATTTAACTTACGGATTAAAAAAAAATAGTGAGGGTAGTTTTAATTATTTTACATTGTTTTAAGTTTACGCGGTTATTATCATAATTAAAACACATAATAACGGAATATCGAAAATATCGGGATATATATATAGTGTCGAAATATCGGGAGTCTCATATCCCCATTTAAACGCGGTAAGAACCCGTTATTATGTGTTTTAATTAATTATTTTTATTCCACTTTACCGTGTTTGTGCCATATAAAAGAAGCAAACGAAAAAATAAACTGTTTCTATACTCAACAATTTTGTTTTTTTTTTTCATTGGCAGTTTTATGAGGTACAGTTCATTGAAGTATGTTTCAGAACATAGTTCCCACACGTTTGGAGTTGGGCGATATCTCACTATGCGTGCCAAGCTGACGTCCCAAGTAGCAACCGATTGTCTTAAAAGAGAATTGTAGATATCTTGAAGGCAAGTAGACTAAATCAAACCCTTGTCTTGGATAAGTCTTATAGGTCTCAAAGATATCCCTCAAGATATCTTGAAGATACAGTTTAGTAAAAGTGGGCACATACTTTAACTCTTATACAAGACAGACTTAAGACAACGCTAAGTCAGACTTAAACCCTACTTTAGACAATGTTCTTGCGTATTCTAAACTTAGAATTCTTGTAGTATCACTTAATACCAAGAATGTATACTTGAAGATATCTACAATACTTAGTTAAGACTATAGGATTGAATTGCACTGAGTCAATTGTAACTTAACGAAGTAAAACTTCAGGTCATACTAAAACGATTTTTACTTCACGCGTCTTTATTTTAGAATATAATGGCGAACATTTATATTAACACAAGAAATGAAGTCTGTAAGAAAATGGCGTCTAAAATATTTGTTAAGTTGTTTTAACAAAAGGTTATTCTGCCGTTTCACATACAGGAAATTATAAACGCATGATTGTTTCTCGTGTAAAATCGATAGAAAGTGTTAAAAAACAGAAGGGCCTTTAATATACCAGAAAAATAATAATAAAATTTGGATTGATTATTCAGCAAATAAAAAAAATGGTGACATATAGTATAGAGAAATTCATTTTCTATTAATATGTGACAGCTAAACGCAGTAATTGTTACTACAACAGAAATATATATTAATTTACTTCAGTTTTTGACGATAATATTGTCAAAAAAATATTACATGTTTTCTTCCTGTAAGTGCAAAATGGCGTTAAGTAATATTTTTCTAAATGAAGTAAGACTTTAGAAACAATTGATTTCGTAAGAATCAGTTTAGAAAAGTAAAGTCAAGTTGCACTTCATCAAGTACTAGTTAGAAATTTTACTTCAATTGTCTAGGAGTATACCAACTTAAGACAAAAAGCATTTAGTGAATTCCTACTTAAAACTCTTATATCTAAAGTGATCCTCTATTTTGATTTAGTAAAGTAATGTCGTAAAATCATGTTTGTTTATTCTGTGCCAGAATCATGTATGTAACAAGTAACAATTAAAATCGAACAAGCTTAAAACCTATGGAAAGTATGTTTGTTTGAGAGGTAAGTTTTTCGACTCGTGGAAGATAAAACAATATTGTTATGCTGAGTTCTTACTTGGATAGGAATGTGATTTACTTAATTATTTAATATTTATCACAATTGGAACTAACAAACATAAACTCAATTTGCTAATGAGTCTCCGCGCATACATTCTCATAGGTACCTACATGGTTCGCTGACGCAAAGTAGGTACGATCACCGCGCTTCTAATTGCCAACGGAAACAATGTGATTATTGTAAAAATTAACGAGTATCCGTTGAATATTGTATATACGAAGAACCCTTGCAATTTGATTAACGTCGTGTGTGTGCGCGGTAGTTTCTAATCCCACCAAAAACATTATTGTTAAAAAAGTCGGCCAAATTCCCGATGGCTTTATCAAGCTAAAAAAATAAAGAAATCGAATCTAATGCCCACTTTAAATGCATTTAACCATACGCAAAACTTAAAATAGATAGATATGTTTTGTTTATGATTGTGAATAAAGCTTAGTTAAAAATAGGTAAATTTTAAAATTATTAAAAGAAAGAATGAAAGAAGAAAGAAAAGTATCTAGACACGCGGTAGCGTGTCAAGCCAAGTTCAAGAAATAGAACTGGCGAGCCGCACCGTGTGTAATATTACACAAACCATTTGGAGGCACTTTTGACCCCCTCATACATCAAAACCTATTTCACATAAACGTATCAAATTTGGCTCATATATTGAGACTTGTGAGATACATATAAGTGTTCTAAATTTCATAAGCTTATCCTAAAATCCTCATTTTTATCATTGACTGACTGACTGACTGACCTATAGATCAAAACTCTAACCCAGTTCCAGATGACCTAGAGTTAAAATTTGGTATGCAGATAGGTAATTAGATGAATATAAAGGAAAAAATAAAAAAAACTGGCAACTTTTTAATAATTAGATTCTATCATGAACGCTTAACATAAATACCTAATAAGTGCCTGTATCTAACTATAGATGTAAGAATCAGTAAGTAATCAAAACTCATGACAGCCGGTCTTTTTGTGGTAGGTATGTAGATTAACTTAACATAACATACAATCACGCCTATATGCCCTATCGGGGTAGGCAGAGCACTAAGTGATCATAAAATCACTTGATGCCACATTCGACAAGTACTTTAAGGGTAGGTATAGTCCGTTCAAGAATGATCTTCATAAAAGGTAAACAAACCTGTTACTACAAAGAATGTTCGAATTTCACCTAAACTACGCAAAGTATTCTTCTAATAACATCCGTAGCACTCAATAGATGTATGATTTCTTAGCTCAATGTGAAATTAACGGACTATAAGCAAGTTGGAACATGTGTTTAGCGGTGATAGGTTGTCAGCTTTTTGCCCACGATACAACACAACTCTCATCCATTTTACTGGCATATTATTTTTTTTTAACTTAACGTGAATCTTAAACGAGTTTAATAGGTATTCAAATGTTTTATATCTATAAAGTCGACTTTTAGTTTTGAATTTGTCCTTTTAAAAGGACCCACGCGTTACGAGGATATGTACTTACCTACAATAAGACAGACCTTAGGCTACAATATATTATCTTATGTTATAAGAAGATATGATATGTTATACTGTTACTTATAAATAAATTTCAGGACTGACCATTGAACTTGGCACCCATTTAGATCTCACTTCTTTTGTCGTTGAAGTCAACAACCAAAGCATTTATCATAATATTGAACTTGGCTCTCATTTCACATTTATGTTTTTGATTGGATTTATTTGTTATTAGACTAATAGGTACCTAATTTTATATTTGAACTTAGCAGGTTTTAATATAAAACTCGATTTTTCATGGTGTAGTGTTGCCGTGCGCTTAGACTAGGTTAGACTAGCTTAGTCATTTTTGAGAAGATTTGTGCGAGACGTAGCTACCTGGGCCGCCACACGCTGGATCGGATTTGAAAAACAGGAACTTACGATTTTTTTCCAAAAAAATTGTGTTATGCCAATCGATATAAAAAAAAATGATGGCAATGAAGAAGATATCGCATCGCTAACAAAAACAGTGGGATGTGCATTATCACAGGTTAATTTTCTGTATTTAATATTCTGCCTTCGAAAACCACCAGATCCTTTTATTATTTGGACGTCATCCATCTTTCTGCTTGCTTCTATTTCGATTTTATCGTCCATTGAATAGACTTTTCTTATGTTTTACTTATTGTAGTCAAAAACGAATAAAACAGTTTTGTATAGGAGCAACAAATAATAAAAATTGCCTTAAGTATATCTAGGCAATCAATTTTTACTTTACAAGACTAAACTGATACTTCACTAAATCAATTTAGTGTTAAGTGAGCCTTCAAATAATCTGAGTAAAGTAAAAGAATACTTGTAGACTTAACAGTAGGCTGAGATAAGACTAAATAGTTTTGTGAATACTTAACTTGGTTTTATGTAGGTATTCTAAATTATCTAAAGTAGGATTTGTTGAAAACTATATAGTATTAAAGAAGGAAATGAATTTATGAAGTCCTAATAAGTCCTATTTGATTTGGATAAATCTCACTTTAGCTAAAGTTTAGACATATATGACTTAATCACAATTCTTGATTGCTACTTGGGGTCATGACGGCGTGCTTATTTCACTATCTATTTAATATTGAATTGCTTGAGGTACTTACAGTTTTCATAAGCATAGGTGCAGTGGTAGGTATTAGCATTGAATATTAGTACTTAACTCAAAAGTAGTCTAATGATGTTTTCTTTTGATTCCTGTCCGCCAGCACCGAGTGATTGCCTGGTAGAAATTGCTTTAGAGCAGTAAGGCCGCCCAATTGTACTATATCCATGTGATGTCTGGTTTTGTGTATATTTTTACCCGACTGCGGCGAAGAAAAAGGAGGGTTATGGTATTTGGTTATAGTGTTTACAACGCAGTCTAAGTAGGAAATAAACCATAATGGAGTACGGAAACTTTGTCGCTCTTGCACTTACGAGAACAAATTACAAATGAATCCACATCTGCATGGCTTCCTGATGCACCGGGTCGCCGTCAGTTGTCGCTCAGTTAGCACGCATGTCGCACGCGCGGGCCACTGCGCTGCTCTGTGCGTGCGCACTAGTTGCGAACGTCGCCGCTGAACCTGCGCCGGCGCCGCCTCGGAGGGTCGATCATAAAGGTATGTTGAACGTTTGTTTGTTTCATGTACTTAGTTACTTTACAGTTATTCCTTTAATTTTTAGGTATTTAATAAACAAGTACCAATTTCTCATGTTTCGAATTGCCAAGAATAACAAGTTAAATAAAATAACATAAGCTTGCGATAAACTTCCAATTGGGGTAGTATAATAATAATAATAATAATAAAGAAGTTTATTCAACCACAAATATTTTTACAAAATCGCTTAAACCTAATTACATGTAACACATTATCAGTTGTGGCCGAAAAGGAGGAGCCTCAGCATTGCTGCTGCTTTTCAGTCACCCCCTGTATAACCAACTGAGTCGCTACACTGGACGCCGCGAGAACATTTTACCAAAACAACGACACAATTAAAATAAAAATTTAGACAGAAAAATCTGGCGAGGAATAAACGAAAGTACTTTTCGGGGAAATCAGGTTGTTATACCTCTGATATCCATCACAAGATAAAGTACTCGTACCCACGCCTCACCGAGCTTTCTGTTAGACCAACGTGATAGGTGATGATCGCCGTTTATAATGCTCGAGCCAACTGTGTTAGTGACAACTGTACTTAAGGTAAATTAATAACGCATTGGTGCTAGTCCGGTACCGGACACTTGAGCACCTAAATTAAATGTGACGAAAATAGGTTATAGTTAAATAAACGTGTAGTTCGATTTCGGTAGTAGTAGGCATCGGGCATGCCTCGAGAAATGACTAACCAAACTTTATTAAATAGTGGTAGGAGGAACCTACCTTCCAAATCATGTAACCATTTTTTATGACGTCATAGGGTGCTTTTTCATACAAATTCCATAGTAATTTCGTGTTCAGACGTTTCATCATCATCATCACCAGCCCATTAACGTCCCCACTGCTGGGGCACGGGCCTTCCCTATGGATGGATAGGGAGATCGGGCCTTAAACCATCACGCGGGCCCAGTGCGGATTGATGGTTATTAACGACTGCTAATGCAGCCGGGACCAACGGCTTAACGTGCCTTCCGAAGCACGGAGGAGCTCGAGATGAAAACTTTTTTTTGTGGTCACCCATCCTATGACCGGCCTTTGCGAAAGTTGCTTAACTTCAACAATCGCAGACCGAGCGCGTTTACCGCTGCGCCACCGAGCTCCTCAAGTACTTATAGTAGGTAGTTTAGGTACTTATCTATATTGTAAACAAAAAAGATATGATTCGCGTCATGATACGCGTCATAGAGAAAACCATTCTCTTATCGTGTGGGTTGTGAGATGGAATACCAACCTCATCAACCCTGGTGTCAGGGTTATTACTGAGCCGCCAAATGCCCCTGACATGGCTCACGTAACGACTACACTTACATGAGTAAGGAGTAACCGGGACCAACGGCTTAACGTGCCTTCCGAAGCACGGATCGTCTTACTTTCGGAAAATCAGGTGATCAACCTGTAATGTCCTAACCAAACTGGGGATTTTTGGTCATATGTCCCCACCGGGATTCGAACCCGGAGAAAACCATTGTAAGCGCCTAAGCGCATTCTGATGTGACTTTTGTTAACACAACCTCGCAACTGACACACTAATTTGAAATTTTTAGTGCAGGTAATCTTTTTGAGGTCTAAATTTTCAAAGAGAAATCTTGGTTTCGTTGGAGTAAATCACACCAGAATGCGATTATTCAAAAAGGTAAGAGAAACGCTTACGCTCATCATTTTTACGAGCAAAATTTTAACAGGACAACGAATGAGGTCATTGGTACAGTGGGGACCTTCTCGTGTGAGTAATCTTCTTCCATTGGGTACATTATCACTCCTGGCATACGTTTTTTATGTCCTCAATTCGAAATCATGATCTTTTAAACTTTCAATTGGGTCACTGTGTCTTTATGAGCTTGGTTGTTTCGGTCTTATTGGATTTATTGTGTCCTGTGGGCTCTGCACGGTTACCGCGCCGCGATATAAATATTTTGAGGCCTTCGACCAATAGCCGTTTGACGTCCATCTACGTAGATAGCATTCGTATCCTTTATTGGTCGAAGCGCTCAATACAATTCGCGCCGCGCGCGGCGCGGTTTTCATGCAGACCCGGTTGGGGGGTTAAAAAGGCCACATGACTTTTGCACATATAAAATGGCAATACTTATTGCTTTTTTAGATGAATTGCTTTGTTGTGGTCGAAGCAATTCATCTAAAAAAGCAATATTGCCATTTGACATTTGTTTGCATTGCGCACTTACTTTTATAATACGCAAATGTCAAATTACAATATTGCTTTTTTAGATGAATTGCTTTGATGAGGCCGTTTGAACCCCCCTGTTCTTAATTTTGAAGTCTGACCCCTGATTGAAGACTTAAGAACGAGGTATTGCGGGAGTCATACATTTCATACGTTTTATGGTGTACTATGATTGAATGGATTGATTACTACCGTTGTATATATAATTTATGTTAGGCGTAACGAATAATATATTATATATTATCTCATTATTCGGGTAGGAATATAATTATTCCAAAATACAGTATAATGAAAGACGCATATCTTAATATACAAAAATTGTTGCTTGATTTTTGACTTCATAGAATTATATTGTTACCTATATTGCTTCTGTTTATTTTGATCAGAATAATAATGGGTGGCAGATGTAATTGCCTGGGTGTAATAAAAAGGGTCACCATTTATACCCAAAAACAAAGATAAAGGATGCGTACGTCGGTTATCCATGAAATTAGAAGGTTAAACGAAGGAAAATCTGTACAGCGCCATATTGTTTTTGAAGAACGTAGCCTGGAAAGTCTCTCATTCATCCCCTGATTACTTATAGCTCTGCTCACCCCTTCGCTGTGAGATTATGTAGTACGTGTTTTGTTGTCTTCGACGTCGTCCAAAAGAGGTATGACGAAAACTGCACTCATTCACACTGTCACGATGACACGGCCCATTTATATTTAGATCATTGCCACCAACGTGTATCTAGGCGAACTCGTGCGCATGTCAACGGTCGCGGCTGCTTTTGATCTGCTGCGGATGACCCATATAAGACGTAACAACGGATGGAGATTATCTCACCCTATTTTGGGTCTTGATTTGATTCTCAGTGCGTAAGTACGTTTGCAAGATGACCGTTACGTTTCATTTAAGGTGCTAGTAGCCATAGGTGTACCTTGTTTGTAATGGTTTTCCCATATTTATTTATTTATACATTTATTGTTTATTTATACATGTATTGTTGTTAGGTCGGTGGCGCAACGGTTAACGCGCTCGGTCTGCGATTGCTGAAGTTAAGCAACTTTCGCAAAGGCCGGTCATAGGATGGGTGACCACAAAAAAAGTTTTCATCTCGAGCTTCTTCGTGTTTCGGAAGGCACGTTAAGCCGTTGGTCCCGGCTACATTAGCAGTCGTTAATAACCACCAATCCGCACTGGGCCCGTGTGGTGGTTTAAGGCCCGATCTCTGTATCCATCCATAGGGAAGGCCCGTGCCCCAGCAGTGGGGACGTTAATGGGTTGGTGATGATGATGACATTTATTGTTACATAATATTCTTACAAACATTATCAATGTGACGTCGTTAAATCGGCTATTATGGAGCCCACGTCAATTTTAGGCAGAAATGAAAAAGCCTTCCAAAATGTTATATTGACCAATAAACCGACAGAATTAAGTTGACAGCATACGTCAAACGGATTGCATATGAGCGAGTTGTCTATTTTACTCGCCTGGGTTATTTGTTCATTTTAAAATTAACAATTGTCAATCGTCCGTTGCTTTCCCTTTTGGCGAAAAAGAAAATGACGGGTATTTTTTATTAAATAAAAGAGGCTCTTGTCGTTTGATCATAATCTCACCTGGTGGTGTGTGTCGATGTGGTCTAGGATGGATCACGCTTACCTAGCAAATGTCTATTCACTCTAACCTTGAAGACTCCCAGATTATAACGAGTTTGAAAAACAGACGACGGCAGACAGTTGCAGTCCTTTGCTGTTCACATCAAAAAGGAAGAGGCAAAACGTTTAGTGCGGATTGCTTGTATATCCACAACACAAGGATGAAATAATTAAAGCACGTAATAACGGGTTTTTATAGGTAGATCCATAATTTACTTAACATAACATAAACAGCCTATATACGTCCCACTGCTGGGCACAGGCCTCCCCTCAATCAACCGGAGGGGGTATGGAGCATACTCCACCACGCTGCTCCAATGCGGGTTGGTGGAGGTGTTTTACGGCTGATAGCCGGGACCAACGGCTTAACGTGCCCTCCGAAGCACGGAATCATCTTACTTTTCAGACAATCAGGTGATTCAAGCCTGAAAAGTCCTTACCAAACAAAGGACAGTCTCACAAAGTGATTTCGACGATGTCCCCATCGGGAATCGAACCCGGACCTCCAGATCGTGAGCCTAACGCTCTAACCACTAGACTACGGAGGCTGTTAGATCCATAATTTACTTAATTTTATTTTTTTAATATCGGGAGTCTCATATCCCCATTTAAACGCGGTACAAACTTGTACACCATCATAGTATGCAAATAAAGAATATTGAATATTGAAAGATCCCGTTATTATGTGCTTTAATTATGATAATAACCGTGTAAACTTAAAACAATGTATAAGGATGAAATGTTGTAGATGTAGTTGTCCGTAGATGGAATGGAGTCGGTGGAATTAACTCGTGAAGATCCTGCGCACACTCACCGAAGTGTATCCTATAAAAGACCGAGGGTATAACTTAAAATAAATTTAGGAGGTGTCTGCAGGAATCGGGGCCAGTACCTATGTACTTATAAAAATAAAGTTGCAAGCGGGTCAATCTCGTGACTCGTCCGATGTATGTTTACATCCAAACTCCCGCCCACCGCGGCAAATTGCGTTCACTTCCTTAGCCTGACGTTTTGATAAATTTATGCGTAGGAGATCCGGGAGGAATGTGCTATGCGCAGTGTCAACGTCCGTAGTACCTGTACGAGTTTTGCGAGTTACCTATACGATTTAAGATAAGATATTTATTGCATTCCTGGTGCCATTACAGAGGTCTTAAAAGTAGAGGAAAGTACTAACAGGAACCCCGTAAGAGCACTACAAATAGTCAACACAAGTATTTACCAAAAATAATAATGATTAAATTAAATATACATATTTTTTAATTAGTATGTAACAGATTCGTTAAAAATCTTCTGCAGCGTATAGAACGATTTTTCTATTACTTAAGTATTTTTATATAGATAATCGCCGGTTGGTGTCACATCACATTTAGATTAAATTGTCTTAAGGGGCCTTTATGTGTTGGCTTCGGCCCCACGCAAGTTTTCCAAAACCCCACCCCAACCAACCCTATAGTCTCGAGATATGGAAATGACCAACTAATTAATAATCAAATAAATGCAACTTGTATTTTAATTTGTCTAACATTTTTAGATTTTCCTTCCTTAAGTATTTAACTGTTTAACAAAGATAGTAATACGTGATTTTTATCTTTTATTTATTTAGAGATATGGAAACGACATACAAATAAATAATAATACATACATAAACTCACGCCCGTAATCCCAAATGGGATGGGCACAGCCACAAGTAATCAAAGACAACTTGCAGCCACTGTTGATACGAAGTCCTAAGATGGATATGATGAACCTTATGGTGATAAGGGATCAGCCTATCGCCCATAACATTAGTCCATCATGTTAGAGGACGCAATCCCTCTGTCGGTTTTTACGACATGCCCGGGAAGACAAGCAGCTGAACGTGTTCTATGTTTTTTATTTGCTCCCAGAACAGCATAGAAGCAATAAATAATAATAATAAGTATTGTAGGCGTGCGTTGCGTTTGTCTGTTGCGTATTTTATCTCTGGTATGGTAAGTGGTGACTTCCTATTCTATGTACGAGGGATGCGGTACGTACGACTCTTGATTACGGAAGGATTGCATTATATATAGTAGTGGGTCGTGTTTTCAATTATATTGTTTACGTCCTGGCGTAAATAATACCGTCTCTAGTTTATTTTAGTTCAGTCTAATTTCCTTTTCCTGTCCGGCAAAACTTTTAGGTATTTATTTATTTAATAAATAATCATATTTTTTTACACCATAGACAAAATATTTACATTATAGAATAATATGAAAAAAGGAAACCAGGAATTAACATTAAATAAAAATAAACAAATTATTTACAATTAACTATTAAGCTACTTTCGTTGAAAAGCCCGCCTCGAATCGTACCTGGCTGAATGTAAGTACCCTTATTAATAGTGGTTGTAAGATTTCTTTGATTACTTGCAGCATTACCCACCCAATTATGGATGACAGGCGTCAGTACGTGTAAAACTTGGACGAATTAACCACCAAAGTCACCCGGTTTGTTCGAAGTTTGAATTTCGAATTATACGAACTCTTTCCAAACAGTATCTTTTAAAAATTAACCTGTTTTGACCTTTATATAACCTTTATTGTGTAACCAGTGCCGCGTCTATCAAAACTTACAAGTCTACACGTTCACAAGCTACAAGTTACTCACAAGTACATGTAATTTACATTTATCAAAAAAAAAGTAGAGAATTGTAAAATAAATACATGTAAAATAAATATTGACACTTGTAACATGTAATTTAATATTTTAAAATCAATTAATAATGAAAATTTATTAACAAGAAAATTTATTGTAATTACAGAGCTTGTAAGTTTTGATAAACAGGACACTGGTCTAACCATACATTGTTTGATTACGAATATGACCAATTCAATGGGCTACTTGATACCCTAGTCAAATGAGATACTTGTTACGAAACGTCAAAACGAAAGTTTTCTTTGCAGTTTATACGGATATACTGTCCTATGACGTCATTAATAAAACGATCTTAAACGTCGTACTCATTGTTATTTAATTCATAAATAAAATTCGAAAATAAGTCGAAAAGTAACATGAGATTGATTTTTGATTATGTTAAACTGACTTTTATTTCTAGATTAGCATTTTATAATTCATCTTTCCTACTACTATACTATTCTACTATTCAATCTGCATGGTTGATGTAATGCGTTTGGCATTGGTAGTCTTCCTAGTTTCAGAGTAGGAAGTATTTGTTGTGGCTGAATGCTCCGATTACCTTTGCCCTACGCTTCCTGGTCGGGATTTACATTGCTCTAGATTTCTCTTGTAATACATAACTTACTCTTACACGAACAAAATGCTTTAATGCTGCGGCACGATGGGTGGTGATGGAGTCCCGACGTGCCGGCAGAGTAGCAGGAGAGTAAAATGAGTAGTAATAGCGAAGAAAACAGTAAACTCTAAATAGATGGCGCTGTACACAGTTGCCTTCGATTAACCTTCCAATTTCATGACATGCATCTTTTATCTTTGTTTTTGGGTATAAATGTTGACCCTTGTTAATACACGCAGGCACAACACATATTGCACCCTTTATTATTGTGATCAAAATAAAGAGAAGCAATGGCCCCGATTCCTGCAGACACCGCCTAATTTTATTTTAAGTTATATCCGTCATTTTCATGTTCGTCGAAAAGGAAAGGGACGGATGATTCACAGCTCTTAATTTTAGGAAGAATGAGTAAATGAATGAATAACCCGGGCGAATCAAAAGGTACGTCTCTGGTATGCAATCCGTTTGACGTGCTGTCTACTTAACTGTGTCGGGTTATTGACGGACGTAAAATTTTTAGACGGTTGGTTTAGATTTGTGCTTAAAATTGACGTGTGTTCCATAAATTTTATGCTTGTCGATTACCCGTCCCTTTCCTTTTCGGCGGATAAGAAAATGACAGATATAACTTAAAATAAAATTAGATGGTATTTACAGGAATTAGCACCAATATAATTCTATACCATATATGATCCAAATATCAAGCAACAATAATGTTTATATATGCCTTTGACATTACATTATATTTTTAGCGCTGAGAAAAAAGGTAATTGGGTCGTGTACTAGGTTCAAGATAAATTATGAAATTCTGATTACTAAATAAAGACACATCTAAAACTAACGAAAAACATTTTCTTTTTTCTATTAAACTTATTTATGAATTTTAATCAAGAAAAACGTAATAATAAGTCCGACATTTTGTCACGTTTTTCTATGACGTCACAGAGTGCTTTTTCATACAAATTCCATAGTAATTTCGTGTTTTGACGTTTAGTAAAAAGTAACTGATTTGACTAGTTGGAAACTAGCCTATTATGACGTTAAATCTGTACAACGCCATCGCCAACGGATTCGAAGCAGAATTAGGTGCTTTGGCTTAAAGGATGAGAGGTTGAATGCATTATATGTTTTTTTTTCATAACGAAGCCACAGTTCAGTAAATCTAGCGTAAATAGTTCTAGATTTAAAATTCATTTATTCATGTGTGTACGTAAGTGGGAAATAAGTGATCTTAGATTCGCGGTGACAAAGGAATAAGACAGCAGCTGATATTAATCCTAGAAGGAGACGGCTACCACACGAACTAGCAAGGGACTACTGTCCTAAAACTACACTTTGTTTAGAAAGTCCTCATAACATGTGCATAAAAGTATACAATAAGATACCTGATAAATTTAAAAATGGACCCACTAAAGTTATGGCTTTTAAATTACGTTAATGGCTTATTACTAATAGTAATGGCTTATTAAAAAATCTCTAATACTATAAAGTATTAGAGATTTTTTTTTATTTTCGACATTTGCATGCTAATAATAATTAGCAGGATAGAGATGCTGTAACACTGCTTTATACCATATTGTGACTCTGTACCCACCTATCCTAAGCGAATAAATGATTTCTGATTTCTGATTAACAAGTATAATTTATTGTTTCAGAATCCAAGATGGTGCAAGAAAACTCGATAGTAGTAAGAAGAATGCCAAACGCATACTTCTATCCGTTCAGTTTGTGGCCTTTACCTAAATTCCCAGTTAGAGGTAAGTGACCTATCATAGTATCGGCCTCCGTGGTCCAGTGGTTGAGCGTTGGGCTCACTATCTGGAGGTCCTGGGTTCGATTCCCGGTGGGGACATATCATAAAAATTACTTTGTGGTCCCCAGTTTGATCAGGACATTACAGGCTGATCACCTGATTGTCCGAAAGTAAGACGATCCGTGCTTCGGAAGGAACGTTAAGCCGTTGGTCCCGGTAGTAACCGGGAGTGTCGTGTGGGTTGTGAGGTGAATTACCGACCCATCAACCCTGGTGTCAGGGTTACTATTGAGCCGCCAAAGGCCTCTGACATGGCTCATGTAACGACTACTAACTTACATCAGTAAGAAGTAACCGGGACCAACGGCTTAACGTGCCTTCCGCAGCACGGCTCATCTTGCTTTCGGACAATCAGGTGATTAGCTTGTCCTATCCAAACTAGGGATCAAAAAGTGATTTTTGTGATGTGTCCCCACCGGGATTTGAACAAACCACTGGATCACGGAGGCCGTTAATATAAACGATTGATTGTTTTAAATATTTTATTTTGATATTTCTTATTATATAATATTCAATTTATATAGGTACTTTTTCTACAATATTATAATTTAAATATATTCGGGCCATCTATAACTAATAAAGACCCCAAAGGTTCCTATTATGCTACCAGCATTCCCGCGATGAACCGCCAATGATACCCTGGGCAAGGAAATATCCCGAGCTAGGATCACATAACATAACATGATAACATGTTATCATAAACACATACATAAATAAGAACTATTGTCCCCAGATCACGAGGAATCTAGCGAAAGTTTCAACCACAAACGAAGTTTACACAGCGTCCAAATGAAACAGAATAAGAGGTAGAATAACGTAAAAAGTTTATATGTATATCGTAATGCACAGAAAAAAACATAACAAAAAAAATATGCATGTCATGCAATATGATTTGAGCATAAAGCATTCGAATTTGAAATTCGAATTCGAAACTAGAATAATGCAGGGTGTTTTTTGTTTATATGATTGTATTTTTTAGATTATTTAATTGTAAAGAAAAAAGTGCCATGTTTCGATAAATTGAAGCGAACTTTATTTTTAATTATTGTTTTTAATCTCTAGTTGTAAGATGTTATTTTTGTATTTATTACTTACTAACTGGTTTTAGGTTGTAATAAATTTGAAGTTGCTCCATTTTTGTAAATTTTATTTCCCTAATCACATCATCATCAATTTAAGAGCCACGCTCTTGTCGGTGTAGCATTTTCCATTCCAGTCTATCAAAGGCCAATTCCTTGACTCCCCTATAAGACACGACGTTAACCTTTTCCCTAATCACAACAAACCAAAATAAAAAACAATTTTACATAAAGCGCCCTCTATTACACAATGAAAGAACTAATACCACAGGTTAGTTCTAAAAAAAATCCGCTTAGCGCCTCGATCGCAAACCGTAGCAGCGTTACGAAGGGCGTAGCGGGCTACATCCGTAGCACATCCGTAGGCTTAGTAGCCTATTGATTACGTCTGCGCAATGCAGCTTCATCTCAAAACCTCATCTTAAATTTGTAAACATGTGTTCGTGATTTTATACTAAAAATACACTAAAAGTCTTTTCATAATGAAGTTCGGATTGCTTTTGGTGATTTTGAACGTCGCTAGGAGTTGTATGGGTAAGTAGATTAATACAATTTTAATCGTACTAATAAATATCTATGGGTATGACATTCAGTTAAGTTTAACCATAGCATACATAACTTGTCTACGATAGTAATCGAATTTTTAGTACTGGAAAATGTAGGTTTTGTTTTGTAACACGCCAAAAAGCCTATTTCCTTACTTACTAATCTGTCTGAAAGCCTATCAAGAACTTATCTGGTAGATAGCAATGCGGCTATCAATTTGTTTTCAATCAGCTGATTATGAGACAGTGTTGAAAACCTTTATATTAGCAAAACTAGATTCGTATTGCAAAACCTAGATATAATTTAGCGCTAGAAAGTAGGAAGTAGGTAACTTAGTGATAGTATTGATTAATTATGCATCTTGACACTATGATCGAGTGGACTATTTAATTATAGTTAGTTCAACGTATAGACCCCAGTCCAATACTGCATGTCCCAACGTTAAAGTTCTAATGCTGCTTATGACCCAAATTAGAGCGCGAGTTGCTTGTAATGCTTGTAATTTTGTTCAAAAATCGTATCATATCATAAACAGCCTATATACGTCCCACTGCTGGGCACAGGCCTCCCCTCAATCAACCAATCTCCCCTATTGTTCATAAATAAATTAAAAAATAAAACAGTTTATCGAAAAGTCGATTACATTGAACATCGTAATACATATATAAACTCACCCCTATCTCCCACCGGGGTAAGCAGAGACTAAGGTATTCCATTTGCTACGATCCCTACACTTTCTCCTGCTTTGAATTGACCTTTAACAAGTTTATCCATGATAATTACATTGAATAAATTATTCTGATTTCTGAGTAGTTATATCAGAAGCGGAAGGTGATTGAGGCAACCACCGTTCTATACGCCCTATGGAGTACTTAATGAAAATGGAGGCGATTACTCCACCGACAAGAGCGCAGCTCTTAAATAAAGAGAGAGAGAGATATCAGATGCAAATGGAATTATATAGGCACTGTTTACCCCGATGGAAAATAGGCATGAATATATAATTCTATATTAATTCTCTATTACTCAAATCCAGGTGTAAAGTTCCTGGAAGCGAACCCTGACGTGAAGCGTCTGTATGATGATCTGCTGAGCAACTACAACAGGCTGATTAGACCCGTCACCAACGTCAGCGAGATATTGACTGTCAGGCTCGGGTTGAAGCTGTCACAGTTGATGGAGGTCAATCTGAAGAATCAAGTCATGACTACCAATCTTTGGGTTGAGCAGGTGAGGCTATTTTTTTTTTCTATTTCGTGGGCAAACTGAAATGGCAGTGAGCTGGCCAATGTCGCAGAATCGACAATTGCATGTGTAAGCGTTTTCTGGAGTGAAGACAGCGTCTGGGGAAACCCAATGTAGGTCGACTCCTGGCAAGATGGCGGGACGACTTTCAGAGGGTGTCTGAAAGCGACTGGATGCGTAAGACTATGGATAGGGCTTTGTGGCGCACCTTGGGAGAGGCCTATGTCCAGCAGAGGACTGCAGTGGGTTGATGATGATGATTTCGTGAGGCTGGTGAGGTCGACCGACCGACCGACTCTTAAAATAATGATGATGTAAATGTCATGTACAGTGCTTCTGTTTTCGTAATGTCCCTTGACAATCATTGCATTTCCGAATACAAACGAATGCTAATTTGGATTCCTGCGTGAACAAAACAACAATAGAGCACTAACTTAGTTCTGAATTCAAATTTTGATATACGATAAATCTGATAATTGATGAAAATTAGCATTCGTTTTGTATTCGGAAAAGAGATGATTGAAAAAAAGAAGCACTGTAACATTTTTAACTGGGTGATTTGTAATTTATTATTAATGATATAAATTATCGCAATTTTGAATACATATTCTATAAATTAAATCAAATTCGAAAAGGAATGTACTGCCATTGACAAGAGCAACAATATTTAAGGACGCTTTTTCTCATATGTATTTCAGAAATGGTTCGATTACAAACTCACATGGAACCCAGAAGAGTATGGTGGCGTGGAGATGCTGTACGTGCCTTCTGAACATATATGGCTTCCAGACATCGTGCTCTACAACAATTGGGATGGGAATTATGAAGTAAGTTCAACAACCAACTTTCGCTTTTTTAATTTTCAATGCCCGCGGGTTCAAGACAACTTGCAATCACTTTAAATAAAAAAAGTCCTAAGGTATATTATACAAGATTAATTTCAAAAACTAAAATGAAAGTTTGGTGGTAACAGGATTCACATCAGGATTTTTCCGAATCGTACGCGATGTCGGAATTTGAGATGTTGTATTTTATAGAATTCAGATGCCACCCAGTGTGTGGTGATTCATATTTCGCGTCGAATTTTTCAAAATAAACGAAACAAAAGTCAACCTTATCTAGGGGTTAAAATGGCCACATCGAAGCAAATCATTTAAGAAAGCAATATTGCAATTTGATATTTGCGCATATAAAAGTAAGTGCGCAATGCAAACAAATGTCAAATGTGGTTATTTTAACCCCCCTGTTCTGTGATAGTGATTATAATTTCATACGAAGCTAAAACTGCTGTCAGCGTGTACGTTTCGGAAGAATCTGTATATAATGGTTTCAATATTAAAAAGGGTGTATTAATTTAAACGAAAGCTTCCCTTGTATACCGTAGAGGTTTTTCAATCTCTAAGCGAGTACAAAAATTCAACACGCACTTATATAAAAATAAGTTCAGAATATCCGAAAAAAACGTGGTCTAACAGCCTCCGTGCTAGTGGTTAGAGCGTTAGGTTCACGATCTGGAGGTCCGGGTTCGATTCCCGATGGGGACATTGTCGAAATCACTTTGTGAGACTGTCCTTTGTTTGGTAAGGACTTTTCAGGCTTGAATCACCTGATTGTCCGAAAAAGTAAGATGATTCCGTGCTTCGGAGGGCACGTTAAGCCGTTGGTCCCGGCTATTAGCTCCTCCAACCCGCAGTGGAACAGCGTGGTGGAGTATGCTCCATACCCCCTCCGGTTGATTGAGGGGAGGCTTGTGCCCAGCAATGGGACGTATATAGGCTGTTAATATGATGTACAACCAAAAAAGAGACTAATAAGAACATTCTTTCAATATTCCAGGTGACTCTAATGACGAAGGCGACATTGAAGTATACTGGCGAGGTGAACTGGAAGCCTCCAGCTATATACAAGTCTTCCTGCGAGATCAATGTGGAGTACTTCCCCTTCGATGAACAGACGTGTTTCATGAAGTTCGGCTCTTGGACTTATAATGGGGCTCAGGTTAGTAACGCTTCTGATTGCCCGGAAACACTTTCGAAGACTCTGTTCACAGGTCATTGTCTCTCTCTCTCCGTGGCATTTATCATTCCCATCTGGGGGTTAAAAAGGCCACTACGAAGCAATTAGCATGCAAAACAAATGTCAAATTTAGACGAATTGCCTTTTTCTACCCCTGATCTGTCGTCTTCGTATTTCGCTTCCACTTCGTTCTATCGTACCTGTCACTGTGTGTGTGTGTGTGTGTGTTTATGAATTTCACAATTGTAATGTCGTTGTGATAGCACAGATATCTTGTTTTTGGACGTTCTTTTGATCTAGACCCTGGGATATTCAGATTGGCTGTAATATTATCCACATAATCGAGGAGTCTATGCGACCACGGGTCATTGACCTTTCATACACAATAGAAGAAAGAAGATGTTAAGCTATAAAGGGACTGCATTTCTTAAAGAATATGTGTCGTGTCGATTGTATGTATATTATTTTGGAGCGTTAGTTTGTCCGTTACAGAAGACGATGATACTACTTACTTATTTATAATTATTTTATCTAAGAGCTAAAGATATACACGAATGTGAGAGCATCATAATATCCAGTCTAGTGTAATGTTGTCGGAGATTTTCTTACATCCATTCTTCTCTTTGGTCATTATGATGTCATATTTGAAAATTTTGTGTTGAAACAGCTCGAAGTACCCTGACTTAAGTATTAAGATTTCTCTTTTGAGTCCAATAGTCAGTTGAAATTACTAATGAAATAATTCTTAACATTAGGGATGTACGACTATTTTTTTCTTACACCTTATTATACTTATAGTATGTTGAATCTTGTTTTTTTTTAGGTGGACCTAAAACACATGGACCAAATGCCGGGAAGCAGTTTAGTTCACGTTGGAATTGATTTGAGCGAGTTTTATCTATCAGTAGAATGGGATATATTGGAAGTACCGGCTACGAGGAATGAGGAATATTATCCATGCTGTGCTGAACCATTTTCAGGTACAACTTAAAATAATACATCCGGTCAAATAGTAGAAATCCGGTCAATGCCATGCGGCAAATCTACAATAAGTTATGACAAATAAAATCAAAAGGAATTTCTGTTTCCGGAAAGGAATAATGTTATGTGGCTTCTGAGATTAGAAAATTATTTTGGTCGTAGACAATTTTTTCTCAATATACTTAGAAGCTACAGTTAATTGAAAATTGTGTTTAGATCTAAAGAAGACGAAAGTTTTATTACTTCTATAGCTAAGAGCTACCCAAAGAAAACTGTATTATGTTGGTGTATTTCTGATTGGGCACTCATTGTTCAATAATAATAAACAAATTTAAAAATTTTCACCTTCCCAAACACATGTCGATGTAAACTTTCCGAATTTGTGCGTTCGCTTTTTATCGTCCACTAAGTACTTAAGTTTAGCTTTGAACTGCGATAGGACGATATAAAAAAAATATAAAATTAGCTCTCATAGTCATCACTGGTATTATAAACAATATTCTTTTTCTTTTCAGATATAACATTTAAACTGACGATGCGCAGAAAGACACTGTTCTACACAGTAAACCTTATTATACCTTGCGTTGGTTTAACGTTTTTGACTGTACTTGTATTTTATCTACCCTCGGACTCGGGAGAAAAGGTAGGTTTTTATAGTTAGTTAATGTTTATCCTAAGTTGAATTCGACAAAGGACATTATGCCATAAATTATGTCGTATTGAAAGTCTGTCAGATTTGCTTTCATTCTTTACGTTTGTTTCCCAGAGAACTTAACTAAGAGATTTTTATGCTCATCATCATCAATCTCTAGTGCAAGGGTTATAAGGTCAACAGTCGACCTTACCTATAATGGTGTCAGGGTTATTATTGAGGCGCCAAAGGCCCATGGCAGGGCTCAAATATTGTAATAATAAAACAAGAGAAGGCATTTTACCAGACTCTTGCTCTACTTGGCAGTAAATGCTTTCTGATCACAATGAGAAAAATCAAGCATATAATATGCATTTTTACTTTTCAATATTAAGTAGAATTAGTTGGGTTTGCTGTTTAACAAAAAGGGAAGAACAAGAATTAAAGACTAAAATTTTGTCCTTTGACGAGTTCGTGAATTGAAACTATCATCTCTCTAAGATTATCTAGAAGCATAGGTGTTGTCGAGTGATATAAAAAATATAATAGTTTCAAACTAGTATACCATTGTCTTGTGACTATTTAATTTTGAAAGCAATCTGTGAAAATAATAGAAAACCAATAATTTCACCATTAAATTATCAAAAAAGTTATTGTATAAATCTGTATAACAAATTGAACTAAATCTACGATTGCTTTCAATCTAAGTGGGATAGTAGGGCATGTTAGTCCATCCTTTCATTCCATCCCATATTCCATCCACCTTGGCTCATCCATTCCAGTAGTCTTTTTTGATTTATTAGCTAGTCGTGTGATTGTGTTAGTATCATCAAAAATATTATTTTTAATATTATTGTCTTTCCACAAAGACGATCGAACAACTTTGTTATTTTTTAATACCTTAGTAAAGAAACCAAATTGTACCTAAGACAGGACCCTGTGGAACTAAATAATCACAACCAATGACAAGCCTTCATTTGTTACCTGTCGTGATAAAGAAGCGTCGTGATTCGTGAATTTAAATCTTCATTTTATTTATTTTGACTAATTGTTTTTGTTTAGTGTGAACTTTAGTAGATATTGCGTTCCTCTCTTGATGGCAAAGTTGTTCGAGTTTGTTTAAACTTTGTGTGTTACAAATAACCTATGTAGTTAAAATTATACGTACCTACGATCAGACTTTCCTGCTACAAAACTGTATCTACGTATATGTATTTATATTTATTCACCTAATTTATACACTAATTACAAAAATACTATAAGGGTTATAACTCACCGAGACGCTATGTCAAACAATTGAAACTCACTTCACGACGCTTTGACAACTAAGCCATTTCAATATTAATTGTTTGGTGCCGTGGTCAAGGCGTCTCAGTAAGTTATGGCCGTAATACCTACACAAAACAATCAACTTTTCCTTAAAGCTTTCAGTGTTGGCTTATTAGAAACTAATATTTTATGTATGCCATGATTTAGAAACTCTTGCGAAGTTCTTGAACGTAGTAAAAACAGTATTCCACCAAGTACCTAATCATTATCCTGAAGCTTCTACTCCCAATTTTGCTTTTGCTTTCGGTGTGCTTATATTGCTGACATTTTAGGACCGCATACTCAGAACAAGACATATTTGTTTAATTGTTAACAATTTTATTACTTTGAAACTTATCTATTACATGTATATTTTATATTTATAGCATAAATGAACATATTTTTGATTTTGGAACATAAAAATTCATTCACTACACATCACTTTCCAAGACGTTCAGTGGAAAGACAATCTTTGGTGCCAATTCTATGTACTTCTTCAACTTCTATTTGACACAGGGCATTGACCTTGCGTTCGACCAATCACAAGGCGCGTTGATCATGAGTACCCTGCGGCTTCTGATTGGTTGACGTTGTTAGTCATGTCGAATCTTAGATCACGAATACTATAGATTAGTTGGTTAAAAGAGATACAATACTCGAAACGGCAGTATCTGTAAAAAATAAATCTTTGTAAATTATGAAAGTTCAAACTGATAGTTTATCAGTTCGTCTAGTTCGTAATTTTACTATCATTAAAAATAAACCATTACTTGCTGATAAAATGTCTAGTAGCCTTTTTGCCGGATAAGTTGGTAATATCAGTACTGCTGTTTGCAAATCAGTTCTAAATAGCATATACAATCCATATTTTTGGGAGATCAGCAAGTACCTAGTGAAATTAACCGAAAACGACTCTCATAAGAGGCAGAATTCAAATCACGTCTCGACCTTGCATCTGCAGTATTCTCGATCTAAGTGTCAAACAGTAGCTACGAAAGAAGGCGCTGAGTTGCTTAACTCAAAAAGGACTTCTCTCCCTTAGATATCGCTCTGCATCTCAATCCTGGTGTCCCTCACCGTGTTCTTCCTTGGTCTGGCTGAGATCATCCCGCCAACGTCCCTGGCGATACCCCTACTCGGGAAATACCTGCTATTCACAATGATACTCGTGTCGCTCAGCGTATGGGTCACTGTTTGCATTTTAAACGTGCATTTCAGGTAAATTATGTAGTTTAATACTGGCGAGGGGAGTTAGAAACCTTTTGTTTAGTTGCTGTAAATATCTGAGGAACTGGGATGAATTATTGTCTTCTCTTCATAACTCGTCTTTCGAATCTCTTTTCTATTGTTATCTATCCTTCCTATGTCTATCGATATCTCTCTCTTCATTCCTTTTTTTTCTACCTTCTGTACTTTTTTGAGATAATCTTCTTTTACTTCTGTTTTATCTTCACTATTTATACCATTATTATTATTTGATATTATTTTCTTCTTCCGTATCTTTAATATTTGACTTTTAATAACTATGTTACTGCAGTTTGATGAGAAATATTTATGACCGGATTATTGCTCGCGTTTCACATAAGGTTTGTAATTCCCTTTCGCCAGACTATAGACATAAGAATTACATGTATATATTTTCTCTCGTAGATTTCATTAAGCATCTCCATCCTGGTGTCTTTGACGGTGTTTTTCCTACTACTGGCTGAGATTATACCTCCCACGTCACTGGCCATACCCTTATTAGGGAAGTACTTACTATTTACAATGATTTTGGTGTCCTTAAGTGTTTGGATGACCGTGTGTGTACTCAACGTCCATTTTAGGTGAGATTTCGATACTAATTAGAACTCCTATAGTCTTTCTTCCACGTTCCTTTAGTCTCTCTGCTTCGTATCTTTTCTCTTTTTTCCTTTTCTCAATATTATGTTGTCTGAAGTTAGCTTTGATTACTTGCCCGTTTACGTAGGCAAGGTGCTTTACTCCCAAAGTCTGTGTTTTATAAAACAATAAATAAAATCTTGACAAGTTCAGCTATAAAACTTAGTAAAATATAAATTAAAATATAAAGGAAAGATAAACGGATCTGTTTTGCACTTTTAATTTTGATAAGCATAAATTGTTTTGTTTGAATCTTGCACCTTAGCACACATCACCTGTAAAGGTGTCTTTAATGAATTCAGATAGTTTATACTTTTAAAAACAATACTATTTTAAATTTGGTGCACCTGTATTCATGGGTTATTAAATAAAAAATTGCACTGTAATGTAAGCGATGCTCGTTCTTCTGAGGAGCTCGGTGGCGCAGCGGTTAACGCGCTCGGCCTGCGATTGTTGAAGTAAAGCAACTTTCGCAAAGGCCGGTCATAGGATGGGTGACCACAAAAAAAGTTTTCATCTCGAGCTCCTCCGTGCTTCGGAAGGCACGTTAAGCCGTTGGTCCCGGCTGCATTAGTAGTCGTTAATAACCACCAATCTGCACTGGGCCCGCGTGATGGTTTAAGGCCCGATCTCCCTATCCATCCATAGGGAAGGCCCGTGCCCCAGCAGTGGGGACGTTAATGGGCTGATGATGTAAGCGATGCAAAACGGCATTTCCGCTACGATACGTCGGATTAGACTGCCTTATACACAGTGCCACGACGACGCGTCGCAACGGAGTGGCAATAGTAACGCATTGTGTAACATGTCGTTATAATGGTTGGTAATATCAGGTTGTCGAGATAGCAATATGATTCACCACATTAAAGACACACATACATAAACTCCCACGTGGCGACCACGTGTCGGACGACGCTCAGTGGGTAGGCCCGCTACAAGGTGGACCGACGATCTGGTGAAGGTCGCGGGAAGCCGCTGGATGCGGGCAGCGCAGGACCGATCGTCGTGGAGATCCTTGGGGGAGGCCTATGCCCAGCAGTGGGCGTCATACGGCTGATGATGATACATAAACTCACGCCCGTAATCCCTAATGGGGTGGGCAGAGTCACAAGTAATCAAAGACAACTTGCAGCCACTGTTGATACGATGTCGTGAGCTGGATATGATAAACCTTATGGTGATAAGGGATCAGCCTATCGCCCATAACATTAGTCCATCATGTTAGAGGACACAATCCCTCTGTCGGATTTTACGACATGCCCGGGAAGACAAGCAGCTGAACGTGTTCTATGTTTTTTATTTGCTCCCAGAACAGCATAGAAGCAACATTAAAGACTATTTCGCGAAATGACTAAATATAATGTCACCTAGATCTTTATAATGGGTTGATCTCAGGTTGTCTAGATAACAAATAGGTATAAAAGACTGAAATCGTTTTACGATCCTTTTTGAGAACGTCTACTTTTGAGGTTTAAGTACTTGCAACTACTTTTCCTCAGCTGAAAAAATGCGGTGTACTTACGGAAAAATAACGATAACAAAAATGACGATCATAAAGTATAAGTAAACTACGTAAAAAGTAAAAAAAAAATGGTATATGTGTTAATATATCAATTAGTCATCACGAAACTACATATTTCCAATCGGTATAATGCATAATCCTAGTTGTCTAGGTTCATGTATATCTAAAATATTTTAGATAGTTATGACGGGTTTTTCTAAGTGTTTGTGTGTGTGTTGTGGTGGGTGTGTCTGCTTACCCCGGTGGGAAACAGGCGTGAGTTTATGTATTTATGTATGTTTCTAAGTGTTTAAAGCTCAAATTGGCAGTTGTTTCTTCACCTTCAGGTTGGGTAAGCGAACCTCGATAAGGCTCCTCTATCTAACCTCGATAGGTCGTTAATATTTATGAGGATTCCTTAAGACGTAAGATACCAAAATGTTCAGCTACATACTCGTTGCAGCCATAAACACGTCCTCATACAAAAGCCATATCAGCTGTATGCAGCATAAATTCTAGCCTTTGTTAGAGCATGAGTCTGAAGACACAATACCTGTCGATAGCGTACTTTGAGATAAAATGTTGCAATTACCTACCTTGTTTTATAGACTGTTGAAAATTTTAGCTAGGTAAGGGTGCTGTGCCCAGTTTACACCATCAAATTTTATTTTAAGTTATACCTGTCATTTTCTTATCCGCCGAAAAGGAAAGGGACAGGTAATCGACAGGTATAAAATTTACGGAACGCATACCAATTTTAGGCCGAAGTGTAAAAAACGCTTCCAAAATGTTATATTGGCCAATAATCAGACAGAATTAAGTTGACATTACTGTCAAATGTATTACACAATGAGCGAAATGAGTAAATAACCCGGGCGAATAAAATAGGCACAAAATTTCTGCCAAAAACTGATATGTGTTCCATAAATTTTAATGCCTGTCGATTACGTCCTTTCCATTTCGGCGGATAAGAAAATGACAGATCTTAAAATAAAATTAGATGGTTTTTACTGGATTCATCAAAATTTCTATACCAAGCTCAAAAGATTATTTAATTGTATTATGGCGTAAATCCAATAAAGTATTAATATACCTAATATTTCAGACCACATTTTAGTCCATAGACGATTAATAAAAAACTTAAGGTAAATTAGTAAGATACTTATAAAAAATAACATAAAGAATGGCCACAACTGTCGCGCCGCTATTAACAAAATGTTGCATACATTTTGTTGGCACGGTTATTACCTACTCTGTGCCATAAGGCTGCGTTTACCTGTATACATTTTATTGAAGGCGAGATCGTGGTTGCGCTGCCGTGGTGTTCTAATGTGATAGGGTCCTAACGGCAAGCCTTTAAAAGTTTTCGTTCCACATAAATAACAATTAGTAGTTCAAAAAAATAAAATCGAAACTAAAACAATTGCAAGTGAATTCTCTATCACAGCCCATGCGCTGAACGAGGGTGCGAAAAACTGCGCGCACTAAAATGTGTGACCAGTAAATTGGTCGGCGAAATAAAGGCGTGTGCCCCATAAATCTAGTGGTTCATTGTAACGTTGTCACGTCGATACGAGGACAATAGTGTGTGAATTACGAGCTGTGTTATGGCACTCTAAACTAGAGAATGCTGTTTATTGAAAGCGTTCATACGCGCGGATTGTCTAAAATGTGTTACTAGAATTGAGAAAATTATAATTGGTATCTGATGACACATAATATAACATAAGCTCACGGCTATATCCTAATGAGGTAGTCCGAGCAGGTACAGCTTTAAAATACAACTTCTTCTACCGTGTGGGTTGTGAGGTGGAGTACCAACCTCATCAACCCTGGTGTCAGGGTTACTATTGAGCCGGCAAAGGCCCCTGACATGACTCATGTAACGACTACTTACTTACATCAGTAAGTAGTAACCGGGACCAACGGCTTAACGTGCCTTCCGAAGCACGGATCGTCTTACTTTCGGACAATCTGGTGATTAGCCAGTAATGTCTTAACCAAACTAGGGACTACAAAGTTATAAAAAGTAATAAGTGAAATACAACTAATATATCGCACCCCCCGTGGAAAAACGCAGTAAGTGGACTAGCGACATTTTTTTTTTATTGCACCTTTCAATTCAGCGTACACGAATACACCTTCTCACAAATTTTCATTAAGATATCAGTAAAAATGAAGAAATTATTACAAAAAAAATGAAATTGTGCAACATTGATAAAAATAGTTTTTCCCCCATAATAAGAAAGTAAGTATAAATACGTGATTTTTTTTTGTAATTTTCCCATATAGTAAAGTCATAATAACACTTACGTCGATTTTACACGAAAGTTTTTTAGGATGGTCGAGTCGTAAGTAAAGGTACTAACATGTTTCACGACATTATACGACACGACAGTGGTTGTACGTCTAGTTACTTCGTTATTCCACGAATCTTTTAGCGTTACTATTTGGTGTAACTCCAGCTACTTGCCTATTCTGCGAATCTTTTAGGGTAACGATTTGGTGTAAATATAATCACGTAGTTTTTTCCAAGCAAGATTTGATATTACTATTACGTTATTTCATTTAACTTCATTTTTCGATGACATATTTTACACTACACTCTTCGTAAATATGAATACAACTCTTTTAAAGGCAATAATTTGAATCATTTGTCGTATTATTCTAATTACTGTACTTACTCAAAGAGAGGTATTAGAAAGATATTAGAGAGGTATTACATCTATCCACCAATTTTTCGTCAATCTCGACTTTATATTCAACCAAAAATCGATCCTATTATTACTGTACTGTGATCGTTATTTGTAGGGTCGTATGCTGATTGTGGTTTTACCACGGTAAAACCAAGATCACCCATAGACCAAATTATTGCCGACGAAGTTTATAAAAAACGA
Source organism: Pectinophora gossypiella (assembly GCF_024362695.1). Taxonomy (NCBI): domain Eukaryota; kingdom Metazoa; phylum Arthropoda; class Insecta; order Lepidoptera; family Gelechiidae; genus Pectinophora; species Pectinophora gossypiella. Next base: position 3,466,024 of record NC_065414.1, on the reverse strand, counting down.
CCTTATTATTATCGCACTGTGATCGTTATTTGTAGAGTGAAAGCTGATTGTCTATTTGTGATCGTAGTTTTACCGCGGTATTCCGTCAGTCAGCATACGACCCTACAAATAACGATCGCATTGTAGTAATAATAAGGTCGATTTTTGTTAGAATAAAAAGTCATGATTGACGAATGTTGGATAGATGTAATAATTATCTCTCTATTTAATTTGTTCATGGTGGCTACTCGAAGCGTGCATATCTTTGTGTGGAAGTAAAAAACCCAAGGATTATACGTATGCTCAACTTGGACAAAATCGAAGATGGTGAGTTATTTACTTATAAATAGACTAGCTAGATTTTAGGTACCTATTACCTTACCTACTTAGTATGTTACTATTTATTAGACTATTAATATTATAAATATTTTGTTTTGTAAGGTTTACACAGAAGCAGATACCTACCTACTTGACGTAAGTTGGTTTGGTTAATGCGTGATGATGATTGCACTGCTCTGTACTAATTATTAAAGTAAACTAAGCATGCCTAGGTGCCTATTCGGTGCTTTTAATCTATAAACTAACTACCTATTTAAATTAGGGTGTGCCGTTTTTATACATTCGCTATCACCTGGCATAGCACCTGGTATATAAATAAAATAAAGATATTTTAACAAAAAACTGTCACGTGATCAACTGTAGTATTTCGGCGTGATTGTGAATTATCTACCTAGGTATAAGTATAAGTTAACTTTTGCAAAAACACCCTTGATTTTGTTGTTATTTTTTCGCTTGAGTTTGATATGCATTTTATTATTAACGCATTGGTACTAACCTTCTATTTAATACCTAAATAACGATAAAATATCTAGGTTTGTGTCTAATTATTAGGGTGATTTGGTAATGGGTCATTTTTATTGCTTAACGTCTATTATGTACCTACCTACAAACAATGTATTTAAACCATTATGTTACAATTAACAGATTCCATTAATACTGCAACCCAATCCAGTACAACCCAGTGGAAGAATGACCAGAAATGCAAAAATATTTCAAGAAACTATGGGATATCTTCTCGTCGTAGTCAACATGAGACACATTCTCTTGAAGGTTCGTATGTACCTATCTGTATCCTACTAAAGTCGAGTAAACTTCTTCTTCTCTCGTGTGGGTTGAGACAATAATTGACTGACCTCATCAACCCTAGTATCAGGGTTACTACTGAGCCGCCATAGGTCCTTGATATGCCTCATGTAACGACGACATACCTGCATACTTAATTAAGCCGCAACCGACTGCCTAACGTGCCCTCCGACGCACAGATCGTCTTACTTTTGGGCCATCCGGTAACCAGACTGCAATGTCCTAGTGATCTCGCCGCTCGGCTGCGATATGGGTGTCACTTTGACTACTTATGTATGTCGGTAATTAGGAAATAGTATTAATATTAAATATTAAAATTAATATTAGTACCATTTCTGATTTACGACTTGGCCGGGAAGCTAAGTAGCTGAAAAACGTTCCCTGTTTTGTATGCCGAAATATCCTTTCAGTATTTGTATTCTAGATTGATATAGGTATTTACCTACTAACCTGGAAGCGGCGCGTGGTAAAGTTTCTCTGAAATAGTAAGTGCCTGTGTATTTGTGGTATAATTATTCTGTCATTTATCTCTTATCATAACAACCACAGATATATTTTTGAATTGATTAATGTAGTTTTTTCTAGAGTTATCTCTTATGCAAACCAACTGGCTTTTATGGGGTTTTAGCCAAGTTGCAACGATTAAGTACGTAAAACGACAGTGACAGTGATTTGAGAGATTAACATGTAACCTTATGTCAATCACATACATTTTTATCACTGACTCTGTCGCTTTTCGGATACGTTGGAAAATTGGCTCATCTCTAAGCTTACTATAATAAGTATTAATGGTTGTTTTTCTTTTTAGTAATTTATTATCATACTGAATAGTTTTTATATTTTGTCATTTGCAGGTTCTACCGAAAAGCAAAGAGGGGGTGATCGGAAAGGAGCAAAATGTTCAAGAAAACTCTTAATGATTAACTGTAATAACTGAAAATGAAGGTTTTTCTAATAAAGGCAAGTGCCATACCGTATTAATATTATTTTGTGATTATGCATGTAATAATTAATAAACGTTTTAAAATTAAAAGTTGGATTTTAATTACAAATAGAAATAACTCCCTGAAAACTGAAAACCCATGCGGGTCAAACGACTTTTGGCACAGCTAGTAAATAAATATTCATGTTTTTAATACAAATTAGAATAAACACTTAATTTAACACTGATTTAATTTATTTCAATATACATGGTGGCCCAAAAATTCACGTTTAAAATGAAAAATTTGATAGAGGGGCTCATTAGCTACCAGAAACACCCCCATATATGTTCAGCGATTATTTACGGTTTAGGAGATATGACCCATTTTACACCTTTTTCTTGATTTTCTATCTTACTTCAGAAATCATCATTTTATCGCTATCCCTTTCTTAATAATTCTATTTTTTTCTTTTTAATTTATAATTATTTTGCTTCATAACTATGCCTAAGGATGTGTATCGCTAGGTGAAAAAATAAAAACAGTCGAATGAAAGATAAAAAAGTCATTGGAAGTTGGAAGTCAAAGTGAGAATTCGTCTAAAATTATTACAGTTGTTAAAACTTCGCCGAAGAATAATAAACACATGAGATTTTCATGAACCCTGAAAGTGTTTTTAAAAACTGCTCCATTTAATAGGCTTTTAGACACATAAAAAAAAGTACCCTTAATAGGGGCATAAAACTAGTAATTAGCCCTCAAAGATTGCAAGACAGACAGATTTTATTTTAGTATCTCATAGTATGAATCACCAACAGTGTTTGGGGATAACTTTTTCCTTCATTACAATATGAATACCAAAAGTGACTGCAAGTTTTGTCTTCAGACTGTTGCTATGTCTACCCTGTTAGCGATTATGAGCGTGATTCTTTTTATTGAAAATGTGTCTTTGAGCACCTTTAACAACGTTATAAAGAAGCAGCTACCTACATTGTATGAGAATGAAATTTTTTCCTTCAAATCTGTCTATCTTGCAATCTTTGAGGTCTAATTACTTAGTTTATTGCTTCTATTAAGGGTACTTTTTTTGGATGTGTCTAAAAGCCTATTAAATGGAGCAGTTTTTTAGAGATACCTACTTTCAGCGTCCATGCCAATCTCATGTGTTAATTATTCTTCGGCGAAGTTTTAACAACTGTGACAATTTTGGTCCACTTCTCACTTTGACTTCCAATAACTTTTTTTTTGTCTTTGATTTGACTGTTTTTATTTTTTTACCTAACGGTATATATCTTTAGAAATAGTTATGAAGTAAAGTAAAATAATTATTAAGTAAGGGATAGTGACAAAATGATGATTACTGCAGTAAGCTAGAAAATCTAGAAAAAGGTACAAAATAGGTCATATCTCCTAAACTATAAATAATAATAAATTATGGCTGAACATACATGGGGGTGTTTCTAGTAGCCAATGAGCCACTTTATCTAATTTTTCATTTTGAACTTGAAGTTCTGGGCCACCCTGTATAATGTATGAGCATACATACTTCTACATTCTAGACTAACCCCTGCAACAAACAAGTATTTAAAGATACATACAATTATTTTGAGATATTTCCTTATTAAAAAAGCAATTTCTATAGTTACACTATCAAAGATCATTTACTTTCACGTGGAACAAATAGGTTTCTCAACTTACGCAAAATATTTTGTTAAAATTTTTCGTGTAAGAACGAAGTAACTAATACTTACAACATCCGAGTAAGGCGAAATCGGAAGGTGAACAACGTTGTAGGTAAAGTTACAACTGTCAATGTTGTTTGCACTACGTAATAATAAAGCAGTGTCTGTACTTACAACGGAATGTTTGATTATAGTTTCGTGGAATATCTACGCAATCGTGTTTTTTTAATTTTTTTTCAAATATACACTATTAATTAAAAATTTATAAATATGGGTCAATCCGGGCTACATTTTGCTATTATTTTCTCTTTGAAGGTTATTTCCAGGACTTATAACTAATTAGTAGGACAGTTTTTTTTAGCTCCTGAAAAGTTGATAAAATCAACTTACTGCGTTTTTCCACGAAGGGTGCGATATACTATTTTCGGATGCCGGTTCTAAACCACTGAATTCATAGATAATTGGTATCACGTGGTTTCCAGGACTTGTGCTCGGTTAATGGTAATATGCTCGTCCCTTGTTACTTAAGGGTTTAAATATAGCTGGCGAGGAGTCAGTGTCTATTCCATACACGTCTGCCTACCCTTTGGGAGGTCCAGGCGTGATGCTATGTTTTTGTGTATGTGTATGTGTGTAAATTACGGCTTCCGTGCCCCACTTAGCAGGGTCCACAGAATACCAGCGTCGTGGCTCGCGCCGCGGCTTATACTGAGTGAGGCCCTTTTATAAAGGACACCACCACCATGTTGACCAGTCCATACACTCAATTATTTGTATTTCTCGTGTATGTTGTTTTTATTATGTGTTTTGATTGTAAGTTATGTGTTACTCCGTGTTTTATATTATATATTTGTTATTTGTTTTATATTTGTTACTGTGGTGTCCCTTTATAATAAACGTTAATTTCTTTCTTTAAAATCACTTACCGACAACAATTTCCAAAGCCTTTAAACACTATTTCTATTTAAATTAAAACGTTCATTTTCACCGTTTAATTTTCATATAAACGGTAATAAAATTAATGAACTAACACACATTGTCCAGAGTTTCCATGTAAATGATGTTATAAATCTTATGCCATTGTAATATTGTCGTTAATGTAATAGAACATTGTGAGTTTGTGAGTTATGGCGCTAGATGTCGCGATAAATGCTATTAGCATTCGAATAATTTTGTCAGAGAAGACTTAGTTTTGGCTGGAAATGGCAATTATATATATTATGATACAAATATGCATACATACATATTCTCACGCCCATTATGACTAAATGAGTTGACTAAGTTATCTGAAGAAAACTTGCTGCTACTTTTCATACGATGTTCTAGGATGTACAGTACTATCTTCGTAATGTACAATAAGCTGCAAAAGTCCAATCAGTTTCCTGAAAAGTAATAAATTAACTGGTTGCACTTTAGACTGCTGGTTTCATGTCGTTTCTATAATAGACCAAAAAACATCTACAAAAACATAAATTTCATAATTATGACAACTAACGGTTCATAAATTCACAACTGTTTACAAATAATTCGCTGGGATCAGTGACTGATCTTTTGCTCTTTGATTGTTCCTCGGCAATCATCGTATTTTCGAACACAAACGAAGCAAATTTTCGTAAGGATCCGTCATTTATTAGATTTATCATGTATAAAAATTTGAATTAAGAATTCTATAGAGTTCTTAGTTCTCGTTCCAAGTTCTGATTAAAAATTTGAATTAAGAACTCTATAGAGTTCTTAGTTCTAATTTCAAATTCTGATACACGATAAATAAAATAATTGATGGACATTTAAATAAGCACTCGTTTACATTCGTGTACCATATACAGGTGATTCCAGTACTGTCCATCACGTTACAAAGGACACGATCCTTCTGTCGATTTTAACGACGTGCCCCGGAAGATAAGCAGATGAACGAGTTCTAAGTTCTTCTGTGCACTGAAAATATAAAATGAAAAAGATAAGCAGATGAACGAGTTCTAAGTTCTTCTGTGCACTGAAAATATAAAATGAAAAGTTTAAGAGCCTAGTACAAATGTTGTATAAAAAATACATACCCTGATATGAACAAGGTTAGCGTTTTATGACAATTGGGTAGTTTCAAATCAAATCAAATCAAATATACTTTATTGCACAGAACTAAAAATTCAACAATCAGACAAAACACATGAATACAGTACAATTAGTTTCCTAGGTTAAAGATAAATTATGAAATTATGATTGCTAATAAAGACAGATCTAAAGGTTTTCTTTTTTCTATTTAAATTATTTATGAATTTTAATAAAGAAAAATCTTATAATAAGTGCGAAATTTTGTCACGTTTTTCTATGACTTTTTCACTAAATTCCATAGTGATTTCGTGTATTGACGTTTACTAAAAAGTAACTGATTTGACTAGTTGGAAACTACCCTATTATCATATCACTTCTAGAGCTTATATATCGCAATACAAACCGATGGTATCTGGTGACAACATAACACGTTTACATTTTGATAATGATTGTGAAGCTGCGGGCTCAAACGTAATCACTATTTGCCGTAACTTTACCGGCCTCCCTAGTTCAGAGGTTGAGCGGAGGGCTCACGATCCAGAGCTCCCAGGTTCGAATCCCAATGGGGACATATCACAAAAATCACTTTGTGGTCCCTAGTTTGGTTAGGTCATCGTAGGCTGATCACCCTATTGTCTGAAAGTAAGATGATCATTGCATGGTCTTACTGGTGTAAGCATGTTTTTGTCACATGAACCATGCCAGGAGCCTTTCGCTGCTCAATAATAAACCTGACCAGGTTGCTGAGGTTGGTTATCCACCTCACAACCCACACTATAAAAGAAGTGTAATAGACTTATTTCGAGGCCTTACCTTCCCTCCCACCAGGTCACCGTCAACCCACACCATGTCACCATGGATGAAGAAGCTCTTCCTCCAGTTCATGCCCAAACTCCTCATGATGAGAAGGACCAAGTATTCTCTGCCAGACTACGATGATACCTTCGTGTCTAATGGATACACTAATGAATTGGAAATGAGGTAAGTTTTATTATCATTTTATATGGAAAAGATGGAACAATTCTGGTTCGTACAGGATCCACACTGGTAGCTGTAGTCAATGGTTCTCTATATTTACTCATAAAATTTTATGTAATAATTTACCATGGCATACTGTTACTTGACCTATTATTAGTTACGCATAGTATTAATTTGTCATAACTTTTTAAGCATAATTTTGAAACTCATAACTACTACAAGCATAATAATTAATGATAATAATGATATATAAGCATAATCATTATAAGCATAAAAACTATACTCCGAATAAGAAAAGTTTTGGCACAACTTTGAACATTTTCGAAACTTACTTTTTCCTTGGCTGCATTTGGTTCATGATTGTGACTTTTTATATTTTTTGACACTATTTCATGCTGTTGGTTATCATTCAGTACACTTTTGAGTGTAAGATAAACATGCTGGCCGCCGCACCCTAACCTACTGTTATGCCTTGTAAAAATTATGATAAAACACTATTATTCTAAAAAAGAATAGGAGGATACCTATTTATTAGTCCAAAAAATATTAGTCCAAAAATAAGTTATTCCTAATAAACCAGTATTCCTAGATGTTATTATGGATGTGTTTGATGTTGTTATTATGCTAAAAAAACGTTATGCAAAAAGGATTATGATAATTAAAATTATGACAAAAACATTTATACATTTTAAGAGAATCCCGTAGTCAATCCATTGATATAAGCTCACGATTGCATCCCAACAGGCTATTTGACAACCTAGCCAAATGAGATACTTTTTACGAAACGTCAAAATTTATGTCCTCTTTGGAGTTTGTATGGAAATACTGTGAGGCTGTGACGTCATGAATAAAAGCATTAAAACATCATACCCATTATTACTTAATTCATAAATAAAATTCGAAAATAAGTCGAAAACTAAAATGAGATTGATTATTGATCATCTTAGATTGGCTTCTATTTCTAGATAGGTATTTTATAATTTATCTTTGATACAGTCCTCACCAAGCGCTCTGTTAGACCAACGTGATAGGTGGTGAGCCGTGTCGCCGTCTATAACGGTCGAGACAATTGTGCTAGTAAAAATTAATAACTCATTGGTGCAAGTTAGGTATCGGGGTTCGAACCGGTACTCCTCGTTCGAGAAAGAAAGAAAGAAACGTTTATTATAAAGGGACACCACAGCAACAAATATAAAACAAACAACAAATATACAATAAAAAACACGGAGTAACACATAACTTACAATCAAACACATAAAAAAAAAACAAAAAAAAAACACCAACATACACGAGAAACTCAAACAATCGAGTGTATGGATTGGTCAACGATGGTGGTGGTGTCCTTTATAAAAGGGCCTCACTCAGCATAAGCCGCGGCGCGAGCCACGACGCTGGTATTCTGTGGACCCTGCTAAGTGAGGCACGGAAGCCGTGTCTCCCACAAATACAACTTAAATGAATACATAATAATATTTAATTATAAAATAAAGTAGTTTACAAAAACATATATGAGAAGCAAGCCGGTTAACCACAGGACCACAGTGACTTTTCATTACATGCCATGAGAATTTTTCCATCTTTTCTTGTGAGTTTTAATTTTCTAGTGCGGGGGTACCCAAACCTTTATATAACTAAACACATTCTATGAATCTAACGGAAATATACGATATATAATAACGGCCTCCGTGCTCCAGTGGTTTGAGCGTTGGTTTCACTATCCTGAGGCCCCGGGTTCGAATCCCGGTGGGGATATATCACAAAAATCACTTTGTGATCCCTAGTTGGGTTAGTAAATTACAGGATGATCACCTGATTGTCCAACAGTAAGATGATCCGTACTTCGGAAGGCTCGTTAAGCCGTTGGTCTCGGTTACTACTTACTGATGTAAGTAGTCGTTACATGAGCCGTCTCAGGGGCTTTTGGCGGCTCAATAATAACCACATCAGGGTTGATGAGGCTGGTAATCCACCTCATAACCCACACGATAGAAGAAGGAATTCAATATATTTTTACGTTTAGCAAAATATGATTGAGGATCTCATTTAATCAAGACCCGGGCACTCTCTAATCAAAATGTGGTTTCCCTCAAAGTTCTGGTATCATCCCCTCCTAAATTACATTTGAATATTGATTGGCTGTCCTCGTAATTAAGAAACGACACCCTTTGACTTCAGGTATTGATAATTATCTTGTTATTATCTGTACCATTTTGTAAACATTGAATTCTGATGAAGATCATTCTATATTTAAAATGCTTTGACACTTCAAAGTGGTTATGAAGTCAGTTTAAAAGGGCATTTGTTAATTAGCAATTTAGTGATCGAATTTCGATAGCTGTGGTGTAATCTTTGATATCCAATAGATTCCAAGTTGGTAATTTTAGAAATGCGTGTTTTCTTCTTTAGGGTTGGACAGAATCATAACACAGTAACTTAATAGACGTCTTGAGCTTTAGGATAAGCAATTGAACACATTTTTCTTTATAACGATACCAATTTATTAAAATGCAAATGATAGACGTCCAAATCGAAAGAATAATTTTGCAATTAACGTACGAAATCCTGTTAATCACTGTCATTAAATTTAATATGGGTTTTTATTGGCACTGTTAAAATTGGAATGATATTTTTGAAAAAAAATATTTTAAGTAAACCTCAGTCTCATAAGCTGACAGGAGACAATTTTCAGCCACTTACGTTAATGGCGTCCGAAGATAATGGAAAAAATAATATGCCTATTAATATAATAATTAAGTGACAAGGGCGGGTTTGCATCGGGGACACAGGTATTTGGACCCGGGGACCTAAGCGGCGAATAAATCATCATAGGCATCATCAAACTCTTTACGGACGACTTTTTATTTTTAATTTATTCATATTCAAATCACCATTTTGCCATTTGCCATGTACTTAATTAAGAGACTTTTTGTAATTATTTATTTTTAGTTTGGTGCAATAAAGTGTATTTGTATTGTATTGTATTGTATTCAAAATAACTAATATCACAAAAATCATTTTGTGATCCCTAGTTAGGTTAGGACATTAAAGGCTGATCACCTGATTGTCCAAAAAGTAAGATGATCCGTGCTTCGGAAGGCACGTTAAGCCGTTGGTCCCGGTTATTACTTACTGATGTAAGTATGTAGAGGTTACATGAGTCATGTCAGGGGCCAATGGCGGCTCAGTAATATCCCTGACACCACGGTTGATGGGGTTGGTAATCCACCTCACAATCCACACGATAGAAAAAGAAGACATTTAAAATTCCATTAGCGCTTTATAGGTAAGTAGTTTAGCTTTGACCCAGTGGAATTCCTAATAGAATATGATATCGCTGGGTTAAAGATAAATTATAAAATACTAATCTAGGTTATGTAGGACAGGTTCAGGTTTATTGGTTGATGAGATACTTAGTAGAGTATAAGATTCCCATTGACATTCAGAATTTATATTTGAACAGTTTTAAGACAGTAATAAAACAAAAACTTTGTAAAAAGGAATTATTAAGGTTGTTGTTAAATTAGTGATTATCTGATTATCTAGAAGATGCATGGGATTAATTGCCTGGGTGGTATTAAGCAACCAAATTACTAAATTGTTTTTTCTTGCCGCTTCTTTTCCCTGGCTATACAGGTTGTGACAGGCTGTAGAACTATTAGGCAGATGATACGTTCGTTATGTAAAAATGACGATTCAAAGCGTAGGCTATGTTACTGAATAAATTATATATTTTTGAATTTGCATTTGAGAGTCAGTAGGTAAGATACTAAATATACAACTGTTGAATTGTTGTACGTATTTGTTCATGACAGACTCACTGACCTCTAAGATACAGGTTTTTACCTACTTTAGGGAACAGCGAATCACATCCTTGTATTTTAAGTACGACCATTGTAAACTTCATTGTAACAGTTATTTTTTTTGGAAATAAATTTATTTATTTATTTATTATATTTTTTCATGTTATGGCACTGACCGTACATTGCGTAAGACATGATGTGACCCTTTAATGGATTTTTAGCACGCCCTGTTCCCCGCATAACTTATAAGGTTTACCAAACACTTCAACAAAGGAAAGTGTAAAATAATATGTTCCCATAAAGTAATCAGGGCACGGAAATAGCTTCGTACCATTCGTATGTATGAGTAGGTAGCTTAAAAGCATCCCTTTACACTAGTGGTTTCCAAAGTTTATTGGCTCGCGATCCACCTAAGAAACACTTCAAAATTGGGGATTGTTTTAAAAAGAAAAGGACCTAACCTATTAGTGATGCTCAGGTTTCTTTGCGACAAGTATTTAGTTACTTAGGGTCCAAGCCTACGGTGTCTTTTTGCAGCGATGCAGTAGCAATACAGTCGCGCGTTTGCATCGATACAGTCGCGTTGCGTTCACTAGCTGTGTGCCCTCGTTCACATAACCACGATTTAGTTGCGATGAAAACGTGATCCAGTAACGCGGTTCTCCACTCACGTGCCAACCTCCTTCCATTCTTTCCCCGATGTCGTCTGTCGCGCGTTTGCATCGCTACAGTCGCGATGCTGTAGCGCGTTTGTATCGCATTATGGGACTAAAGCGTTAGTAGTGCGGTACGCTGGGTGGTGAGGATAGTATCCCGACGCGCCCGCAGAGTAGAGGAATGATTGGTGACAATGATGATAAATTAGAGGCAAGCAGCAAACAGGAATATTACAGATTATTAATAACACTTCACAAACAAATCCAGAATTAGAGAGCACGGCGAGAGTTAACAGTACAGGAATATATATAGTTTATTAATAACATTTCAAAAACAAATCCAGAATTAGAGAGCACGGTGAGAGCTAAACAGTATAATATCTTTATGTTGTTCTTATGAAGGTCGAGGATGCAATGAGTCAGTGTAAAATGTAAGGAAATGCGGAATGGAATGAGAATTTCGTAATTTAAAATGATTGATAGTCAGAAAGAAAGGCCAGTATGTGCCGAGTTTGTACTCTGCTACAGTAGCATTCCCGAAACGCGCACGCGATTGCATAGCTGCAAAAATCCCTGTGGGCGACGACTTTTAGTGATGTCTTGTTTATTCAAGCGTGTTTAAAATGCGTGTTTTTAAATATTTCCGTCTGTTGTCCGATCGATCGGTGTAGTTTAGGTTCCCTCGTGGTCTACTAAACAATCACGCCCGTGGTTTGGGATACTGCTCTACACCCTTACCCTGCCGGCCGTATTATTTCTGCATTGCGGTCGAGAGCTAACCACGCGTCCACAGCATGATATATGTTCGTGCAAAATACTGTTTTATAGCGTCAAAGCGGATATGCTCTTGATAAATGAATGCAAATTGGAGGGAATAGGTTGGAACAAAAAAAAAATAGTTAATGACTAAAGAAGATATCGATTATGTAGTAAACTACTGTAGCAGAGTACAAACTCTGCACATACTGGCCTTTTGTTCGGACCGTCATTATTTTAAATTACGAAATTCTCATTCCATTCCATTCGCATTTCCTTTCATTTTACTCACTTTTGACTCACTGCATCCCTGACCTTCATATAAACAACAAGTGTAATATTATACTGTTTAGGGCCGTGCCCTCTGAAACCCTCCTCAGTGCCCTCCTTTGTGAAATGTGTATATTGTGAACTATTATTTTTGTGACTATGTTACTAAGTTTGTGAAGTGTTTTTAATAAACTATACTACTACTGCTTGCTGTTGCTTCTACTTTATCACCAATCATTCCCCTACTCTGCCGGCACGTCGGGATACCATATCCTCACCTCTCAGCGTGCCGCACTACTTTTGACGCGGTGAGACTTGATTAAATAGTAAATAAGGTAAAAAAAAGTACTTTATTATATTCGATATTTGGGACGCGTCGCAGCGACAGTGGTCACGGGGTGACTGACGCCAAGCGAATGGATGTCATTGCGAAGGAATTGTAGGTGTAACTACCCTCTTTTCGATTATGATTGACAGAAATAGCTCACCTAAGTTACCCTATTGTTGGTGATGATTTTTATGATACTTATGTAGGAAAGTAAGAATACTATGTAAGGATAATGAATGGGAATTTGATTGTTTATGGTATGAAAGGAGGATGGTTAATGAATGGGACGTAGTGAGTTTTTAAAAAGTAAGAAAGGGGAGTCTTTGGTGCGATGTCTGACGGGAGGGATGATTTCGGTTTTAATATAAGGTGTGTGTGTATAAAAAGGAGTAAAGACATTTAAAAAATATCCGAGTTATTTCATTACCCCACACTTATTCATCACTATCTTAAGTGGATTGAGCCGATAGAAGATATCTTAGTATTGATGTCTGGTAGACTTTATCATAGCCATATTATATTGTTATGATCTCAGGTTACTGGTTACTTTACTACCCATACATATAAAAATTTAGTCTGCTCAGATAAAATCGGACTGAATCGTTTAGTTTACCTTTTACGATAATATTTATTTATTTATTTATTTATTTATTTATAAAGGTACATACAACATTACAGTGTAATCCAATGCGCTGTATGACGAGAAAAAAAGACAATATAAAAACTAATATAACAAAAAATAAACAATGAATGAAATAAGAAACAAAAAGAAAAATAAGACTATGAACATGAAAAACAATAAAAAATTACAACATCAAAATTAAAAGGTAAACTATCACACAAAAAAAAAAAAAATTAAAATAATAATGTAAAAAAAAACAAAACAGTAAATCATTAACAAATCTTCTCGCAAAAAGCCAAATACTCTCTCCATACACTCCACCATCTGTCAGCGAACACATCACAATGTGGTGTCGATTCCAACATTGCGGAGAGGAGACGCAAAGCACGCATGAGAGGTGAATTCGCGTGAGACACAGTGCGCGCACGCGGCACAGCCAACAGCTGGTGGCTGCGTGCTCTCTTGTAATTGTCCGGAACGAACAGCCTACACGAGTGCTCCACCAGTTCAGGGCAATCAATACCGCCGCGAAGAATGCGACACACTGTGCTCATAAGTTCGCAGTTCCGCCTCGTCTCTAAGGAGTTGTGCCCGAGCATTCCCAATAAAAAATTTGTTGGGTACAAGAAGGGATAGTACCCATACTTTTTTTTATATAGGAATCGGAGAAAGGCTTTCTGTACCTTTTCCAGGAGAAGAATATAGGACTTCTCATGAGGGTTCCATATCGCAGAAGTTGATTCCAACTTACTCCTGACCAGGGCAGAGTAAATTAGGTTGATGACCACGGGGATCATGAAAATCACGTGCATTACGCAACACAAAACCTAACCTGCGATAGCTGTCAGCCGCCACTTCGTTCATGTGGTCACGGAAAGTTAAGTTGTTATCAAATAGCACTCCCAAATCCTTCACCTTTTCAACACGTGTAAGCAGCTGTGAACCCAACATATAATTCGCAAGTACGGGGCAACGAGCTCGAGAAAAAGACATGGTGCAGCACTTGTTCAAATTGAAGGAGAGTTTGTTCGTGATACTCCATTGGAACACGGCATTTATGGGTTCAAAAGCAGCTTAAAAGAGAAGTCTTATTTTTATTACCCATAAGTTTGCATCAGAGTCGTTTAGGACGTCAACAACAAGTATAGTCCTTAAGCAGAAAGCATATCTGGATTCTTCCAAATTGAATTATACTAATTGTTACACAGTATGCAATACTCGACATTACGCTACGAAAACCGACTTTATCTCTGTAGGATAAGGTAAGGTAACACGTAATGTAAGGTACGTACAGAACAGATAAGGGTCTGTTCTATGATAGTGATAATTCTTCACAACAGCTGAGTCTGCACGGCAGAAACGCCGCGCGCGGTGCGAATTATATCGTGGACTTCAACCAATAGCGGTTCGACTTATATCTATGTAGATTGCATTTGCTGCGTTTATTGGTAGAAGCTCTCGATATAATTCATGCCGTTGTCATCTAGATCCTGCAGATAAGATCGGCTTTCGCCGCGTCATTTCGAGGATCGCCGCGTCATTTTTCAAAATAATCAAAGCAAACCTCGATTTTATCTGTTCTGTGATAGTGATTATAATTTCTTACAGCTTCTATTTTCCCCCCGGTGATCATCGCGTATCCGATTACAAATGAATGCTAATTTCCATGTTCGTCAATTATTAGTACAGAACTAAAAATACTGAAAGCATACTCGATTCGGAAGAACCTGCATCTTATTATATGTATTTTTTTATTTATACATTTATTGTTACAAATATTATTATTATAACGTGCCGTTCCCAGGAATGTTCCCAAAGTCGGAATGTTCCCATTGTAAAAACTTTTTAATAGTAAGAACACTGCGACGGGGAAGAAGCAAATACTCCTATCTTACACAGACCTAACTTTACAGGAGGAGGAAAAAACTGAATAACATTTTTGTTAATAATTATAGCGCGACGTCATGTTCTGAAGGTAGTTTTGTTATTTCAAGAGACATTTTTTTAAACTAATATTAATTTTGTATATATAGAGGAATTAAAGTTAATGTAAGTTAGAGCCTATTGGTTTCTGTGTTGGGTCGAAAGTTTTGACGTTAGACGGTTTTTCCACTTGCAATTAATCCTTCAAATTCCTATTGTTTGACTTATTTCTCTTTGTAAACTATTCACTGTAGCTTCAAAAACCTATTAATAATTAAAAAAACAATAACTATAAAACTAACGTAAATTATACATGATTTTGTAAGATAGGATGAATTGCTTCGAATGAATTTCAAATTATGTTCAAGTTAGGAGATATTATAAAGCAATGCCGCAACATTTAACTAGTAAATATTTAACTGTAAACTATTATAAAGCATGCAATATAATAACAAATAATCGTATGTTTTAAAAAAATACTGAAACGACAGCTTTTTTAAAGAAAGTGCTACGCTTAGCATTTTGAATGAAAATAAACTTTGATCTTAAACAAGGTTTAACAAATTATTTATTGATCATGATAAAGTAGGCACCTTCGTTTTTTAATTGGTATTTAAAAAAAATATCAATATAGTACGAATTATATATTTATTAAGTCAATAATCAACTGTGATCAACAAGTAGGTACTTATTAAAATCATTATCAATAGCCCGGTCAATAAAGGGGTTGTAGAGTATGTGGGAGGAATCCTATGATTTTTCTTCAGGAATGTGTTCCGGAGCACATTCCTGAATGTGTCCATATTTATGGAGTTAACATAGTAAAAATTCCCACGTTTACATGGTGTCATTTCCGTAACTTAATGTTTACCAAACCATACAAAAATATAAAATATCGATATTTTTGTATGGTATTGGTCGTTCGATTTACTTCTCACTTTTTATTCTAAATTTCTCTCCAAAATTAAAACTGTGGGAATTTTTTTTGACAAAAAGATAATTATAAATAACCCAGTTATCCAATATCAAATAATTAACTTGTCAAACAATTTTTATTAACAACTGTCTTTAAAAAAATGTTTTGTGTTGCGGAATGGGTGTAGGTCAGAGATACCAATTTTGAGTTTTTCGCTGATATCTCAAAAACGATGCGTCCTAGAGAAAATAACTTTTATATTAATTTAAAGAACATTAAATTGTCTACAAATTTGTTAATATAATATTTTTTTGATATTTCGCCCGTTTTCGAGCTACACACTTAGGAAAAAAATAATTTAATATTGCAAAGTGTCAGTGATCGAATCACCCCATAAAGTAGATCTTGGGTCCATCATCTCTTATTTTTGAAACAAAGACACATTCGTGCCATGCCCATTGCCCATCTTCATCCATCAACCTCCATCATCTTCCATTAAATAAAAAGACTCATGCTTGATTCGGAAGATAGGAGCTATTATCGATTAAAACATGAGATAGGAGTTATTTATTTCTGTAGAAAGGCGATATTTTTATAAAAAATATTGCACCATATAAAATCTTTATTATAAGAGCTATTTCTATTCATCGAAAATCACCCTAAAAGTAGGAAATATACAACGGAGATCTTGCCAGCCAACGTAAAATTATATTTCGCAACGAACTACATCAAAAAGTCGATTTGCCTAAAAATGTAAGATAGGAGTATTTGCTTCTTCCCCGTCGACTGGCTGCTATTTTTTTTCAAATTGTTATTTTTTGTATTCAGATCTTATTTAACTAAAGGTTACATAATAAAAAACTTGCGTTTTACTGCTGGGGACGTTCTCAATGTGGGAACTGGGAAAATAACGTCGTTAAACTTCGAAAGGGTTTGTCCCGACATCATACTCACAACACGTATCAGCCTTTAGCATTATACAGTCTTCCTTGTTAAGTTTTAAGTAAATCTAAGTTTTCTTTCTGTGTCTAGGCCATACTTACCTGTACTGTCTGTCTTCTTTGTATGTTTCTTTCTGTGTTCTATTGTGTACAAATAAATAAATAAATATTTTTATTGTTATGTTGTTGTAGCCGGGACAGTCTGACTGATGCGTTTGGCGACTCCAAGAACGGTGATGGTGACTACCGCAAGTCACCAGCTCCTGAAGATGACATGCTGTCCGGCGCTGGAGCTCATCAGAGACCCTCAGGTAATTACGTGGCAGATGTCTTCTCCTTCTTATAACATGTGGGTTGTGAGGTGGAGTACCAACCTTATCAACCCTGTCAGGGTAACTACTATTGAGCCGACAAGGGCCCCTGACATGGCTCATGTAACGACTACGTACTTATATCAATAAGTAGTAATCGGGACCAACAGCTTAATCAAATATTAGAATTCCATATTTTTCATGTGGGATTGTTAAATCGCCACATTATTATTATTTTTATTACTATTTGGGGCTTCGAAGCATGGATCATCTTATTTTCGGACGATCAGGTGATCAGCCAGTAATGTCCTAACAAAACTAAGCATCACAAAGTGATTTTTGTGATATGTCTCCACCGGGATTTGAACACGGAACCTCCAGATGGTGAGCCCAACGCTAAACAGTTTGTCTTGTTACAGCACTATTGTGTATTATGTGTCTATTAAATGACTAAAGATTTTTTTTATTTATCACACAGTTACGGAGTCAGAGAACATGCTGCCTCGTCACTTGTCACCAGAAGTGGCTGCCGCCCTGCAGAGCGTCAGGTTTATCGCACAGCATATCAAAGATGCCGATAAAGATAACGAGGTGAGTGTGAATATCGTCTTCTTATCGCGTATTCTGTACATCATGAAGTCTACTTAAGTAATTTTTCACAGAAGTGACTGCTAATCTGGTGACACTTTCTATTAATTTGAAGATTGGGTAGAACTCCTCCAAAACTTCCACAACATAGGTTTTCTGTTCATCATTACCTCCCTAGCATTATCTCGTTTTTCACAGGGTCCGCTTACTTAACCTGCAGATTTGACAGGTCCGGTATTTTTACAGAAGCGATGCTTGACCTTCCAACCTGCGAAGGATAAACCAGCCCAAAACGGGTTAGATCACATACCTCCGAAAATGCATTTCTCGGGAATCCGGGGTTCCTCACGATGTATATTATGACATCACGATATATATGATATTATGACAGAAATATAAATGAAAAAAGAAAGATAGACGCATATATGACAATATTTAAAGGTGTACTATGAAAATATGAAAGTATCAAGATTGAATGTAATCAAGATTGAAAGAGCACAGAGAGCTGTGCTTAAAGTCATTAATTTTAAACACTTCAGATTTCCCACTGAAAATCTATATTCTATTTCTAAAGTCCTAACTGTGAGACAGCTCTTTGTGCTCAGAACAGTCTTACGTAAACATTCTGAGGTTCCACTACCGGACCCTTCAAAAAGAAGAACAAAACATGTCTGCCGTGTCCCACGTCATAAAACATCTTTCTCATCGCGTCACTTCATTATATCTAGTTCTATTATCTACAACAATGTTAATAACCTACTGGACATTGTGCATCTAAATAAATTTGAGGTGAAAACTAAATTAAAAAGTTGGCTATTAAAGTTAAACTATGAAGATACAGAAAAGATTATTCCGAACAACTGAGCCTACCACTAGTTACGTTAGTGTGAGAACCTGTCCTTTTGGTGTAAATGTCAGTAATCTCTAGTGGACTTTATACACCCGAACCCAAGATTTTTTCAATCGTAGGGCTAGGCGATTGCTGTCAATTGCATCACACTCTTATACATACACCCTCATACACATACCCACAAACACACACAGTAACGCTCACACACACGTGCACATACACCCACCCAACGCACACACACACACACACACACACACACACACACACACACACACAGATACACACACACACACACACATTTTCTTTTATTATTTCTTTTTTATTATTATTATTCACTGTTTTCCACTGCGCATATGGATTAACATAACTCTGGTCTGTACATTACTCCAACGCTTTGCCAGACTCACTGACCCCTAAGATACAGGTTTTTACCTAGTTTAGGGGACAGCGAATCACATCCTTGTATTTTTAAGTACAACCATTGTAATTTTCATTATAACAATTATTTTTAGCTATAAAAAAAAAAAAAAAATAAGTAGCGTTTTTTTGTAATGGTTGGTTATTTAGGTACATAAATATAACAACAGATTTTTGTTCCAACCGATTTCTAGGTACCTATTTAAGCGTCATCATCTCAGGCCTTTACATCTTTATCAGATGATTCAAACAGCGTTTCTGTGGCAGCTTATAAAATGGCTGTAAAGTCCAATGCGAGAGCGACAGTAGCGGCCGCATGACTGGCATTGTATTTAAGCGTATTAATAAGAATTATCCTCAAATTATAAAATCAACTAAACTGAATATAACGACCGATAAAACAATGTAAGTTCTTGATAATAAGACAAAATCTTTCCTAACAGCAAAGGTGCATTGGAGTCGTAAGACCGAATGTCCTTTTAAAATCCAAATCCCATTGTTTAACTATTGTGTCTCGAAATCTCGGCCATGAGGTTAACATGAAAAAATATAAACAGCTTATATATACGTACGTCCCAGAGTTAGGCGCAGGTCTTTCCTCTATCAACCTGGCTATGGAGTATACTGCACCATTTAACAACGACAGCATTCATTTATCCTCACCACAATATCCGTCTACGTCGTCCGTAAAGCGGGTGCAAACGAAAACAAACTCTTAATTATCGCCGAATAATACAGAATAATAAAGAACAGAGAAAAATCCCTTTCTGTATTAACAAGGATTTGAAATATTTATGTAGCGGCAGAAGTGTAATGGTGTTTTGGAACAAGGAAATAATAGCGGGGGAATGACGATGGAAAATGTTTGGGTATAACTCGAGGTTGATGTCCTAAGCGCAATGTTGTATTTAATTATGTAGTTCAGCCCTAAAAAGGGTTAAAAAGGTCGTATAGAAACTATCGGATAAGAGCCCTAAGCGCTCCCCATTGGTCCGGCCAAGTAGTTAATGCAATGCAAAATCTAAAATAAGTCGCGTCAAAAAAAAATATATAGAAACAATTCATCTGAAAAGCAATATTGCAATGTGACATTTGCGCATCTAAAAGTAATTACGTAATGTCAACAAATTGACAAATAGTAATATTGCTTTCTTAGATGAACTGCTTCAATGTGGCCTTTGTAACCCTTCTGAACTCGAATTCGCAATCCATTTTGATTAAGGTTGTGAGAAGCTGCAGTAGTTTTAGGCGGATGAGACGTTCGTTATGTAAAAATTGACGATTCAAAGTGTAACTATGTTACCTACTGAATAAAGATATTTTTGAATTTGAATTCATTACAATTTTATTACAATATCAAGAAAAGCCTATTCAGTATAAGAAAGATAACTATTTATAACTTTATAGAGCACAACGGACACAAGATAGAGAAATAAGGGTAACAAATACAGAGAGGCACAAAAGACGGCTATATTGCCAGTATTTTCTTTATAATGTCAAGAAGCATTGATTCGGCAAAACAGAGATGAAATAAACGGTACTACTCAAAATGTACAGAACTCACTGATAAAGTTTAAAGATGTTTTCTCTTCGAAACATATTAATGCTGATTCCTGCAGACACCTCCTAATTTCATTTTAAATTATGCCTGTCATTTTCTTATTCGCCAAAAAGGAAAGGAACGGGTAATAGACAAGCATAAAATTTATGGAACACACGTAAATTTTAGGTAGAAAACACAACCCTCTCGAAATTTTACATTGGTCAATAACCCGACTGAATTAAGTTGACAGCACACGTCAAACAGGTTGCATATCAGCTAGATGCCTATTTGATTCGTCCGGGTTATTTATTTCTTCGCTCATTTTATAATTAACAGTTGTCAATCGTCCATCATCAGTTTACCATCAGACGATCCGTTTACTTGTTTGCCCTCTATATTATAATATATTTTAAATAATCAGGGCCATTACATTACCATTGGTGACAATGTTATTATTTTAGTGACAATGTTATCATTGGTGACAGTTCGAGCAACCACCGAACTAATTTTGACTTGGTTTGACAGGACTAAAATTAGCTCTATCCCTTTCTTGCACTTATTGTAAGTGCAGGATGGCACTCATTTGGGAGCTGTCGAACTGAAATTGGGTTGGGTTTGTGTGCACCCGAATGGGCACCAATGTATTTTATTTTATTTCGTGTATTTTATTTCATTTTTATTAATAATATTAATTTTATTTGATTTTATATATGTATAATTTAATTTTAATTTATCTAATCTAATATGATGTATTTATACTTATAATTATGGATATTAATGTGAAAATAAATAATTTGAATTTGAATTACCATCCTGTGTATTGCGCAGTATAGAGTTCAAAAATCAGCTGCCCAATGTCAGCAGTATAACTTTACAGCTAGATCATACACCACCCACATTTTACCACTAACCTTTTGCCCTATTTTATTCAAGATAAGTATATCTACTACCCCGGTTGAATCTGCAATGCTAAGCTCAATGGGTGGCGTTAAATCGTTTGAATTCATAGTAGTCGCGGTTTTTAACTCCACCCAGGGGACTGAGACTATTCGAGTAAGTAACGAAGAACCAGTGTCTTCCATCTATCGATGGTTCGAGTATCGATAGGTGCCCTTAAATATCATCTAGAATCTAGAATATCAAGTCGATAGCAAAAAATACGGTTAATTGACAATTAGCTAAAATATTTGCTGACTATTTTGTGGACAATCAACAATTATTTATCGATAATTTTATTCCTGTTTATATTATGCTGTATCGAGCGATAGTATAAAACTATCTATTATATTCAGCAATATTAAAATAAAGTATCCATAGGACAAAAAGGGAAAACCGAAATCTAAAGATAGACTTAATATACTATTTATCGAGGTCAATTTATAAACCACGGTATAAAAATCACTTTGTTTCAGACAGTTTATCACAGGATTGTTGTCGTATGATTAACAAAACAAAGATAACAAAATCAGGGCCCAAATTATTTCTAAAATACTTCCAGTGGACCTGCAGACAGTTTTTGGCCTGACTATCGATAGTTTGTCGATGAACTCTCGACAAACAGCACTAAAAGAAACTCCTTGGGGCCACGGGATCGATTGCAATTTAAATGGTGCTGATTTCTTAGACCGTTACGTGTAATGAGGTGGCCTAATTAGATTCTGAACACAACTGTCTTGCGGAGAATAGGGATCGTCTATGTGGGGATGTCACTTGGGACATGGGAGGTTTTGGGCGAACCGGGATTGTCTTGCATTTACGAACTTCGTAATCCGAACATACGGTGCCTCTTCGGGTAGACAAACTTAACCTAATTTTAGTTTGACAGCTGTTAAATTACGAGTACTGCCGTCCTACACTAACAATTATTATTAGTTCAACACAAATGAATGCTAATTTCCATGTGCAATCACAATTTGAATTCAGAACTAGTACATACGTTATTGTTATTTTGTTCACGCGTGAATAGAACACAAAACAACAATAGTAGTTCTAAATTCAAATTCTGATACACGATTAATCTGATAATTGATGAACATGGAAATTAGCATTCGCTTGTATTCCTCGGCAATTATCATATTTCCATATGATAATTGCCGAGGGAAATTAAGAAAATAGATGCGCAGTACTTAGTACAACTAATCCCGGCAAGATGTTACGACAAAAACTACGTAATCCAACAATGCCATAAAGGGTGGTTTTAATCAAGGCCGCGCGGAAACACATTCTCACAGTAAACACACCCTAAATCGTTTAATTACTTGTCTTTTTACGTCTTCACATAATAACTTCACACCTGCTGAATACAGGGATGTAGTCGGGAGAAATTAGGCCCCGAACTAACTATTAATTACTGTCTACTTATAATTGGCTTATAGTTTTCGGATAAGTATTTTAAAAATCAGAAACGCTTATTTTTTACCTCTTAAAATACTTTATTTCCTCGAAAAAACTTTATACCTATAATAGAAAAAAAAAACATATTTTTCTTTATTATTAATTTTAAATTTCGCGCGAAAACGGTAGGTCGTGGGACATTTTGCTCAATGACGTCACTCAATAAACAAGGAAATTGTCAAACAGTATAACTTGAAACCTGACATAGTTTTTATTTATTTCGTGAAATGTGACGTCACACGAACCTCAATCATGGCCGCCCGTGTTTCGTGTCTTGTAATACACTGATAAAAAAATTGAATTCTTATTTTGTAAAAATATAAAATATTTAAAAATGATCTTAGTAAAAACACTATTGGATAGTTATTTTTTAAATAACGAACTACCATATCGGGCACATTTCAAATTTTATTGTTGCAACTGTCTAGTAGCTAATTCGTTATGTGTCATACAAAATACAAGACAGGCGGGTCATACAAAACGCTAAAGTCCGCTACTGCCGCGCGAAGGACGTAATACACGATCCCGACGACCCGATTACTCTAGCCATAGAGGCAGCCAATCAGCTCGCGACAACAAACATTTCAGGACCCCGATACCGACCCTTCCGGCGTGGTCGACGATTTCTCTCAATCAGCGCTTATCGCTATCGTCCCAATAACATACATAATATATACGTCCCACTGCAGGGCACAGACCTCCCCTCAATCAACCGGAGGGGGTATGGAGCATACTCCACCACGCTGCTCCACTGCGGGTTTGTGGGTTGGTTAGGGTCGATTAATTCTTTCAACTATTTTTCCTCTCAGACGACGCCCTGAGCCGAGGTTCGCGCCCAACTGAGCACCCTCAGGCCTGTTGTCTTAAACGTTGTACCGGGTGAGAGCCTTCAGCGCTCCCCAGTTGTCCGGCCAAGTG
This sequence comes from Pectinophora gossypiella, assembly GCF_024362695.1. NCBI lineage: Eukaryota > Metazoa > Arthropoda > Insecta > Lepidoptera > Gelechiidae > Pectinophora > Pectinophora gossypiella. Next base: position 3,442,040 of record NC_065414.1, on the reverse strand, counting down.
GTTAATGCCATCTGCGGCAAATCTACAATAAGCCACGTAAAAAAAAGCTACTGCTGCGTTGCTCCATCTCCCGCGCAGTTAACCGTTAGGATTATTGTTACAGTTCCTTACTTTTATTTTAACCTATTAGCTGGTTATAAAATGTCGTTAAGGAGTAAAAAGCGCATGCGGACCGTCTATCTCGCTCGCAGGCACGAAGTTAGGTGGGACACGGTATGAACGAAATTTTTGTATGGCGGAGTCGAGCTTCGTTGGGACCTAAACAAAGCACCCAGACGACCTAGAAGGACGTACATTGACCAAATTGGAGATGTCCTTTGAAAAGGTTCAGTAATGTACTCTGAACCGGCGTGCGTGTATGAAACTATTGAATGTGGAGGAAGCAAGAGAACTATGCCAGGATCGAAGCAAATGGAACTCCATAGTCTCTGCTTGCTCCGGTGGGAAATGACGATGATGATGATCTCCGACCGATTTCGGACCTGGTGACCACTTCGACTCCTAGTCGGCACGACGCTGAAGCGCCCGATGATAAGCCTATGTAGCCTGTGGGAAATAAGAGTTTATGCATGTAAACAAAGCACTTACTTTTCCAGGTATGTTGCTCAAACCAGTCTCAGATTTTATATATATATATATATATATATATATATATATATATATATATATTTACTTCGGAAAACAAAGAGTTCCATTGGTGTTAGTAGCACTTAAAGTACGTTAGTAAAATTAAACTAAAACACAAAACAAATAGGATTCATAATGCGCCTATTGCCACGCGCACGAGATGCCACACAAGCGGACAGTCTGGACTGTGGGCGACCACCTGCAGGATGCTGCTGCCACTGGCGCGCACGCGCTTCAACAAGGACGCACATCGCTTGCGCAGGATCGCCGGGATTTTGAGGGCCTCGACGCTCGTAACTTTTTGTGCCCATCGTATCACCATGCTCCGTCCCTGAGTAGCTACGTCCATGTATTACTGAGTTATTTGAGTAATCCACATCTATTCTGGTCCCGTGGGCACAATTCGTTTGGCCCACGACACCGTCGAACTCCATTATCTATATTAATCCTCTTAATGTTTGCGCAATTATACCGGTTCGTTGTAATAAAGTGTCCGTTTTGTTTTCGTTCGGTGTTTCTGGTGGTGAAGTTTTTAGGTATTAAGTAATTTGTTGGAATCAGTAATGATTGCTGAGAATGAGGACTGAAAGAACCCTGTTGACAATGGACGAGAGCGTAGCTGTGTAGACTCTTTAAAAGCAATATCCGCGTTAAACTCGTCGCAGATACATCCCGTTTAGGGACGGTACTGAAAAGTATCGGCGTCCGAAGGATGTAATATACGATCCCGACGACCCGATTCCTCTAGCCATAGAGGCAGCCAATCAGCTCGCGACACCTAACACTTTAGGACTCCGATAGCGACCCCGCCGGCGTGGTCGACGACTTCCCTCAATCAGCGCTTATCGCTATCGACCCGCTAGGGTCGATTAATTCTTTCAAATATTTTTTCCTCTGAGACGACGCCCTGAGCCGAGGTTCGCGCCCAACTGGGCACACTCAGGCCTGTTGTCTTAAACGTTGTACCGGGTGAGAGCCTTCAGCGCTCCCCATTTGTCCGGCCAAGTAGTTAATGCCACCTGTGGCAAATCTACAATAAGTCACGTCAAAAAAAAAAAAACTCGCAGATTTGTTTGACGTCTGTCAATGCCAAAGAAACGCCGAAAGTAGCGCCGGTCACTGAGAAATTGAGGAGCAACAGGTTATCACGGCATGGACATGTGATGCAGAATGATGAAAGGCATATAACGAGGACCGTTATGAGTATGAATGTGGATGGACATAGGGGTAGGAGACGACTCAAGAAAATGTGGATGGATTGTGTAAAGAAGGATATGTGTGTGAAAGGTGTGAGTTCTGAGAGGATAACAGAAATGAATGAGGAATGCATGTTGTGCCGACCACACCTAGAGCAGGAGGATGATGAGTGCTGAAGAAACGAACTACATAATCATAACTCTGATGTCAAGATTGCTATTGAGCCGCCAAAGGCCCCTGACATGACTTACGTAATGATAGTTGAAATCATTGGTATATGATGGTAAAGAAGGGCAGTCTTTAAATACTGGCATTATACTCGTATGCTTAAAAGAGGGTTCAAATTACGAAAATGTAAACATTCTGTTCGAAACATAAACAAATATATTATATTATTATATTTACTTATTATTACTGTTATTGAGGACAGAAGAGGGAAGATTATTGGACACGTAATAAGGGACGACGAATTTATTAAAAACATCAAAGAAGGGAAGCTAAGAGGAAAAGAGGAAGGGGAAGAGGGAAGATTATTGGACACGTAATAAGGGACGACGAATTTATTAAAAACATCAAAGAAGGGAAGCTAAGAGGAAAAGAGGAAGGGGAAGAGCTTACAAGAAAGAGATTAAAGAGAAGGCGAATGTCGTGTTTTACAAGGAAGTAAATGGCGTCTGATAGACAAGAATGGAGAATGCTGCTGACAAGAGCGTGGCTCTTAAATTAATGATGATGATGATTTTTATGCTAAAAAGAATGTTACTTAACATCTCTGACATGACTTTTAAGACGTTCACGGATTAATTTGGAATAGGCCAATATAGTCCCCCATACAATCTTCGATCAAATCATGTCTGACATTTTCATTCGCATCAACAATAATGTTCTGATTCAAAAGCTTACAGTTCCCGTTCAAATGACCTTTGAATTTAAAATCAAATAAGGTCAAAATAAACCCCAAATTTGTAACAAAAGAAACAATTACCAGAAGCGACTCTCGCGCCGCTCCATGCTCAAATGGAAGCGAAATTGTCACCGTCTTAAATTCAAATTAAGTTAGATTTAGTTGATGACTTAATTATTGAGAGGCTTTGAGAATGGCTCTCCGGTACTTGAGACACAGAAGGCGGGAACAGAAGGGATACTTCATTCAAACATTTCTTTTACTTTCAAGCCATTTATTTGCCTACATCTCTGAACGCCTTCCAATTTCAAAATCTGGAGGTCTGGGCACCGCCTCGAACGCGTAACGATTTATATGGACAGATAAATCAACTGTCACCATTCAGTTCGTTTGATTTTCCATTTTAGGAATACATACTAAAAGTGTCTGCATATTGTCTTCTCATTATTTATTGCTCTGCCAACCCTATTAGGAATCATGGGCTTTTGCACGTAATAGTAATAAACAGTATTAAACCTCATCAAATCTTTTACCGCGGCTGCTATTCATTACGCAAAGCGCGTAGGTATCAACATGGCGACGAAAATAATTCTATTCAAGTTCAACAGGGTGTCCATTCTGTCGGTCTCCCTTCTGTGCCGATGGTTTATTACAAAATCTAATTATTTCGGAGACGTTTTATATTTTGAATTAAGGCTACTTTATTTACGTTCATTTTATGTTCGCGTTGAGAGGACAGAGGGGTTTGTTGCGTTAATAGGTTTTTTTTAAACGATTTCATTTGTTAATGCTACAAAGCCTCCGTATCCTGGTGGTTAGAGCGTTGGGCTCACGATCTGAAGGTCCGCGTTCGATTCCGGAAGGGGAAACGTTGAAATCACTTTGTGAGACTGTCACCTGATTGTCAGAAAAAGTGAGGTGATTCCGTGCTTTAGATGGCACGGTATGCCGTGGGTCTCCGGATGCTAGCCCAAATATCTCCACCAACACGCACTGGATCAGCGTAATTAAGGATGCTCCATACCCCCCTCCAGTTGATCGAGGAAAGACCTCTGCCCAACAGTGAGACGTATCAGAAATCAGAATCATTTATTCAACGTATTTATCATGGATAAACTTAATTGTATCATGGAATGTAACATTATTGAATTTACGTCATTTCGCAAGATGTTATGGCTGAGGAGAAGAAATTACAACAGCAACACATCTCTTAAATCAATTAGGGTACAAGTGATTTAATAACTAGAGGAACACATTTAATACCAGACATTTTTATCATTTAGGTAATCATTAATCTTATAATAAGCTTTTTTACATAAAGTAAGCTTCACATAAGCTTTAAATTTAATTTATATACGTGCATTATTGTATATACGTGCTATGCTAATAATAATAGTGTATGCTTTTAACTTTATGTGTGTTATGTGTAAGAAACAAAGCTAACGGATTACCGTTAAGTTATTCACTTAAGTGAGTACAATTTAACTGGTTAGCTACAAAATTGCAACAATGTTAAGCCACTGCCTTCGACAGTCGTTACTTAAGTTAACGACCTGCCAATTGTCGCCCATAAACTTAGAGTTTAGTGGTGAACACGAGAGAACTTAATACTAACTTGGAGCTGGAAATCTGTTGTCGAATAATTTTGAAAGGAATTTTCAGTAAGGCTCCTTTCTCCAGGTCTGGATACTACAGAGATTCTTTTACCGTGAAGTCCACGCACTTGCGGAAACATTTGCCTTCTGATATGAGGCATTCGAAGTCATTGGCTATCTTCAAAACTAAACTTCACTATTATTTCTTGGCCAAATCATCGTCTTGCAACTAATATTTTATTTTTACTTAAGTATATGTATATATTTATAGTATGTGTATAGTATATATACTATGTAAAATGTGTATTGTTTTTTATTTTCCTTTACTTTTTTGCACGCTACACTGCAGCTGTACAAGTGTACTATCATCTGCCGAAGGTTGTCTGGAAGAGATCGCTCTTAGCGATAAGGCCGCCTTTGCTCACCTTAGAATAAGTTTATCCTGTAAATGTCTTGTACATTTGTGTGCAATAAAGTGTTTTATTATTATTATTATTAATTAGTTTTAGATGCTATTTAATACGTTTTTCCTAAATTTATATTTTTTTTGAGATAGGTAAAATTATTATTATTAAGTATAATAAGCACTAGGGCACTATTTGTTTCTGGATAATAACTTCTCAGGTGATTGGAGTTGTCATTTTGCCTGGAAGAAACTGCGACCTCCGTGGTCCAGTGGTTGAGCGCTGGGCGATCCGGAGGTCCCGGGTTCGATTCCCGGTGGGGACATATCACAAAAATAACTTTGTTGTCCCTTGTTTGGTTAGGACATTACTGGCTGATCACCAGATTGTCCGTCAGTAAGATGATAAGTGCTTCGGAAGGCACGTTAAGGTTTTGGTCCCGGTTACTACTTACTGATGTAAATAAGTAGTCGTTACATGAGTCATGTCAGGGGCATTTGGCGGCTCAATAGTAACCCTGACACCAGGGTTGATGAGGTTGGTACTCCACTTCACAACCCACACGATAGAAGAAGTGGAGAGTTGCCATTCTATAAGCGGCATTATTCTTTATTAGCACCTTATTGCCTAGGTGAGTGTTCTGAGCGCTTCCATTTGTGTGGGTGAGTAGGTGAGCAGAGAAGATATATTGTATAAATATCATCAACAAGGACTCTTTATAAATTATTACAACAGGGGTCGCTATAATACCATCAGAAATACGCCCAGTAACAAACAATAAACGAACTGGAACAGCAAAGACAATAGGCGCAAACGAAATCTTATTAGTCGAACAACAATTCGCGAAACATATCACTCAAGGTGTGTAAATATTTATTTCGTGTGCTCGTCGTACGTTGTACCTGGTTGAACGTGATAAAACATTCATTCGTTCATCACGCCTCTACTCCCGAGAGATCATTCGTTCCGACGAATAACGACCGGGGACTCAGTTATTAGCTTTGCACGACATTCTTTTTGGTGTCGGGAGAAATTGTACGCTTTTGTCGAGTATTGGAGGGTTTTAATTTATTGGCTCGGATTTATTTGTTACGGTTTTCGAGTTTTACAGTATTAGACAATTTTCTGTTGTAGCAAGCGCGCACAATAAGCGGGTATCGACACAGTTTATACTGGTGCTAATTCTTGTAAACACCATCTAATTTTATTTTAAGTTATATCTGTCATTATCATATCCGCCGAAAAGGAAAGGGACGAGTAATCGACAGGCATAAAATTTATGGAACACACGTCAATTTGAAGCACAAATCTAAAACAACCGTCTAAAAATTTTACATTGCCCAATAACCCGACAGAATTATGTCGACAGCACACGTCAATACCAGTACCAATACTGGTTTGCATACCAGCGAGATACCTTTTTAATTCGCCCGGGTTATTCATTCATTTACACATTCTTCCTAAAATTAAGAGCCGTGAATCTTCCGTCCCTTTATCCCGCGGATAAGAAAATGACAGGTATAACTTAAAGTAAAATTAGGAGGTGTCTGCAGGTATCGGGGCCAATGTCTACGTAAATAAACTTCGTACGTGTATAGAGGCCCTTAGTCGTTTCTGACTGCAAGCGGTTCGGACTGCTGTACACATCGATTAAAGCTCTTTTTGAATGAGTCGTTTTGCATTGGTATGAATGGAGTGGTGCGAATTGCCCCAGGTAACATTTCGTTGATTCTGACCACAGGGTAATACAAACAGTAAGTAAATAAGTAAGTTCACTATCCGAACCCATTGAGGTAAGAATCGACCCATTACAAAACAGTTCTTCAGTCATTCACAACGCGGGGCAAAACGACCCATTCAATCGCAGTCGTCGTTTCGCACCGTGGTCCGTATCGCTTGCGGTCCGTAACGACTAAAGCTATTTACTAATATAACACCTCTGTAATGTTCGATGCATTTTTGGCAATTTGTAAAAAACATTATAGAATTATTATGTAATCGACACGGTAGTGAGAGAAAAGAAGTACCTACCTACTTAGTAGCGATTTCGTATGGAAGATTTACATGTTATGAATTGAATATTCATAATAGGTAAACCTAGCTCAGACGCTGGTGAGGGGCGGAGTGTGCCGTTCTATACGTAGTATTATTTCTTATTCTATGCTCGCGTGTAGCCTTGGAAGACTCCTTGCTCGAATCCCAATCATCCTTTAATGCCGGAACATTCTCAAGTTTATCGAACGCCTCGAAACGTCTAGAAATTAGCATAGTCTTAACATTATTTGGGTGTTAACATCGCTTCATGTCAGGCAATCAGCCACCATAATATTTTAATGCTTCATCAGCTAAGAGCTGTTGAATATTTAAACTGGATCGCCGGGACATTTTCGATCGTGAAATATCGCGGTTTTGATAAATGAAAAGTTATTAGTATAAAGAAAAATATGTAGTTGTTTGCCCGCGATTCTGCAGCCTCGGTGATCGAGGTAAACGAGTCTTCCAGGTTTGAATTCTGGCAGGATCGCCATATAAGGTACAGGCGAAACGACAAACTTAGAGCACTTTTAGGAAGCGTGATACCTGAAATCCACGTTGGACATTCTGAGAATTGGACATTTTGCGAATTGGACATTCTGCGAATTGGACATTCTGCGAATTGGACATTCTGCGAATTGGACATTCTGCGAATTGGACATTCTGCGAATTGGAAATTCTGCGAATTGGACTATTTGCGACCGGTGGACAGTTTGCAAATTGGACATTCTGCGCCTAAATGCCGCGAATGATGTCACGGGCAATAACATAACATATCTTCGAGAACATAATGACTCACGACGGCAGATATCCTATTTGAGGTAGTCAGAAGTACATACGCTTCATCGAGCTTTTGTTGGATGAACAACACACAGTAGTATTAGGTATTTATTTATTTGAAACTGAAAACTCAACAAAGTTGGCTTTTCCAATACCGCAAAAGGGTCCCCAATTTCTCGTCCATTCCGAGCATAAGCAACATCTTGCGTTTCACTAGTTCCTACAACAACAGAGATCCGAAGAACGTAGGTATTTACACAAATACTGGTACAAAGTGGCCGGCAAAGCAATTCAGTTTGCAGTACAAACCGGATTTCTTACTGCTAGTTATAAAAGTTCCGTGTTTTTGAACGAGAATTTTACGATTCAAGCAATTGTGCACGAAAGCGGGTTTGTACTGGGGTAGTTGTTATATAATTCAGTGTTTCTGCGAGTAAGAGGAATGTTTAGAAGGGCTATTCGGAAATATAAGTGTGTAGTTAAAATATGTCGCGTACAAGAAACAGCGGATATAAAAACTTCTTTCAAACTTTATAAATACAAACTAGAGTGAATATTCATTAATAGTAATTGTACTTGTAGTTAAACGCATTCCTATTTCAAAAAGAGAAATCTTTTAGTAGTCTGCGCGCGACTGTCGCGCGGATGTAGCGCGCTGGAAGGAAGCTAATTTTATTACCCTAATAAGCAATCCTTGAACACGAGAAGGATGTTATTACAACTGTGACAATAAGAAAGAATGATGATGTAGTTTCTTCATTTATTTGCGGTTCATTCCCTCTCATAATAAAAGGGAAACACAGAACAAACCAATACTGCCACTAGAGTTGTTAGTTATCGATTTTGGATTCGGATATTCAATAGTTGCACCAATGAGTTATTTAATTTATCTTAAGTGGAGTTTTCACTAACACAGCTCGTCCATTATAGACGGCGATACGGCTCACCACCTATCACGTTGGGCTAACAGAAAGTTCGGTGAGGTGTGGGTAATTAGTTCATCTTGTGATGGCTGTACCTCTAACTACTCCAAAATAGATATACCTAGTCGTGAACGTATGTCGTGTGTTCTTATATGGAATAATAAAAAAAAAAACTACATACCCCGACCTGGGTAAGTCATGCGTTCTCTGAACAGGGCCAAAATTAGATACTTACCGGATATTTTTCCGGATATCCGACACTTGAGGCAACAATTACGGAGCTTGATAACATCTCTGATCAGCACCAATTCGATATCACCGTTGATTGCCAACATTGATGAGTGGTAAACTTCGTGCGACCTATTTCCGTAAAACATTTGATCTAAGAGGAATAAGTTTTTAGACGGCCGAATGTTTGGGGAAAGAGAATTGGGAAGCTATGTTTTGAAAGAAAAGATTGTGATTATTGTTAACAAAACCTTGCAATAGACAAGCCTAGTAATAAAAATTAATTGAAAAACTTCGAGGTTTTGTTGAGGAAAATTGCAAGAGAATTTGATTTTTTAAAAAGGCGTTTACGTGGTTTTCGCTATATAAGCCGGAATTATGTCGAGTTTTAATAAAAACTTTATCCTATGATTGATATTTTTCAAAGTCACGAAAGTAATAAATAAGTAGGCCAATCCGATGATAATGCTGTTAAATTGGAAGCACTCCAATTAAAAACGATTTCCCTGTTTCTTATATATTAAAAACTGAAACCCTTAATTTAGCTTGAGTACCAGAACAAAGAAAATTAAGAAGACAGTGAATTAGAAGAGAGTACTCGCCGAGTCAATAAGTAACTGGTGTTAAAATTGCCCTATTTTTTTAAATTCGAACACACCCTTGTGGGCCGCATGCCGGAGTCAAGAGAAAGTAGATGTAGGAAACATATTTATAGGAGAGAGCATACGTGATACTATTTTTGGCTCGAATAATTTAAGGATGCAAAGCGACGCCGACAATGTATGAAGTTTTTATATGTGTTAGCAGTTTTTAGTGTTGCAAAAATGTAAAACTAAAATTAGCGACAACATTTGTTACTGCTTTGGCTTCCATTTATTCGTAACTTCTGGTTTAATGACATGTTTTGGTAAAAACTTTTGGTGTTAAAAAATCTAATAAAAAGAAATAAAAAACGTTTATATTCATATAGAATCCGACAATGTACCACTACTTCGGAACGTGTTATGGCTGAGGAGAAGTAGTGACGCCAGAAACCCCTCAACAACACGGCAAATAAGTTAGGGCATGCCATCCTCTTAAACATCACACTGAATACTAAGGCTTGAACTATATCTGGCTGCACCGCATCGCAGTTTACTATGCTTCTATCTTTTTCTGTCACTCAGAACCATAATTTGTTAGAGCGAGATAAAGCGACCGCACGCGGTGGAATCGACGAGGCGGTCGAAGTGCGGTCGCACTCTCGCTTTAGCAAATGACAGTTCTGAGTGACGGAGAAAAGTGCGATGCGGTGCGGTCAGATGTAGTTCAACCATAAAGCTCCCTCCATAATTTCCATCAGCCGTCCTCCAAATTATTATGCCAAACACGTTTTTACGTCTTCGAGATAACCGCAGTTCATTTTTGAAACGACGATATAAATAGCACCCTCAGGGCGAATAAATTTTAAAACCATCTCTCTGGATAAAGCAAGTAATACATTTTTGTACGTGGTGGATTAACGCATCGTTTTTGGTAGTAAATAGATTTTCATTTCCATTAATTCGTTCATTCGGTTTATTAGGGTTCCCGGAAAATGAATTTGAAACGTTAACATAATTAAACTCGAGATAATTCTTTAATACGTTTTTCTATTTTCTATGTCGATTAATTGTTGGAACAAGACCTATATACAGGGTGTTAGTGACATCGTAACGAAAACTTTGAGGGATGATTCAGACGATTCTGAGATTCTGAGATTCTGAGTTGATATCAAATAGAATTTTCCGTCGCAAAAGTACGACTTCACTAACACCCTGTATAGTTTTTGGTTGCTAGGTACATGAACTACAATATTTATTTTGCACGGTATAATTTTTACATGTAGTAGGTGTATTAGCTACGTGCTAGTGTTATACAAATTAGAATTTATTAAATGAAGACCTGGAATTCCATTGCTCATAACTAATTCAAATATGAACTGAGACAGCTAATACTCTCGCATGTGATTCGCAGATAGTGTCAGAGTTGGCACATTTCGGGTTGATATCCCCGTTCCGTTACATCCTGTATAGTAGATCAATGAACGCTTTCAAATTGATTTCATAATGTAATTGTAAAAAACAATATCACATCACACAAGGGTAACCCTTGGTGTTGCCAAGTTGCAAACGATTACAGTTATAAAGATGTATGGGATTCACATAAGGTTACATAATAAAGAGTGTTAGTGACATTTGAATTTGAATTTTGCGACGAAAAATGCCATTTGATATTAACTCAGAATCAAGGTCTGAATCACCCCCCTCAGTATTACGTACGATGTCACTAACACCCTGTATTAAAGTGACATATCAATCCGATAAATATAATTCGTATCACAGTCACTATGGTTTGGCTCCTGTCAAGTAGACAATGCCATCTCAGGCAAACCTACAATAAGTTAGTTAATTAAGTACGTCAAATAAAAAACATATTTAAAATAAAAAAAAAACAAAAAACTCGACGGCACTCTAAAAAAAGGAATATAGTTGATTAAAAAAATTAAAAACATTATTCTAAATATTAACTAAGTAAATATATCATCATCTCCCTAGCATTATCCCGTTTTTCACAGGGTCCGCTTACCTAACCTGAAGATTTGTCTGGTCCGGTTTTCCGAACTAACTAAATAAATAATAATTTGTAAATGTCGATGGAAAGTTTCGCAGGCGCAATCTGACTGCTACCAACGAAAATACCTACCTAAGTAATATTCTGCCGAATTGTGAAAACTTTACAACTAAAATGACTATAAGTAATCTTTATTTATTTATTTATTTATAAAGTACAGCAGAAGGTTACGGTATGTGACTAATATATATGTCAATTACGGCGTACATAACTTATAAGACAATTAATCTTCTGTTACTTATCTGGTACTTCGGCAGTCGGGTAAAAATACTATCATTTTCCGTAATCGTTGGCGTTTGTTCGTTCGTTTTTTCACCCCACAGCATAGAAAGCTATTCTTCATAAAACTGACAGGGACAAACGGCATTCAAACATAAACGCCAATCTTTATCCGTATGCGATCAATACCCATGACAGTTGCGATATAATGCTATCAATATTCCGACTTGTCGATCAGCCGACGTTTTAAAAATAGCCTATTCAGTTTGTTTGCGGGCCTATATTAATGGTGGCTGGCCTTATCTCTCTGAACGGACACAGCCTGAATGCGAAGTAGGAAGAAATATATCCTCAAGCTGCGTCCAGGATAATTGGGCCTTGAGATTTTGTGAATTATTGAGGGCAGATAACGTCTGAAAGAAGAAACGTTTCATAACAAAAAAGCGCGTTTTTGTGAAGTGTTTGTTATTGTTTAAAATGTTTTGCTTCTGTCGGGCGGATTATTCCAAGCATTTTTGACATAAAAGGAATATGAATAGGTACCTGTCGACGATGAATCAACCCGACAATTGAAGAAGAAATAACGAAACTTTCTTTGAAATAAGTCATTAAAAGCACTCTTAAGATTCTTTAAAACACTTCTTTTATAAAAACACTTTTCACTTGAAACAATTTACGGTTAAAGTGAAGGAAATTTTAAAACAGCTCTTTAATAGTTTCCTTTCTCAACACAGGGTGTATAAGAAACACCATATTACCTTTAAAAGCTTTTGCTGTGTACAGGATGCTCTAGGGAGCATCACAATTTGTCCGTAGCAATGTAAACAGGAATCCAGTACTAGTTTGAACATGTAGCTGTTTGTGGTCTCTCTACAGCAAATGGGGCCACTGGAACCAGCAGGAAATAACGTCAGCAAATGTGTTGATTGTGTTGTTGTGGAAGCTCATCGAAATACTTTCTCAATAGCGTTAGGCTGTTTCCACACTAGCGTTTTTTCTCGGCACGGGCGGTGGGATACCGAGGTGAGCACGCGAGACGCGGCGGGACGAAGTTCTCTCGTGTGGGTGGCGAGTTCAATGGCCAACCTCACCAACCCAGGTGTCTAGATTTACTATTGAGCCACCAAAGGCCCCTGACATGGCTCATGTAACGACTACTGTACCTACCGTGGTCCAGTGTCACCGGTATGTTTCACATATGGATCGGACTTGCACCAAAAACTTGAGGGAGAGAAAATGCGACATTTTGTCATGTTTTTCAATGTCACAGGTTGCTTTTTCATGCAAATTCCATAGAAGTTTCGTATTTTGACGTTTAGTAAAAAGTGACTGATTTGACTAGTTAGAAACTATCGTATTGTAGTATCCATATACTGACACATTAGCTGGTGACGACGTTATAAGGTCCCGACTGACTTCAATAGATGGATATCGGATTTAAATTCAACCACGAGACGCTTCTAAAGAATCGCTAAAGGATGCACTTACGTCGCTCCTTCAGGATTGAATATTAAAAAGCAATGGCGCAATAGGCTGGTTTCCATTCAAATCAATTACTTTTAATAAACGTCAAAACACGAAATTACTATGATTGCTATAATAGAATTTCAAGACGTGATAAATTGACTGATTTATTATTACGCTTTTCTTGATTCAAATTCATAAAAAAGTTAAATAGAAAAAGAAAATGATTATCACGTGTTCAGCGGTGAAGGAAAGTATCGTGAGGAAACCGACATTCCCGATAAATGCATTTACGGAGGTATGTGAACTAACCTGTATTGGGCTGGTTTTCCCTTCGCGGGCGAGAAGGTCAGACAGGCAGTCGCTTCTGTAAAAACCGGACCTGTCAAATCTTCAGGTTAAGTAAGCGGACTCTATGAAAACGAGATAATGCTAGAGAGATCTTCACCAACCCGCAGTGGTTGAGGAGAGGCCTGTGCCCAGCAGTGGGACGTATATAGGCTGTTTATGTGTGTGCTAGAGAGATCATGATGATAAATTTTGTTAGTGGCGCGGCTGTGGTGTCTTAGTGAGATAAGGCTCTAAGGCACCTATACCTTTTTCCAATACTTTTTCAAGAATCAGTCAGGACTGAGAAAATCACTTTAAATTCTTCATTACCTCGACAGATGCCTGGAATCCAATTTCAGTCAGACCGCTGTTGCATATTACCTAGATTTCCTTTTTTCACCGTCGCCCCCGTAATACAAGTTTCCTAACTACAATTTTATTATTGATTCTCTCTTTTGACCTGCTTCATTTGATTTTCTTTCGTAGACAGTCGATGTAACTCTGACACTTTGAAAGTGTTGTAATTTGTGTGTAGCAGAACTTTAATTCTTGCGCCAAAAGAAAGACCAGTCTTTAAAAAAACTAACTAAATTTTACTTTTTTATCAAAGGACATTTATTTGATTTAATATCGTGGTTTCGCGAATTTGTGCCCAGTTAATGGATACAGGCTCGCCGCCTATTATGTGGGTCTTAAACATAGCTGACTAGGAGTAGGTGTATATTGTAATATAAAAATCTGGCTACTTTGGAAGCTACAGGATGATATAACGTAAAAAAGTCCCGAATCCAATTTGAATGTGTTTTTCTATTTCGTAGCGATAACCGAGTGAGTAAAAATATGTAATTTGCGACAAAACAGTCGAGTAGGTAAGTTACTATTGTTCTTTAATACATACACAAGTATAAACTTACTTAAGTAAGCCAACAAAGGCGAGCTTAACTCTATAAATCAGTTTCTCCAGCAGAACAGCGTCAATCAGTAGTTTAATCACGTTTTAAGCTGTTCAATTTTCTCCATCGGTTCACATTTGAGAAATGTATCATTTACAATATGCTTAATATTCCTTAAAAACCACTATATACCTACATTTCTTCCAAGAAAACTTATTTACTTACTCGCTTTTGAATTATTATGAATAACCTCGTGTTGTTGATTAGTTTCTAGTGTTGCTTCTTCTCTTCACTCAGTCGTAACACTTTCCGAAGTAAGGGATTTACAGTGTTGTAGGAAAAAACTTAAGGGGGAGACCAAGAAGGGCTTAGAACAAATTAAAGAGAAGGCGAACATCATGTATTATAAAGAAGTTCAATAATTGGCCTTTGGCAGACAAGAATGGTGATTACAACACCGACAAGAGCTGCCTCTTAAATTGATGACAATAAAACTTCAATAAGTTTTCTGTGATGGTCCAATATTGAAAATTGAAAACTTTTGATTTGATTTGTTTTTGTTTTTGATTTTAACAAAATATTTAACTTTACGAAAAACTTGCTCTCTCTTATTGACCTAAAAAGCAATGCACGGGAAATAATTTATTTGTTTGTAGAATATTCAAGAGCGGCGGATCTGTACGGACGGAGTGGCGTCACCAAAATTGCTCTGAGTGCATATCCCTGAGGGATATATTTGCCTGAGGTCATAGACTGTGTTTCATGTTACGTATAAAACCCGACTTATTTTATTTCAATACGGAAATTAGAAACTTGTTTGTATTGAAAAACATGATAGTTTACCCTAGCATTTATCAATTTCTCGTGGTAGTATTATTCTGTTTTGCTTTTTATAAGTAAAATTCGAATGTAGGTAATAATATAGAAAATCTTTGAAAAAAATTCTCCGCCAAACAGAAGGCAAAATCTTGTATTTATAAATGCTACCTAAGTTATTTTACTGTAATCGTAATAAAAATAGACAAAGCGAATCTTACAAAATCTGTCGATAAGCTGCAAAACCTTTCTCTTTAAAATATTCACATTTATATCATTGACCTGAAAAGCTTCAGCCTGAAGGATACAATGTAGGTATTTGTTTATAGAATATTCAGGAGCGGTGGATCCGTATGGACAGAGTGGCTGCACCGAAATTGCTCTGAGTGCATATCCCTGAGGGAAATGTTTGCGACGAAGTTTGCACTATCCAGAGTTCCTACATTCACTGTGTTTCGAGTTATAGATAAACTGGACTTATTTTACTGTTTAATTCAGACTAAACTTTGTTTATATTTATGTTAGATCGAATTGTGTTCATAATTTGAATTATGTTACCTTAAATAGCTCATTGTAGATGAAAAACTGTTGATAATACATTGTGTTTTCTGTTGTAAAACAGAGAAAATAATTACGAAATCGGTTAATGCTCTACATTTCTGTTGAATTTAGTTCGTTTGATAGTGATTATTTTTTTACTTTCAATGTAGAGTTTAAAAATAATTCTCAGAAAGCAAAAGCCTGTAGAGTAAGATTGAAGGAGCTTCCAACTCGTTCTGTGAGAGGATGTATCATCTTTAGAAAAACATCGGGTCCAACGAGGCTTCTTAAGCTTTTCATCACATTATTTTTTCTTTAATAATGAGAACTGAAGTGGGACTGGGCCGGACACGTTTGTCGGATGCATCCGAAGCGATGGGCACGAGTCGCTACTCACTGGATGCTTCAAGGCGGGTACAGAAGTCGAGGAAGACCGCGTAATAGATGGTGTGACGACCTCAATGTTTATCGGAGGGCAGCAGGATGCAGAGCAGTGGGATGGAATAGGCTAGATTAGATAAAAATGAGGTAACTTTTCTTATAACTTAATCACTTAGTATTGACATTTCGCTGTAAAAACTTTTTAAAAGAATACTGCAGTCAGTAATGCTATGTAAAGTGCCGAGTGCCGAGCTCTTTAGTCTTTCAATAAAGTATAAAGATCTTAGGAGATTTCAATACCTTTCGTTCTCGAGACGCTCTTGACTTGGGAGTCATCTTACGTACCTATTTATTTGTGAAGGGGTCGATGTATCTTTTGATGAGAGGATTGTTGATTTTAGTATATTACCCACTTATTTTTTCAAATTATGAGGGCCTACTTTTGTAGGATGAGAACTTCATGTCCGGTCCTATCTTGACTTTCTTGTCGTTGTATACTATCTGTACGTATATCATAAATATAATTGAATCATATAACAGTATCACATAACAGTATAATTACCTAGACAATGGTGCTAATCCCTGCATTCGTTAGCTAACTTTATTTTAAGTTATACCTGTCATTTTCTTATTTGCTGAAAAAAAAAAGGGACGGACAATCGACAGGCATTTTATGGAACACACGTCAATTTTAAGCAGAAATCTAAAACTACCGTCTAAAAAATTTACATTGGAGGAAATCCACATTCCCGAGAAATGCGTTTCAAATGATCTAATCTGTATTGGGCTGGGTGTCCCGGGTTGGAAAGTCAGACAGGTAGTCTTGCTTCTGTAAAAGACCAGGGGGATTAAAATGGCCACATAGAAGCAATTCATTTAAGAAAGCAATATTGCTATTTGACAGTTGTTTGCATTGCGCACTTACTTTTATATGCGCAAATGCCAAATTGCAATATTGCTTTCTTAGATGAATTGTTTCGATGTGGCCATTTTAACCCCCCAGATCTGTCAAATCTTCAGGTTAGATAAGCGGACCTCGTGAGAAACGGGTTAAAACGCTAGGAAGATGCTGAGTACGTGGTTGTTACATTTTTTTTAAATATAATAGCCTCGCGTTTGAATACTATCTCACATGATGGTAAGTGTCGATGTGGTCTAGGGTGGATCACGCTTACCTAGTAAATGCCTATTCACTCTAGCCTTGAAGGCTCCCAGATTATAACGAGTCGGAAAAACAGACGACGGCAGACAGTTCCAGTCCTTTGCCGTTCGCATCAAAAAGGAAGAAGCAAAAAAATCGTTTAGTGCGGATTGGTGGTAAATCCACAACATAAGGATGAAATGCGTGCCGACGTCTAGTTGTCCGTAGATGGAATGGAGTGGGTGGGTTTTTGGATTTTACAAGTACAGTCATGAGAAATATAATGTACCCACTTTAGGACTCTGTCGCACTAACATATTTGACATTTAGTGAGACTTACAGTTCAATTTGTCAAAAAAGTTAATGTGACATGGTACCAAAGTGTATACATATTAATGCTCGTGACCGTACAATACAGTCTATTTAAAAAAAAATCTATACATATGAAGATTATGCTTGCCCGTAAGTTGTCCGTAGATGGAATGGTGTGGGTGGAATTAACTCGTGAAGTTTCTGCGCACACTCACCGAAGTGTACATGAGCCATGTCAAGGGCCTTTGGCGGGTGAGTTCGATCATTGATCTGACAACTCACACGAAAGGAGAAGCAGAGAAGTTGTATGAGTTATCCTTATTCTTTTTTTAAAAAAAGTGGTAGTATGTTAAAAAAGTGAGTTCAGCACTCGCCGCTGTTTCAGTGTAATACAGGACTAGATTGCTGAATGTATGAAAATTTTTCTGTGAAAAGGTCGACTTTTTAAAATATAGCGTCCGCGGGCCCCTGGGACGCACCCGAGCTTTCCATATTACACTGGAATAGGAACATTAAGGAGAAAAATGAGCTCTATGTACTTGGAATTATTTGCAAAACCTACTCAATGGTTAATGTAGTGGAAGCAATATACATTGCCGTTGAATCGCGAGGAATAGATCAAATCCCTCAACTATTATTCGGGGTTCTTAGATCTTAAAGGGGGCTGCGGGAAATGTTGCTCGCTATAAATATGAAGGAAGTCTTTATAAAAAAAAATAAACTCTATTTATAACCATTGGTATAGATGTACCAGAATCTGATGGCAAATGGGGAAATAAAATTTCCATAGTAAGCAACACTCGGGTAATTGGATGAAAACGTCTTGATACTTTTTATTTTTTACCTATTGACGGACAATATGGACATTATATAAAGTACTTATACAATGGTTTTGTGCTACTGTTTATCCTTACTAATGTTATTTTGATGAAGCGTTCAAATGTCGGGCCGGACAGGACTACACGTCAGGATCAAAAGTAGAACGTATGCAATAGTATGAAAGTCTTCCCACATATTCTTACAAAAGAATAATTTCAAGGAATCTTTGGAAAATCTCAGTATTGTTGACAAAACTTGTACTTTGACTTGATAGGCACGGGCCTAAACCAATGATTTTCGAATTCATGTTTGGATCATAAATGATCACGTGCTCAGCGGTGAAGGCAAACATCGTGAGGAAACTCACATTCGCAAGACTTTGGCGTATTCGTTTCGGAGGTATGTGACCTATTCTGTAAAGTGCTGGTGTTTCCTTTGTGGGTTGGAATTATTGTACTGTATTGTATTGTATTGGTATTACTCTCAGATAAGGCTGCCTTCAAGATCATCATCAAGTTATACCCAACCAAACCAAGTATACAAACTGTCACATTGACATGATCTTGAGGGCAGTATCGAAGCTGAGATTAATTTATTAATACCACTCTTATTACTCTAGCAATTAGAGCCACAAAAAATATTACTCTCTGCTCACTGCGAGCATATCGCTTGTTGACGGATATGGTTCAACCCTTAGACACATAAAATATGTGTTATTTTATTAAAAGGTTTTATAAAATAAAATGGTAATCTTATCTTCCGTACCTTCATAGCCTACCTTCACTCCTGGTTCTATTACGTCACTAAGATACGAATTTGCGCCTCCATTCATTACTTGGGAACATGACACGGTCTTTTCCTTACCATCCCTGGAATAATTTCCTCAGGTTATAACGTATTGTTTCCACATAATCGTCTACAAACGGCCATTCTCTCAGAGGAAATTGTGCCTTTACACGCTTCCTCCTGCAGGCCTTTTACAAGCCGGAAATAATGAGAAAATGAAATAATGAAAAAGTGCCCCTTAAAAAAACTTTTTTGATTGTCAGAAATGGGTTCAATTAAAGTAAAATATTAGCCTTTGAACGCAAGTAAACAAGTCTGAGACGACAAATTGGCTCCTTAGCGTAATTGAATAGGATTTTCTTATGAAACTTTTAAAGTATGGCTTTTTAAGCTCGAATCAAACGGCTCGCGTTTCTATAATCGTTTAAAATTGGGACCGAAAGAATACTGATTATGTAACTAGGGAAATAGCTTTAGAAATCATAATGTTCTTTGTTTTACTTGCCTTTAAAGTAACTTGTTTTTTTTTAAAATTTAAGATTTTTTTTACAAAAAGGAAAAGTATGTATAGGAATACCATCTTCATCGTTTATGCTATAAATTAAATATATCTGGCATGCATATTCTTTTAATGTTTTCGGAAGAGTTCGTAACTAAAGGCATTTTTAATTAATAAATGCAATTCGTTGCGGATGAATTAAATCTGGCCGCACCAATAGTATTTTTCTATCCTTCTATCCTTTTCTGTCATTCAGAACTGTCATTTTGCTAGAGCGAGACAAAAAGAGGGCGTGCGACCACGACTAATTAATTTACTTATTCACTTGTTCATTTATTTATTTAACATTCTCATTTCTTTGCCCACAGGTAGTAGAAGACTGGAAATTCATGTCTATGGTGCTTGATCGTTTCTTCCTTTGGCTGTTCACCATCGCCTGTTTCGTCGGTACCTTCGGCATCATCTTCCAATCACCATCACTCTACGATACCAGGGTACCCGTCGACCAGCAAATATCATCCATACCAATGAGAAAGAATAACTTCTTTTACCCAAAAGACATTGAGACCATTGGTATTATAAATTAAAATTGATATAAACATAAATAGGTCAGTAAGACGTCACTTGCTATGTCCTTATGACATCACTGTGTTCTTTACTTATTATGACGCAGCCAACAAGAAACACTGTTACTCGATTTCTCAGCCAGAGAGGTTAGCCAAGTTACAAACGATTATAACGATCGACAGTGACAGTGTTAAAAATTTATGGGTTTGACGTAAGGTGACATGTCAATTCCATACATTTTTATCACTGACACTGTCGATCTTTATAATCCTTTGTAACTTTGAAAATCGTGTACGGACTACTGGGCCAAAAAAACTAATAACAGTGTGACAGTAAAGGGACATTACTGGATGAGAATAAAGATGATCGATAATAAATAACAAAAAAAAAGAATATAATGCGTCTTATAGTGTTAGACTCAAGGGTATGAAGCAGACTCTACCACTCGCACAATATTAATCTATAGGCACAGTTACGTATTAGTATGATATCATAAATAAATAGATAACAATGCAGCCAGGGTTGGTTAGGTCCGTCATCGGCCTCAAAATTCACAGAAAGAGGAGAATAATATTAAAAGGTACTTAATCTAAAACTTCAAGTCTAGTAGAGTTAGACAAGTTGCAAACGATTACGATAGTCGACAGTGACAGTGATAAAAATGTATGGGATTGACATAACAAAGTGAAATGTCAATGCCATACATTTTTATCACTGTCACTGTCAATTCTCATAATCTGTGACAACTTGGCTAAGGCATCTGAATGCTTACTATTGTTTATGAAATCTAGAATGTATGGAAATGAATAATATGCAATAAAATGTTTTATCGCGTCCACTTTTAGACGTCAAAGTAATATGTCAACGTGAGTGAGCGAGAACAACTTATACGAAGTTTATATTTGTCATCTCTTTTAGCAGAGCAGCGATTCAAACGCATGAGTAGCTTTTATTAGCTGGTAGGCCTTCAGTTGCCTACCTCAGATGGAATTGACTACTCGTTCGTAATCAAGAATAACATAACTTAAGCTCACAAATACATCCCAATTCGGATATTCAGAGATACATCCATCGCAAGATGAACTAAGTATCCACACATCACCAAGCTTTCTGTTAGACCAACGTATAAGTTGTGAGTGGTATCGCTGTCTATAATGGTCCAGCCAACTGTGAATCAAGAATAAAAATGTTTACAACTTTTAGAAAATTGTTAAGAGTATTGATACTAACCTACGTAGATAAAACCTGTGAAATATCACTGAAATATGTCTTCATGAAAAACGTAGCTATTGATGTAGTTTTGTCTATATTGGCGATTGGCTGGTACCTTGTCACCATAATTTTATGACGATTCCATCTTATGACTCTAAAGGCCGTATCTCACTAGGAGACCATGGTTGAGCCACTAGCGGGAAACAACAACAAAATTAGCCGCACAACTAGGCGAGGTATCTTTTTACAATTGGGGGTGGCGCCATCATGGTGACCTAGTAAGAGGGACCTTTGATGAGTTTGCTCTTGGCCCCAGATTTGCCCGAAGGCACTGACGAGGTCTAAGATGGAGCGAGCTCGCCCAGAAGGCGCCTGACTCTACACTAAGCGTGGATTTGTGGCTCTTTCAATCCCGTTACTTACAAAGTCATGTCATGTTTAGTGCTCACATTATTTAGAACTAAGTATAAAATTAAAAATATGAATATTATGGCTGTGAACGTACGTTCTTTAAGAATTTTATAAATGTAGTTAGACTAATCGTATTGTGTACGTGTAAAATTAACAATGTTAACTATTCCACTGAAATTTTAAGCACAATAAACACTCATTTAATAATAAAAAGTATTTTTTTCGTGCCTTATTTTATTATATTATATATAGCTACAAACCCACTGACTGACTGACTGACTCACTCACTCACTCACTGACATAATTGTTCTCCCAGAAGGAGGGTCGGGGGGTGAAAATGATGTATGGGGGGTGTGATCGGGACGTCCCGGTGAGTATGGGAAAACTTCCAGATCTTGGAAAACTGCTCCGCATCAGGGAGAGACCCTACGGCCTGGCGCAACTATTATAGCTGGATCAATTTTTTTTTCACGAAACCTATTTAATTCCTGGTCAAATTCAATCACCGGTGAAAAAAAATCAAAATGGCGGAAAAACAAAATGGCCGCCATACAAAATTTCTTTTTTCCAGAAAATGTCTCGGAGGTAAAAACTGTGTATAGGGATGTAATCGGAGTGTCTTGTCGAGAACGGAAAATGTTCTCAATCTTCAAAAACTGCTCCGCATCAGGGAGACACCCTACGGCCTGGCAAAACTATCGCACCTGGAACGATTATTTTTTCACAAAACCTATTTAAATCTTGGTCAAATTCTATCGTGAGTGAAAAAAAATCAAAATGGCGGAAAAACAAGATGGCCGCCATACAAAATTTTCGTTTTTCCAGAAAATGCCTCGGGGGTAAAAATGATGTATGGGAGGTGTGATCAAATCCTCAAGTTGAGTATGGAAATACTGCTTGATTTTGAAAATCTGCTCCGCATCAGGGAGACACCCTACGGCGTGGCGAAACTATCGCACCTGGAACAATTCTTTTTTCGCACAACGTATTTAAACCTTAGTCGAATTTTATCACCGGTGAAAAAAAATCAAAATGGCGGAAAAACAAGATGGCCGCCGTACAAAATTTTATTTTTCCGGAAAATGTCTCGTGGGTAAAAACTGTGTATGGGGGTGTAATCGAAACGTATTGTTGAGTATGAAAAAACTATTCGATCTTGAAAAACTGCTCCGCATCAGGGAGACACCCTACGGCCTGGCAAAACTATCACACCTGTACCATTTTTTTTTTCATAAACCTTATTTAAACCTTGGTCAAATTTTATCGCCAGTGAAAAAAAATCAAAATGGCGGAAAAGCAAGATGGCCGCCATACAAAATTTTGTTTTTCCCGAAAATGCCTCGGGGGTATACATGATGTATTGGGGGTGTGATCGGAACGTCATCTTTGAAAACTGCTCCGCATCAGGGAGACACCCTACGGCCTGGCAAAACTATAGCACCTAGAAATTTTTAGATTTCACGAGACCTATTCAAGTCTTGGTCAAATTCTATCGCGGTAAAAAATGGCGGAAAAACAAGATGGCCGCCATATAAATTTTTGTTTTTCCAGAAAATGTCTCGGGTGTAAAAATGATGTATAGGGGTGTGATCGGAACGTCATCTTGGAAAACTGCTCCGCATCAGGGAGACACCCTACGGCCTGGCGAATTTATCGCATCTGGACCTTTTTTGTTTTCACGAAACCTATTTAATTCTTGGTCAAATTTTTCCCTGGTGAAAAAAAAAACAAAATGGCAGAAAAACAAGATGGCCGCCATACAAATTTTTGTTTTTCCAAAAATGTCTCAGAGGTAAAATTGATGATCGGAACGTCATCTTGGAAAACTGCTCCGCATCAGGGAGACACCCTACGGCCTGGCAAAACTATAGCACCTAGATTTTTTTTGATTTCACAAGACCTATTTTAGTCTTGGTCAAATTTTATCGCGGTGAAAAAATGGCGGGAAAACAAGACACGCGAGCAGCTTGCTGCGAGCGAACCACGCGACATCTAGTTATTATATTATATATAGCTACAAACCCACTGACTGACTGACTCACTCACTGACATAATTGTTCTCCCAGAAGGAGCGTCGGGGGGTCAAAATGATGTATGGGGGGTGTGATCGGGACCTCCCGGTGAGTATGGGAAAAATCCAAAATCTTGGAAAACTGCTCCGCATCAGGGAGACACCCTACGGCCTGGCCAAACTATCGCACCTGGAAAGATTCTGTTTTCACGAAACGTATTTAATTCCTGGTCAAATTCAATCACCGGTGAAAAAAATTCAAAATGGCGGAAAAACAAGATGGCCGCCATACAAAATTTTGTTTTTCCAGAAAATGTCTCGGGGGTAAAAATTGTTTATGGGGGTGTGATCTGGACCTACCGGTGAGTATGGGAAAACTTCCAGATCTTGGAAAACTGCTCCGCATCAGGGAGACACCCTACGGCCTGGCGAAACTATCGCACCTGGAACTTTTCTGTTTTCACGAAACCTATTTAAATCTTGGTCAAATCCAATCCCCGGTGAAAAAAAAAACAAAATGGCGGAAAAACAAGATGGCCGCCATACAAAGTTTTGTTTTTCCAGAAAATGTCTCGCGGGTGAAAACTGTGTATGGGATTGTAATCGGAACGTCTTGTTGAGTATGGAAATACTTTTTGATCTTCAAAAGCTGCTCCGCATCAGGGAGACACCCTATGGCCTGGCTAAACTATCAAACATAGAACATTTTTTTTTCCACTAAACCTACTTAAATCTTGGTCAAATCCAATCGCTGGTGATAAAAAATCAAAATGGCAGAAAAACAAGATGGCCGCCATACAAAATTTTCGTTTTTCCTGAAAATGCCTCGAGGGTAAAAATGATGTATAGGGATGTGATCGGATCGTCATGTTGAGTATTTCAGTACTGCTCGATCTTGAAAAACTGCTCCGCATCAGGGAGACACCCTACGGCCTGGCAAAACTATAAAACCTGGAGCAATAATTTTTTCACGAAACCTATTTAAATCTTAGTCAAATCCATTCGCCGGTGAAAAAAAAAACAAAATGGCGGAAAAACAAGATGGCCGCCATACAAAATTTTCGTTTTTCCCGAAAATGCCTCGGGGGTAAAAACTGTAAATGGGAGTATAATCGGAGTGTCTTGTCGAGTCCGAAAAATGTTCTCAATCTTTGAAAACTGCTCCGCATCAGGGAGACACCCTACGGCGTGGCGAAACTATCGCACCTGGAACAATTCTTTTTTCGCTCAAAGTATTTAAACCTTGGTCAAATTTTATCACCGGTGAAAAAAAATCAAAATGGCGGAAAATCAAGATGGCCGCCATACAAAATTTTCGGTTTTCTCGAAAATGCCTCGGGGGTGAATATGATGTAAAAAGGATGTGATCAAAATGTCATGTATGGAAATGCTTCCCGACCTTCAAAAACTGCTCCGCATCAAGGAGACACCCTAAGGCCTGGCGAAACTATCGCACCTGGAACATTTTTGTTTTCACAAAACCTATTTAAATCTTGGTCAAAATTTATCGGCGGTGAAAAAAAAACAAAATTGCCGAAAAACAAGATGGCCGCCATATAAATTTTTGTTTTCCCAGAAAATGTCTCGGGAGTAAAAATTATGTATAGGGGTGTGATCGGATCGTCATCTTGGAAAACAGCTCCGCATCAGGGACCTAGAACTATAGCACCTAGAACTTTTTTGATTTCACGAGACCTATTCAAGTCTTGGTCAAATTCTATCGCGGTACAAAAATGGCGGGAAAACAAGACACGCGAGCAGCTTGCTGCGAGCGAACCACGCGACATCTAGTTATTATATTATACATATATGTCGTAAAAGTGAGTGTCGTAACATCATCATCAGAATGGAGGGTGGGCGTTAGAAGACAATAATGGCCGTCATCAGTATCACAATCATTTTATTTACTTCCACATATTTTTTGTATCACGGCATAAGGTACAGACTCACGGCAACGTCACGGTATTCGTAACGGTTACACAGTCTCTCGTTATCTAGCGCGCATAAGGACGTTAGCGCGAAGGGGCCCTCCACCACCCATGGTTCCAACATTCGGACCGAATCCTCGGGACATGTGAACGTACTTGCTAGGTGCTCTTTTCCGATCACACTTTCTTGACGTCCCTACAAGTTATAGGTGAGCGACTATAGCACTCCACGTTCCGATCGTAATTATTCGACACGTCCGTTCACGACGAAGGTTCGCGGTAGACTGCCCGACTAGAACGGCAGTGCACGTCCGCTCGACACGACGACTCTGTAGTGACTCCCGACTTCACGCAGCTCTGGCCGTACGCCACCTGACGTCGGAGCGATGCAACTTCATGACGGAAGTGATGTAACTTCATTTTATTTTCCGATTTGATCAATTTCTCTTCTTAATCATAACTAACTCCGACATATATTATTTAAAATATTTTGTAAGTAATTATTTTGAGCCTTGGTAGAACTCTTGCCTCTCACTTTGAGGTCACAGTTTCGAATCCAGCACAGACCAATGATTGCCGAATTTGTCTCCGAATTCATGTTTGAATCATAAATGTAAATCACGTGCTTAGTGGTAAAGGAAAACATCGTGAAGAAACCCACATTCCCGAGAAATGCATTTTCGGAGGTATGTGATCTAATCTGTATTGGGCTGGTCTTCCCACCGCGGGTTGGAAGGCCAGACAGGCAGTGGCTTCTGTAAAAAACCGGACCTGTCAAATATTCAGATTAGGTAAGCGAACCTTGTGGTAAACGGGATAATGCTAGGGACATGATGTTTGTAATTATTTCGAATATATGAATGCATGAGATTAACTGCCTGGGAACTAATATTAGGCAGCCAAATTACTAAATTGTATAATAATATGAGGCCTATGCCCAGCAGTGGGCGTCATACGGCTGATGATAATAATATGTTATGCTTTTTATTTACTTAAAAAAATAATAACATCCAGAGCCTTGCGCCGAGGTTTTTCTTGCAGCTTCTTTCCCCTTGTTTGTGAAAAGCTGCAGTAGTTTTAGGCGGATGAGACGTTCGTTATGTAAAAAGTGAAGTATGTAATTACGTTACCTACTGAATAAAGATATTTTTTAATTTTAATATAATTCATCTTACTTTTAAGATCAGATGAAAATCAGATGATTCAAGCCTGCAATGCCTTTATCAAACAAAGGACTGTCTCAAAAAGTGATTTCAACAATGTCGCCATCGGGAATTGAACCCAGCTCCGATTGTCGGGCTCTAATACTCTAATCTTTAGACTGCGGAGGTTGTTCAGAGAGCACGTTAAGCCCTTGGTATCAATTATTAGCCTTAAAACACCTCCCGCAGTTTAGCGTCGTGGTGTAGTATGCTCCTTACCCTCTTTCGGTTGAATGAGGGGAGGCCTGTATCCAGTAGTGGGAGGTATATAAGTTGCTTATGCTTATTTATTATTATTTATTGATGTATTAAGGTACATACAGCATTACAGTATGGCCTAATGCGCTGTATGACGAGAAAAACAATATACAAACTAATACAACAAAAATAAACATTGAATGAAAAAAAGAAACAAAAAGAAAAATAAGACTATAAATAACATGAAAAAACACTAAAAGAAATTACAATTTCAAAATTAAAAAAAAAAACTATCACACAAAAATAAAAATAATAATAGAAAAAAACAAAACAGTAAATCATTAATAAATCGTCTCGCAAAAAGCCAAACACTCTCTCCGTACACTCCACCATCTATCAGCGAACAAATCACATTGTATGTTTATTTTATTATAATTTTTCATGAGTATTTAAATCCTAAGCACACCCCGGACACTTCATACAAAACACCTTGTTTTACACAAACACTTAACATTGTTGTTATCGTACACGCGCATCTGCGTGTGTGATGTCTGACGCCCATACGATTGAAGACTAAGTAAGATCGAGGCGGTGAGGTAAACCTAGCTCAGCCGCTGGTGGGGAGTGGAGGGTTGCCGTTCTATACGTATTATTTATTATTCCTTATCTATGGTCTAAGTTTAAGTTATATTGTGACGTTAGGAATGTCTTATTTCGACGAGTCTTGTGATGACGTCGAAGAGGCTGAAAGGGCAGTCGTCGATGTATTTGTCGCAGTCGCCTCGCAGGCCGTCTGCCTCGGCCTCGTAATAGGCGTCGTCCAAACCTTCTTCCCGAGACGACGATGGCCTGGAACAGATAATACTAAAAGTCAGTATTGGTAAGTATGTAAATAGTGTAGGTATCTAGGTATGGTTATCATAGACTTCATACTCAGAAAAATTATAGACGGGAGTTGCCAAGCGCACGCGTTCCCCTCGATGAAGTACCAGATGAGTCGCGAAAGACAGGTCTTTGATGAAAGTGAAGGAAGCGAAGGGGGTGTGTCAGGATCGTAATAAGTGGAATTCCGTGGTCTCTGTCTCATCATCATCATCACCAGCCCATTAACGTCCCCACTGCTGGGGCACGGGCCTTCCCTATCGATGGATAGGGAGATCGGGCCTTAAACCACCACGCGGGCCCAGTGCGGATTGGTGGTTATTAACGACTGTTAATGCAGCCGGGACCAACGGCTTAACGTGCCTTCCGAAGCACGGAGGAGCTCGAGATGAAAACTTTTTTTTTGTGGTCACCCATCCTATGACCGGCCTTTGCGCTAGTTGCTTAACTTCAACAATCGCAGACCGAGCGCGTTTACCGCTGCGCCACCGAGCTCCTCAGGTCTCTGTCTATACCAAAGGAAAATAGGCGTGATCGTATGTATGTAACACAGGTCGTTAGTGTGCTTGCTGTGATAACCGAAATTCACGAAAACGAACCTGTGACAAAAGGCTAGCAATATAACTAAACCATCCTTCACAAACAAAACGAGACTTTAGCGAACAAAGTGACCCGACCTTTAGTCCCTCTGGGGTATAAAACAGATATTTCTCTTGACAAAAACGTGTTCACTCAGCGTCTTGAAAGGCACTCTTAAAATATCAACTTACGTGAATATGATGTGCATGATGTGACCCAGGAGGCCGTTGTGGTGAAGCGGAGTTTCAGCGGCTTCGCAAATGTTCCTCAGCATACATTCCCTGCCGTTCATACCGTGTCTGGAAACATTAAACATATACATGTCGTGGCCAGATCTTAGAACTGACATGAATGACCATTTCATGAAATGGTCGAATACATTAGGAAATGATCAATTCTAAGATCCGGCCACGACATATACATATATGAACTCACATTTGTAATCCTGATTGCGCAGAGTCACAAGTACTAACAGATAATTCGACTGCGCACGGATCAGCTTACTTTCGGACAATCAGGTGATCAGCTTGTAATGTCCTAACCAAACTAGTTTTGTGATAACTCCCCGCCGGAATTTAAACCCGGGGCCTCCCTCGCCTCTGCCTCTCCTTGCGGCAGAAAAAAGCAGCGGCATAATGTCGCACTGTAATACTGTACCAAATAGTTTTAAATTGTATTGCGCGCACTTGACGGCAGAGCCACCGCAGCGGCGCAGTATTACAGTGCGACATTATGCCGCTGCTCTTTTCTGCCGCGCGGCGAAAAACTCGTAGTGCGCGCCTGGCCTAAGAAAGCGGACCCTGTGAAAAACGGGACAATGCTAGGGGGATGATGAATGATTTTAGGTATAAACAGGTAACTTACTCCTTAAATCTCGTTTCCAACACTGTGTAGGCTAGCTCTCTGGTAACACTGCGACTCTGTCGGGAACTGATAACCTGAAGTAATAAAGTCAGCGTTTGTCAGGCCGCCATTATTTATTGCTTTCCATTTATGAAGGTAAAAAGACAAACACAAATCGATTGTGGTTGGATTTGATATTTTTGGAAATAGGCTGGGATAGACTATACAGAGTGTTAGTTACATCGTAACGAAAACTTTGAGGGGTGATTCGGACCATGATTCTGAGTTGATACTAAGTAGAATTTTCCGTCTCAAAAGAATAGAAATGAAAATAATTTTAAAAAACTAAAAAAAAATCACGAATTTTGCGACAGAAAATTCCACTTGATATCAGAATCATGGTCTGAATCACCCCCCTCAGTATTCGTTACGATGTCACTAACACCCTGTATCTAACAATATAGAATTTCAACATTAAGCAATTGGTTGCGCCACTTTGACGCTAATTTCGAAAAGTTAGTTGACGTTTGACTGTTGTAATTGTTTTATAAAAGTACATAACATGGTATCACGCCTGTATCCCCGATGTAGGCAGAGGTATCTAGTATACACACTAATATACATCTTTAGTATACAGTAATAATCATCTTTAACTACGATACACTAATATAGTATATACACGTAATAGGGCGAGCCTATTGCCATTAACAATACTTAACTATTCTTTTTTTATTCGTGTCTCGGCTAATTCCTGCTACTAACTATTGTTAATTTAGTTAATTATTTTGATAAAATATACTTACGAGGCACTACAAGATATAAGTACAGTCATAAGCCATCATGTACCTACTTTAGAACCCTGTCGCACTATCATATTTGACATTTAATAAGACTTACGATTTAATTCTAAATAAAAGATAGTGTGACATGGTTTCATAGTGTATACCTACATATAAGTAATCGTGCCCATACATGCTATTATTAGAGGCTCCTTCCTGCAGACAAACTGTTAAGTTAGTTTTGCAGGGCATTGCTAAATTGTATATTTAGTATCAAGATTTAATAAATAAATAAATAAAATACTCACAGGAAGGTTAGGGAATATGACTTCATCGATCTCAGTAATGTTGGTAACCACACTGTAGTTGGACTCAAAGTTGTATGAGACGAACACGTTCTTATCCGGGATGTCTATGGGCACGGCTATAGCCACGAATGTCTGAAATAGGAGAAAATATAAATATTATAAAAAGAAGAAAAAAAATATAAATAATAAATAATATACACAAAACAAATAATCTATAATAAATATATATTTAATAATATATAATAAATATATATATATTTATTATTATCTTTATTCAGTTGGCAACATAATTATAGTTACACTTTGAATAGTAAAAGTATAGAATTTAATTGTCAATATTAATATAACAATATTTATTATTTAGTATTTATTTATTTATTTTATTTACTTATTTAATTTAGACAACTAAGGCCGATACAATATATACCTCAACCTAAGAATACATACAATTTATAATTATAATCTTCTATCGTGTGGGTTGTGATGTGGATTACCAACCTCATCAACCCTGGTGTCAGGGTTATTATTGAACCGCCAAAGGCCCCTGACATGACTCATTTAACGACTACTTACTTACATCAGTAAGTAGTAACCGGGAACAATGGCTTAATGTGCTTTCCGAAGCACGGAACATAATCTTACTTTCGGACAATCAGGTGATCAACCTGTAATATCCTAACCAAACTAGGGATCACAAAGTAATTTTTGTCACATTTCCCCGCCGGGATTCGAACCCGGAACCTCCGGATCGTGAGTCTAACGCTCAAGCACTGGACCACGGAGGCCATTTTTTATTTTATTTTGGACAACAAGTTTATTGAACACAGAACAGGATATAAAAACAATTAGACTAACACAAGACAGACAAACAGTTCAGCTTATTTCTAGTAGAAATCTCTTCCAGCAGACCTGGAAAAAGATACTTAAAAAGTAAGAGAGTTTTTGTATGTTACAAATTAATAAGTGAAGAAAAAAAAGATCGTTAAAAAAATGAGTGAAGTTAATGAGCGCCCACAGTTTCCTCGCGATGTTTTCTTACATCGCTGAGCACAAACATGAATTCGAGAGTCTTTAGTTTAGGCCCGTGTTGGATTCGAACCTGAGACTTCACAGGGAGAGTCAAGCGTTCTTCTAACTAGGCAAACACTGCTTAAAAAATATCCTCTTCAGGTGGGAAAATGATTAAATATATGCAGATGTACCTACCCCGTAAAGACTGGTTGGTGGAAAGACCAGGCCACGCTTCTGTATGCTGGCTTTCCCAGAAGAACTGGTGCAAACAAGGAGTCTGAAAAATAAAGTATTAGAAAGGCACTACATTTTTTAGTTTAGGTACCAAATAGTACAGGTACACTATACATTTATTGAATCCATGCTGGAAAAGTAAGTATCATTTTCAAGAGATCATAATATTATTGAATTAATGCTATAAAAATAAGCATCACGGTGAAGAGGTCACAATCTTATTGCATCCATGCTAAAATAGGAAGTATCATTTTGAAGAGGTCATTATAAAACCCATTCTAGAAAAGTATTTACACATAAATGCCTATATCCGTCCCACTGCTGGGCACAGGCCTCCCCTCAATCAACCGGAGGGCGTATAGAACATACTCCACCACGCTGCTCTACTGCGGGTTTGTGGAGCTGTTTTACGGCTAATAGTCGGGAACAACAGCTTAATGTGCCCTATGAAGCACAGAATCTTACATTTTTCGGGGAATCCGGTGATTCTGGCTTGCAATGTTTAAGTCCCATGGAATAGGGGGTAAGCTTATTGCCATTAACCGGACACAGATTTTGGTAACCACGTGATATCAATTATATACTCAGGTCTCACAGAATACCAGCGTCGCGGCTCACGCCGCGGCATAAGCTGAGTGAGGACCTTTTATACGGGACACCATCCACTACACATGGGTAAGCCGACATGACGTCACATTTTAATTTAGGTATAAGTTTCTGTGTTCGTTTTCCATGTTTCTATATAGAAAATATTTCTTGTGTGCGTTGACTTCTGATGTGATGTCATTATAATGTATACATATGTAATCCGTGTCAGTGGTGTTCTAAATAATAAATGTTTCTTTCTTTTTTTCTATATAAGATCCAAACATGAATTCAAACTCATAAAGTCTAATTCAGTGGTTTAGACCCCGATTCGGGATTCGAATCTGTGATATTGAGATGTAAGTCACACGTTCTATGAAGAGGGCTATCGCGGTTATCACAAAAATACCTCAAAAGATGTTAGAATGAAAAGAAAACAAAATTAAAACACATATTAACGGGTTCTTACCGCGTTTAAAGCAGGGATACGAGACTCCCGATATTTCGACACTGTTGCAAGTGCCATGATCACAATAAACAATGCAAAAAAAACAATAAAACAAAGCAAGCAGGCAGGCTTAAAACAATGTAAAAATTTCCATCACAAAATAAGAAAAACTTCAACGAAAACAGTCTCAAATTAATTTGTTGCGTCTAGACTAGAAGATATTAATATATAGGTACTGCTAATTCTATAAACAATACTTACAAACTTAAAATAAACCTAAAACACTTCATTATGGTATAAAAAACAATAGATATTGAATATCACAAGCAGCTACATATACGTATAAACTGAACGGAATACAGTGCGCGTGATTTGAGCAAACTGTAGGTACAAACTACACTTCGTGTGATGCGAAATCATACACCATATGCTAAATAACGGTGCGTTCCTTATTTTAGAACTTGTCAATCAATAGAAATTGACAGTTCGCAGACAGTTGACAGGTGGTATTTCATGTTCTTTGTGAGTCGATGGCGAACGATACTAAATTTTTGGTGACCAATAATTGGCCACGCTTACGGCATTGTCAGTGGCTTCGTGAAGGTCTTCGATAGTGCAGGTGTTAGGGCACTTATTACATATTTCATGTTTATGTAATGAAGAGTTTGAATCAAATTATGTCTCAGGCTTACATTTCAGTTACAAATCAATGATTCTATGTTTATCTTGTTTTTTTTTTTTACGTAGTAATAATATTACCTTGGATTTACTAGTAGCTTAGATATTCCTTAAAATAAAAACTTGCATTAAAAAAAATCTTTTAAGGACATAATAACTGTCTTTTGTAAACACGCACTATAATTTAGCAACTGTGTTGTAGTTGGAAACCGCTATGTGACAACAAGTTGACCGTAGCAATGAGATGAACCAGTTTAGGTGGTAATTGTTCGGGAAACTTCGTTTCTCTAGAGTATGGATATCAGATTCCTTTTTTATTTAAGAAGTTTAAGTACTAAAAAGACCACATTTAAGCAATTCATCAAAAAAACAATATTGTTATTGGAAATTTGTTAATATTGCGCATTTATTTTTATTTAATTTTAAAATCGCATGAAATTACGAGTAAAAATACGTAACGTACAGCGAAGTGATAATATAAATCAATGAAAATAAGCCTAGAAAATTCAAATAAAGAACGTCTTCCATGATTGAGGTTCCTAATAAATATTTTACCAACCGTTTTTCCATGTCAGAGCAACCTCTGATGCGTCAACCAACTTATTTTTACCTTTGCCAAAAAAACTTTAGTCGAGCTTTGCGCCTTAATTTCAGGGCTTTAAGGGAGAAAGGAGGGTTAAATATTTGTTGGTAAAAGGCATGGTTATGTTTGTACAAATGAACAAATTGGCTTTATGTCGTCTTGACAGTTGTAATCGCAGAATTTACGTGACAATAGCCTGGGAGTATTATTAAGGAGAGCTTACATGCGTCTCGCTAAGGGATGTAAATCTTAATACTAATGTCCTATTCCGAGATAACATATTAGAGTGCTATTTTGGGAAGACATTGTGTTTTGAAGTCAAACCATCACCTACATAAATGGGGCTTAAAGGAGTCGCCATACTGTGAATGTCGTTACCCGGATCAAACCATATCTCACATAGTGAACGAGTGCCCTATGCATCGGTTCCCAAGTGGCATAGCCGAGCTGTATTGTGTGACGGATGCGGCAGAGACTTGGTTAGGGGAGCTTAAGCTGGATCCACGCAGGATATTTTATTTTTGTCTGCCATACGCAATAATACTAATAAACTTAAACCCACGTTCACCCCTGGTTTATTTTTTATTTGTAAGGTGGTTTAAATTCATGTTTGCATAGTCAATTCATATCACGAGATATCAATAGATTCGCCCTCTATTACATGCCAGTTAAAAATGGCTGACGAAGATTGGCCGTTTTAGGAATATAGTCGTAAGCTTATGTCATGTTACACATTCCGCTTCATAGTCTTGTTTTTCGAATAAATAAAAAATAATAATTTGCACAGTGGTTATATGTTACAATACGTAGTCTTGCAAAAGAGCTCAATAGTCTAAAATAAATAATAATTTTAAAGTTATTATAATTCTACCAACTTACGACAAACTTCATCCTTTGCTTCATCTCTCTTAGCCGCCAAGTATTTTACTTGTAATTCCGCACAATCTCGGCACTCGGGTACCCGGATATAAAGGTCTGTCACACTAAACAGAAAGGCATATTATTATGATCCACGCAGGATATTTTATTTTTCTACTCCTCTACTTTAATCTGGCATTTAAATAACCAAAAAGTCTAATATAAGTACATACATAATTAAACTCTTTGAAAAAGTGTACGCTCTATGGCCTATAAAAGCATTGTTTACAAAGTGTAACTGTACTATAATGTCGCCAAAAAAGCATTGTTGTTGTTTTTTTTTTTTTGACCTGGAAACTCGCACCTTTACTTTGTTTGGTGCCATAGATATACTATAAAAAAAAAGGTATACATTTGCCGCCATTTTCCCGCGCGTTGGAAAATAAATTGGACAAAATACCGATCTACATATCAACACTGCAGTAAAACCTACCAATGTACCCAATATTACCATATCACACAATACCATTCAAAATTTACATCTTCATTTTTATAAATAAAATTTTTCTTTGTATAATTTTTGTTTCATTTAAAATTACGTCGTCGTAGAAAAAGTATTGTATGCAACGTTGTATAACTAGGTCAAAAAATGCTCGTGGCGTCTCTTATTGCGATGTTCGCCAAGGCTCACATCGCAACTCACGCCACTCGCATTTTTTGACCCTTCTTATACAACTGTTGCATAAAATACTATTTTGTCTGCCATATTCAATAATAATTGTGTTTTGATGTATTAAGAGCCGTGGTAGCCCAGTTTGTAGAACGCTTGCCTCTCACTTTGAGGTCGCAGGTTCCAATCCCAGCACAGGCGTAAACCAATGTATGTCGAATTTATTTTCGAATTCATGTTAGGATCATAAATGGTTATCACGTGCTCAGCGGTGAAGGAAAACATCCCAAGAAAGGCATTTTCGGAGGTATTTGACCTAACCTGTATTGGGCTGGTTTTCCCTTCGCGGGTTGGAAGGTCAGACAGGCGGTCGCTTCTGTAAAAAACCGGACCTCCGGATTAGTCCGTTATGTTCGTTGTTTTGTATGAGAACTGCTGTAGCCGGCTCAACCCAATTCTCTTTTACCACTACTCCTGCAAACAGATAACTCTAACAATTCTACTGCTTATCAAATTACATAGCCACTTTACCGGCAATGTATATGTTATGTGAAAGATTAAAAGTATTTTTTTTTAAATAGCCGATCATACTCAGGTTTTAGCTTTCCTGTGATAAGGAGGGACCTCCTCGCATCTCTCTCTCTCTCTCCTTGGCATTTATTATTCCCATCTGATGGTGGGGTCTGCCTTCTTCGTACTTCTCTTCCACTTCGCTCTATCGGACGTGTCGTTCTCGGAGACATTGCACACCATTGGGACCTCCTCGCATGATAGTCGATATTTGTTTTTTTTTGCCCTGAAGGTACATGACGACCTTTTAATGTACTATTGCGCCGTAAAGTTTGCGGACGAGTATAGTGCAAAGTTGAAATATGAACAATTTGTTCATACTTATACTCTGGTAGTTGCGGCTTCTGAATACATTCCGTTTAGGGACTGTACTGAAAAGTTTGGCGTCTGAAGGACGTAATATTCGATCCCGACGACCCGATTACTCTAGCTATACTCGTAGAGGCAGCCAATCACCTCGCGACAACAAACACTTCAAAACCCCAATACCGATCCCGCCGGCGTGGTCGTCGATTTCCCTCATTGAGCGCTTATCTACTCACCGCTCTCACTAGGGTCGATTAATTCTTTCAAATATTTTGCGCCTGAGCCGAGGTTCGCGCCCAAGGGCATCCTCAGGCCTGTTGTCTTAAATTTTGTACCAGGTGAGAATCCTCAGCGCTCCCAATTTGTCGGGCCAAGTAGTGAATGCCATTTGTGGCAAACCTACAATAAGTCACGTCAAAAAAAAGCTCATACTTATAAGGCGCGAGTTTCCCGCTGACTTGGCCTTTCTAACCTCATTCGTCTATTCCGTGGTATTGCTAATGCAATATAAATATAGGTCTTATATTTAGAGGTAGTAACTGGCAAAAACCGTTATGTTGGTCACTCCAAAACACTATGTCCAAGTCTATTACGAATTTCTTTATTCCATTCGACAGACTACTCGTCTGACTCGTGACGTCACTGTTATCTATAATTTTATTTTTATTTTTGCCAACAGAAAATACATGCATAATTACGTTTTCCGGACCGTTTGCCCTTGTATTGTTTTTGTTATTTATCTCTATTGGGAACGTGACATAGAGCATGGAATTTAGTAACGCGGCAGGGGTAAGAGTTGGCCACGGTGGTATCAGTACTACCTTTATAAAAACAAGTTCTCTTTTTTAGTGTGCGTAGCATAAGCTCACAGCTATATCCTAACTGGGGCAGAATGATGTACTTACGTATCTTTTTTTTTGACGTGACTTATTGTAGATTTGGTGATTAAGCGTTTGAGATGTGGTGTTGGCGAAGGATGGAGGGTATAAGCTGGACTGAAATGGTGTCAAATGAAAAAGTGCTGGAAAGAGTTGAAGAAAAGAGAACCATATTGAAGACTATTGAGAACCGGAGAGGAAATATGATTGGCCACCTGATACGACACGATTCATTTATAACAAACATTATAGAAGGAAAAATTTAAGGGAAGAGAGGAAGGGGTAGACCTAGGATAACATTTATGAAACAAATAAAAGAGAAGGTGCAGGTCGTGTCGTATCGGGAGGTGAAGGTTTTGGCGGGAAGAAGAGAGGAATGGCGATTACTCCACCGAC
The DNA here is from genome assembly GCF_024362695.1 of Pectinophora gossypiella. Lineage (NCBI taxonomy): Eukaryota > Metazoa > Arthropoda > Insecta > Lepidoptera > Gelechiidae > Pectinophora > Pectinophora gossypiella. The sequence continues at coordinate 3,404,359 of NC_065414.1, read as the reverse complement.
AAGAGCGCAGCTCTTAAATAGAGAGAGAAATTGTAGATTTGCCGCAGATGGCTTTAACTACTTGGCCGGACAAATGGGGAGCGCTGAAGGCTCTCACCCGGATGGACGTATCCGTCGCAAGACGAACTAAATACACACACCTCACCGAGTTTTTTGTTAGATCAATGTGATAGGTAGTGAGCCGTATCGCCGTCTATAATGGTCGAGACCACTGTGTTAGAGAAAACTGCATTTAAGATGAATAAAAAGTTGTCAACTGGTTGATCACCCGATAGTCCAGCGATCCAACGGCCTCCCTGGTCCAGTGGTTTGAGCGTTGGGTTCACGGCTCAGGGTTCAAATCCCGGTGGGGACACATCACGAAAATCATTTTGTAATCCCTAGTTTGGTTATAGGACTTTATAGGCTGATCACCTGATTGTCCGAAAGAAAGATGATCCGTGGTTCGGAAGGCGCGTTAAGCCGTTGGTCCCGGTTACTACTTACTGATGTAAGTTAGTAGCCGTTGCATGATCCATGTCAGGGGCCTTTGGCGGCTCAATAGTAACCCTGACACCAGGGTTGATGGGGTTATTAATTCACCTCACAACACACACGATAGAAGAAGACCCGATAGTCCGAAAGTAAGATGATCCGTGCTCCCGAAGGCACGTTAAGTCGTTGGTCCCGGTTACTACTTTTTGGTGTAAGTACGTAGTCGTTACATGAGTCGTGTCAATGACCCTGACACCAGGGTTGATGACGCTGGTAATTCTTCTCATATCCGATACGATAGAAGAAGAGCACGACTTCCGCCTCTAGTAGTATCCTCAAATTATTTAGTTAGATTCTACGTGCTCTGTATTGTTTTTCATCTCTATTTGGGAAGTAGGGGATGGAAGCTGAAACAATTGATACTTGTCTTTCAATTTGATGAAGATACTCCAACTCTTGTTTTTTTTTAATGTGACTTGCCGCATCCACCATGCTGCCGGATTCAACATTTGCCTATTTTGTTTTGCGTTGAAAGTTATCAAGTTGATTGTCATTTGTTCTCGTATAGCCTGTACTGGCTTTTTTATTTTGTTTAATTCGAGTTTGTATTGTCGATAAAGTGCATCTTTCTCGTATAGGTACATGATATTATTATTTCAGCGGTGAAGGGAAACCCACATTCCCGAGAAATTCATTTTCGGAGGTACGTGACCTAATCTGTATTGGGCTGATTTTCCCTTCGCAGGCAGTCACTTCTGTAACAAATCGGACCTGTCAAATCGTCAGGTTAGGTAAGCGGAATCTGTGAAAATGGGATAACGCTAGGGGCGATTGTCAGTACCATGCATCATACTTACTAAACACTAGTTTAATGCAAATAACATTCATAGATACACATACACACAGATACACGTTGGGGTAGGCAGAGACCACGGAATTCCACTTACTAACATCCTGACACACCATCTGTTATCGAAGAAAAAAGAAGTTTATACAAACCATTCTAATTATATTACTATTTTATCTGTATATTAAAATTAAGGTGTAGGTATTTAGTTTTCATGCTTTAACTTAAGTAGAAGCAGAATATAATTAAAACACATAATAACGGGTTCTTACCGCGGTTAAAGCAGTGATATGAGACTCTCGATATTCCGAAACTGTTGCAAGTGCCATGATCACGGGACTGACTGATGAGATTGGATTGATCTCTGCTTTAAAGGGAGTAAGAACCCGTTATTATGTGTTTTAATTATGATAATAACCGCGTAAACTTAAAACGAAGCAGAATATTTTTTTGTTACAGTCCCAACCCATTACTGTAACATTCTGTTTATTGACAAACAAGCTGTTTCGACATTACGTAGAATGAAGCTCAATTTTGGCGCCTAAAACGTGGAAAACGCTGAGCAGGTGCTGTTCGAAAGTCAGTTAATCAGCTATTGGCAGCAGTAGGTGGCAACCACTGGACACTGTGTTTACACACTTCCACTGCACTGCCTGCAACTGGCTTCGAAGAGGACTTCGTATCTGATCTGTTCTACTTTGTAGATTTAACCAATTGGGTAGTTTCCTAGGTCAGAGATAAATTATGGAATTCTGATTAGGTACTAAACAAAGACAGATCTAAAAGTGACAAAAAACGTTTTCTTTTTTCTATTTAACCTGTTTATGGATTTTAATAAAGAAAAATTTAATAATAAGTGTGACATTTTGTCCCGTTTTTATATGTCGTCATAGGTTGTTTTTTCATACAAATTTTTATAGTAATTTATAATATTCCATTTCCATAATTTATTTCGAATAATTGACAAATTCATATTTAATGAAAAAATTAAAATATACATGATTTTATGCAATTATCTAGGTTCTATCTACTCAGCCTGTAAATTTACGGCCCCGATTCCTGCAGACCCCGCCTAAATTTATTTTAAGTTATACCCATCATTTTCTTATGCGCCGAAAAGGAAAGGGTCGGATGATTGACAATTGTTGACAAGTGATTAAAATGAATGAATACCACGTTCGACGTGTGCTATCAACTTAATTCTGCCCCGTCCCTTTCCCTTTCGGCGGATAAGAAAATGACAGGTATAAGTTAAAATAAAATTAGATGTTGTCTACAGGAATTAGCACCAATAAACAAATTAGAATTAAATGTTATTTACAGGCGCATGTAACTTATGACGTAGATATTCTACATAGGTAATGTAATAACACGAATCTTTATTGCACATAAGGAACATAGAACACAGGAATACAAATTAAAAACGTACAAAAAGCGGCCTTATTACTAAGGTAATACACATCGGGCTAGATATAATAATAACTGAATTTGTGACATTTTTGAGGTGTAAGTCATTTCTGGAGCTACTGAAACGATTTAAAAAATATCTTTATCACTAAATCTACACAGTCGACCGACAATAATGAGTAATCCTTTATTAAAATCATGTTCAATGTACTGTGCTTTGTTTACATGATGCAACACGCAATGCTACGTTCACATTCACTCGAATGTGTACTTTCAAAGTGTATCAAATTTTGATAGGGAACGCAATCCCAATCCCGCGAGAATTCGTCTAATTTTTCGGGATCAATTTATAATATAGCAGCATAATGACGAGATTCTATTCGAGATTGACGTGATTGGGCGAATCTCCTTGAGTTATACTTTTTGTTTTGATTATGCTCATTATTTAGTTTAAATTAACTAAATATTTTTAACTAAATACCTCAATATCACAAACAAGCAGTTTTCATCGTTTTCAGCTATTCTAACTTTACATTTGTTTATGAAGTACTAAGACGAGAATTTCGAATTATCCTGAAATTTTCGAGATCTCGCGGGATTGATATTTCCAATCCCGCGGGATCTCGAATTTGCGATCTCGATTCGGGTTTGCATTCCGTAGTATCAAAGCCAACGTTAAAAGTTTGTTACCAGGTTTCACAGTTTCGTGGTTGGTAAGCAATTTATCAACGTTCAAATATTTGTGCCGACGGTCGATGACGAGGGCGATATTTTGATTGAAAACTGACTGCAAGTTCATGTTGTTTATCCAGTAATTTCTGGACTATCTAGTACAATGGACTGACAACAGGAATATTAATGGAAGATAAATCCAGTATTCACAGGACAAATGTGCAACAAGTGTCTAAACTTGTTGGGCGATTTGTCGAACATCGAACTGATCGGACGATGTTACTGGCAACACACGAAGTAAATGTTGCTACCAAGATTTTGTTATTTTTACCCGACTGCAGCGAAGAAATGTAGGGTTATGTGTTTGACGCCTATATATGTATATATTATATGTATGTATGTGTGTATGCACGTCTGTTCCAACCTAACTTCTAAACCATCTGTCGTATGCAGTGGTCGTATGTCTATCTGTCCTAAGAGTTTGCTTACCACGGCATACGGCTGTCACCTCACTATTTGGAAGAATTTCAGAGATATATACGTATTTTCTTGTATCATACTTTTTAGAGCGTGATTTTTCCGTAGACGGGTTTTAATTTTTAAACTTATATTTTTATTTAAGAAATCCCCGTGCCCAGACAAATAGGCGTGAATTTATGTTAATACAAAATGTTAATCATTTGTTACATTTAGTACTTAGCTGGTGTTTTTAGTGGAAGGGAAAACCATTATGATAATAAACAAACCAGTGTTATATTATGTTACTATGGTTAATCTCATTGGGGAAAACTCTATAAAATATTCAAACTTACAAATTAATTCTGTTGCTATACCGCGCGCGTTGCTAACGCGTAAGCGTTACCGATTCGGTAACTTCGGGCGGGTTATGCATTACTGATTCGGTAACTTCGGGCGGGTTATGCTTTACCGTTTCGGTAACTTCGGGCAGGTCATGCGTTACCGATTCGGTAATTTTGGGCGGGTTATGTGTTACCGATTCGGTAACTTCGGGCGGCTTATGCTTTACCGTTTCGGTAACTTCGGGCGGGTTATGCGTTACCAATTCGGTAACTTCGGGCGGGTTGTGTTACCGATTCGGTAACTTCGGACGGGTTATGCGTTACCAATTCGGTAATTTTGGGCGGGTTATGCTTTACCGTTTCGGTAACTTCGTGCGGGTTATGTGTTATCGATTCAGTAACTTCGGGCGGGTTATGCTTTACCGTTTCGGTTACTTCGGGCGGGTTATGCGTTACTGATTCGGTAATTTTGGACGGGTTATGCTTTACCGTTTCGGTAACTTCGGGCGGGTTATGCGTTACCGATTCGGTAACTTCGGCGGGTTATGCGTTACCGATTCGGTAACTTCGGGCGGGTTATGCCTTACCGATTCGATAACTTCGGGCGGGTTATGCGTTACCGATTCGTCCGATCAAAACACTTGCAACTTGGCTAAACCCTGTGGAAAAGGCGTGCGGGGACAGAAGGAAGACAAAACTACGTGGAAATTCATAAAAAGTCCTCAAACTTCATGGAAATCATCTCTAAAGGGCTGGAGGGGCACTCATTCTCGAAGCTTCCACATTGGTTGTCCAGTCCTAGGTATTCTGCTTCGTAGTAACAATCTTCTAGCTCCTCTTCTGACATTGACGTTGATGGTCTGCAAAACAAATCACATTTTTTTAAAGTCGTTATACAGAATGTCCTTTAAAAATAAAGACCTAAATCTCGGCCTTAGGAGGACATGAGTTGATGAGTGAGACTTGAAAATCAATGTTGTCTGGGCAAATAGTCGCTGAAGCCTGGCTGTTTTTCACTAGACCGCGGCACCAATGTGTGTTTTTCTACTTTAACCAGTTGATGTTGTTTAATTGTGTGAGTGAATGTACATGTATACTAGGGGGGTTAAAATGGCTACATCGAAGCAATTCATCTAAGTAACCAATATTGCAATTTGACATTTGCGTATATAAAAGTAAGTGCGCAATGTAAACAAATGTCAAATAGCTATATTGCTTTCTTAGATGAATTTCTTCGACGTGGCCATTTCAACCCCCCTGGTCTTTATACTGTCTGCGACAATTACAATGCAAGAATTGTAGACAAAGGAACTTTTCTAAATTGTTGGGAACAATTTAGGTTGATGACGGGAGCTATCAACAACCATACACTTTACAGATGAATATCGGTTGATTTTAGCAGATTTCTATGAAGTCGGTTAAAACGAGGACTCCATCCCGTAATCCGTTCATCGTCGATTGTGTCTCAAAAATAACGAGTCCCTGCAACTTCATTTATTTACCTTCTAGGAGTCGAAGGCAACTGTGCCGCACCAGAGTCAGGATCCAACTCGCCCCTCATCACCCGACATCAACCCTCAACAGGTCTTTATCCTCAGACTGCAGGACAACAGCACGTCCTCTGTCAGCCACACACGACATTGCCTGGACCTCTCACTCCATATTTCAGGATATCGGAGCATTTACAGTTCCATGTGAGGGTGTGTTGCCAAAACATGTTTCGTGGTACCAAACAGAGCATAGTATCCTAATGTCTAGCGGCCAATTGTGCACTTAATGAAGTTGCTAGTTTATACAAGTAATTAGTACTCACGTAAGCATCAGGTGTAGTACGTCGCCTAAGACCCCGTTATGTAGAAAATGCGATGTAGAGTTCTCACAGATTGCGCGGAGAAGGCAGGGGCGACCTGGGTATCCGTGTCTGGGGGTAGAAAGGAGAATAACATAAAATGTAAGTAAATAAATAAAGTAGGAAAAGAACAATAAAATAACTGTGAATGATAATTATTAAGTGAGCTTGCGGCACGCTGAGAGGAGAGGATATGGTATCCCGACGTGCCGGCACAGTAGGGGAATGATTGGTGATGACGATGATAAAGTAGAAGCAACAGCAAGCAGTAGTAGTATAGTTTATTAAAAACACTTCACAAACTTGGTAACATAGTCACAAAAATAATAGTTCACAATATGCACATTTCACAAAAGAATCAAGACTAAGGATTTAGAGGGCACGGCCCTAAACAGTATGATATACTTGTTGTTTTAACGAAGGTCGGGGATGCAGTGCGTCAAAAGTGAGTAAAATGAAAGGAAATGCGAATGGAATGAAATGAGAATTTCGTAATTTAAAATGATGATGGTCCGAACAAAAGGCCAGTATGTGCAGAGTTTGTACTCTGCTACAAGCTGAACAATATTTTGTCGCCTACGTGGGGAGTGAATCAGTTTGACGTCGCCGCGGTTTGCTGCCGCCAACAGAGCATAGTACCCCGCTACCCACAAGTTTGCAGTGTGACTAGGGATCGACAATCCATCGGTGTCATGTTGGAAGTTTTATAACATGCGTCGCGCTATGCAAACTTCGCTTGCGCGTTTCAGCACTGTATTAAAAATGCTTTGCGCGCCATCTATTGGTTATGGGCGGAACTAGCTCGTTAATTAGTTAGGTCCGCCGCATAGTGTATATATTGGTATATTGGTTATTTACTTCTATCGAAGGTCTAGATGGACGCAGTGCAAAACCGAATACATACATACATAAGATCACGCTTATTTCCCGTTGGGGTAGGCAGAAACCACGGAATTCAACTAACCGAAAACCGGAAAACTGAAACCCAAAAAGGAATAATATTTGGTATTCGGTTATTCTACGCATCTCTAATGCTAATAATCTCCCTTGCGTTATTCCATTTACCCGTACTTTCCAAGTACCTTCTCGAAAATACTTTAAGATATCAACTTTTATAATCCCGTTTCTAATGGTCTGCATGCAGGAAATCCTAGAAATTCTGAGCACATAGTAAAACATGTGTCAAAATAAATCCCTACTGCGTGAGAATGTAGGATGCGCCACGTGGTATAAATATTTTGCAACGCTCTCCTCTGCAAACATTCCGTCAGTAAAGGATGTTGTTATGCGGAAACATAGTTGGAATTATTAAGTTGTATGTAGAAATGTCTTTGGCTGTGAATAGCGGTCCTGATGAATTTCTAAATGGTATTTTTGAATTGAAGAGCTTTTGTGCTGGACTGGAAGCGAATGAAAAACAAACACGTTCAGCTGTGCTATTGGCTATTTGACAGTTGTAACAATAAAACATGAAATATGTCCGGTATGGTAGTTTATCATTTAACGATGATTATCCAATAGCTTTTTCCTATTAAAATAATTTTTAAATTATTTTATTTTTTACAAATTAACCGATTTTTTATCTGTATATTCTCTCTCTCTCTCTCTCTCTCTCTCTCTTTCTCTTTATTTCAGAGCTGTGCTCTTGTCGGTGGATTAATTGCCTTCATTACTCCATAGATAGGGCGTGTATAACGGTGGTTGCCCTAATCGCCTTCGGTTTCGCAGTACACTGAATAATTTCTCAATCGGTGATGTCTAGCTAGAGCCCTACCAGAATCCTTTCCTCGGCCTCCAACCAGTACTGATACGGCTGCTGCCCGGCATCAGGGGTGCGCTTTTGAAGTAACGGCGCCTACTCGCTACGTCACAAGGTCGTCATAGAACCTAAGTAGCATTTTATAGGTTAGCCCGTCCCAGTGAGCTACCCACTACGTTCTACTAATCCTGTCGCTGTTTGGTCGGGGACTGCTTATTTTTATATTCGCAGCTAACCATTATATATACATATGAGTCGATGGTTACTTGAAATAAAGATTTTATTTATTTATTATATCTGATAGCCGTTCCACTATCCGCCGTCTGCCTACTACAATATAATGGCCCCGATTCCTACAGACATCGCCTAATTTTATTTTAAGTTATATCCGCCATTTTCATATCCGTCGAAAAGGAAAGGGACGGATGATTCACAGCTCTTAATTTTAGGAAGAATGAGTAAATGAATGAATAACCCGGGCAAATCAAAAGGTACGTCGCTGGTATGCAATCCGTTTGACGTGCTGTCTACTTAACTGTGTCGGGTTATTGACGGATGTAAAATTTTTAGACGGTTGGTTTAGATTTGTGCTTAAAATTGACGTGTGTTCCATAAATTTTATGCTTGTTGATTACCCGTCCCTTTCCTTTTCGGCGGATAAGAAAATGACAGATATAACTTAAAATAAAATTAGATGGTATTTACAGGAATTAGCACCAATATCTGTATATTATAAAACCCGAAACACGGCGGGTTAAGGGTTAAAATACCTAGAGGTACAAGAAATGTGTACCCCTTTGCGCCATTGCATATTTACAGTATCACGGAAAGCATTTCTACGCACGGTGTATTTTTATCTTCCACAAGCAGGGAAGATGTTTTACTGGCAGCATAATAGTCATATAGTTGTGTTAGTGGATGCAACTGTGTGGAATAAACTAACAGATCGTAGTGGCTATATTTGTCGGGATTTCGCAATAAACTCATACATTGCCGGCATCGGCAACTTTGTGTTAAAACTGGGAAATGTTCAAAGTTTAATGTGGTTGTAAAAAAATTTAGATGTGTAAGAAAGTTTGCGTTATATTATATTGGTGCTAATTCCTGTAAATACCATCTAATTTTAGTTTAAGTTATATCTGTCATTTTCTTATCCGCCGAAAAGGAAAGGGACGGGTAATCGACAAGCATAAAATTTATGGAACACACGTCAATTTTAAGCACAAATCTAAACCAACCGTCTAAAAATTTTACATCCGTCAATAACCCGACACAGTTAAGTAGACAGCACTTCAAACGGATTGCATACCAGGGACGTACCTTTTTGATTCGCCCGGGTTATTCATTCATTTACTCATTCTTCCTAAAATTAAGAGCTGTGAATCATCCGTTCCTTTCCTTTTCGACGGATATAAAAATGACGGATATAACTTAAAATAAAATTAGGCGGTGTCTGCAGGAATCGGGGCCATTGTATGTTTAAGTTTTTTTTTAGTCAAGGGCCATATTGAGGTGACTCATTTGGAAGGACAGTGTTGCTATTTGACATTTGAAAAAAATCAATACGTTTTTTTTTGGATGAATTGCTTCAATGTGGCAAAAAGGTGTTTTTAGATTCCCTTGTGTCTAGAAGAATTTGCTTTATCAATAAGGCCGCTCAATTGTATTATATTCATGTGTTGAGTAAGTTTGTATGTTTCTATTATTGTGCAATAAAGTGTATTTGATTTGATTTTATTGTTCAGTGTGTGAAGATTTATTCTCTGTTGAAACATTCTATTCCACAAAGTTCAACTATAAATTTCATCAACTGTGTGAAACAGAGCACGCTTTTAGCTGCTAATCATCGAAGGGAATGGTCTAGTCGACTAGACCATTAAGGGTTATGATGACCTTTTAAACAAAATAAATACTTTTCTGAACAGCCTCCGTGGTGTAATGGTTAGAGCGTTAGGCTTACGATGTGGAGGTCCGGGTTCGATTCCCGATGGGGACATTGTCGAAATAACTTTGTGAGACTGTCCTTTGTTTGGTAAGGACTTTTCAGGCTTGAATCACCTGATTGTCCGAAAAAGTAAGATGATTCCGTGCTTCGGAGGGCACGTTAAGCCGTTGGTCCCGGCTATTAGCCGTAAAAACACGTCCACTAACCCGCAGTGGAGCGGCGTAGTGGAGTATGCTTCATACCCCCTCCAGTTGATTGAGGGGAGGCCTGTGCCCAGCAGTGGGACGTATATAGGCATATTTATAAATATATTTATAGGTATATTTATGTGTAAATACTTTTCTAGAATGGGTTTTATAATGACCTCTTGAAAATGATACTTACTTTTCCAGCATGGATTCAATAAATGTATAAAGGCGACTCCGCGTCAGTATTTGTTTTGGCTTCTCAATGCTGCGTTCTTGTTTCTTCCTCGACATCTGTAAAAGGTTATCGTCACTTACCATCAGGTGAGATTGTGGTCAAACGTAAACCATTATTAAAAATATACTTATAAACCCTACCGTGTCTATATCTCCAAGCAGAGGTTCGAAGTAGGTAGCGTTGGCTACGGTGTAGTAGTTTGCTTCGAAGAACCAAGCGACACTGACAGTTGTCTCTGGGTGCAGGGGTATGGATATCGTCAAGAACACCTGGAGGAAAAGAAAACAAGTTACATCATGTCACATTCATTACATGAGCCATGTCAGGGGCCTTTGGAGCTCAAAACCCTGATATCAGGGTTGATGAGGTTGGTACTCCACCTCACAACCCACACGGTAGAAGAAGAGACATTCATTGACAGTACTTATTGGTGTTGAATCTAGTACACAACGTCTAAATTTATATTAAGTCTTACCTGTAATTTTCTTATCCGCCGAAAAGGAAAGGGACGGGTAATCGACATGCATAAAATTTAAGGAATACGTGTCAATTTTAGGCAGCAGTTTAAAACACCCTTCCAAAATTTTATATTGACCAATAACCAGGCAGAATTAAGTTGACAGGACACGTCACGGATTGCTTATGAGCGAGATACCTATTTTATTTGCCCGGGTTTTTCATTCAATTTAAAATTAACAGTTGTCAATCATCCGACACTTTCCTTTTCGGCGGATAAGAACATGACAGGTACTTACAACTTAAAATAAAATTAGGAGGTGTCTGCAGAAACCGGGCAAATGATATTTTTCTCACCGGGAATTGAAACCAAGATCCTCAAATCGGGAGCTGACCGTTCTAACCACCAGATCACAGCCATTCGACCGTTATAACGGCCATATTTTATGACGTGATTTATTGGAGGTTGGTATCAGATTGAGTTAATGAATTGACCGGGCAAATGGGGAGGGCTGTGGGCTTTCACCCGGTAAAAAAGTCTATCGTGTGGGTTGGGACTTGGGAGGTGGAAGACCAACTTCAGCAACCTTGGTGTCAGGGCAAAATGTATGAAGTTAACACTAGATCGGGTAGTGTTTATACAACTGCATACATTTTGTTGGTGGCGTAACTGTGGTTGATCTACTATAGTGTCCTAGTGATATAGAGCCCTAAGAGTATGAATATTTTTGCTATGTGTTTATGTATATAACCCCGATGGGGTAGGCAGAGGTGTTTAATACACACCCACTCCTCGCAAGCTATGTACTTAAGGCCAGGCGCGCTCTACGATTTTTTACTCTACTGTAGTTCTGCGCCGCTGCGGTGGCTTTGCCGTCAAGTGCGCGCAATACAATTTAAAACTGTTTGGTATAGTATTACAGTACGAAATAATGCTGCTGCTTTTTTCTTCCGCGGCGAAAAACTCGTAGTGCGCGCTTGGCCTAAGTCCCATGTACAGTCATGAGCAATATAATGTACCCACTTTAGGACTCTGTCGCACTAACATATTTGATATTTAGTGAGACTTACAGTTAAATTTAACAAAAAAGTTAATGTGACATGGTACCAAAGTGTATACATATTAATGCTCGTGATCGTAATAGGCGGCGAGCCTATTGACATTAACCGCTCACGATTGCTAGAAATCACGTGATATCAATTTATATATGATCCAAATATGAATTCGAACTCATAAAGGCGAGTTCAGTGGTTTACAGCCCAAGCCGGGATTCTAACCCGTGACTACGATGTAACTCACGCGTTCTCTGAAGTAGGCCATCACGGATAGTACTAAGTTGTTTATATAGGAGACGCTTACCCCCCATTGCGTGGCCGTCGTAAACAGTAAGTACCTCTTATGTCTTTTACTTCCACTGCTCTCCACGTTAATGGTCTGATGGATGATCAGAGATCTGTAAAAAAGACATAGAATAAGGAATAATAATACTACGTATAGATAGGCAACTCTCTGCTCCATTTTTTTTGACGTGACTTATTGTAGATTTGCCGCAGATGGCATTAACTACTTGGCCGGACAAATGGGGAGCGCTGAAGGCTCTCACCCGGTACAACGTTTAACATAACAGGCTGAGGGTGCCCAGTTGGGCGCGAACCTCGGCTCAGGGCGTCGTCTGAGAGGAAAAATATTTGAAAGAATGATTCGACCCTAGTGGGTCGATAGCGATAAGCGCTGATTGAGGGAAATCGTCGACCACGCCGGCGGGATCGGTATCGGGATCCTGAAGTGTTTGGTGTCGCGAGCTGATGTGCTGCCTCTATGGCTAGAGTAATCGGGTCGTCGGGATCGTATATTACGTCCTTCGGACGCCGATACTTTTCAGACTCTTTGCACCCCACCGGCATAGAATAAGGAATAAAACTCCACCGGCGTCCGGGCTTGGTGGAGCTCGGTGGCGCAGCGGTAATGCGTTCGGTCTGCGATTGTTGAAGTTAAGCAACTTCGGCAAAGGCCGGTCATAGGATGGGCGACCACAAAAAAAAATAGTTTTCATCTCGAGCTCCTCTGTGCTTCGGAAGGCACGTTAAGCCGTTGGTCCCGGCTGCATTGGCAGTCGTTAATAACCATCAATCCGCACTGGGCCCGCGTGATGGTTTAAGGCCCGATCTCCCTATCCATCCATAGGGAAGGCCCGTGCCCCAGCAGTGGGGACGATAATGGGCTGATGATGATGATTTTATAGAATTTAGAGTGACGTCACATAGCCCATAACCACCGGGCAACCAAGACGCTTTTAGTGACACCTCATTTGTTAATTTCTGACAGATGGTTTAGAAGTTAGGTTGGAAAAGACGTGCATACACATACAAATATAGATACATATCGGTCAAACACATAACTCTTCTGTTTGCTTCGCCGCAGTCGCGTAATTTACTTATTGTAGGACTAAGTTACGTACAAAAAACTTGCGATGACTGCAAGACAGAAATAAAGCGTTGAAACGCAATTATACATATAGTTAAGTTGGTTTCTGTAGGAATTGATACCAGGGTAGTTATCTAGGTCAAAGATAAATTATGAAATTCTGATTACTAAATAAAGACAGATCTAAAGATGACAAAAAATCGTTTTCTCTTTTCTATGTAAGTTACTTATGAATTTTAATAAAGAAAAATGTACTTAATAATAAGTGCGACATTTTGTCACGTTTTTCTATGACGTCACAGGTTGCTTTTTCACACAAATTCCATAGGAATTTCGTGTTTTGACGTTTAGTAAAAAGTTGGATTTGGCTAGTTGGAAACTAACCTGTTATTGACAATACCTTTACAACCTAAACTTATTTCATTGGCCTATAAATTTTTAAGGGGCGTACAGGACAAAATTGCTGTAATTAGAATAACAACAATCGATCTTCTTTGTTATAAACGGCTTTGGGCCGCCATTTGTAAAAGGCTTAATTATGATAACGGACAATGCTAATTTCGAGTTTTGACGTTTAGTAAATAGTAACAAATTTGGCTAGTTGGAAAGTAGCCATAATTTTATTAGACATAATTTTATACGTACATTAAGATGTAATAAGTGGTCCACATTTCAACGTGAAATTGTGATAACTACCAACATGGAGAGAACGGTAAAGCAACAAGCACTCTGACACAAGATTTAACAGTACAACAATATTAGTACAGTTACTTCACAAAACACCCAAAGTACTTTAAAAAAGTCGAATTTTCTAACCTCAATTTGTACTTCTTTAGGAATACCTTAGAATAAGAATGAAACTACTGAACTATTGAAAAGGCTTTAGCCGTGTTATTTGATTAAGTGATTTAGTAAAACGTCTTTCTTCGTCATTCGGATCATCTTGACTCTCATACGTTTCAGCTGCTAAATTTACAGTAGGTCAACCGTTTCTCTTGGAATGGTTTTACTCTGTGTCATATTCAGTGTACAATGTAAGTGCATGTGACAGGTTCTGTTCGCAGTTTGGTGCTAATTTGCTCTTAACTGAACTATTGAGCAACGTTGTCCGTACAAATTGGTAATTAGGGCCGAAGCCCTGTTAGTTGTCGGTTCCGGGAAAACATAGACAGATTCACGCCTGTAATCCTTAACGGGGTGGGCAGAGACACAAGTTTTCAAAAGAACTGCAGCCATATTTGTTATTGACGAGTAGCATTGATGATGACAGATTACTAGGCAATAGTTTATACTTTATAAGTGAATGGAATAAAAATGAAAAATGTGTTTATTGTCAGAAGTGGTCTCCGTGGTCCAGTGGTTGAGCGTTGGGCTCATGATCCGGAAGTCTCGGGTTCGAATCCCGTTGAGGACAAGTCACAAAAAACACTTTGTAATCGCTAGTTTGGTTAGGACGTTACAGGTTGTCCGAAAGTAAGACGATCCGTGCTTCGGAAGGCACGTTCAGCCGTTGGTCCCGGTTACTACTTACTAATGTAAGTTCGTAGTCGTTACATAAGTCATGTCAGGCGCCTTTGGCGGCTCAATAGTAACCCTGACACCAGGGTTGATGAGGTTGGTCTTCTTGGTCTTCTTCTATCGTGTGGGTTGTGAGGTGGATTACCGACCCCATACCTCACCAAGCTTTCTGTTAGACCTCTGTGATAGGTGGTGATTCGTATCGCCATGTATAATGCTTGAGTCAATTATGTTAGTGAAAACTGCACGTATATAAATTAATAGCTATATATATATTATAATAACTTATTGGTGCAAGTCCTGTACCGGGGTTCGAACCGACGCTGCCTGCTTGAGAACTATCAGTAAACATACAGATTATTGTCTAACAATACCGCAGAGCAAATCCGGCTTACAATTTGTTGCACTCGCCACATCAAAGTATTTTCTGTTGGCACCAATTTATTGAAATGAAGAACGCAAATGGGATTCTGCGGTCTCCCCGGCTGCAATGTATTCCGGTTTTTGCTGCGTAATACGTTTCAGTCAAAGCTTTGACTTGTTTATTATTTTTCATTAGACCTGCTTTAGTTTGGTCTGTTGATTTATCTGCACAGTATTTTGATGTTTGCTCATAAAGTTGTGAAGGTTTTGGTTTTATAGAATTCATCATCACTAATTTAAGAGTCACGCCCTTGTCGGTGTAGCATTCTACATTCTTGTCTTTTTTTTGACGTGACTTATTGTAGATTTGCCGCAGATGGCATTAACTACTTAGCCGAACAAATGGGGAGCGCTGAAGGCTCTCACCCGGTACGACGTTTAAAACAACAGGCCTGAGGGTGCCCAGTTGGGCGCGATCCTCGGCTTAAGGCGTCGTCTGAGAGGAAAAATATTTAAAAGAATGAATCGACCCTAGTGGGTCGATAGCGATAAGCGCTGATTGAAGGAAATCATCGACCACGCCGGCGGGGTCGGTATCGGGGTCCTGAAGTGTTTGGTGTCGCGAGCTGATTGGCCGCCTCTATGACTAGAGTAATCGGGTCGTCGGGATCGTATATTACGTCCTTCGGACGCCGATATTTTTCATTACCGTATGTATTCGGAAGACCCAACTACCAAGGGATTTGGGTAAAAAAACGTTTTGAAACTAATTTGAGCCATTGGGCAATGGTTGGCAACATTCTTGTCTATCAAAGGCCAATTCGTTCACTTCCTTACGACGATCACATTCTCTTTAATCTGTTCCATGTAAGCTCAAGGAAGACAAAGGTCTTCTTCTTCGTCCGTTTCCTTGTAGCTTCCCTTCTTTGATGTTTTAATACATTCGTAGTGTCTGATTAAATGTCCAATCATCTTGCCTCTTTTCCCTTACTTAATAGCACTTCCTCATTAATAACCTTTTCAGTCCAACTTAGTCTTTCTATGTCAGTGTCCAGGTTTCACATCCATAGATATGTACGCACCGTGGGAATGTACGGTCACGAGCATTAATATGTATATGTCGTGGCCAGATCATAGAATTGACCATTTCATGAAATGGTCGTATTTCATGAAATGGCCAACTTCAACTGACCATATCGTTTAAACGTCAGCGTTTAATGATATTTCCATCCACGTTTGGCCATATCATTAATGTAGGGTGTCCATGATAAGTGGTGTAATAAAAACGCGAAATAAGGTAGGAAATAATGTATTACTCTAGTACAAAGTACAAAAATGTTTAAAAGTCAAATAAAAATTAAAAAGTCATTTTCGATTAACGGAGTGTTGATGTAGTTGACATATACGCCGTAACTGCATCTCGCTTTGAAGTCGTCGTCATATTTTTTGACACTATTTCATGCCATCATTCAGTATACTTTTCGTGTGTAAGATAAACATACTGGCGGCGTAGGGGTGGCCCAAGGGCCACCCCCGCCGCACCCTAACCTACCGTTATGCCTTGTAAAAATTATAAAAAAAAGGATTATGATAATTTAAATTATGACAAAAACATTTATGCGTTTTAATAGAATCCCGTTTCAAGTAGTTAATGCCATCTGTGGCAAATCTACAATAAGTCACGTCAAAAAAAGAATCTTTACGGACAGTAGGATCGTCTATATTTTTCTTTTTTAAAATTAATATCTCTTCATTCGCAGTTTTAATTATATCATATTTTGAAATCCAATAATAGTCCATTGATTTACGTAGCGTGGTCACTCGACAGTCATTATTTGCCATATAACCTAAAAATAAAAATAAAGTTGCTGTCTACTGTTAATACGAGTTTTTCTTTTCACCTTAGTGTCAAAACATTGCTTCAATGCACTTTTATCTTGTATTTGCTCATTATTATTCGTATTATTCGCGTTCACACAAGAATAATTATTGTCCGCCGCCATTATGCAAAACATAAACAAAGCGACACCAGCGCCACTACCGGTGGATAATGTTACTATTTTACGATATGATCGCTAACGTTTGGCCATATCATGAAGTAATCATGCATTTAGTTGGTCATATCGTTAAACGTTTTGTGTTCATTGATCTGGCCAAACCACATCATGATGTGGCCAACGAATGTTGTTCTATTTCATGAAATACGACCATTTCATGAAATGGTCGATCATTTCATGAAATGATCAATTCTATGATATGGCCACGATATATACACTTTGGTACCATGTCATATTATTTTTTTTGCCAAAAAGAACTGTGAATCTCACTAAATGTATAATATGTTAGTGAGACAGAGTCCTAAGGTGTAAGTGTACACGCCAGTACAATGGCGCAAAACTTATTTAAAAAAATATTTTTATTTCCAAACTTTTAGATACATAAGACCAGGGTACAAGAAGAACAATTAGAAAAAAAAAAAACAAGCAGCCGGTGTCCTTAGTATTCTTCTTCTTATGGTGTGGGTTGTGAGGTGGAATACCAACCTCTTCAACCCTGGTGTCCGGGTTATTACTGAGCCGCCATAGGCTTCTGACATGGCTCATGTAACGACTACATACTTACATCAGAAATAAGTAACCGGGACCAACGGCTTAACGTGCCTTTAGAAGCACGGATCATCTTACTTTCGGACAATCAGGTGATCAGCCTGTTATGTCCTAACCAAACTAGGGGTCACAAAGTGATTTTTTGGATTTGATCCCGGGGCCTCCGGATCGTGACTCCAACCCTGAACCACTGGACCACAGAGGCCGTTAATTTCATGATGTGTTCGACCATTTCATGAAATGGTCATATTTCATGAAACAGCCAACTGAAGCTGATCATATCGTTGATCGTTGAAATGTCGACTTTTAATGATATGTCAATCCACGTTTGGCCGTATCATTAATGTAAGAAGAAAAATTGTGTTGCCCCAATAGTCGACAAAAATTCTTAGGTTTAAAATTATTTGCCTAATCTATTTATCAATATGCAAAATTTTATAATCAAAGCGAGACCAGCGCCACTACCGGTGGATAATGTAACTAATTTTACGATTATGATTGCCAACGTTTGGCCATATCATAATCATACACTAAGTTGCTCATATCGTTAAACGTTTTGTGTTCATTGATCTATCGTAATAGTTGTTAAGTGTTTAGCAATTTCTTTTAAGCAACAAAAGGTACATACTCATTTAGTTATAAGAGCGCCCGCCAACAAACTGGTATAAGTTTGGCGAAATTATTTTTTTAAGAAAAATTGTACGTATTTTGGAATAAATAAATATTAATAAAAAAAAAAAAATCTGGCCAAACCGTGGCCAATGTGCGATATTCTATTTCATGAAATGATCAATTCTAAAATCTGGCTACGACATGTATATTTATAAATATAAACTTATCGTAGGTAATCAAAATGCGTCAGTAGTTTTCGACGGGGAAACAGTTCTCTTAAAATAAACATTCTGGTTTTACATATTCCCTAGGGACAATGTAAATGTTGGGATGTACTCCACAGGAGGCCGACCTTCTACTGTTGATAGATCAAAGACGATTTCATATGGAGTGAACCATAGACTTGGCATTCCAAATGGTTTTTACTGGACTGGAAATAACGAAAATAATTCGGAATTCAAAAATATTTATTTAATGTAAGTTAGTTATGGAGGATAATCATGTTTAATTTTTTCGTTTAGTTTTTATACTATTCGAATAAAGCAAAAAAAAAAACAGGCGTGGTAGCTCGGTTGGAAGAACGTTTGACTCTCACTCTAAGGTCGCAGGTTCGAATCCAGCACGGGCCTAAACCTATGATCATAAATGATTATCAAGTGCTCACCGGTGAAGCAGAAACATCGTTAGGAAACCCATATACCCGAGAAATGCGTTTCGGAGGTATGTGACCTAACCTGTATTACGACGGTTTTTCCTTCGCGGGTTGGAAGGTCAGGCAGGCAGTCCCTTCTGTAACAAAAACCGGACCTGTCAAATCTTTAGGTTACATAAGCGGACCCTGTAAAAACGGGATAATGCATCCATTAAAAAAATAATGATTTTGCCTAATTCGTAAGGAAATAATATACCTACTTAGAATACTTTCAGTTGCTTCGATCATTATCGATTATTGTATAGCGGGTTAAGTATGTCCTCTTTAACATCTTCTTCTATCGTGTGGGTTGTGAGGTGAATTGCCAACTTCATCAACCCTGGTGTCAGGGTTAATAAAGAGCCGCCAAAAACCCCTGACATGGCTTATGTAACGACTAATTACTTACATCAGTAAGTAGTAACCGGGACCAACGGCTTAACGTGTCTTCCGAAGCACGGATCATCTTACTTTTTGGACAAATAGGTGATCAGCCTGTAATGTCCTAACCAAACTAGGAATCACAAAGTATTTTTTTTGTGATATGTCCCCACCGAGATACGAACCCGGGACCTCCGGATCGTGAGCCCAACTCTCAACCACTGGACCACGGAGGTCGTCTTCTTTAACATGATTGACTGCTTATTAGGACTAGATGTTAGTAGTTGCTTGATGCAGACGTTTATTTCTTTGTGCAATAAAGAATATTTGTACTTATTATATTGTAATTAAACACGTAATAGCGGGTTCTTACCGCGATATTATCAGGGATATTAAACCGTTAAGCCGTTGCTCCCGGTTACTATTTATTGATGTAAGTGAGTAATCGTTACATGAGCCATGTCAGGGACCTTTGGCGGCTCAATAGTAACCCTGACACCAGGGTTGATGAGGTTGGTATTATACCTCCCGACCCACACGATAAGAAGAAGATCAGGGATATGAGATTGTTGTATTATCAGAGATATGAGATGAAATTAATGTATTATATTGTTGTCTTGTTGATGATTTGTGGCTCTGCCCACCCCTAATGGTATTACAAGTGTGGATTTATTATGTTACGACTATTTCCGAAAGAATTTTCGTCGCGTTGTGTATGCCATTAGAAGCAAATACACAACAAGTCATATAAAAATAGAAAAAAATATATACAATATCGTATCCAGTTGCGGTAGTTACAAAAATATCATTGCACAAAATGCTACGCTAGACCAATATGTTGAACTATTATAGACCCTGTGTATTGACGTTCAGGAAGGAAGGAAGTGGCTCAAATAGGAATTGATCAGTTCTCGTACTGATGATGAAGAAGATCGGCATCTTAAATATAGGCTTAGTTTTTGGTATCTATTATTTATACTTTTCGAACTTTTAGGTACCTAGTGGTTCTGCTATCATCATCATCAATTTAAGAGCCACGCTCTTGTCGGTGTAGCATTTTCCGAATACTCTCCATGCTACTTTTTAGGGAAAAATAGGGCAGTGGTTTCCCTCTTGCCTTCCGCCCAGAGTAGTCTATTACAAAGCCATACTAGGACTCCTGTCCTCTGCCTCTGAATAGTACTGACAGTTACTGCTGCCCTCTGTCAGGTTCCAGGTTACAGTCCCTGTGACATGCCCCTTCCGTCCTGCAACCGTTCCGTTCCGTCCTGTGTTGGTTCTGCTATAGGTAGACAAATTAAGACTTAATTTTCTTATTAAGTCAATCTTTTAAAAAGACCAAAAATATATAGGGTGTTAGTGATATCGTAACGAAAACTTTAGAGGGATGATTGAGAGCATGATTCTGAGCTGATCATCATCAGCCGCACGACGCCCACTGCTGGGCATACCATCGCAAAAGTATAGAATTGAAAAAAAAAAACTAAACAAAAATATTAATTTGCGACGGAAAACTTCACTTGATATTAACTCGGAATCATGGTCTGAATCATCCCCCTCAGTATTAGTTACGATGTCACTAACACCTTGTATAATATAGTAATTACACATTTTTATTTTTTCTATAACGTGGGACATCAAAAATATTGCCGAGGACTGGTGTAACTACAGGCATTACACATTTTTAATCTTACTAAGATCACCTTGAAGAAAATTTCTTTTTTAACAACTTTGTTTTTCAAATCACATCTTATTACCTATTTTAAATCTATGTTTGAAACTACGGCAAATCTACAATAAGTCATGTTAAAAAAACCCTGATTCTGAAACACTCAGCATCAACTAACACGACCCAGTGAAACAGCGGGTAAATCAGTAGGAAAACATAACGGTTCATTACACACTGTCGCTCTATGCAAACATTCAATATTTTATCTTAAACAGTTCGCGTACGACGTCGCGCAAACCAACCATGCGTCCGTTAATATTGCTCAATTTGCTCGCAATTTGTGTAGCCTATAGACACAAAAGGTATCTCGTGTATCCAGATGGAGGCCCTGCCAGAGCTCAGGTAAATTCCCCCCCCCCCCCCTCTTAATTCAAATTTGCGTAGCTGATTCAACTTAAGTATATATGATGTTTTCTTTGCACTGGTATTGGCTTAACGAAGCAAGGTTTTTTGTTCCTGAATTTAAATGCAATTAAGTTCGCCGGAGTCCGCTTTTTGAATCGTGAGATTTCAGTTTCGTTTTGTTCCAAGTGTTTTCCAGCTGTGTTTTCTGTATTTTTTTGTAAACTGCCGTTGTAACGTAATTGAGAATGGTGTAGTTGATTTTTATTAATTAAATATCATGTTCATAATTTGAGTTAAAGAGTTAGTTTGTGTTTGTTGTTGGGTTCATGTTTTATAAATGATTATCGCGTGCTCAGCGGTGAAGGAAAACATCGTGAGGAAACTCACATTCCCGAGAAATGCATTTTCGGAGGTATGTGACCTAAGCTGTATTGGGCTGGCTTTCCCTTCGCGGGTTGGAAGGTCAGACAGGCAGTGGCTACTGTAAAAAAACCGGACCTGTCAAATCTTCGGGATAGGTAAGCGGACCCTGTGATTTTTCACATGTTGTTCATAATTTGACTTATATCGACTAAAACCTCAAACTTCAGCGTAATCCTCCGGTTATGCTACTATCATATTCGTTAGGGGTTTGTTCTTCGAACATCGGAATTCAATACCATTACCGTAAAAGGCCAAAATGTCCTACACTCTTTGGTCGTTTTGCCAATATTCAGTAAGAACTTACGTAATGCGGCGTCATATATAAGATCTAATTGGATATTTGAAAAAGGAAAATGATTCTAAAATGTGATTTTGCCCACCGGTTTTCACGGACTGACACGGACATGCGGCATTTTAGAACTATGACGTCACCTGCATCGATAGAAGATAGATCGGATATCGATTTTTGTTTATATACAATCATTCTCGAAAACCTCTGTTACTTTTTCACTTATTGATTGATCGGTTTTATATTATTACTAGTTGTCGCCTGCGTCTCCATCCGCGTGGACTCCAATTGCCTCAGTAAGTACCCGAAGTGTCTGAGTTTCGATTTTTCCATGTGCCAATTTTCATCTAAATCCGTCCAGTAGTTTAGGCGTACGACGGTGACAGCGTTTCTTCTTCTTCTTAGCGTTTGTCCCGTCGGCTGCCGGGTTCGCTTTCTTTATGCTTTTTTTCATCTATTCTGTCTGTCCTGTCGTGGACAACGCAGTATAACATAAGATCATTACTGTAATATTCCCCATTCGGCTAGTCAGGGCTAGGTACATCCATTGTAAGAGGAACTAAGTACCCACGTTTCACCGAGCTTTCTGTTAGACCAACGTGATAGGTGGACGTGGATAGGTGATTTTGAACGTTCTCAACAGCGGCGAAAACGTTGACATGAACGTTGTCATGAAAACTTGCAGTTTCATGATCTTTTTTGTGACATCAGACATTCTCAATTTAGATCTACTTCTCCGTTGGGGACCTTGTAAATCAAATCTTATCCAATATCAGTATTAAGTACTAAAATCAACAATTGGCACCGGTTCCTAGTTACCTTAGACAAATTACTTTCGATAATATTTGTTTTAGATTTGCTTTAAGAATTTTGATTTAAGTCGGGATTACTTTAGCCAACTTCCTCTTGTGACCTAAATTATTCTTCGCATTGGCAACAATCAGAGTAAATACTTCAAAGAACTTTCGACAAAGCTTCAATTATTTTCCTTTTGTATTGTTTGAGGTTGTTGAATACTTTCTTTTTACTTTTAATTAAGTTTTAATTTGAGATTTGCTAGTCGCCCGGTACAGTTGTGAAAATACAAAGGAATTAATATTAAGTAATCAGTATAAAAAATTGACATTTTCTTGACAAGTTAGTCATTTTCTTGTGAGATTTATATATTTTATTGTTATAATATTTTAATCAGATAAAAAAATACTTAATAATAAAGTTACGTGGCCTAAATTACTCATATCTATACACCTTTTTATTAAAATTACTATTAGATAAACATTATTATAGCATTTATTTTCTGTGCACAATGTTGATCTTCTTATTATAGCTTTATAGATGTCAGAAAATCCTGGTTAATGTATGCTCGAGTAGAGGAGTGAACTCGTTTTTTTTTACAGTTCATCGTCGGTCTGGGTATTCCAGTGGATCTGAAAGAAGCCTCTGTCACAGTCGGTACTGTAATTAAGTTCCAATACGATTTACCTACAAACAGCAGTGAATATACAACAAGAATCTATGGATTTGCTGAAACTGTTTCAAGGGATATGGATTCTAATGATGTGGAGGATAAGAAAATAGAAGAAGACGAAGAAAACTCTAGGAAAATAACAGGGACAGAAGATTTTGACCAAGAAGATAATGATACGTTAGTAGATATTACATTTAATGAAAGAAGAAAAAGAGCTTTACAATATTCAGAAGGCGGTGTCATAAATGCTATAGATTTGTCTGAACTAAACACGGAATTGCCTCTAGACGAAGCAATAAGGAGGCAAGAAGAGATTGATAACAAGAATCTAGAGGAAGAAGACGGACCTAAGAGAATGAACAGATGGGACTTTTACAAGATATTGGAGCATATGGTTGAAAGGTAAGTTTCTATAAAAAGTAGAAGACAACATTTTTATTAAACTGGTGTCGCTTGAAAAGCTTGGTTTTTTAATCATTTATCAGTCTTAAACCGCCAATCAACTTCCTGTTTTACCAGCTTTAAAGCACGAGCAGGAAAAGGTCTGTCGATTTGGAAGATAAAAAAAAGATATTTGTTAATTAAAAATAACAAAAATTATTATGAGGATTTTGATGAGAACATGTTTTGAATTTCTGGTAGTTCGCGAATTCACAATCGAAGGTGGTCTTCTGACTTTCTGCGGCATTTTCTATCTCGTGTGTTTGTATAGTTTTCCTGAAAATGATTACCTATGCTATGTCACTCCTTTTTACATGGTTCAAAAATTCTACCGGTTCGAGTATAGATGATTTTTCGACGTTTTCTCTGCGCCGCCGCGCCGGTCACCTTATAAATGTTATTTTATTTCTGAAATACACATTCATACACTTACGCTTCTTTCCCACCGGGGTAAGCAGAGACTGTGGAATTCCATTTGCTTCGATCGTGACATACTTCTTTTGCCTCTACACGTCGTTTCATACACGCACGCCGGTTCAGAGTAGATCTTACCTTTTCTAAGGACATCTCCAATTTCGTCCAATTTGGTTTGAATTTTGGTTCTAAAACACGTTGGAAGCAAATGTCTGGTGACAGGCACTAGGCGGGATTTGTCTTAATATTTAGTGTCTATTTATTTGTAGTCTTTTGTGTAAGTTGTTTTTTTTTTCAATCAAATGTTAATGAAATGTTATGTCGTGTTATCGGAATAACACATAACTTACAATAAAAATACGCAAGAACACAAATACTGCGTATTTGTTACTGTAGTGTCCCTTTGTAATAAACGTTTCTTTATACATTGTTTTAAGTTAACGCGGTTATTATCATAATTAAAACACATAATAACGGGTTCTTACCGCGTTTAAAAGTCTCATATCGCTACTTTAAACGCGGTAAGAACCCGTTATTATGTGTTTTAAAAACGTTTCTTTATTTCTTTTTATTAATAGGGCAGCAATTATTGAGCATTATTTCAACTTAAAATATGTTGAGTGACCGGCCATTCTGACGGTTACAACGCGAGTTGCTTTAAAATTACAAAAATACCTTCTCTCAATTTTCAGATACGGCTACACAGGCAGACCATGTTTGCTCCGGACGATCTGTGAAGCTGCAGAAGTGCCCTTCACACACGAAAATGGCTTGCTCGCAGAAATTGCCCATATTTTATTCACGTGAGCATTGCCCACTTGAGGTTTCGCAAAAATATCGATGCCGGGGTTAAATTTTAAGTTGTTATAAAAGAAAAGTTATTGTAAAATTCGTTTAATAATCGTATTTTCGAAATTGGTTGACGGTTTTTTATAAGTTTTTACAATAAAATTGGTCAGTGTAAGGAAGGTTTGCTACAAGCAGCCCACCTAGCCCCCAGAAACATAAAAATGAAAATTTTCTTAGGAGTTTGTATGCAAATACTGGCGTGTGATGCCATCAATAACAGCGATCAAACGTTGTACTTTGTTATTGTTATCTAATTCACAATTCAAATTCGGAATTAAGTCAAAAAGAAAAATAAGGTAGATTTTTGTTCATTTTAAACTGGTTTACATTTCCAGAGTACCATTTATCTTTGACCGATTCAAGTACTCTAAATTGGATAAATATATAGTTTTTCTAAAATTTCCGCATGTTGGCCCAAGATAGCAAAAAATCTTCAGTCTTCAATCTTAATCTCCGTGTATCACAATTGGAAACTCAACTCAATACATAATTTAAAAAAAATATGTCAAAAGTCCATGTTACCCATCATCATCCCATTAACGTCCCCACTGCACGGGCCTTCCCTATGGATGGATAGGGAGATCGGGCTTTAAACCATCACGCGGGCCCAGTGCGGATTGATGGTTATTAATGACTGCTAATGCAGCCGGGACCAACGGCTTAACGTGCCTTCCAAAGCACGGAGGAGTTCGAGATGAAAACTTTTTTTGTGGTCACCCATCCTATGACCGGCCTTTGCGAAAGTAGCTTAACTTCAACAATCGCAGACCGAGCGCGTTTACCGCTGCGCTACCGAGCTCCATGTTACCTAATTAAACCGTTTATACCAAAAATGAATTTTCCATTTTTCTCCCCAGGCCATCCACCACCAAGGACACGTTATCGCACCACACTGACAACGAGTACCATGCTGCAGAGCGTCTAGGAAGAGAAGCAGGAATAGACTGCGAGACCTTATTCCCTGAGTGCGAAGGTTCAGTTCTTGAAACCTTCACGCAAATTGGAGAAGATACCTTGCATAAATTTGGGCTGGCGTGATTAAATGAAGTGTGATACTGTTGAGTTTTTATTTTATTTACGGTGATCAAGGTCAAGTCATTGTAGCATAGAGAATCGATTTGTAGTTCTCTCTGCCCCCGTGGGCAAAGTTGCAAGAAAACAACTTACGCATATTGAAGTGTTTAAACAGTTGGTTACCAGTTCATCGCCCATAAACTATCAAAGTCCATCGTCATCTCCCTAGACACATCACAAAAATCACTTTGTGATCCCTAGTTTGGTTATAGGGCAGGCTGATCACCTCATTGTCCGAAAGAAAGATGATCCGTGCTCCGGAAGGCACATTAAGCCGACTAGTAACTTACTGATGTAAGTTAGTAGTCGTTACATGAGCCATGTCAGGGGTCTTTGGCGGCTCAATAGTAACCCTGACACCAGGGTTGATGGGGTTGGTAATCCATCTCATAACCCACAGGATAACCGGGATTAGGATTTTAATCAAAACACAAATAGGATAAACAGTATTAAACAGCCTGTGTATTTAATGTAACAAAGATATAATCCATCCACAATCCAAAAAAAGCAATTTTGCTATTTGATATCTATTGACATTGCGCATTTACTCGTACAATATATTGCTTTAGTCAAACCATACCG
Organism: Pectinophora gossypiella; assembly: GCF_024362695.1. Classification (NCBI taxonomy): domain Eukaryota; kingdom Metazoa; phylum Arthropoda; class Insecta; order Lepidoptera; family Gelechiidae; genus Pectinophora; species Pectinophora gossypiella. Next base: position 3,377,517 of record NC_065414.1, on the reverse strand, counting down.
CGGACACTTCATACATACAACCTAGTTTTACACAGACACCACACATTGACGTTACCGTACTCGCGCATCTGTGTGTGTGACGTCTGGCGCCATACGATTCAAGTCTAAACTATGATCGGGGGGGGGGGGGGGGGGGGAGAGGTAAAACTAGCTCAGACGCCGGTGGGGAGCGGAGAGTTGCCGTTCTATACGTAGTATTATTCCTTATTCTATGGTCAAACTGCAATACATAACTTTTTACATAAATTACTTTGATGTGGCCTTTTTAGACGCGTCAAGAGTTCTCATGCAGCTTGGTAAACATGTCTACTAAAGACGTGGTACAATCACTGTACAGATTAAAGCAATTGAGTCCTTTTTCCCCACGTTTGTAAGCTTCAATGTATTTGTAGTGTTCGTCTTTCTCTGTCATGCCGAGGGATATGTCATTTGTTGGACTGAAAAAAAAGAAACAATATTTTAATGAAAATGTTTGTTGACATATTTTTTACATAGGAAACATATTGTGACTTTCCAGGCTACGTTTAACCTAATTTCATGCATAAGAGACATATGCATTTTTTATCTTTGTTTTTGGGTATAAATGATGACCCTTTTCATTACACCCAGGCACAATCACATCTTCCACCCATTATTATTCTGATCAAAATAAAGCGGAGCAAAGTAGGTAGCAATATAATTCCATACATAATGTGATCGAAATATCAAGCAACAATTATTTTTATATACCTATGCTTCTGCCATTATATTGTATTTTTGAATAATTATGTACCCGAGAAAATAAGTAATTATCACGTCAAAGCTGTACAACACCATCTTGTTTTATGTGAAGGTAGACTAAAAATTTCCTCATAAAAAAGTAAAGCAAATTAAAAAAAAAACTTGTTTCTGGTGCCGTGTGGCCAGCGGCCGCAAAGCAGTCTGCCTAGACACGACATAAATTTTGAAAAAAAAATAAAATAAAATAAATAAATAAATAATAATAATAATATAAGACTTTTCTCAATACTATCAATCCATTCGTTTTAATCCGACTAATTACGGATAATTGCTATGTTTTATTTAATCTCTATTATATTGCTTTCGTGGCGTGACACAAACATAGAATAGGTTAGTAATAATATTACGCATTCGATTTTTACCTGGTTATCGTTAAGCACCCTAATAAGGAAGTTACATGGTAGTTTACAAGGATATAAACATAATTATTATGAGCAACTTTCGCAAAGGCCGGTCATAGGATGGGTGACCACAAAAAAAAAGTTTTCATCTCGAGCTCCTCCGTGCTTCGGAAGGCACGTTAAGCCGTTGGTCCCGGCTGCATTAGCAGTCGTTAATAACCACCAATCCGCACTGGGCCCGCGTGGTGGATTAAGGCCCGATCTCCCTATCCATCCATAGGGAAGGCCCGTGCCCCTGCAGTGGGGACGTTAATGGGCTGGTGATGATGATGATGAGATGCGAGAGATTATTATTTTGGTGTATTCTTCTGTTTCAACAACAATTTAGTAAAAATCTTGTTCTAACCAAAAGGTTTGGTGTCTTTTCGTATTAGAAGTCTGACATTGAAACCATAAACAAAAAAAATTAACACCTTGAAAAGCCTCCCAGAGGAAGTGACCCGTTTCTTAAGCAATTTCCATCTAAAGTTCCGAAACTTTGCGCTCGAATTGCTTTGAAAAAATGGTAACGCCCACTCATAAAACAAAAGCAATTTTTCTCAGCGCTGTTGCAATGAAGAAAATTATAGGCGTCAAGAGTTGTTCTTTATACAATTAATAAAAGCTGTGCCCTGTTATGCCTCGGTGTTAGTAGGCGCGCTTTGCTTTCTGAAGTCACAGGGTACAGTGTCAGTACTGCTGAATTTGTAATTGGATTAAATAAGTGGATAATAAAACTGATCTCATAATTATAAATATGACAAGTTAACTGAATAATGAAGGGTGCGAATGGTGCGATCAAGCATTGGATTAATAAAATAAATAAATATGCAGCCTGTGCATGTCCTACAGGTGGGAACAGGGGCCTGTTTAATAAAACTTACAATTGTAAATTACAACGACAATTTGATGTTTATTACGTAGCTAATATGAAACTGCAAAATATTCGCGATCACACACTCCGCAATGTACATCAAATTGTCATTGTAATTTACAATTGTAAGTTTTATTAAACAGAGGGGGTCTGTAGCAACTTCTACCACGCTGCTTTACTGCCAGTTACTGGAGGTGTTTGGGCTAGTAGCCCGGTGTTGGCAACATCAAAGTCTTATAATAATATATTTTATTGTAATATATTTTGATATGGCAATATTACAGGACTTACGCCACGGACTTTGCCGACGAGGCATATTTTTCTTTTCTTGCTAACTTATATGTAAATAATTTCCTAGTTTTTAATATAATACAGTCCACTTAACATCTCAAAGAGTTTTTATTTACCGGAGCAACCATCGCCTCCAGCATTGGTTCATACGAGACCGGGAAAGATTAGTGACTTTGAAGATAATGAAAGCATCGCGCCTCCAACACCCGGGACCAACGGTTTATCTTACCTTCCGAAGCGCGGAATCATTTTACTTTTTCGGACAATCAGGTGCTTCAGCCTACAATGTATGGTCTGTCCGGAGTGTGGTCACGTGTAAAATAATGGGCCATTAAATGTGTGTAGCCAAACGCCTATAACTGATCACCACCTGTCCATCGTATCCATCTTAGGACTCATATCAATCGTTGGTGATAGCTGACTTCTGATTTCATGTATTTCTGTCCATCCCATTAGGGCCTTGCGGGCGTGAGTTTATAGGTAAGTATATGTATATTTTGTATGTAGTAAAGAAACGTACTTTAAGACGTAGCTGGCCAGTTCGTGGAGTAGATCCTCTTCATCATCAGAGTGCAGCGGTTCGGCTCCGAGGCGGCATAACGTTTGAAGAACGCATGATGTGCCATTTTGACCGAAACTGAAATTGGGAGAGAAATTTAATTTTATTGCCTAATGAAATATTTTTAATCAATTAATAAGACAAATTAGATCGGTACTTAGTTGCTGTTCTATACAGACTATTTTCTTATTTTGACAAGAAAGGTGTTTTACAGAACCGACTGCCTGTCAGAGCTTCCAATCCGCGAAGGGAAAACCAGCCCAATACAAGTTACATCACATACCTCCGAAAATGCAGTTCTCGGGAATGTGGGTTTCCTCACGATGTTTTCCTTCACCGTGAGCAGATGATAATTATTTACAATCCAAATATTAATTCTAAAAAAATTCGACAATCATTGGTTTAGGCCTGTGCTGGATTCGAACCTGCGACCTCAAAGTGAGAGGCAAGCGTTCTACAAACTGGGCTACCACGGCTCTATACTATTAATTCTTATTATTATTCTTTATTTTAAGATAGACTTCGAATGAAATTATTAGGAATATACTTTCGTTGTGACCAAAAAGACCCACCTATTCAGCACTTCTTCCACATACTTATAAAAGTGACATAACTTTGCGTCATTCTGGTAATCTCCATCTCTTTTCATCTCCTCGACATCTACATCTGCATCTCTTTTTCTTCTCGACAGCCCGTCGTATCCACTGTTGGCTTCAAGTAGATCAAATGGTATTTGACTTCGGTTCCATGGCAGCTGGAAGTTAGCTTGAAAAGCCCAGTTTACGTTGATCATATCAGCTGGTGACGGAGTGCCTATCCCAGCGTTGAACTGTAAGGAATGAGGAAAACGGTGATTTGCAATTTATATACCCACAGGTGTTGACAAAGTACCGAATACTGAGGAGAAAGATAAAGGATGATTCAAACGATGATTCTGAGTCAATATTAAATGGAATTTCCATTGCAAAATTATTTTCAATTCCATACTTTTGCGTCAGAAAGTTCCATTTGATATGATCTGAATCATCCCGAACTTCTGTTGTACCTCCATACTCATCAATCAGTTTCATACACGCACATCGGTTCAGAGGAGATCGTACTAAACCTTTTCTAAGGACGTCTCAAATTTGGTCAATGTACGTCTTTCTAGGAAGTAGGAACTTACACTAACTAAAAGAAACAAAAAGATGTCTCCAATGACTTGGTTTTCTCAAATATAACCACCTAATTCTGAGCCGAGATTAGTGTGTGATGTGGTCTTTATTTTTGTATCGAGTGAGAACCCTGGTTTCTCATCTAATCATAATAGCGAGTGCCATTTCTGAGGCAAATCTATAATAGGTAAGTTATGTCAAAATATATATTTTTTATAACTGACACCGAACACCTGTACGCAGGAGGATCTGATGAACGCTGCAGATAGCGCCATACTTGTTGCCAAGTTTTGGGCCGATACAATTTAGTTTGCCATCGACACGATAAGAAGAACTGACAGACGCATTTAAGGTTGCCATATTAAGATTTGGTTATTCCACTTCACGTTTAAATGCACGCTGCGTTCCGAAACAATAGAACAGGACAAAAAACCGTATATTCCACGCGAAGGTATGAAACAACAAAACTGGCAACCACAGTTGCACAGGCGACAACTGCATGTGAATTCTGGCAATGCGGTCGCAAAAGCGCCTAAGTGGTTATAATGACTACTACTGCTTTTTACCCACGACGGAACGGAGCAGGTATATGCGTTTAGGGTGAGAGATGTTTGTGTGTGCGTTTGTGCAAAGAAATGTTATTAATTATCTTCTAAACTAATAATCCGATTTTGATGCGGTTTTCATTAACGGGTTTGTGTTTGATGAGTTCATGTTATTAGACAGGTGTCATGTCTGTAACTCACTAGGGGGCGCCACAATATTATATAGTTCTACTTCCCTTCATCCAAACATCCAAAAACATTGCCCTCCGTTTGGCATGATCTGGTAATATCATTAATTAATCCATTCGATTGGGTATGTCGATATCCCTGGGAGACTTTATGACGTGGTTTTTGATGTGGCGTATGGGGTTGTCGGTCTCATAACACTTAATTTACTGTAGCAGACATCAAAGGATTTGAAGCCTTTGATTTCAGCTTCCAATAGGTTTGGATATGCGAAAGATAAAACATTGGAAAGTGACGCGTGGGTTGGAAAATAATAGGTCGTTGTTTTTTGGTAAGCATATTAAAAAATCCCTTGTTTAATTTGAATGAGACTGATAATTAATTACAGAAAAAATATATTTTCACAAAAAGTATTTTTAGAACACTTTTGAAATTGCAAAATAAATGTCAGCTGTAAATTCCAAAACTCGCCTAAAATTGACTCCAACTTATGCTATATGCATAAGTTAACATCTTAGTGTTTCAACCATACATATATGTACTTATTACATTTTTGACACAGATTTGTGAAACAAGCTTAGCTTAATGCAAACAACTTTTCGAATTAGAAAATAAATTTGCCATCATATTTGTGTAAGTATAATGAGACTGTATGAAAAAAAAGGAGCGAATGTCAATTTTGTCGTCCTTTGTGGTGTGGTTAGCCATCTGACGATCTTTTATAAAAAGTGTAAATATGTTACCATTGAATAAAGGGTATTTTGAGTTTGAGTTTATGAAAATGCACAAGTAAACCGTTAATAGGTAAACCACTATAGCGTTGATAGTTGTGTATGTATGTAGGTAGTACGCGTCAGCAGGTTGCTCTAAATCTCCTTCACACGTTTTTCGTGACACACTGTTGGATGAACGAATTATGCTGTATTTAAATACTTCTTATCTAGTATAAACATTTACGAAGAAAATACCTTCGAAAGCTGCTCTGAAACCTGAACTGTAACGCACAGAGCTAAAGTTGATAATCTTTTAAAACTTCAAAAATAGCTGTAAATCGACATACAACATTTTGTTGAAGTAAGTTGAAGTTTTGGAGAGTTAGCACTTTTTGAAATTTCGTGTTTCTTCAGTGGTGTAAAACTTAGCATACAGGTTAAGTCTTTAAGTAGGTAAATGGTTTAAGAACAGGTTTTTAGAGCAAAGTGATTATTATAATTATTTTAGAGACACGTGTGTTTATTTGAGAAATGTAAGTTGTTAGTCATTGATATTTCGAATCGTTGTTCCCGCTTAAATTTGAATGTGTTTGTTCGATTTTGTCGTAATTTAAATGAGGAACTTTGCAGGCTACGTATCTGAAATAATATAGATGGCGTTGTACAGATTTAACGTGACAATTAGCTATTTTCTTATTAATCGGTGTACATAATTATTCAAAAATATAATGTTACACAAGGGCATTTAAAAAAATAATTGTTGCTTGTAATTTGGATTAGATATTTATGTACTTATAGAATTATGTTGCTAATGTTGCTTCTCTTCATTTTGATCAGAATCAGAATCATTTATTCAACGTAATTATCATGGATAAACTTGTTGAACATTTTTGAATTTACATCATTTCGCAAGGTGTTATGGCTGAGGAGAAGAAATGACAAGAAACTGCAACAGCAACACATCTTTTAAATCAATGAGGGTACATTACAAGTTATTTAATAACTAGAGGAACACATTCAATACCAGACATTTTTATCATTTAGGTAATCATTAATCTTATAATAAGCTTTTTACATAAAGATCAGAGAGATCAGAAAAATAAAAGGTGGAAGATGTTCTGCCTGGGTGTAACAACAAGGGTTATCATTTATACCCAAAAACAAAGATAAAATATGCATAAGTCAGTTATGTCTGTTGTGTGTTAGTCTGTTAAATTTTAATTAATTAAAATTAAATATATAAAAGATTATATAGATTAATGTACTTAATAACTAATTGTGTGATATTATTTCAAGGTCACAAAAGGGACTCTTATGTTTGGCGTATATTATGTTTGTGTGCATAAGTTTAAATAATGCAGACACATATAGCAACATTACTGAAGACCACAGAATTAGACGACAGGTCAACGCCCTACCCTTAGTGTTTCCATATGGAGGAACTTACAAAGTAAGCACCCTTTGATTCTAGAGTTTTCAAGAATGACTAGAGGGGCTTAAATGGCCACACCGAATCAGTTTATCTAAAAAGAAATATTCATTTGACATTTGCGCACGTCAAGGTAAGTGCACAATGTCTACAAATATCAAATAGCAATATTACTTTTCTATATGAATTGTCACAATGTGACCTTTTTATCCCCGTAGGCATTTTTGTTAGGAAAGAAGAAATAATTATTATGTCAATTAATTAAATAATTAATTCGTTAAGCTATTGGTCCCGGTTATTACTCACTGATCTAAGTACGTAGTCGTTACATGAGTCATGTCAGGGGCCTATGGCGGCTCAGTAATAATCCTGACGCCGGGGTTGATGGGGTTGGTAATTCAGCTTACAATCCACACGATAGAAGAAGAAGATCGATATAATTGTAGAATTTTCAATATCGATTTAATCGATGAATTTTCGATGATTAGATTTGATTTGAAAATAATCGATATACTTACAGTCGATTATCGGGCAACACTACTAATTGTATTCGTTTTGTCCACTGAGTCCACTGAGGGATAGGTACTACGAGCGTGAAATGCGCCTGTCTATTTAATGAGTGTGTGATTCAAATTTCATTTGAAAGCATAGCTCCGTGATCCACGCAGAGCAGTTAATTGCAGTACCAATTTGAATAGAGTTAGCTGAAGTTGCAATCGGTTTGAACACGCTGTTAATAACTTTGTCTATGGCTTCTAGCCGACTGTGACTAGTTTGGGCACAAAGTTTACAAGGTTTAATAAGCAAATTTTAATTTGGATGCCATTTTCATCCCCTACTTCAGTTGTTCATTAAACTCATTATTTATTACTATACTTGTTACCCTTTTGACAATTTCTGTGTCCGGGTTCGATTGGAAATTAACTCTGATGTATCTTCACTAAATCCACTAAAAAGTGGCGTATGATGGCCAAGCGATTATGACAACCGACGAGTGAGTCTTCTTCTCTCGTGTGGGTTGTGAGGTGGAGTACCAACCTCATCACCCGTGATGTCAGAGTTACTATTGAGCCGCCAAAGGCCCCTGGTATGGCTCATGGTAACGACTACTTATTTACATCAGAAGTAGTAACCGGGACCAACGGTGCCTTCCGAAGCACGGATCATCTTACTTTCGGACAATCTGGTGATCAGCCAGTAATGTCCTAACCAAACTAGGTACCACTAAGTAATTTTTGTGATATGCCCCCACCGGGAATCGAAGCCGGGACCTCCGGATCGTGAGCCCAACGCTCAACCACTGGACCACGGAGGTCGTTACGAGTGGCGAGCGAGTGATAAAAATGTATGAGATTCGTTATGTCAGTCCAATCTTCTATTGCTTCTCATTGTCATCAAATTCTGTTGCTCTCCTTACTCATAGGGACCACTTACCAAATTTATTTGCAAAACATAATGTGAGTCAGTGGTGACAAAATCTTCGCTATCGACCCAGTAGGGTCGATTAATTCTTTCAAATATTTTTCCTCTCAGACGACGCCCTGAGCCGAGGTTCGCGCCCAACTGGGCACCCTCAGGCCTGTTGTCTTAAACGTTGTATCGGGTGAGAGCCTTCAGCGCTCCCCATTTGTCCGGCCAAGTAATAATGACAATAAGTCACGTCAAAAAAAGGTGACAAAATCTACCTTAAATATGGCACGAGTTCCAATTTATCCCCATTCTAAGAATGATAACATGATATATAAGGACTTACATCTCCAACAAATTAGTGACAGACCTATGGAACACCTTTTTTTTTACGTTGAGAAATGCGTTACGCATACGCCCGGGGGGGGCGACGTGGTTATGTGGGACTCCCCGGGTGTCGCCACCCGGTATACCTAATAAAACCCAACGGTGTTCCTACTTGTCGCCGTGTGGCGGGGATACGGGAACGCAATTGCACACAACCGCGTCCCCGCCGGCGGATGCCCTTTAGGGCCCAGCGCCCATGGGAGTGCGTCAAGCGCCTCCCCCTCCGCCGAGGGCTGCCCGGAACACTTGGGGAGCCCTACAGACCTATGGAACACCTAACCTAATCTAACTTAACCTGAATACTTGATATGTTAATCCCATACATTTTTATCACAGCCACTGTCGATTCTCGTAATAGGGTAGTTTTGCAACTAGTCAAATCAGTTACTTTTTACTAAACGTCAAAACACGAAATTACATTGGAATTTGTATGAATAAGCAACCTGTGACGTTATAGAAAAACGTGACAAAATGTCGCACTAATATTCATAAATAAGTTACTTAACACTTTCAAGGACAGAACGTCTGACGACGTTCCGATTCCCAGGTGTCATATTACATAATTATTATGAACCATCAATGACCCATGATCTCTGTCCGTGAAACGGTTAAATAGAAAAAAGAAAACGCTTTTTGTCACAGTGAGATCTGTCTTTATTTAATAATCAGAATTTCATGATTTATCTTGGACCTAGGACGGACTACCCAATTGTTTGCAACTTGGATCCCCAGATGATAATTCCTTATTTTTTTTAGTTCATCATGGGTATTGGCGTGCCAGTCAAGACTGTAGACGACATCAGCTTAGGGTTTGCAATAAACCTGCAGTATCAGTACGCTGAGATCACAAATATCAGTGATTTGTCACAATACTACTTCATCAAGGAGGTGTCGAGGGAACAGAGAGACTTGGATCTGGAATGCCGAAGAGATGAGCGCCTTGTGTTCTATAGGGCTGTCACTAATTTGTTGGAGACGTAAGTCCTTATAGTTCATAACATAACATAGCCTTTACGTCCTATACGTACTTTATACGTCCCACTGCTGGGCACAGGCCTCCCCTCAATTAACCGGAGGGGGTATGGAGCATACTCCACCACGCTGCTCGAATGCGGGTTGGTGGAGGTGTTTTTACGGCTAATAGCCGAGACCAACGGCTTAACCTGCCCTCCGAACCACGGAATCATCTTACTTTTTCAGACAATCAGGTGATACAAGCCTGAAAAGTCCTTACCAAACAAAGGACAGTCTCACAAAGTGATTTCGACAATGTCCCCATCGGGAATCGAACCCCTATGTTCATGTTATTATTAATGATGGCTTAGAATTGGGATAATTCGGAACTCGTGAAATTTTTAAGGTAGATTTTGTCACAACTGACTTACATGATGAATTGCAAATATATTTGGTAAGCGGACCCTGTGATAAACGGGATAACGCTAGGGAGATTTGGCTGATCATAAACTCGAATGCAGTAATGACGTCGAGGGCCGAATTAAAAAAAAGCTACTAAGACTTTTTGTAACTTAGAAGAGTTCATGATTAGAATATGCAGAAGTAGATGATAATACGTCTGGTAACCATTGTGTACGAAACGACCAATGAATGTATAAGAGAGATTTTTTTTGTATAAAGTTGGTTTATGTACATATATAAATTCACGCATGTAATCCTTAGGGTGGGCAGAACCATAAGTAATCAAGGACAACTTACAACTGTTGATACGAAGCCTAAGATGGACATGATGAACCTTTTCGATTAGCCAATCGCCCATAACATTAGTCCCTCATGCAATAAATGGCGCAATTCTTTTGTAGGATCTTATTTTAACACATGCCCGGGAAAATAAGCATTTGAACGTGTGCTTGGTTTTCTATTCTCTTCTTAGTTTTATAAAATAGCTTAGTTTTATAAAATAGATGGACATAATCTCATATAGAAATAATAGATCCCCAAAAACTGACTTACCGTGTAGTAACAGATCGGTCTAAGAGAACATAGCAATCGGCAATTTCTGTCAAAATATAGCCAACGAATAGGAATCTTATGGCAGAAAATTTCAGGTACGGCATGAACGGTCAAGACTGTATTAAGCGAGCAATTTGTGAAGCTGCTCAGTACCCGGTTGAAGAGGAAGGACTTGTCGGGGAAATTATCCAGATATTGCTGACGTAAGTATCGTTCGTCGTTGAGAGGAAGGGGAAGACCAAGAAGAGCTTACATGGAACAGATTAAAGAAAAAGTTAACGTCGTGCATTATAGGGAAGTCAAGGAATTGGCCTTTGATAGACTGGAATGGAAAATGCTGCACCGACAAGAGCGTGGTTCTTAAATTGATGATGATGAAGTATCGTTCATAATGTTGGATAGAACAGAATCGATCCGCCTAATGTCGACTGATACATGAACGTGTAAAATAATTATAAACATACATACAACATCATACATTTCCACTACGTAGTACGTTTATGTTTAACGTAGCCACATTTGCATCCGGTTGCGATGAACGATTTAACCGGTTAAAAGCGGTTAACTATGACGTATATGAAACCGCCACAAAGTTTTATCGTGACAAAATTTTAGTTATATCTGTTAAATTAATTAACATCAAATATATAATAAATAATGTGTATAATTCAATTTATAAATAATAAGATTTAATTTCATTCATTTCATAAAATACTCTGCATAATTATAAATAAAAAATAACAAAACGTTTTTATGTTAATGGTAACACCATAATCTAAGTTTTTGTATGTTGCCTGTATTTTTTTCTTCTTCTCCTCAACTCACTGCATAATGGTTGTAATTTGATAAACTTAAATTTAAAATACAGTCCATTTATAATTTACACCAGCTTTTTATTTCTACATGCTGGTTTGTGGTCCTTCTGACTTATATGATAGTAGTGCAGTGTCATAGTCGCGTATTTCACGTAAAATCTCAAGTTGAGTTCGCGACCCGCTATAGGGTGTTATATAGTGAACAAGTGAGGTGTGAACATAATTGAGCATAACCACAACCTGGAACAAGTGTGGATTGCAAGCTATGATTGCATTTGCGATTCAATAAGCGCAGACAAGGCATTTACTTCAAATTACCAAACTTTGAAACGTTTGGACAAAATACTTCTACTTTTTTCCGTCGGGCGTCCCGGGGGCGCTATAGTCGTCGGCAGCGTCGGAGTTTCGGATATACGTCATCAACAACGTCGTGTTCATATCGTGTTGGCCCTACTGCAAGGATTGACATTGACAGCGACTGTCACTTCACTGTCACGTCAATAACAGCTGACAGCTGTTGTATGTATTCAAAGTTGCTTTACGGCTTGTTTGGCGGCTTTTCTACGGCGGTCTTCTTCGTCTCGATGCGGAATTGTGGTGCGGCATTGCGGTAAAATTCAAATAGTGCGGAATTACGTCAAAAGTATAATAAAGTGCGGATTTGCGGTAATATCGTGATAGTGCGGTAACTTGTGATAAGTGATAACAACTACTTACGGCTTCATTATGGCTCCAGTGACGGAAGACGATAGGCTTAAAAAGATGCGAATCGCCCGTGGACATTTGAAAGGTACTGTAACTCGTATTTATACTTTCACGAATGACACTAAAGCTATGGAGTCAGCTAATGCGGAGAGCATTAAGGCGCGAATAGAAAAACTTAATACAACTTTTAAAGACTATGAAAGGCTTCAACTAGAGATCTTGTGCATTGATGAAAATGATGATGAAGATGTAGCTATTATGGAAGATAAATACTTCAACATTATATCAAAACTAAACTCTGTGTACAAAGGCTTAAGCACATCTGAATGTATAAATGTAAACACATCTAAATTGCCCAATATAGATATCCCAGTTTTTTCTGGTAAAGACTTCACTAAATATACTCCATTTATGGATTTATTTACAGCGGTGATTCACAACAATAGCTCTCTTTCAGATGTGCAGAAGCTTTTCTATTTGCGGAAATATCTAACAGATGATGCCTTGTCAGTCATTGTTAATTTGCCTTTGGCAAATAAATCTTATAAAGAAGCAATTGGTCTCCTGAAACAACGATATGACAACAAAGCAAGGCTTATCATGAATCACATAAATATTATTTTACAATTGCCCATTATGCAGAGGGGAACAGCGGCCGCTATATGGTCTTTTATTTCACAAGTTCAGCAGCAGCTATATGCTCTAAAAAATTTTCAGCAGCCCGTCGATCAATGGGACATGCTTTTAATCTCTATATTGACTAAAAATTGGATATCTATACCAATCGTGCCTATCAATTGGATAGAGACACAGACACTCTCCCAACTATGGATGAGTTTATTTCATTTCTTGAGAAGCGTGCTATAGCCCTCGAAGATAGTTCTCCTGACAATATGAAGGGTACTACAAATAAAGTGACCAACATTGTCACTAAAAATGTTCATCAATGTTCTTTTTGCGAAAATGCAAGCCATGGACTCCATGCATGTCCTAAATTTAAAACGGCTTCTATACAAGACCGTGAACAGTTTGTCCAATTGAAAAAATTGTGCACAATATGTTTAAAATGTCACACTGGAAAATGTCGATTTTCTTTTCAGTGCAAGACTTGTAAAGCTGGGCACAATTCTCTTCTGCATAAAGACAATTCTGATTCCAATTCAAAAAATACAGTTGCATTGCATTCAACCAACTCATCAATGAGTATATTATTACCTACTATCAAGGTGAAATTAATTACCTATCGGGGCTCAGAGCTATGTGTCAGAGCGCTTCTTGACTCAGGAAGTCAAGCTTCTTTTATAACATCATCCCTTGTTGCTAAACTGGGATTAAATCCTAAATGTCATAACACCAATATTATTGGCATAGGAAACAAAAGCAATAAAATGACAAAATTGGTTGATGTGACCATTCACTCTCCAGTAAATGATGTGCAGTTGGACATTTCATGTCACGTTGTAGGTTCCATCACATCTGATCTGCCACAGCAAACCGTTGATGTTTCCAATCTAAATATTCCATTGAACATTCAGTTGTCTGATCCTGATTTCAACATTCCAGCTGAGATTTCCATTCTTTTAGGTGCTGACATCTATTTCAACATTTTACAGAATGGACAGGTGAAGGTTGGGGACGGTTTGCTTTTGCAGAATACCTTGTTTGGCTATACCCTTGGTGGAAATATTCAATGTAAATCACATGATAATGATGCTTTAGTCTCCAACTTGGCAATTTGTGACACTAGAAAACTAGAAAATGTGATGGAACAATTTTGGCTTTCTGAGAGTGCTCCTCAGTCTGCATCAACGCCCACTAAAGAATTTCAGAAGGCTGAGAAATGTTTTCAGGACACTATAATACTTGAAGATAATAAATTACATGTTGATATGCCTTTGATTTCAAAAGTGGACGAGTTGCAGCTTGGGGATTCATTCTCAGTGGCACTACAACGATTTTTAACACTGGAAAGAAAATTTAAACGTAACCCTTTGTATTTGGAAAAATATAAAAATTTCATCGAAGAGTATATTGCATTGGGGCATGCTAAGATTGTTGATCTGAGCGACTATGATATCCTAAATGGACATGTTTACTTTCTGGCTCACCATGCAGTCTTTAATGAGGAAAGCTTAACCACCAAATTACGTGTTGTGTTTGATGGAAGCATGAAGTCCAAGCTTGGCATATCACTGAATGATGTCATGTTGAACGGTCCAATGGTCCAAAGTGAGCTATTCGATATCCTACTCTTATGGAGGACTTTCATATATTCACTTACATGTGACATTCAAAAAATGTTTCGTAGTGTCTTTATCAATCCACACCAAAGATGTCTTCAAAATATTCTGTGGCGTGACAATGTAAACAAGCCTATCAGTTGTTTACAGCTCCAAACCGTGACTTATGGTCTGAAGGCTTCTACCTTCTTGGCTACCCGCTGCCTGATTGAATTGACTCAACGATTCGGTGATCAATATCCACTCGCCACTCAAGCTATATTGCAAAGCACTTATGTCGATGATGTCATCTGTGGATCTGATGATACTTCAGAGCTTCTTCAACTCAAAAATGAGCTTATCGCACTTTTGAAAAAGGGTGGCTTCACACTACACAAGTGGTGCAGCAACTTTTCTCCAGTGATCGACGATCTTCCCAATGACCATAAGTACTTTGAAAAGTTGGACATCAATACCAACAATATAGTTAAAACACTTGGGTTAAAATGTGATATTTTAAATGACACCTTGACGTTTTCTTGTCCAATGATTAACAATGATGATATTCAAACCAAAAGGAAAGTTCTGAGTTTCATTGGCAAGATGTTTGACCCACTCGGCCTGATAGGGCCCATAATTGTTGTGGCCAAACTTTATATGCAAACCCTATGGTCATTGAAAATAGACTGGGATGCAATTTTGCCCCAAGAACAACTCAAAATTTGGAATAGTTTTCTGAACAACTTAACTTCAATGGGTACGATTAGTGTACCAAGATGTGTAAATTCACGTACAGTGGTCATTGTGGAGCTTGTCGGATACGCAGACGCTTCTATGAAAGCATTCGGATGTTACCTCTACCTAAGGATAGTTAACTCTGATGGCACAGTCTCTGTTAACTTGTTGTGCTCTAAGTCCCGCATCGCCCCATTGAATAAGTCTATCACCATTCCAAAGTTGGAGTTAAACAGTGCTCTTCTTCTCGCGCAGGTTGCGCACAGAGTTCAAAATATTTTAAAAGGTAGATTCCCTACTCTTTCTGTCTACTTATACAGTGATTCTCAAATAACACTTGCTTGGATCAAGTCTTCAAACTTAAAATCTAACCCCTATGTGGTTAATAGAGTCAATCAAATAAAACAATTGACTAATGACACTATGTGGTCTTATGTCAGCACCACTCAAAACCCTGCTGATCTGCTCTCCAGGGGATGTGATCCACACAAGCTGGAATCAAATGCACAATGGTGGCATGGCCCCAAGAACTTATCAGATAAAGATTTTCAACACTCTATAAGTGAAATACAATTTCCCATTCCATCCTCTCATGAGGTCGAATTGGTGGCCAATGTCTGTGATGTCAATGAACCCACTTGTAACTCTAGCAAAGATGACACATTTCCATACAATTTTCTTGATAAATATTCTGACTTTCATAAATTACAAAGAGTTGTTGCCTACATTTACAGATTCTATAATAATTGCAAGAAAAATACTAACAAAAACAGTGATTCATTGACACCACAGGAGATACATAATGCTACATTAGTAATTATTCGTACTACTCAAAAAAGATATTTCTCTAAGGAAATAGAATGTCTTAAAAATAATTCCAACTTAAAGTCTGGCATATTGAATCTTCATCCTTTTTTAGACCAAAATGGCATACTACGTGTTGGAGGTCGGCTCCAGAATTCTAAAGAACTCCCGTTTGATAAGAAGCACCCTCCAATTTTGCCCAAATCTTGTCATGTCACAAATATTATTATACGTAATGAACACTTACGCCTTCTACACGCTGGTGCCAAATTGGTGCTCAGTTCCTTATCTCAGCGATTTTGGTTAGTGAGTGGCATACGCGAAGTCAAAAAGATAGTAAACAGCTGTGTTAAGTGCTTTCACCTAAAAGCTGCAGCAGCTAGACAGCTCATGGGGTCTCTTCCACAGGAAAGAATTACTGCCGCTAGGCCATTCAATATTGTCGGTGTAGATTTTTGCGGTCCGTTTAATGTGAAGGTTTCTCGATTGCGAAAGCCATTAGTGACCAAGGGTTATGTTGCGCTCTTTGTCTGCTTCACAACAAAGGCCATCCATATGGAACTTGTGAGTGACCTAACTTCAGACGCATTCTTAGCATGCCTCAAACGATTTATTGCCAGACGTGGAATGCCAGAACAAATATTTTGTGATAATGCTAAAACTTTTAAAGGCACAGCCAATGAGTTGAATGCACTACATGATCTATTTAAATCTAAAAAGCATGTAGATGCTGTTGACTATTATTGTATTCCTAACTCTATCAAGTTTAGATTCATACCAAGCTATTCACCAGAATTTGGGGGCTTGTGGGAGGCGGGGGTAAAAAGCTTTAAATTTCATTTTAAAAGAATTGTTGGTAACATTATCTTAACATTTGAAGCACTATACACCGTTATTACAGAAATTGAAGCAGTGTTAAACTCGCGGCCTCTGCTTCCTATAAGCTCTGATATTTCTAACTATGAATATTTAACGCCTGGGCATTTCCTTATAGGCAGTGCTCTGACAAGCTATCCTGAACCTGATCTCTCTGATAAGTCTATCAATAGATTGAAATTTTGGAAAGTTTTAACTAAAATCAAGCAAGACTTTTGGAAGGTCTGGTCAGGGGACTACCTAACACTACTACAAAGTAGACCAAAATGGCAACAAGGCCACCCCAATTTAAAAGAAGGAGACCTTGTCATTGTGCGCAGTGATAACACTGCACCAATGACATGGCCCATGGCCAGAATTGTGAAGATAGTTCCCGGGCCAGATGGTAGAGTCAGGGTAGCTGAAATAAAAATGCCTAACAACAAGATATACTTGAGATCTTATAGAAAATTAAGTCTCTTGCCAATAAATGAGCAAGTAGGTACTCTTTAGCAGTTGGTTAGTGCACTATGTGCTAACCAACTGAACCCAAGACCTCCATACAGTCGTAGGGCTGAAGAGTGCCTGCTTGTTCCAAGTATATTGATTACTTGTTGAGCAATTGCTCAATAATAATATTGTGTTTAATATTTTATAACTTCAACATTCTTAAACATGTTTTGTTTGTTATAACTTCAAATTCTTAAAAAGGTTTAGCCTTTCATGACTTAAATATCAAAATGTTTAAAAACAAAGTTTAACTTTTTGTAATTCATCATAAATCTCTCTTAAAAATGATTTACTTATATTCTGATATAAATATGTTTAAACTTCTATGACTTAAATATAATTGTTCATACTTACTTGCTCATGGGCCCGGCCCAACTATGTTAAATTAATTAACATCAAATATATAATAAATAATGTGTATAATTCAATTTATAAATAATAAGATTTAATTTCATTCATTTCATAAAATACTCTGCATAATTATAAATAAAAAATAACAAAACGTTTTTATGTTAATGGTAACACCATAATCTAAGTTTTTGTATGTTGCCTGTATTTTTTTCTTCTTCTCCTCAACTCACTGCATAATGGTTGTAATTTGTTAAACTTAATTTTAAAATACAGTCCATTTATAATTTACACCAGCTTTTTATTTCTACAATATCTATCTACAAGTAGAATTTTTTTGACGTGACTTATTGTAGATTTGTCGCAAATAGCATTAACTACGTTGCCGGACAAATACAAGCAGAATAAGTAGCACAAAAAAAGTAGATTTATTTTAGTTACATGTTGAGTTGATACGGGCTTGAGCAACAATTGAGATTGCGTCATTATATTTGTTTGGTTTCCTACACTTATTCTTAAAGTAGCATGGAGGAAAATGCCACACCGACAAGAGCGTGGCTCTTAAATTGAAAATGATGATACTTATCCTTACAGAGACATAAGATAACATAAGCTTACGACTACATCTCAATGGGGTAGTCAGAGGTACATCCATCACAAGATGAACTAAGTACCCACACCTGCTTTCTCTTAGACCAACGTGATAGGTGGAGAGCCGTCTCGCCGTCTAAATGGTCTTACAGAAAGAAAGAGGGAATAGAGTGTGCGTTTTAGAGAGTTTTGTTTTGTTTTTACAGACCAGACTACGGAAGATCTCCATTCGAGAAGGACCCAGATTGGGAGAAGAGTATGGGCTTCTTTCATGATGCAGCCGTGGCTGGAAGACAGATGTTTAACTGTCCTTCTGTATACAGCGGCTGTCCTGAAGGGCAGGGATTCTTTGAGCTGATTAGCATGCTAAAAGATGAATAATGATGAAGAGACACAAGTAATACGGTGAAGGATTGTACAATAGTATTACTGTTAAAGATGGTGAATTTATCTTCAGAAAAGCAGTAATTCCGAATGCATTAATATTTTATTAAATATATCTATTTATTAAATTACCCATTTAGACAATATAATAAAATATCATGTTTAATTTTAATGTTTGTTTGAGTTTTGTACCTAACAATTAAAAATACAATGAAATTAAAAATAAAATTATTAACATGATTTAGGTTACATCATTTAGGTAGAAATGATTATCACGTGCTCAGCGGTGAAGGAAAACATCGTGAGGAAATCCACATACCCGAGAAATGCGTTTCGAAGGTATGTGACCTAACCTGTATTGGGGCTGGTTTTCCCTTCGCGGGTTGGAAGGTAAGACAGGCTGTCGCTTCTGTAAAAAACCGGACCTGTCACTGTCAAATCTACAGGTTAGGTAAGCGGATGCTCCGAATACGCGATAACGCTATAGAGATGATGATTATTGTACCTAAGTTCAATTTCTTGAACAATGTCAATAATACTTAGGTACGATGTTAATAAGTTGTAATTATAATCAGAACCGGGTGGGTGGTGGTGGTGCCACAATGGCAAAGTGAAAACCCCCCCAGCGGTGGAGTTAAGGGGGGAGGGGGAGGCTTAAGCGCATTCCATATACGTATTCTTTACTCCCAGTGTAAATTACTTACATAAACAGCCTATATACGTCCCACTGCTGGGCACAGGCCTCCCCTTAATCAACCGGAGGGGGTATGGAGCATACTCCACCACGCTGCTCCAATGCGGGGCGATGGAGGTATTTTTACGGCTAATAGCCGGGACCAACGGCTTAACGTGCCCTCGTGAATCATCTTATTTTTTCGGACAATCAGGTGATTCAAGTCTGAAAAGTCCTTACCAAACAAAGGACAGTCTCACAAAGTGATTTCGACTATGTCCCCATCGGAAATCGAACCCTCCAGATCGTGAGCTTAACGCTCTAACCACTAAACCACGGAGGCTGTTAGGCTAGTGTAAATTATGAATTATTATTAATAATAAAATACCTGCAACAACGTAGAGTTGGGAAACAATAATTGTCTTTTGCTTCTGAATAGCACATCTTCGTGTACTGTTGCCTCGCTCACACATATAAAAATTGGAGAGAGAAGAACTAGAAACGATGTTGCCTCTTTAGAATACATGGCGTTATTGTGATGCACAGAATATGAAGCAAAATCTGGAAGCAAGTGTGTTACTTGTTACGTGTTACCATGGCGATTGGAAGGCTATCTCATAGCGACAGATGTTTAATCAGTAATAAAAAAATAAATTTATTGACAATAGGATAGTTTCCAACTATTCAAATCAGTTACTTTTTACTAAACGTTAAAACAATAAATTACTATAGAATTTGTACGAAAAAGCAACCTATGACGTCATAGAAAAACGTGACAAAATGTTGCACTTATTATTAAATTTCATAAGTTAAATAAAAAAAGAAAACGTTTTTGGTCACCTTTAAATCTGTCTTTATTTATCAGAATTTCATAATTTATCTTTGAATTAAGAAACTACCCAATTGTTCGTTGAAATAAAGTATATTACTTACTAAATTAATTTAAAAAAATACTAAAATAAAATAGAAAACCAATTTTAAAATTAGAATTACAATGAAGATGCGTGTCATATTGTGTTTTACATAACAACTAGGTACGTGCCTTTAAAACTCCAATATTCGAAATATGATACGAAATCACTATAAAATTAGCCGTGTCTTTTTAAATGTAATTTGAAAAAAATAATTAAATAAAATAGTTTTAAATTATAGCAGACATTTAGTTTCAGTTTCGCGAAATTGGAAGTAAAAACGACGATAGCAACTGACTTGATCTGTCACGAAATAAAGACTAAATTTAGTCGCCTGCGCACTCATGATAGGTAACACATTTGTTGGGTAAATAGGTATACTTATTAGTCAAATGTCGGATAGTCATGTGACAGTGTTTACTTACGTAAGGCCACGTGCAGAAGGGTATGCCTAAAAAGGTTGTGACAAATGTTGTTCTGCCGAGCACATCCTTGAATATTAGGTACGGCCTTGAGATCTGTATTATAGCTTAAAATCATATCGCATTAACTTATTTGACACATTGAAGGTTTAATCAAATGTCAAATGTTTTTGGTAATCGTAAGAGACGTTTATCATGGAATGTTTAATCTGGGGGGTAAAAAAGCCACGTCGTAGTAATGCATCTAAAAAGTAATAATGCAATTTGACATTTGTTTACGTTGCGCACTTTTTATGTGCAAATGTCAAATTTCAATATTGTTTTTTTTTAAATGAATTGCTTCAATGTGGATTTTTAAGTCCCCTTTTCTTTGATAGAGCATGGTACTTTTGGTTGCAGCTCTGGGCTTCTCTGGCAAACCTACAAAATCTCACGTCAAAAAAAAAACCAAGTAAGTGATTGATTTACATTTTTTGGGGATTCGTGTGGGCTCATTTCTCAGCGCTCTTCATTTTGTCCGGGCAAATACCTAGTGAGTGCTATCCCAAGAAATGTCTAATTTAAGTTACCCTTATTATTATTATTACTTGTTTTTATCTGTTGTTTGACATCAAATCCGTGTCGTCAACATTGTTTTTTTGTGCCTCATGTTTGAAGAAGGTTTGACGTGAGAAAAGCCAGTTATTTAAAGTTTGCTCACTTAGGTACATACATACTTAAACTCACGCCTATTTTACGCCTGCGCGTTTTTTTTAAAGTTAAGTAGCGAACTTAAGCAATAAGGCTGTCTATTAAAAGGAAAAAAACTTTGTTTCGGGCAATTATTGTATTGTTGTTGTATTTATTTATTTTTGTACAATAAACAGTATTGTATTGTATTGTTAAATAAAGAAATATTATTTAGTGTGTACTAGGCCTTCTTAAAGCTTTTTCTTTCACTAGTCTTATTGTAAAACCATTTGCCTCAGAGGTCACGAGTTTGTTACAGCTTTTAGTTAAATAAAATACCTATGGGACAGATGTTTTAACCTTAGTATTATTATAAGTGTTTTAAAAATACTTGAAGATTAACAGCTTATGGAAAGATGAGGTAAGTTTAAAAATATTTCTTGTAGTTGATAAAGGTGCACGAAATAAATTTCTGAATGAGCTCTAAATCTAACATTTATGATAGTGTTAGGTTTTCTGTAATTTTGTGCGAATTTGTGTTGCCTTCATATGGCAACACTAGGAGAAAGGGTATAAAAAGGCGTGTTTGTCTTTCATTGGGGTTCTTTTGATTCGAGCACGCATCGAAGGCAGACGTACCATTTTGAACACGTGTACACTTGTGTTTGAGCACGCGTGCGTTTTGGAAATTTAGAGTAAGTAACCAATATACTTATTATTTATTATTTCAATGGTTGTTTTATTTATAGAGCATGTACCTGAGGCAGCTTTATGTATATCCAGGTATCCGTATGTTAGTTAATGATCATGTTACCGTGGTCTTACTACATTTCAGAAGTGGGATCGTATCCATATGTGTTAATCAGGATACACCGTTTTTGAGATATTTTACTTTGGAAATATATCTGTATAAATATATACATATAGGGTTATCTGAAGAATATTTACATGTTCCAATGTTTTCGAGTTCCAGATTATGCCTCTTGAAGACGAGATCGTTCCACGAAGACGACTGACGAGCCGAGCCGAGCCGAGCCGAGCCGAGCCGAGCCGAGCCGAGACGAGCCGAGACGAGCCGAGACGAGCCGAGACGAGCCGAGACGAGCCGAGACGAGCCGAGCCGAGCCGAGACGAGCCGAGACGAGCCGAGATGAGCCGAGACGAGCCGAGACGAGCCGAGCCGAGCCGAGACGAGCCGAGACGAGCCGAAACGAGCCGAGACGAGCCGAGCCGAGCCGAGCCGATACAAGCCGGGAGCGCAGCCGAGCCGAGCCGATACAAGCCGGGAGCGCAGCCGGAGAGAGAGCCGGGAGTGCAGCCGGAGAGAGACGTCGCTTCACGCGTCGGCACAACGAGCGACACAGCCAACGACGTCGCGGCGAAGGGCAGGAGGTGCGACGTTCGTCGGCAGCTAAGGGAATAGAAAGGTCAGATAGCCCTACATTTTCATCTAAAGATGTTCTTAATATTGTTGAATCATTAGTTAACTTAAGATCTTAACCTAATCCGACAGCAGTCGCCACATCACATCCTTCCAGTAGTATTATGAACCATGTTACCCGAATTTGGACCCTCATCGAAAAGTCAAAAGATTGATACTTGGTTAAAGGAAGTTAATGAGTGTGCCACTGTTTACGGATGGGATGAGAACAACCGTTATCCACTTCGCAATGCAGAAACTGCAGGGGTTGGCCAAAGTTTGGTATGAAAGCTTCAATTCTATTGTGTACAGCTGGGCAGAATGGCAGCTATAGTGGTTAGACGCATTTCCTTTTGAACATGATTATGGCCAATCCCTGGAGGATACGCTTAGGCGAAAGAGTAGGTTTGGTGAACCGCTAGAGGTTTATTATTATGAAGAATTAGCTATCGTGAACCGGTGTGACATCGAAGGGAAACGAGCCGTGGACTGCATTATCCACGGATTAAGTGACAAGACAATTAGATCCAGCGATAAGCGTTACGATGTACGCAGCCTGATCAACTCCATTTTCCGATGAGTAATAAGGAGAACCAACCGCCGCCCGATCGCTTTCATTTTAATAAAACAAAGTAGTCGACTGAATCCACAGCGGGAAGTAATAATGACAATAGGGATAAATCAGTTAAGACTTCAAAAAAAAAAAAAATTCTAGTTACAAATTATTTTGTTTTAACTGTAGGGAAAAAGGTTAC
Source organism: Pectinophora gossypiella (assembly GCF_024362695.1). Lineage (NCBI taxonomy): Eukaryota > Metazoa > Arthropoda > Insecta > Lepidoptera > Gelechiidae > Pectinophora > Pectinophora gossypiella. The sequence continues at coordinate 3,354,028 of NC_065414.1, read as the reverse complement.
CCGTATCTTAAATGTCCCAAACCTCTGGTCCAATGTACAGGATGTCGTAGGTTCGGTCATAAAATGGAAACTTGCAGAGTCCCTTTTTTTTTTTGAAAACCGTGATAATCTAGGTAACATTCCTAAAATCATGCGCATACTTACCTCTAAGTCGGGCTCAAAATATTTCATTACAGTTAGGGTAAATGACACCTCTATGATATCGTTTATAGATTTCGGTAGCGAAGTTTCGCTCATAAAACAAACAACGACACTGATTTTGGGGTAGACTTGTGATCAATCCCCGACTCCACTAAAAGTTTTGGTAGTGATTTTATTTTGTCCATGGGCAGGACACAGGTTAATTTATGCATCGACGGTGTTAGTGCGGATGTTTTGTGTCACGTGGTTGACAGTAATCTGCTCAATTGTCCGATATTAGTAGGACAGTCCTTCACCGAACAGAATCAGGTGCTGGTATTCAAGAATGCTAACGAATTGAGGTTTTATTATGATGATGAATTCCCTTTTGCTAACGGTGGTAGTGGTGATACTGCGAGTGTAAAGGTCGTCTCCGCTTCATGCGCAAGATTGAGTGGAGAGGCGATTATCAGAGCTCGTACTGATGTTGTGATTAATTGATATGTTAGGCTTAGCGAAAGAGTCGTGGGGAAGCCAAACCGAGAGTTCACGATAGCCGGCGGGTTATACAAAGTAGAGGAAGGTCAGCTCTTTGTTCATATTACCCCATTGTCAGCTTTTGTTATATTGATGAAGGTGATATTATGGGTGGATGAAATAGAGTTCAGATTGTCAATCATATTTGTACATCACCCACAGACCTCGTTGGCGAGCATTTAGGTATAGAGCCTAAAGATGTTAACTTTAGCAAAAACGCTTGAAGAGCCACATAAACGACGTCTATTTTAACATTTTGAACGAATACAAGCATTGCTTCGCGCAATCATTAGAGGAGTTGGGATGTACAAATATGACTGAAATGAAAATTGAATTGAATATTGAGCATCCTGTGGTTTACCGGCCTTACATATTGTCGCACAAGGAACGACAACAAGTAAGAGAAATGGTTGGTGAGATGATGAATGCGGGGATTGTACGAGAAATTGTATCGGAATATGCGAGTCCAATTATGTTGGTTCGTAAGAAGGACGGTAAACAAAGGCTCTGTGTTGATTATAGGTTTCTGAATTCAATGACAGTTAAGATAAGGTACCTGATGGCAGTGATTGAAGACGAGATTGCTCGATTAGTGGGGCAGGCCTACTTTATAACTTTGGATCTGGCATCTGGATACTACCAGGTGCCTATTGCAGAAGAATCGAAACCCTTAACTCCCTTTATCACCCCAGACGACCAATATGAATTTAATCGTATGCCGTTTGGGTTGGCTAACGAACCAGCTGTATTTCAAAGGCTGATGAATAAGGTATTGGTTTCCGCTAGGTTCTCAGAAGCTACTGCTTACATCGATGACGTATTAACTTACGAAAAGGATGTAGAAGAGTGTTTGGATAGGTAAGAAAGGGCTTTACAGTTGATAGAAAAGGCAAGCCTAACTCTGAATTTGGCAAAATGTAATTTCTTACAGCAGAATTATTAACTATTTGGGTTATGATATTAGCGCTGCTGGGGTGCGGCCGGCTGACAAAAAGACACAGTCAGTGTTTGATGTTCCTCGTCCCACCAGTCCACATTCCGTCCGCCAATTTCTGGGACTAGTAGGATATTTTCGGAAAATTTATAAGGAATTACGCGTCTTTATCACATCCGTTGAATAAGTTGCTCAAGAAGGATGTGGAATGGTGTTGGACTGAGGAACAAGAAGCCGCATTTGTTGATCTCAAGAGTAGTCTGATAGATAGGCCAATCTTAGCCATTTACGACCCGACCGCCGAAACACAGTTGCACACTGACGCCAGTGAAGTGGGCGTCAGTGGAATATTGATGCAGCGACGTAATGGAAACGACACCTACCATCCCGTAGCGTACTATAGTCGCCAGACATCTCCAGAAGAGAAAAGGTTTATAAACTTGAGACTCTTGCTATAGTAAGTTCGCTCAAAAGTTTCGGGTGTATCTTCTGGGTCAGAATTTCAAAATCATGACCGATTGTAGTGCGTTGCGCTCCATGCTTTCCAAACGCGATTTGGTTAGATGTATTGCCCGCTGGTGGCTGTTTTTGCTTTTTGAATATCGTGCTGGCACGAAAATGACGCACGTGGACCTTCTATTTCGGAACCCAATTGAGGATCTTAGTTCAATGGAAATTGATGCTGGTCTTTACCCGACGGTTATGTCAATCAATGAGGGGGACAGGTTGTAGACTCTTCAATTAGGTGATAGTGAACTGGGTCGCATTCGGGAATTTCTTACCACTGATATTGATGCAGATGGGTTAAAGTACATAACAGAAAACTAATTCAAATGAGGGCCTATTCCACGTAAACGAAAAGTCGAGGTGCCTTTTCACACCCTGTACATCAATCACCTTGGACCTTTTTGTGCGATCAAAGAGAGGAAAACTCTTACCTATTGGTAGTCGTAGATGCCTTTACGAAATTTAAATGACAATGGGCACTTTTGTATGAAACTTGGTCCAAGAACCTCCACTGATGAGACTTATATGTAATGAAAGCTTATGATTTCCCTATGATTTTGGCAAAGTCCTATCAAATTCTGTCCCGGGGTTCTTTTTCTACGGCCATGTTTGTCCCGGCTAAAAATGTGATAAAATACATTGGGGGACTAAAATCGATTCAAGATTAGATGCTGAATAACTAAGTCTTCATAAATAATTCTATATCATAATGTATATCGTTTAAAAGAGGAACTTTTCCAGCATCCAAAACATATATAAAAAAAAAAAAAAGGTTGCGTAAGCGAATTATAGTCAATTTACATCTGTGGCGTGATTGTTTCTCGGTAGCTAAGTTCGAGTATCGCGCCTTCCATCCCTTCCAAAGGAGTCCAATTTTTTTTTTCTTCTGATATTGCATCCTCAACCTGATCAGTGATAAGAAGAAGAAAAAAAAAGATACCACTCTGATAGAGGCTGCTTAAACTATTGCAAGATTACGTACTCAAAGTCTCGTCATTATGGTCCCACAGACGTAACATGATTAGAATGCGGCAGGATGGAGGTGTAGTACATCGCCTTGTGCGAAAGAGACGAAATATATGTCTCTTTTGCACTAACGGTAAACAGCTTAGTACGTGAGAATCAAGAAATAAGTCATTCTAATCAAGATACAATACAATGACTCCATTGCACACAAAGGAAACACATTTCATAAACAATTTCAGGCAATAATTGGTGCAAAAGGCGGATTTATTGCTAAGATAGCAATTACTACCAGGCAACCTTACGTTTACGATACGTTTGTTGTACCATACGGCATTGTATAAGACAAGCTATAAGCCTGGATTAATAAAACAAGATTGTGGTGAAAGAAAACATACTTATTCGTTTACAATTATTGAATTTAAAAATCTGGCTGGTAAATGAATGTCGCCTTCATACCGCGCAAATCCTAGGTACCACACTATAGTCATTATGTGGGCACAGCATCCCACGGTGCGTTTCCCTGCCTTACAAGAGCAATAATAGTGCTGAATAGCATCTAAGCCAGATTCATCATCATTTATCACCACATAAGAATAATGTCTACGTGCTCGGGTGTGTCTAGACTTAATTTTTCCTCTGAGCAACCATAAACTCCCTCCAGGGATGCCTGCTACATTTAAATCGGCTGTTACCCTTTCCGAATCTCTATATAACTCTATAGAGTACACCCCATCTTCTTCTAGCTCGGCATAATAACTGTTAGCTAGTTTAAGCTGATACGACCCGAGTGCAAATAAGTGCAGGCTGTGGCCGTTTGGCCACGGTCTTCGGAAACCAGCATCAAGAAGGTTTAATAACAAATTGATACAGGCATAATTTAAACTTGTTACGTTCGGTATATTTTTAGTCTGTGTTTTTTTATAAGAAAAAAGAATAATTAGCTTTTATTATTTTTAGACGGCAATTGTTAAAAACATAAAACTAATTATAGCGATATATAATTGCATCCTTGTTTGTGTTGGGATTTTAAATGTTTTGGACCGATTACAAAAACTGACCTTTGCTAGTTAATGGACCTGATTTCAACCGACTAATGCTTGTTAAAGGACACCTCTTTTTCTTTGTGATTGGACATAGTGATATAGATACTGAACTCTTAATATGTTTCGACCTTCAGTGGGAGTTATTTGTTTATTGTGTAACCGTTCTGTGTTACGAAAAAGGCGAATAACTATTACTCAAATGCTGTTCAATGAAAACCCAGAGGCTGCTGTGATTATCACAGAAGATCTGGAACCATATCAGGTGTGGATATTTTTATTGTGTTTACAATAAAAGCGATAAAAAAGCATATTATACTGGATGAATGTGAGCGGAAACGCTAGTTTGTGTGTGTGTGTGTGTGTGTGTACGGGTTTGAATCTCGGGTCAGGTCCTAAACCACTGAATTTGACTTTATGAGTTTTGAATTAATGTGTGGATTATAGATAATTTATATTATGTGGTTCCCAGAATTTGTGTTTATTAAATAGGACATAAGCATAGATGGCGAGAAGTACATCCAGTATTATATACAATACACCGATCTGCCTAGCCCTTCGGAGATACAGGCGTGATGGTATATTATGTTATTAGGAGAGGCTTTGATTTTTTTGTTTCAGATATTATTCAACAATGCTGAATACATTTGTCGACCTTGCTGGGTAGAAGTTTTGGAAAACCTTAATCAGCAAAATGTCATAGAACGACCACCAAACCCTCCACCTGAAATTGATAATGATCAAAATGGTCTACATCGGGAAGCAAATCCATTGATTCAAGAAAATGCGATAATAGAATTACCTACTTATTCTCGGCCACCTAATACGTCAAATGCTTGTATGTTTTTCGAGTGCCGCAATAGTACACGCCATCGCCTTTCAGACGCTACAAAAAAACGATTGCTATTGGATTATAACTATTACGTCCCCGATGCAGCACGAGTATGTCAGTTTCATTTACAGTCCGATGTTTGGGTACAGTTATTAGAAGCACGAAATGTTAGTCACAGTTTCAACAGAGAACAAATAACAGACATTATTAACATGCTAAAACAAGTCGCAACTAGAAGAAAACGACATGATTTTGAAAATCTCGAACAAGTAGATGATGATGAGTTATATTATTGGACCGGTCGAACAAAACAAGATATCTCTGCAATCTTAAACGAGACTCCATCACTCAGTGAATGCGGTCAACCCAAAACTGCTCTTATTATAATGCTCGCAAAGCTAACGACCGGAGAACCGAATGAGAGATTGTCATTGATTTTTCACATGAGTCGCAGGAAACTTGAGCGATTAATGAAATCTGCTAGGGAAGCATTGACTCGCGAATATGTCACACGTCATCTTGGCTGGGACCATATTAGTAGAGATACACTGCTGCAGCGGAACTTATTAGTACCTAATGCACTTTTTGGAACCCCAGATAACAACAAACTCATTGCTGTTATTGACGCGACCTATGTTTATATATTTAAAAGCAGCAACTTTGGGTTTCAAATCGAGACGTATAGTCCGCACAAGTTTCTCAACTTACTAAAAGTGTTAATGATAGTTTGCAGTGATGGCTACATTATCGATGTGACGGGGCCCCATGGTGCCAAAAAGTCCGATGCATCCATTACTTTAGATATATTGCATAACGACGAACATCCTTTTCATGTATTTTTCAATCATAATGATACATTCATTCTCGACAGAGGTTTTAGAGATGCTATGGAAGATCTCGAAGCGTTCGGCTATGACGCACATATGCCTGCAAGTGTCTCGGTCGGTGAGAGTCAATTAACTACCTCTCAAGCAAATGAATCGAGAATGATAACAATGGTTAGATGGGTGGTCGAAGTCGTTAACGGACGCATCAAACGTGACTTCAAGTTATTTCGCCAGGAGTACTTTCACAAAGCAATGCCCCACATGTTTACTGATTTTAGGATAGCTGCTGCATTAACAAATGCTTTCCATGTTCCCATTACAGACAACCCACAAGCTGCTGCATTTCTTGAGAGAATTGCAATACGGAGGGAAATGCAAAATGATCTAGCTGAATACGTACAGCGTCGTCGTCTTAACGGACAACGTGTAGCCTTCCAAAATATGGCCGCTGAATTACCAGGTCTTGAAACATTTCCCAGGTTGACACAGGATGACCTACACTTATTTGCACTCGGGTCGTATCAGCTTAAACTAGCTAACAGTTATTATGCCGAGCTAGAAGAAGATGGGGTGTACTCTATAGAGTTATATAGAGATTCGGAAAGGGTAACAGCCGATTTAAATGTAGCAGGCATCCCTGGAGGGAGTTTATGGTTGCTCAGAGGAAAAATTAAGTCTAGACACACCCGAGCACGTAGACATTATTCTTATGTGGTGATAAATGATGATGAATCTGGCTTAGATGCTATTCAGCACTATTATTGGTCTTGTAAGGCAGGGAAACGCACCGTGGGATGCTGTGCCCACATAATGACTATAGTGTGGTACCTAGGATTTGCGCGGTATGAAGGCGACATTCATTTACCAGCCAGATTTTTAAATTCAATAATTGTAAACGAATAAGTATGTTTTCTTTCACCACAATCTTGTTTTATTAATCCAGGCTTATAGCTTGTCTTATACAATGCCGTATGGTACAACAAACGTATCGTAAACGTAAGGTTGCCTGGTAGTAATTGCTATCTTAGCAATAAATCCGCCTTTTGCACCAATTATTGCCTGAAATTGTTTATGAAATGTGTTTCCTTTGTGTGCAATAGAGTCATTGTATTGTATCTTGATTAGAATGACTTATTTCTTGATTCTCACGTACTAAGCTGTTTACCGTTAGTGCAAAAGAGACATATATTTCGTCTCTTTCGCACAAGGCGATGTACTACACCTCCATCCTGCCGCATTCTAATCATGTTACGTCTGTGGGACCATAATGACGAGACTTTGAGTACGTAATCTTGCAATAGTTTAAGCAGCCTCTATCAGAGTGGTATCTTTTTTTTTCTTCTTCTTGTCACTGATCAGGTTGAGGATGCAATATCAGAAGAAGAAAAAAATTGGACTCCTTTGGAAGGGATGGAAGGCGCGATACTCGAACTTAGCTACCGAGAAACAATCACGCCACAGATGTAAATTGACTATAATTCGCTTACGCAACCTTTTTTTTTTTTTTTATATGTTTTGGATGCTGGAAAAGTTCCTCTTTTAAACGATATACATTATGATATAGAATTATTTATGAAGACTTAGTTATTCAGCATCTAATCTTGAATCGATTTTAGTCCCCCAATGTATTTTATCACATTTTTAGCCGGGACAAACATGGCCGTAGAAAAAGAACCCCGGGACAGAATTTGATAGGACTTTGCCAAAATCATAGGGAAATCATAAGCTTTCATTACATATAAGTCTCATCAGTGGAGGTTCTTGGACCAGTTTCGCCCATACTCCTTTATCAGGCCAGTCAGAAATACCAAAAACAGTTACAACAACGCGAGAATTAGAAGATATTTTCTATACGTTCAGAAACCCAGATCGAATTATTAGCGACCGCGGTACTTTCTTCACATCGTACGTGTTCAAACGTTTTGCTCGGATAAAGGTATTAGACACGTGTTGAACGCAGTTGCAAGTCCTAGGTCCAATGGACAAGTAGAGCAGTGTAATCGCACGATGTTAGGGTCGTTAACTGCGCAAAATCTTAATTTTGACAAGAACGTCTGGGATGACAAGATAGGTAGAGTCCAATGGGGCATGAACAACACCCGTCGGAAGACAACGGGACGGACTGAGGTAATGTTTGGACTTCAGATGGATGCGGAAATTAATCCTATGTTGAACGAAATAGTATGCGAAACGCAAAATTATACTTTATTGTCAGTTCGGGAATCCCTTAAAGATGTAAAAATTGACGATTCAAAGTGTAACAATGTTACCTACTGAATAAACATATTTTTGAGTTTGAATTTGTTGGGATTGATGACTACTTCATTTAACAAATCGAATGTCACCCTGGATTCACGTTAATGATGATAAAGAAAGTAGTGATGAAGATGACTGATTGTGTCATTATTATATACAATCAAAAGAAAGTAAGTAGAGGTACTGTTTGTTGGATGAAACTGTAAGATGTGTATTTAGTAATAGCTTGAGAAGGAGGGTTCATAGCTATTTAGTTAAGGTGACTTTCAATTTTGTGAGGAGGGTTCAAAATTATTTTAATTATCGTATATAAGAAGGAAGGGTTTGTATACGATAGTTACAAGTGTGAGAAAGAAGGTTCACACTCAATTGCTTTGCAATAGTTCGTGAGAAAGAAGGGTTTGCGAACTATTGCCAACTTGAATAGCTTTATAATGTTATGATTATTTTAATTATCGTATATAAGAAGGAAGGGTTTGTATACGATAGTTACAAGTGTGAGAAAGAAGGTTCACACTCAATTGCTTTGCAATAGTTCGTGAGAAAGAAGGGTTTGCGAACTATTGCCAACTTGAATAGCTTTATAATATTATGATTATTTTAATTATCGTATATAAGAAGGGTTTGTATACGATAGTTACAAGTGTGAGAAAGAAGGTTCACACTCAATTGCTTTGCAATAGTTCGTGAGAAAGAAAGGTTTGCGAACTATTGCCAACTTGAATAGCTTTGTAATATTATGATTATTTTAATTATCGTATATAAGAAGGAAAGGTTTGTATACGATAGTTACAAGTGTGAGAAAGAAGGTTCACACTCAATTGCTTTGCAATGGTTCGTGAGAAGGAAGGGTTTGCGAACTATTGACAACTTGAGTAGCTTTATATTATGATTATTTTAATTATCGTATATAAGAAGGAAGGTTTGTATACGATAATTACAAGTGTGAGAAAGAAGGTTCACACTCAATTGCTTTGCAATAGTTCGTGAGAAGGAAGGGTTTGCGAACTATTGACAACTTGAATAGCTTTATATTATGATTAGAAAGAAGAGCTGATGTTTCACCCCGTAAATGTGATTATATGTCGTTGTTCTTTTAGATTTTAAGTGAAGCTTTGTAACTGTTCTCGATGAGTGTGGAATCACTTGGCCCGCCGAATGTTAGGTTTGAACATTAGACGTTTTGTCTACGTGCATGAGGACATGCACGACGTCAGGATGGTCGAATGTTAGGTTTTCTGTAATTTTGTGCGAATTTGTGTTGCCTTCATATGGCAACACTAGGAGAAAGGGTATAAAAAGGCGTGTTTGTCTTTCATTGGGGTTCTTTTGATTCGAGCACGCATCGAAGGCAGACGTACCATTTTGAACACGTGTACACTTGTGTTTGAGCACGCGTGCGTTTTGGAAATTTAGAGTAAGTAACCAATATACTTATTATTTATTATTTCAATGGTTGTTTTATTTATAGAGCATGTACCTGAGGCAGCTTTATGTATATCCAGGTATCCGTATGTTAGTTAATGATCATGTTACCGTGGTCTTACTACAATAGAGTTGGAAGAATAAAGTTTCGGCTTTCTTCATGTGGTCTTTCTATAAAACATTACCAACAAACGTTACACACCTTTGCGGGTTTTCCGATTCTATATGCCAATGTTTCTAACATTGTTTTTATAAGAAAATGAATGAATAAAATAAATATTTTTTCCTTCGTAACCATCTTGGAACTTTACATCAAACAATGTTGCAAATGATCTTCTGATTAGGTACTTGTAGATCTGACTACCCCATTAGGGAACACGGGCTTGTCAATATAAAAGGAAGCAACAGACAAGAACTTTATTTGTTTGTATGTTTATTTATTTATTTATACTTATATTTCTTTATACATTATTTTAGGTTTACGCGGTTATTATCATAATTAAAACACATAATAACCGGTTCTTTGGTTGAGGGGCTCGGTGGCGCAGCGGTTAACGCGCTCGGTCTGCGATTGTTGAAGTAAAGCAACTTACGCAAAGGCCGGTCATTGGATGGGTGACCACAAAAAAAAATGTTTTTATCTCGAGCTCCTCCGTGCTTCGGAAGGCACGTTAAGCCGTTAGTCCCGGCTGCATTAGCAGTCGTTAATAACCATCAATCCGCACTGGGCCCGCGTGATGGTTTAAGGCCCGATCTCCCTACCCATCCATAGGGAAGGCCCGTGCCCCAGCAGTGGGGACGTTAATGTGCTGATGATGATGAATAACTGAGACTCCCGATATTTCGAAACTGTTGCAAGTGCCATGATCACGGGATGACTGATCGTCCCATGATCATGGCACTTGCAACAGTTTCGATATCCCTGATTTAAACGCGGTAAGAACCGGTTATTATGTGTTTTACTTATTTTAAGTTATTCGTATTTATTATTTTTTCTTTTTTTTTGTATTGCGCCATCCCGCGCTCAAATGCATAAACTTTTTTCACACTGAGGTTGCCTGGCAGAAATTGCCGTTTAGCAATAAGGCCGTCGAATTATTGATTGATCGATTGAAAGTTACAATGAAACCCTTAAATGTTTTCAGGTACTGGATTGTGCTACTCTACATTTACCACGTGAGGAGTGATTCAGTGAAATGTGGGAAATCATTTATTGGAGAAGAAGATTTGAGACATAAAAGACAAGTCAATAGTATTCCACTTGTGTACCCTTATGGAGCTACGTATAAGGTACGTTGGGATTTTTTTATAACTTAATCTCAACATATCATAAACAGCCTATACACGTCCCACTGCTGGGCACAGTAGGCCTCCCCTCAATCAACCGGAGGGGGTATGGAGCATACTCCACCACGCTGCTCCACTGCAAGTTGGTGGAGGTGAGTTTACGGCTAATAGCCGGGATCAACGGCTTAACGTGCCCTCAAAAGCACGGAATCATCTTACTTTTTCGGACAATCAGGTGATTCAAGCCTGAAAAGTCCTTACCAAACAAAGGACAGTCTCACAAAGTGATTTCGACAATGTACCCGTCGGGAATCGAACCCGGACCTCCAGATCCTGAGCCTAACGCTCTAACCACTAGACCACGGAGGCTGTTATAACATAATCATAAAATATTATTTATAGCTTACCTACATGGTAGAAGGTTGGTAACATATTAAGGTGAGTAACACATTGGACCCGTATTGGGCACAGAAATTTTTAAACATAACATCGCGAGCCTATCGCCTATGGCCACCTCGATAAGGATACGCGTGGCTACTGTTATTCTTTTAAAACCGTGGCTTCGAATTCCGGCTCGGGTACTAAACCACTAAAATCGACTTTATGAGTTTGAATTCATATTTGGATTGTAGATAATTGATATGTGGATTCCAGAATGTGTGCCCGGTTAATAGCAATAGGATCGCCTTCTATTATATGGGACTTAAACACAGTTGGCGAAGAGCCGGTGTAAGTATATACTATAGATCTACCCCTTAGGGAATACAGGCGTTATACTGTGTTACGTTGAATCGTCAAAGACTCCTCAGTGTTTGAAGATTCAAAGTGTAACTATATTAACTACTGAATGAAGATATTTTTAAATTTGAATTTGGAAGCCTGCGCTCAGCATTGCGGCGTATTGGACCCGATTCCTGCAAACACCTCCTAATTTTATTTTAAGTTATACCCGTTATTTTCTTATCTGTCGAAAAGGAAAAGGACGGATGATTGTCAACAAGTTAATTTTAAAACGAATGAATAACCCGGGCGAATAAAATAGACACCTCGCTGCTATGCAATCCATTTGACGTGCTGTCTATTTAATTCTTTCGGGTTATTGGCCGATGTAAAAATTTCAGACGGTTGTTTTAGATTTCTGCCTAAAATTGAGGTGTGTTCCATAAATTTTATGCCTGTCGATTACCCGTCCCTTTGTTTTTCAGCGGATGAGAAAATGACAGGTATAGCTTGAAATAAAATTAGTTTGGTGTGTGCAGGAATTAGCAGCATTATGTTTGTTTTATGTAAAGTATTTTTTATGTCTTCCTCAGCTCCTGATCGGCCTCACTGTACCAGTCCCGAACAAGGACAAAATCAGCTTGGCGTTCGCTGCTAATTTCCAGTACCAATACGTACAGTTTCAGAATATAACTGAGCTATCGCAGTACTACTTTATAAAGCAAGTGGCCAGGGAAGAAAGAGACGCAGTTATGAAGAAGAAGAGGAACGAAAGACTCACCTTCTACAGAGCTTTTGCTAATTTATTGGATTCGTAAGTAAATTAAGTCTATGCTGGATTGGGAGGGAAAAAGGCGGTCAAGTACGAATTCCAGGTAAAAAATTGTGCTCTCAATTTTTTCCCAGATTTAAAAAAAATGAAATTTATTTAAGAAATCGTGGTTTTGTTGGAGGAAATCACATAAGAATGTGATCTTTCAAAAGCGTGTACGTGGCGTACGTTTCATGTAAGCGCTTACGTGGTTTTCGAATGCTATATTATAGAATGTTATTCTACCGTCAATACAATATAAATGGGCATGCAAGTCCTACAGATGAGCACAAGCGTCCCCAACAATATAATGCACTGGCCGGCAAAACTAAGTATTAAGTACACTTTTATTTTTTTATTTTCTAAACTAAAGAAGTTAGAGATTTAAAATAAAAACACTTTTATTAATAATATTAATTTTATTTGATTTTTTAGAAATTGTTATGTGTATTTTATTCCTATTACGATTATAAATGTTTTTGATTTTATATAATTTAATTTATCTAATCTAATCTGATCTGTATTATAGAAAATTAAACTCCTTTTCGGGTCTTCTTTTTTCGAAAGTTTATCTTAGTTATTTTATTATAATTTAAATGTGTGATACTTAGTTTTGCAGACCAGAGGTCCTATTTTGAATACGCTCGCCTTCCTCACGTTCTGATGACAAGTTCTGATGTGCAACGTGAAATGGGTATATATTTACGAACGTGAAGACAACCGATAAAAAAATCTCAGAACAGCTTCCGTGGTCTAGCGGTTAGAGCGTTTGGCTCACGATCTGGAAGTCCGGGTTCAATTCCCGATGGAGACATTGTCGAAATCACTTTGTGAGACTAGCCTTTGTTTGATAAGGATATTGCAGGTTTGAATTATCTGATCATCCGAAGACCAAAATGATGAGTCCGTGCTTCGGAGGGCACGTTTAGCCGTTGGTACCGGCTGTTAGCCGTAAGAAAACGCAGTGGAGTGGAGCAGCGTGGTGGAATTTGCTCCATACCCCCTCCACGCCTGTGTCCAGCAGTGGGACGTATATAGGCTGTTTATGTATGTATGTATGATTAAAAAATAAGGACCCAGTGTGGTTAATATAAATTTCTTTAACAAAATAAGCGAAAAGTTCTTACCATAATTGAAACTGTAGTGCAGCTGCGACCTCTAATTAAAATCGTAAAATTTACGAACAAGTAAATATTTAGTGAGCTTATTTCCTAGACTGTGGCTAGCTTGCTTTTTTATGTACCAGACTTTTCATTATGAACTTTTATTATATATTTGCACGCTACATTGTAGACTATGTATGTGTATCTGTGTGTGTATTTATCATGTGTATCTTTTGGCGATAACGCCGCCTTTGCCCACTTTTAGTTTTTCGTGTAAAGACTGCATACTTACTCACTGAATAAGTAGTCAAAATTGCCTTCCGAAAAAGAACAATTCTTGTGATTTTACATCACAACACAACACAAAGCTACACAATATACAGAAACACTCCCTCAATCAGCGCTTATCGCTATCAACCTAATAGGGTCGATTACTTCAAATATTTTTCCTCTCAGACGACACCCTGAGTCGAGGTGCGCGCCCAACTGGGCACCCTCAGGCCTGTTGTCTTAAACGTTGTACCGGGTGAGATCCTTCAGCCCTCCCTATTTATCCGGCCAAGTAGTTAATGCCATCTGCGGCAAATCTACAATAAGTCACGTCAAAAAAAAACACAAAAACACTACAGAAAGACACCTACCAAAAACAGAAATATAAGAAAGAGGAATCAGAGATAGAATGTTTTACAGAAAGCTTGCAGAAGTGTGGGCACCGTTCATTTTGCGATGGTACCTCTGACTATACTACTTGGGATAAAGTCATGAGTGAATGAATGAATTGAATTCGATAATTAAGGCTTTCTATTTGTGATTTCCAGGCAAGGTGTGGACGGCAGAGAATGTGTTCTTCGCACGATCTGTGAAGCTGCACAGTACCCAGTAGAAGAAGAAGGTCTTGTTGGAGAAATGATGCACATATTGCTGACGTAAGGTTCTATTTTGATTGCATTACAACGGTAACTCTCCGCTCCCCATCAGCGGCTGAGCTAGGTTTACCTCACCCCCTCGATCTTACTTTAGTCTTCAATCGTATTGGCGTCAGACAACACACACACAGATGCGCGTGTACGATAACATTAATGTGTAGTGTCTGTGTAAAACGAGGTGTTTTGTATGAAGTGTCCGAGGTCTGAGTTCGCTCCCAGTTCAACATCATCCCACAGCAGGGCAAATGCCTCTCTCCCTTTCTTCCACTCCTTCCGATCTTTTACTGTCTCTTTCCAAATATCAAGTATGCATCCCACTCACGCCATCTTTTCTCGGTCGGCCACGAAGCTTTTAAGCACCATACAGTATAAAAATAAGGAAGTAAGAATTATAAATAAGTACTAACTTCAGCCGCGTGCACATGAGACGATTAATCTCGAGACTGTCGGAATGCAGGATTGAGATAAATAGCGCTCAGCGGCTTTTATCGCGACCCACGGGAAATTCCAGTTTAGGCTCATACGCTAGTTAAGAAAGCTTACCTATATTTTTATTTTTAGTTCAGTTTAAAAAGTAAGACGAATGGTCTTTGGTTCCGGTGTTTATTTAAATAGGTAAATAATTAAATATGTAGTCGTTTCATGAGTCGTGAGATCAGTCATCCACACAGTGTTTCTTACTTATTAATTCTTTCTTACTTTTTGTCTTCTTTTTAAGTTATTTGGGGAACACTTATAAGAAGATAGACAGGTTGATAAAATACCTTATTGAGCACAATGGATACAAGATAGAAAAGTAAGGACAACACATACAGAAAGGCACAACAGACGGACTTATTGCTCATGCTTAAGAAGTTGTTTTCTTGTCACTAAATTGAATAATAATTATCTCATGTGTTATGTGAACTTTGAAAACCGTTGTTGGAAGAATTCTTTATTTATCTTTTATACCTAACTGTTGAAGTGATGCTTGGGTAAAAATATTAACTTATGACAAGTTCATTACGTTGAATAAATTATTTTGTTCTGGACAGAGACAAAAAATTTTTTAGAAAGAAATTAAATTCATCATTAAACTTATATTAGGAGGGCTTCTGAGCATAAAATAACATAAAATAAACAGCCCATATACGTCTCACTGCTGGGCACAGGCCTCCCCTTAATCAACCGGAGGGAGTATGGAGCATACTACACCACACTGCGGGTTGGTGGAGGTGTTTATACGGCTAATAGCCGGGACCAACGGCTTACTACAGCACCCGCCTTCGTGCTCCGTGCTTCTGATCATAAAATTAGAAAATGATTTAACCTAACCTAACGTGACACAAAAAGCATCTTTTGACAAACCCCATAATACCTAAGTTAGGTTGTTTGCACGATACTCACATGTTTTAAACTGTGATAATTTTACTTTTCAGGCCAGATTACGGGCATTCAGAGTTTGAAGATGCTGACCCTGAGTGGGAAGCCGCTATCTCTCAGTATAAGGACGCCGCGATCGCGGGCAGACAAATGTTCAGTTGTGCTTCTATATATAGTGCATGTTTTGGTCAGGGGGTGTTGGATCTCATCACTACACTGAGAGACCATTAGTAGTCACCAAGTTTTAATATAGATATTATTGGCCATTTTTCCATCTCTCAGTACAAAACAAATGGATGTATAGCTTTGCGTCTATACAGGGTGTTAGCGACACCCTAACGAATACTCAGGGGGATGACTCAGGCCATGATTCTGAGTTGAAATCAAATGGAATTTTCTGTCGGAAAATACATTAATTTTTCAATTACTTTTGCGATGGTAAATTTTACTTGATATTAACTCAGAATAATGAGTTGAATCATCCCCCTCAGTATTCGTAACGATCTCACTTACACCCCGTATAAGTACGTACATGTACGTGGTACCCATACAAACACTCCGTGCGTGTTAGTGACACCGTAACGAATACTGAGGAGGATGACTCCGACCATGGTTCTGAGTTGATATCAAGTGGAATTTCCTGTAGGAAAATACGTTACATTTTAGGGTTTTTTTTAAATTGTTTTCAGTTCCATACTTTTGCGATGAAAAGTTCCACTTGATTTCAATTTAGAATCATGGTCTAAATCATTCCTCAAAGTTTTCGTTACGATGTCGCTAACATCCTGTATACAGTAGATGCGATTTGCGAAATTATTTGCGGATTGATTCTTTAGTTGAAGAATGTTAAATAAGTATCATACATTATGAGGTCTTATTGTGTTTAAATGCATGTAGGATTGATTAAATGGGGTGTGCTTTATTGTGTTTTAATTTATAATAACAAGAAAACTATAATATAATATGTATAATAAAGGAATAAGAATCACTTTCATGAGTTTAGAACACTACTTGTAAGACTATCCTACTTTATATGCCAGACTTAGTTCGAAATTCAAAATTCTGTTTGAACATGGAAATTCAAATTCGTTTGCATTTGGACATGCGATGATTGCCGAAGAAAATTAAGGAAATAGGAGCATTGCAAAGCCATCAAAAATATAATAATACATTTTGATCTGATTGAAGTCAGTCATGCAACACTCTACGAGCATTTGTATCCTTTAAACTTAGTACATACAGAAACGATTGCAGCAGCGTTCACTTAAGGCCCCGATACCGACCCCGCCGGCGTGGTTGACGATTTCCCTCAATCAGCGCCTATCGCTATCGACCCACTAGGTTTGATTAATTCTTTCAAATATTTTTCCTCTCAGACGACGCTCTGAGCCGAGGTTTGCGCCCAACTGGTCGCCCTGAGCCGAGGTTGTACCGGGTGAGAGCATTCAGTCCCCATTTCTCCGGCCAAGTAGTTAATGCCATCTGCGGAAAGTTTACAATAAGTCACGTCAAAAAAAAAAAAAACAAAAACCAGCAGTGTTGTGGGTATAGAAAATTGTATATTCAAACACAACTAAACGAGAGAAACAAAAGAAACTCGATATTACAAAATAGTCGCTTCCTCACTTCTGTTACCGCCATTGTACATGAAACATAAATCCGCAAGAAACAGTAAAAGAAGATCGAGCACAAAAGCGACATTCAATAAACGGAATAAGAGTGTCCTCAGAGTTTACTCAGCGGCGTCACGTTGCGAGCAAATTAAGTAAATCTCATACGCGGTGCAGGTCACGCGCAAGCTATCGCTTCCTCAGGATATTTACATTGACTTAGAGCGAGAGCACTATCGGTTCTCGAAGGTTCTCGATAGTTTTTTAAGCTATCTAGGATGCTATTCTCAAACTATCGCGCTGATGTTTTTCTACGCCGACAAAAGTCAGGATAGTTTGACATAGATCAGGGGTTTTTGTAGCCAAGGGGAGGGCGGTTCTATAGTGACCCTAACACCAGTTCACGAGGTCATTGATCTCACAACTTACACGAGAGATACGACTACGTAAAAACGTCATTATAATTGAATGAAATGTATCGGAATGACATGTCACCCACCATACCATGCCTTTGCAACTTGGCTGAGGCACAAGGTTTCTCTCTCTCACTCTCTTTTTGGCATTTATTATTCATATAGGTTAGGTGAGATAGGGTAGGTGTTACTAACACTCTTAACTAACCATCTATGGACTATTGTGTTGTCTGATATAAATAAATAAATAAATAAAATAGGATGGAAATACGTTAAATATTTTTTGTTACTTTTAGATCTGTCTTTATTTAGTAATAAGAATTTCATAATTTATACTGAATCTAGTACACGACCCAATTCTAGTCGTGCTTGGTTCAATCTCTACAGAAACAGATATTACAATCTTTCTGCACTACTTATACTATGATTCTTTTACATTTATTTTCGTAGTCTGTGTACGTATAAATACGTACTTACTCGTATCTTCGAGATCTTTGATTTCTTCCTTCATCGAGAATTCACAGTAGCACATAACGGGCTCCACTGGGCAATGAGTAGGACTCCGATTTAGACGCTTTGGGAATTTATTGAGCTTTCTGCAACTAAATAACAAGATTTTTGTGTCCAGTTTTCGTTGACTTTCTTATAATTCGATTAGCTTTATATCTTAGTTTTCATATGCCTGTGGAATAGATAATATAAATATAAGATAATATAAATTATACGTGGACATACGTTGATGTGAAAGAAAAAATATTGTAATAAGTAATTATTATTCTACCTGTAATCATAGTGTATTGTAGTGCGAATAAATAAATTATTCAGCAAAAAATATATTTTTTTTGTTTGTTATATTTTTTTTATTTAATATTTTTATTTTTGTACCAATAAATATTTGTGTCGCTAAAGAATATTGCAATTGTTTTAAATCGCACATCGCCTTTTAAAAATACTAAAGCAAAGCTAAAAGTGGTGGCTGGCATGAGAATTTGCTCGGAAAAGTGTCAAACTAAAATCTAATACAGACTAAATTACAGCATCGTGCAGGTACAGTCATGAGCAATATAATGTACCCACTTTAAGACTCTGTCGCACTAACATATTTGACATTTAGTGAGACTTACAGTTCAATTTGTCAAAAAAATTAATGTGTCATTGTACCAAAGTGTATAAGTACATATTAATGCTCGTGACCGTACTACCATGTTTATAGGGCAGAAACTAAAAAAATGCCCTATTTATAGGACAGAAACTAAAACAGTGCAGTAAGGCACTGCCATGGAGGACTGAAACTAAAACAGTGTCATGTTTATGGGACACAAACTAAAACAGTATAAAGTCACAGAATAAGGAATAATACTACGTATAGAATGGCAACTCTCCGTTCCCCACTAACGGCTGAGCTAGTTTTACCCCATCCCCCCCTCACCTCGCCCCCCTTGGTCTTACTTTACTCTTCAATCGTATGGGCACGGTAATACTATCATACAGTATTCCAACTCCATACAAACGGGCGAAACGCGAGTTATACCTACGTGCTCGGATCTCAGCATGCGCTCGGCATGCAACCAGTCGCGAATGTCGCACAGTGACGAACGGACGGTGTGTTGTATTTTAAAAGATAACCGCGCGATTTTTCATTAAACTTAAAGTTAAAATAAGTACAAGTGCATATTTAATATGACGAGTAGGACATATTGTGCTGTATTTGGTTGCATGAACTCATCTATAACGCACCCAGTTGTCTCCTCCTTGTCCATGTTTCCCAAAACAATTTTTAATTAAGCTTTATATTCGAATGCGGATTTTTTATACTTTAAAATTTAATAATAAGGCATTTCGTACGTCTCAATCGAGGCGCAAATATTTTTCGGTCGCAAAATAAGACAAACATATATTTTTTAAATTAAACCTAAGAATAAAAAAAACATGCATTTTTATTAAACACTTCCTATTCCAATTACAAAGTATTTTATTTGTTTAAATAAAAAATCATACTTTTACAATCACAAAACTAGATAGAAACTCAAAGTAGGCAGATGTAATTAAAATTCTGTAGGTGGGCAGCCCTATCGCATGTTTACGTACCGCGCGGGTGTAGGCATTTATTTCAAGGACACGGCCGAGTTACAATACTGTATGATAGTATTACCGTGGTATGGGCGTCAGACGTCACACACACACACACAGATGCGCGGGATAACGTCAATGTGTAGTGTCTGTGTAAAAGGTGTTTTGTATGAAGTTTCCGGGATGTGACTATATTGCATA
The DNA here is from genome assembly GCF_024362695.1 of Pectinophora gossypiella. Lineage (NCBI taxonomy): Eukaryota > Metazoa > Arthropoda > Insecta > Lepidoptera > Gelechiidae > Pectinophora > Pectinophora gossypiella. Next base: position 3,334,081 of record NC_065414.1, on the reverse strand, counting down.
GAACAGAAATTAAAACAGTGTTCTGTTTATAGGGCGGAAACTAAAACAGTGCCATGTAGGACAGAAATAAAAGCAGTGTTCAAAAAACATCCTCATCGAAACTCAAACTGTGACACTTTGAAAGGAACTAACAGGAATTAATCCATCAAATTAGCCCGTATAAACATTACCAGGATCATAGGTTAGCTCAACCGTGAATCGATCAAATAGTAAATTAAACATTTAGCTAGTTTAATTAGGAATGTGTCGGAAGGGTTGCCCCTTTTACATTTCATCCCTTCATTATTATTCAGAAACTATTTTGTACGAATCTCTTGCCTATACAAATAGTATAGACAAATGCTTATAGGTGTTACGTGGGAAAATTTTACCATTATCTTATACCAGCCCCTCTATGTTTTTGGTCTTTCCAAATAATAACAAAAAGCTTTTTAATATCATCAAAAAAAAAAAAAACAAAAAAAAGTAAAAGCAATAAAAAAATAGCATGTAATAGTAATCTGATGAGAAAATCTATATCATAAATTCGACTTTAATAATGAGGGAGTGAGGAGCTCGGTGGCGCAGCGGTTAACGCGCTCGGCCTGCGATTGTTGAAGTAAAGCAACTTTCGCAGAGGCCGGTCATAGGATGGGTGACCACAAAAAAAAAAAGTTTTCGTCTCGAGCTCCTCCGTGCTTCGGAAGGCACGTTAAGCCATTGGTCCCGGCTGCATTAGCAGTCGTTAATAACCATCAATCCGCACTGGGCCCGCGTGATGGTTTAAGGCCCGATCTCCCTATCCATCCATAGGGAAGGCCCGTGCCCCAGCAGTGGGGACGTTAATGGGCTGATGATGATGATGATGAATGAGGGAGGATCCAGGCTACGTTTCTCAAAAGACTACTACAGATGGCGTTGTATAGATTTTACGTGATTAACTATTTTCTCAATTCTCGGGTACATAATTATTCAAAAATGTAATATAATGGCAGAAGCATATTTAAAAAAAGAATGTTGTTCGGTATGTGGATCAGATATGGTATCGAATTATGTTTATACTAGCTTTTGCCCGCAACTTCGTCCGCGTTGCGTGTTATAAAAGAGAGATCTTTGTATGTGTTTGAGTGCATATCAAATTTCAAGCATCTAACTTATGCAGTTTAGATTTTTTCATACATTATTTTTTCCCGCTAACTCCCATTTTTTCAAAATACACCCATAACTAAATTTTATATTTACTAAGGTATGCATGCATGCTAGATTGAAAACATCTATCTTACGCGGTTTCGATTCTTTCATGCAAATGTTTTTTCCCGCTAACTCACGCTTCCGTAGGAATTTTGCAATATCCTGTTGCAACTAAGCTTTAAGTTAACTAAGGTACCTGCGTACCAAATTTGAAGCGTCTAACTTAAGCGGTTTAGATTTTTCATACAAAAGGATTTTCCCACTAATTCCCGTTCCCGTGGGAATTCCGAGAGTTCCTTTCTTAGTGCACCTCTACGGTACCTAAGCTACGTCCCTTCCAAATTTCAAGTGCCTACGTTTAGCCGTTTAGGCTGTGCGTTGATATGTCAGTCAGTCAGTTTCTCCTTTTATACAGGGTGTTAGTGACATCGTAACGAAAACTTTGAGGGATAATTCAGGCCAAGATTCTGAGTTGATATCAAGTGGAATTTTCCGTCGCAAAAGTATGGAACTGAAAATAATTTTAAAAAACACAAAAAAATTCATGAATATTCCGACTGTAAATTCCACTTGATATCAACTCAGAATCATGGTCTGAACAATCCCCCTCAGTATTCGTTACGGTGTCACTATCACCCATACCTATTTGTATGGCTACATGTATGTACTTGTATGGGGAGTAAGTGACGTCGTAACGAATACTGAGAGGGACGATTCAGCTCATTATTCTGAGTTAATATCAAGTGAAATTTTCCATCGCAAAAGTATAGAATGGAAAATAATTTAAAAAAACATGAATTTTGCGACGAAAAATTCCACTTGATTCCACAGAATCATGGTCTGAATCATCCCCCTGAGTATTCGTTACGATGTCACTAACACCCTGTATATTTAAAGATTGAACAGAATAATAATGGGTGGCAGATGTGTTGTGTCTGGGTGCAATAACAAGGGTCATCATTTATAGAAAGTTCCTCATTATTATTATGACGAAAACATCTCTTCAGCGTAATTTACTGTCATTGAAATCTTGTTCCTGATTATGACATTTTATGCTCCTCGTTTTGGAGTTTGATCCTCATTTTCATCCATGAAACATAAACATTTTCCGGTATTCCCATAAAAAATGTTTCCAGTATAATCCTTTAATTAGGGAGTGAAAAGCGAAAATGATTTTAATACTTTATGTAAGTAGCTGTTGGATTTCATGAAAGGTATTTATTTGAAAGTAAAAATGTGGGTTTCAGTGGAAAAATCTGACCTATTTGAAGCTTGTTAGCGGCAGGAGCTTGTCGCGACAGCTCATTAGGTGCATCTTACATTAATAGGGGAGGCTTTCATATCTATACTATGGAATAAATCTGTAGAAAAACCGTAGTACCTTATAGAACTTATTTTTATAATTATAATTATTTATTTTGTAGCTGCTTGTCTTCCCGGGCATGTCGTAAAAACCGACAGAGGGATTGTGTCATCTAACATGATGGACTAATGTTATGGGCGATAGGCTGATCCCTTAACACCATAAGGTTCATCATATCCAGCTTACGACATCGTATCAACAGTGGCTGCAAGTTGTCTTTGATTACTTGTGGCTCTGCCCACCCCATTAGGGATTACGGGCGTGAGTTTATGTATGTATGTATGTATGTATTTTGTAGCTGGACTAGAAAATTGGAAATTATGGAATACTTACAAAAGAATAACGTGCACGTCGTCAAACCCCGGACATTCCATACAAAAATCTTCTAAATCGCGTAAGTGCGCGACAGATAGTCCGTCTCACTCGCACTTACGTGATGAGAGAGCATAATATGATAAGAAGGAGATTTTTGTATGGACTGTTCGGGCTGTGGTTGCATGCAAACTCTAACAATAGGTTCATGCTTTTGGAATTTAAGCATAAACTTCCTTTTAACTATGGATTCTAACACATATAACAGCCTCCGTGGTCTAGTGGTTAGAGCGTTAGGCTCAGGATCTGGAGGTCCGGGTTCGATTCCCGACGGGTACATTGTCGAAATCACTTTGTGAGACTGTCCTTTGTTTGGTAATTACTTTTCAGGCTTGAATCACCTGATTGTCCGAAAAAGTAAGATGATTCCGTGCTTCGGAGGGCACGTTAAGCCGTTGGTCCCGGCTATTAGCCGTAAAAACACCTCCACCAACCCGCAGTGGAGCAGCGTGGTGGAGTATGCTCCATACCCCCTCCGGTTGATTGAGGGGAGGCCTGTGCCCAGCAGTGGGACGTATATAGGCAGTTTATAACTATGGATTCCACACCTTAGGTTGTATCGAGGGCTTCGACCAATACCCGTACGACGCACACTGGATCGGATTTGAAAAAAAGGAACTTACGATTTTTTTTGACAAAATGTCATTATTTTGTTATGCCAATCGATAGAAAAATCAATACAATCAACATTTAATACTTGTATTTTTACCGAAAAACGAATATTTAACGAGATATGATGACAAATGTGTTTTTTTTTTACTATGGAACGAAAATTATTTTTTTTCTGGTGCTGAAGACCGGTGACGTTTATCTGCGTATATAGCATACGCTGCATTTATTGGTCGCAGCTCTCGATATAATTAGCGGCATGGTTGCTGTGTCGCGGAGGTAGGGATATGTACGCAGAGAAAACAATTAAAAATAAATACAAGTAGTATAATAAAAAAAACTAATCATTTATTTAGGCGGATGTATAAGGACTAAAGGTCGGTGTATAGTGATACTTGAAGTAGTGATAACGGACATAAGTTTATTGATCTTATACACTCTTCTCTCGTTGCATTGTGCCATTTCTCTGTTGCAGAAGACTTTTGACTGAAAAAAAAAAACAAAAATAAACATTAACAAAAAACACTGATGTGGGGAAATAGTTCGCCAATCTGAAGTGGTACTGGGCTGGACACGTTTGTCAAATCCATCCGAAGCGGGTAAGAGTCGTTATCCACTGAACACCTCAAGGCGGGTACAGAAGTCGAGGCAACCCAAAAAAAAGAAACGAAAAGACAAAATCTAATCAAATCAAATCAAAATCTTTATTTGTGAATACAGGTATACAAAAGGTGTTACATAAAGTTATTACAATCTCTGTATTCAGCCTGTTAGTAGGCATACAAATAGTGGCTTATTATTTAAGTACTTACTATTAAATTCAACAATTTATACAATAGGATTTTAAGCAGAGATGTCAATTTAAAGCTAAAGATACAAGTATATTATATAAGACTATTATCCGTTAGGTATTCATGGATGTTATAATAGGCTTTATTTGTCAATAGTGCATGTAACACGTTCTTAAAATTTTCTAGATCTAAACATGTCATACGTTCAGGCAATTTATTGAAGATCTTAGGAGCTAGACCTAAGATACTTTTGTACTTTTCTATTGTTTATGTTCTTTTATTTTATTTTTATTGTTTTGTTTAAATTTCTATCGCATTAAAAAATTTCTTTATTGATAATAACAAACACTGGAAGAGCGGAGTTTTTCCTGACACAGGCAATTTGTAGCTTAAAAGGAAACTCCAATAAACTAATGTACGACTGAATTTATAAATATACATTTTTGATTTTTTTGATTTTTGATTTGAAAAGATGGTGTGACGACCTCAATGCTTATCGGAGGATTGGCCGGAGATCCCGCAAAGTCGAGAGGAGCGGAAAAGGGATCGGCTAAATAAGATAAGACATTAACAAAAATCTAAACTTAACTATTACTTGTAACTGCCTATCAAATCAAATTGAAACAAATGTAGAAAGTAAATGGGGATTTGGTTGTTTATGGTATGATTGTACGAATTTAGGATGGTTAACCAATGGGACGGAAGGAAGTTTTAAAAACATAAGGAGGTTCTATGAATGGATTACCGTCGGAATGTAAGGGGCATTTGGTTTTTCGAAGATAAAACTAGTCAAGATAATTTAAATATCCCTTTTTAATTCTATATCCCACACAAATATTCTTTATTGCACATAAAAGAATTTAAAGATTATTAGATTAAAGACAGAAAAAGAAATGTAATGTTAAACAATAGGCGGCCTTATTGCCCTGCAGCAATTTCTTTCGACTCATGCTCTAAGGCACGTGGTTAAAATCAACAGAGATTATGTGTCTTTCCTATTGGATCGTTTTATATAGAGGTGAAGCTGGCCGTCTGATCATTTAATATAGGTAAGTGGAATTTTACGTCACAAAAGTATGGTCTGAAAGTTTTCGTTACGATGTCACGAACACCCTGAATGTATTTTAATATATTACCTGAAAACCATTTTCAAAATTCTGTGGTATATCTCTCTCGGTTCGTTGACCTGCCTCATCTCACAAATGGCCCGACGTATGCAATGGTAGCCGTTCAGTCCGTTCCTGAAAGCAATTGCTGAAATTAGCTTCGAAAACTTTGCTCTTTGGCAAATTATGGTCCGGATGGACTTATGAATCTACAAGTTTTATTGGTTACATAAACTCATGACCGTAATATCAGTCTTAGTGGACATTATAGTCCGCAAGTTGTCATCGTTTGAGGTAAGAGCGGTGAGATTGTGCCATACAAGCCACCGATATAAGCCCGACCCTGCCGGCGTGGTCGACGATTTTCCTCAATCAACGCTTATCGCTATCGACACATTTTTCCTCTCAGAAGACGCCCTGAGCCGAGGTTCGCGCCCAAATGGGCACCCTCAGGCCTGTTGTCTTAAACGCTGTACCGGGTGAGAGCCTTCAGCGCTCCCCATTTGTCCGGCCAAGTAGTTAATGCCATCTGAGGCAAATCTACAATGAGTCACGTCAAAAAAAACGCCATACAAGCATCCCGTTCTTACCGTGTGCCGTAACGCGTTAGTGCGAAAGAGGCAGACAGTCCGCGCGCGTTTCTTTATGTTTATAAGGGCTTACGGCTATTTAGACTTATACTGAGACTCAGCGGGGGAGTGAGGTAAATCTAACACGGGACCGATAAAAATTGGCGCGGGGCGGAAAGCGTCCGTCCACTCTATAAGCCCGACCGCCTACGGTAGATCAATTATGCATATTTAAATACTCACATGCCCACTATTAACGCAGTAAGACCTCGTTAATAGTTTATGTGTTTTAATTATGATAATCGCGTAAACCTCAAACAATGTACCAATATATTCTCTAGAATATTCTTGAAGATGAAGATTCTCCGTTGAATTGTTTGACATAACCAACCATGGGTACATGCAAATAATTTAGAATAGGGGGGATGCAGGAGTGCTGTACTATGCGAGTTTGGGCTACGTAGCGTAGATGTGTGTGTGTGTGTGTGTGTGTGTGTGTGTGTGTGTGTGTGTGTGTGTGTGTGTGTGTGTGTGTGTGTGTGTATGTGTGTGTGTATGTGTGTGTGTGAGAGAGAGAGAGAGAGTGAAAGTGTGTGGGTGTGTGCGCGCGCGCGCGTGTTTGTGTGTGTGTGTGTGTGAGGGTGAGTGAGTGAGATAGTTGGTGTAGTATATTGTGCAATCTATGTAAGCAAGCCTTACTTGTCCATCAAAATCTCTAAACTGTTGTAGACACTTCTCCTCTGGAAGTGATGGTATGGGTGAAAAGAATCCGGGGCTTCGTCCCAATTCATGCGGAACCCTAATGCCTGGGCGAATATCTGGTTCCATGGCACCATGTTCGCTTTGAAGTTGAGGCGGAGCTGAAAATTATATAAATTGTAATAAATAATACTGTTTCCTAGGTACATTAAAATGAAAAAATAGGAATTCATATTTGGATCACAAGTGAGTGTTAGGTGTTATTTTTTTTTAAATAATTTTCATGAATTTTCCGATAAGATTTCCACTTGTTATTAACTCAGAACCATGGTCGGAATCATCTCTCTCGGTATTCCTTACGGTGTCACTAACACCCATCCGTACTTGTATGGTTACCTGTACGTACTTGTACGGGGTGTAAGTAAATGATTCAGCTCATTATTCTGAGTTAATATCAAGTGGATTTTTTCTAAAAAATAGTAATAATTGAAAATAATTAATAAAGCAAAAAGATCTTGAATTTTGTAACGGAAAATTCCACTTGATATTAACTCAGAATTATGGTCTGAATCATCCCCCTCAGTATTCGGTACGATGTAACACCCTGTACATATACTATTATGTTAGTATACCTCAGGCGTCAGAGATATAAGTTTTATGTATTTTACAAATATAGCCATTTAAAGTAAAGAAACAATACAAATACATTTGAAAAAGATACTTACGAAGAAACGTGTATTATTTTTGAAACTTAAATATCTTTTTGGTCTAAGATGTGCATTGTCATTTGCTTCACCAAAATCCACCAACAGAAACGCTATTAAAGAAGTATAACACAAGATAATCACATACACTTTGATCATAATCAATTTAAAACAAATTAATAATAGAAATGGATTGAAATTTATATTTTTTATCTTGTGATTCTGCCAGTATTGTTTGATGTTCTTACTTTAAATAATAAATAGATATTAAAAATAGAAATTAAAACTTGAATTTGGAATACACCACGGGGCTAAGTCAACACTATGGTGAAATATCTCGGAATTACTTTTTCTGGCATTATTTTTTGCACCAAGCACAACTTTGATACTGCCATCATGTAGAGTAAAACTTAAGATGGTAGTAAGTGTCACTGTAACGGTTATTGCATTGAAGTTTATTTGAAGTTGCGATTAACGCTTTTCAGATACTGACCTGGGTGAAGCGTTACATAGTGAATTTAGGGTAACATAATTATACAGTGTGATATTTCTATATTTCGTTATTATTCTTATGAAGATTTTCGACTTAGCGTTAATATTGCGACATGTTACAGATAGTTTTAGTAAAGTTACTCATTCTTTAGACATTTTAATATCCTTTTGTGACTTGAGGGGTTTTTCGGCGTTACTTAACGTGTCTAAAATTACATCCTGTAGGTGCCAAACTAATCCATAACGGTTTTGTCATTCGTATTTGTAAATCGTGATTAACGGTTTCAAGAGATCAGACCAAGATACGTTTTGGGTAAGTGTAATCCCATAACTAGCCCAAGATACTTCATTCCAATAACGATTTAAAAATAAAGAACTATTTTTTCATCTGTGCTTTATAAATGATTTCAAATATTGATGAGTAATTTTTTTTCGTGCCAGTGATTGGTTTATTCAAATTAAGAATGATTTTCCGTTTTGCAGCATTATTCAATTTGGTGCTGATTGGTGCTATAACTCAAATGGTAGATAATGTTTTTGGCAATGAAACGACGGAGCTACATGGAAAAAGTGAAATATTGTCGAGGAGAAAGAGATTCTTGGTATTCCCGGAAGGTAGTTCTTTGCAGTTAGGTAAGAGTTTATGTTTGCAAGTACTTACTTACCAGTTATATAGAGTCCTATATAATAAATTTTGCATTCTTTCTCATTGTAACATGTTATCATCTCCCTAGCATTATTCGTATTTTACAGGGTCCGATTACCTAACTTGAAAAGTCAGGTCCGGTTTTTTACAGAAGCGACTGCCTGTCTGACCTTCCAACGCGAAGGGAAAACCAACCCAATACAGGTTAGGTCACGTACCTCCGAAAATGCATTTCTCTGGAATGTGGGTTGCCTCACGATGTTTTCCTTCACCGCTGAGCTCGTGACAACCATTTATGATCCAAACAAAGTTTTGGCTTGTGCTCGATTCGAACCTGAGACCTCAAAGTGAGAGGCAAGTGCTCATTGTAACATGTATTGTGGATAATTCTCAGAGTTGACTCCCTGAGCGGAAGTTCGGTTCCACCTTAGTACCCTTAGGCATGTCGTCTTTAATCTTGTATCGAGTGAGAGCCTGGTAATCTGCTTTTGTTTGGCAACGTACAGTCATGTGCAATATAATGTACCCACTTTAGGACTCTATCGCACTAAAATAATTGACATTTAGTGAGACTTACAGTTCAATTTGTCAAAAAAGTTAATGTGACATGGTACCAAAGTGTATACATATTAATGTTCGTGACCGTAGATACTGCCATCCGGGGCAAATCAAAAATACACTTATAACAAAAAAGACCCATTATATTTACTGATCAATCCATATTTCAGTATTCTGCAACTCGTTTCCTCTGGTCTCTGCAATCGGGGATATTATGCTCTGGGGGTATACAGCAGCTTTGGCGTACGAGCTACCTCAGGATCCGTACTCCCCCTTCATGCACCACGCTGACCCTCTGCACAGAAGAGTTGACACCAAGGAGATTTATTACATGAACGAAAACGGCAAGATTATTTATAAACGGCCTTATAAGAAGTAAGTCATCATCATCATCTCCTTAGCATTATCCCGTTTTTCACAGGGTCCGTTTACCTAACCTGAAGAATTGACAGGTCTGGTCAGGTTCCTATAAGAAGTAAGTATTTATTGTTAATTACATTGTAATGAGGAGTAAAACGGTCAAGGGTCCTTGGAGGATCAATACCTATAACTCTGACACCAATGTTGGTGAAATCATATTGGATATGAATGCTTTTTTAAATAAAATTAGCAGTTTTATATGGTACTTGACTCGATTGATACGTTTTACAGGAGCTCAATATGTTCAGTTACATCAATAACAACTTGTAGAAGCTCAACATACAAAACATTAGCACTAAAATAACAAACGTAAACGGCGTCCGACGATTTAGTTCAAAATTGCATTTGCGTAGGAATTTAACGCTTTTCCTCTTTCCAGAAAGTTTATTGTAAATCCGGCTTTTGCGAAGCGTAGTGTGGATTCGCCGAAAACACGTGGAGATGCATTCAAAATAGACAGGATACAGATGCACAGATTGCGTAGTGAGCGGGAGTTTTTGAAAAGCGTCCACATGGATAGAGGCAGCGTCGAATTTCACAGGAGAAGTCGCTCTCTGTTGTACCAGAAAATTGAGACAATGCTGCAGAGGTGCGTATTTTATCCCGTTTTGTTTTGGTACGCTGCCTTTGAACGGCGCAAAGTTGTACTTTAGACACTATGGATACGTCATACAAAAAACGTGGTTTTATACAGACACAACACATTAACGTTATCGCAGATGCGCATCTGTGTGTGTGACGTCTGATGCTCATACGATTGAAGACTTAAGTAAGACCGAGAGAGAGTTACCGTTGTAATGCAATCAAAATTGAACATTTATACGTTAGCAGTATGTGCATCATTTCACCAACAAGACCTTCTTCTTCTACTGGATACTGTTTTGCTTTGCAGCTTTGCATAAGTGTTTGTACGAAGAACACACATGAGAAGGGGGGGGGGGGACCTAGCTTAGCGCCGGTCTATACGTAGTATTATTTCGTATCCCTTTCGTCCTCAGAGAAGTTATAGACGGGAGTTGCCAAGCGCACGCGTTCCCCTCTGCCGAAGTACATAGTACATGAACGATCGGTTCTTGTTTTTTTATTAGTGTGGCGGTTTTATTTTGGCATGCGCTTATAGAGAAATTGTGCGTTTCTTATAAGTATGCGGCAATAAGTAGACGTGTGCTGTAAGTGTGTACCTCACGTCCGTCACAAAGTGCGCACTACGAGTTTTCGCCGCGCGGCAGAAAAGAGCAGCGGCATAATGTCGCACTGTAATACTGCGCCGCTGCGGTGGCTCTGTCGTCAAGTGCGCGCAATACAATTTAAAACTGTTTGGTACAGAATTACAGTAGTAGTAGTGCGCGCCTGGCCTAAAGCTAGCCCAAAGGAAACTTTCGTCTACGTATAATTTCTATGATCTCTCGTTATTAAGCTGGTAGAATGTTCTTGTAACTTATAATGCTATATATACTGCAAATCAGACTAGCTAGTTCACCTATATTTCAATATAGGTGATTTGCAATAGCTTCAATGCGTGGTACGAGTTAAATCTGTCAAAGTACAGAAGCCAGTGTTGTGACGTTCCTTAGAATAGTGATGTATCAGTAGAAATTAGACCTATCTGTAATTGTTTTATCGTAGGATTTCGTATTAACAGTAGCTGCCAGTTTTCTTTATTTATGGCTCTGCCCATTAGGGGTTACGGGCGTGAGTTAGGTGGAGATTTGTAATTAGCATATAGATACTAGTGATTTTATTTACTGTACTATTCAGCTGTTAATCTTCCTAAAAGTAAATGAATAAATAAAAAATTTAAAAACAGCCACTGCTCTTACAAAAGCGAAAACAATTTCGCTCAAATACTTCTTCTACTTCAAACTACAAAGTAGCGTTTTCTTAAGGATTTATTTTCTATGCAGCTCCGGCGTCGGTGGGAGGCGATGCATGTTGAAAACTTTATGCTTAGTCGGACAGACGCAGGACAATCCCCAGGGCAGCTTCCTGCAGGAGATATTGAGGAGTGTATTCACGTACGTATAAGTTTGTTGTTGTGAGGAAAATCGATTTAACGTTTAAAACAAATCTAATATGTTCTTTTTTGCACAATACTTCAATCAATCAATCAATAATTAGTTCACTAACGGCCTCCGTGGTCCAGTGGTTGAGCGTCGGGCTCACGATCCGGAGGTCCCGGGTTCGAATCCCGGTCTGTTTAGAAGTTGGAATAGACGTGCATACACACATACACAGCGGTTGACTTTTTTGCCTCGCCGCAGTCGGGTAAATAAATACGAGTCAATACCGTGCCGACTGCTTCACTGCCAACCGCGACCGTTGTGTGATAACAATAACCACCCTAAAGATATATATTCCATTTATATATTTTTTTTGGAAACGTTGCCTGGAACGTCCTTCATTACACTGTCCAGTCATGAGCAATGTTATGTGTTTTAGGACTCTGTCACACTAACATACTTGACATTTAGTGAGACTTACAGTGCAATTTGTCAAATAAATTCATGTGACATGGTACCAAAATTGATGCTCAATAAGGTACATTATGTAATGTGACTATTCTTTTTTAATTTGCATAAATGTGTTTTTATGTAATAATGTTTATTATCTGTAATATTTACAGGTTACCAAAGGGCCACTCTTCTGATCCGGAGTATAAAGAGTATGACGACGCAATGTCTGCTAAGGAATCCTGTGATGTTTTGTATCCTGAATGTAACGAGCCCGTACAAGATGCAGTGCCGAATGTTCTAATCTAATCTAGCCTACAAGATCCCACTGCTGGGCAAAGGCCTCCCCTTCCTCTTTCCATTTGGCGTCGTGGCAGACCTCGAAAGAGATGGCGTGACGACATGGACGCTTGCCGGAGGGACTGGCCGGAATACGCACAGGACCGCCGAATGTTATACAGTAATTTTAATTATTATTATTATTATTGCGTATGGTAGACAAAAATAAAATATCCTGGGTGGATCATATAACCTAACCTAACCTAACCAAGTCTCTGCCACATCCGTCACACAATGCAGCTCGGCTATGGCACCTGGGATCCGGTGTAGAGGGCACTCGTTCACTACGTGAGATATGGATTGATACCATACTGTGAATGTAGTCACTCCATAAAGGAGTCCCTTTAAGCCCAATTTATGTAGGTGATGGTTTGACTTAGTAATTTTAATGACGTCATTTTACTATTATTAGTGATGTGCCGTTCCCAGAAGTAAAGGGTTATGTAAAAAGATTTTTATTACCTCAACTTTAGGCAGATAAGATCAGAGTAGAAGTAAGAACAATTTGAAAAAGAAAAACAACCAGTGTCCAAACTATTAAAGAGTATTTACAACAGGAACATTCCTGTCAATGGCACGTTAATGAACAGACCCAGCTTAGCCTGGGTACAATTTTTATTCTAGAGTCTTCTATAATTATTACTTGGGGGGTTAAAAAGGCCACATTATAGCAAGTCATCTAAAAAGCAATATTGCTATTTGACATTTGTGTGCATTACGCACTCACTTTTATATGGGCAAATGTCAAATTGCAATATTCCTTTTTTGATGAATTACTTCGATGTTGCCTTTTTAACCCCCCAGAGTGTCTAAAAAGGCTACATTTAAATTTATCTAAAAAAAAATATTTGACATTTGCGCATATAAAATGAAAGTGCGCGTAGTGTGTGTGTGTTACTTAAGATAGTGTCAATTTAGTAGTGTCATAGGTACTTGTGTACTTGTTTGTTTACAAATTAGCTATTGACTTTCAATGTAATTTATTTCTATCTGGATATAGGTGTTTAATTTGCAGTATTCGTAATAATGTTTGATTAAAATGGTAATTAATTTGTACTTGTACAAATAAAAAGAACTACTTACATAGATCATACGAACTATTAGAGAAAGCTTTATCATAATATTGTTTTTTTTTTTTTGCAATTTATCTAATGTAATCTGATTTAGTATTGAAATTTGGCAATATAAATAATATAACATTGTATTTTATAGTTACATTTGTAACTACACTGTAATCTCAATTTAGAACCTCATGTAATGTGATGTTTTTAAATAAAATATGACAAAACTCCAAAATTTTAAGTGTATTTCCATTACAATTTCCCAACACCATGTGAAAAGCATTATAATTAAATCGATTGGGCGCTACCGTTTTTGTTTTCTGACGTAAATAATTTAATATTTTCAACACGAAGTAACTGTGAATGCGGTGACAGAGGTTGACACAAACTATGTTAATTGGTGTCTCATATACACTCTTACTCGCTCCATAAGATAGGAACGAGACAGTATTTTTCATGCTCCCTTACCGTCAACTCAAAATTTAAATTTCGAATCACTAAAGTTGCCAGTTTCAATGCGTTTAAAAGTAATAGCAAAAAGTTTTTATTTTAATTTTAAAAGTTAATGATACACTGTGCTAGATTCAAACGTAGAACAGAATGTATTGGTACGTTCAAAATTGTTTGTTGTTTGCAATAACAGTTTCTTTGTTGCAAACGGTTGCAAGTGAAATAAGTATGTCTGAGAGCGGTGGAAATTGTTCGGAAGTTTCGAACTTACGAACGTTTTCGAGGAGAAAAAGGTTTTTAGTGTTTCCAGAAGCTAGTTCGCTCCAATTAGGTGAGTAAATACTATAACTTCTGTAAGCAACGGCGACGTGTTAAACGATGTCTCCTATGTTGTCATGTGTAACTAGGCAATTATGGTGTATGCTCGAGACAGGTCAATGAACCGTCGCGTCTTGACTAGAAAGTATTACTGTTATCCCAATATGGCTGTCATGAAAGTTTACTTTAGCTAAGTTTCCTTTGACATATTGGCTTAACTAAGATTGGCTCTACTAACTACACATTGGCATGCCATGTAAATATTCGTTTTTGTCTTCATCACCGGGAAAATACGCGAAACAAATGATTTGATATTTAGTAAAATACAATTAATAAATATTAAATATTATTGACTTCTTGCAGCTTATTTTTATTTTCAATATTACATCAGTAATTAACCCAAACATATACCAAATGCTTACGTGCAACTTTTGTACAGGATAGATGCTTTTTATAGTTTTTATTTTCAGTTTTCTGTTGCCAAACCTCAGCTCTAATACCAATTGGCGATATTTTTCTCTATGGTAACACTGCGGCTTTAGCTTGGACCTTGCCAACGGACCCAGACTTCTTGACGATGTTTAAGAAACATGAAAAATCTCAAAGACGGCAGGATACGAAAGAAATCTATTACCTAGACGCCAACGGAAAGCTCCTTGCTAAGGTGCCGTATAAAAGGTAATTACGTAATAGTACGCCAAGGACACTTCATACAAAACACCTCATTTTACACAGACACTACACATAGACGTTATTGTACACGCGCATCTGTTGTGTGACGTCTGACGCTCGTACGGTTGAAGACGAACGGAAGAGTGGGGGGGGGGGGGGGGGGGGAGGTAAACCTAGCTCCGTAGCTGGTGGGGATTGGAGAGTAGCCGTTCTATACGTAGTATTAGTCCTTAATACAGGGGCGCCATCACACGTTTGAAGGTATCACTCATTTGAGAGTCTCACCCAATTGTGTCACTTGTCAAAAAAATTAAAACATGCGAAATATCAGTAAGGTTTTAAAGCATTTTATTTAGGTATTAGATATACGTAAACAAAACTCGCGGGGCCTGGCTGACTCTCTCGCTGACTTTGTATATCTGAAATCAACCAACAATTTAACCATAAATAACAACTCTCGACCACCTTTGTGATGTAATAACTACCAATCCAATGATCGTTTGATTACCGGTCTGTTATGTTTTAGGAAACAAACTTTTATTTGACATTTCACTTCTAGGAAACCAATCATAAACCCAGCTTTCGCGAAGAGGAGCGTGGACGAACAAAAGACGACGTTCAAAGAAAAGTTGAAAATCAAATTGGACAGAATGAAAATGCACGAAAAACAAAAGAGTAGACAATATCTGAAATCTGAATATATGGATGAGAAAAGTGTGAATTTTCACAGACACAGTCGCGTTGGCTTGTATGAAAAGTTGGAGAAGCTATTTACTGCGTAAGTAATGTCGCTTCTGATTCGACAGCGACAGCTTTTCATAAGTGTTTTTTTTACTTTCAAAGTCACTTTTCTCGTACGGTAAAAGACAAAAGGAATGCTATAATTTTGCATGTAACATCAAACTAACACATGGAGGATTATTCTAAAGTTTTCTTTTCTTTGATTTAATCACCTTCTTAATTACTTACCGTCCTTTAAATAATAAATAATAGAAAGAAGGACGAACATTGACCAAATTGGAGATGTCCTTAGAAAAGGTTTATCTACTCTGAACCGGCGTGCGTGTATGAACGATTGATGAATGTGGAGGAAGCAAAAGAAGTGTGTCAGGATCGAAGCAAAAGGAATTCCATACTCTCTGCTTACCCGGTGGGAAATAGGTGAGAGTTTATCTATGTATGTATGTAATTATAAAAAGGAAAAATAAATACATAAATAGCCCATATACGTCCCACTGCTGGGCACAGGCCTCCAATCAATCAACAGAAGGGGACGGAGTAAATTATAAGTTACATAACTATTGCAAAATATCCCACATGTTTATGCAAGTAAGCATGATACGATGTCGTGTTGCAGAAATTTCAGTACAAGACAAGAAACAGTACAGTCATGAGCAATATAATGTACCCACTTTAGGACTCTGTCGCACTAACATATTTGACATTTAGTGAGACTTACAGTTCAATTTGTCAAAAAAGTTAATGTGACATGGTACCAAAATGTATACATATTAATGGTCGTGACCGTACAGTATCTGTTATTCCACAAGGTCAAATTTCTTATTTTTTAATTTACGCGTCATTGTATCAATGACGTCGTCTAGATTGTGGATTTTTGACGTGATTTATTGTAGATTTGCCGCAAATGGCTTTTTTTTGGATTTTTTTTTTGGCATTTTTTATTTTACTATTTTTTTTAATAACTACTTGGACGGAAAAAAGACGGACTACATGCCTGATGGTGTCCAGTTTTGCGCGGTACATTATGCTGTGATTGTGCCACGTTGCTATGACTTGTTTACGTGTAGCCCAAAGCCATTCTATTGGATAATCTGTGCAGGTTAGGGAACGATGGGAAGCAGTGCGTTCTTTACAAACTATGCGAGTCAGCTCGGAGTCGCGCGAGCCAGGGGACATTCCTTCAGGAGCTCGAGAGAATTGTTTTCACGTAAGTATTAGCTTGGTAGCTACGGATATATAATTGTTATTTCGTATTTTGTAGACTCTTGTTTGATGCTAAAATTGTGTAATGGAAACGATTATATTTAAAAACAACCGATAATCATTTATGACCCAAACATGAATTGGAAAACAAATTCGACAATCATTCGTTTAGGCCAGTGCTGGATGCGAACCTGCGACCTCAAAGTGAGAGGCAAGCGCTATTGCAAGACGCAAGTGTTGTATGAGATACGATAGCAAATTATTCACAAGAAAGATAATGTACATAAAGATAGATAGATAGAAATATTTTTATTATTTATTCCACAGGTTACCCAAAGGAGTGCAGTTTGCTAAAGAAGAACATAAGGACTATGACAAGGCACACCACGACAGCAAAACTGACGATTGTTCCACTTTGTACCCCGGTTGTGAAGGATCTATAATTCCTGTATAAGAAAAGATGATACCAAATTAAATAAAAATATTTAAATGGCTGATTATGATTTATTTAATAGTTATTTATTCCACCACCACCATATTTTCTTAGGTATTTTATAAGTAACATTTTTATGTACCTACTCGTATAACTTGTTATTTTTTCATGTAAGTAGCTGTTTAATATAAATTAAAAATATTTAATAAATTAAATTTCAATAAAGACCATAGAATCGTAAGTTTACACATAGTGGACGTTTTAGTAATTAAATTAAAGTATATTAGTTTAAAAACTAAAATCCGACTACGGAAAAATAACTCTTTAAAAAGTATGAAACAAGAAAATGGGTACTTTTCTCTGCAATTCTATCTATCTTCTAACGTCCTATGACCACAGCTATCTTCTAAACATCACTATTTGGAAGAATTTCAAAGAAATGTACCTATTTTCTTGCTTACTTTTTAGAGTGTGATTTTCCGTAGTCGGATTTTAATTTTTAAACTTATATTTTTATTTATATTATTTTGGATTCTTATTTATTAAGATGACGTGTTTGAAATACGAGTTTTATGCATGATTTGGAGATAAAACCTATCCATAACAAGTCTGAGCATTCACGTTGTAAATTCATCGCAATTATCGAGTGAATAAAAGAAAATCTGCAAGAAAAAGCTAATGTACATAAACATAAAAATAAAGCTAATGTATAGTAATGTGGGACCGTCGGGCGAGAATTAAACACGATAGCACCTTTAACACTTTTTTTATTAACCTTCTCCTAACAAGCACACAGACATCACACTTTTTTAATTTAAAATATTCTTAACGCAGATCAAAAAAACACCCTTCCACCTCGACTCTCACCCAACGACTCCTTCTTTTTTCAAAATCCCTCATCTAAATCCGTTCACACCGTTCATTTCAAGTCACTCATCCATCTTTTCTTTATTCGTCTTCGTTCAGAAATCAACATTCAGCCTCTTACTTATCCCACAATAATATGTACATAATGTTTGAAATGTGTAAATGAAGCCCTTTAATTTGATACCCATACAAAAAAAACTTCGGCCTCACTTTATGTCCTCCAGAGGGCGCCACATTCAATTTAGCGTGACGTCATAGCGTATAACCATCGGATAATCAATACGCTTCTAGTGACACACCATTTGTTAAATTCTGACAGGAGGTTTAGAAGTTAGGTTGAAACAGACGTGCATACACGCATACATACATATACGTATTATGTATGTAGTACATTTGTGTAATATATGTAGGAAAGTGAGTAGAACGGAACGTACGATTGATAAGAAAGTAAGAGAGAATGCTATGGAAGGATAATGCATGGGGATTTGGTTGTTTATGGTATTAATTCGACGACCCGATTACTCTAGCCATAGAGGCAGCCAATCAGCTCGCGACACCAAACACTTCAGGACCCCGATACCGACCCCGCCGGCGTGGTCGACAATTTCCCTCATTCAGCGCTTATCGCTATCGACCCACTAGGGTCGATTAATTCTTTCAAATATTTTTCCTCTTAGACGACGCCCTGAGCCGAGGTTCGCGCCCAACTGGGCACCCTCAGGCCTGTTGTCTTGAACGTTGTACCGGGTGAGAGCCTTCAGCGATCCCCATTTGTCCGGCCAAGTAGTTAATGCCGTCTGCGGCAAATCTACAATAAGTTGAGTCAACAAAAAGAAATGGTATTAATTAAGAATGGTTAATGAATGGGACGGAAGGAAGTTCTTTTTTCATGTATGTTTTTTTTAAGTCTGATTATTGGGGTCGGAGTGTAAGGTGCATTTGTTTTTTTTTGTGAAAAGTAGAAAATAAAAGGAGTGAAGATAAATAAAATATCCCTTTTAATTCTATATCCCTCATATATAAGTACATACATACATAGCGGTCAAACACATAACCCTCCTTTTGCTTCGCCGCAGTCGGGTAAAAATAGCTGCTCGTTTTGGTGTCGCATTGTAGTTAACTTGCGGCTCTGCCCAGTCCATTAGATATTTCAGACGTAAGTTTGTATATGTATGTATTTTTGTGAAAATTTAGACAAATTCTGCGTTGCATTATATTAAATTACAAATATTATAAACTTCAAAGTACCCTCATTATATTAAATAAGATTACCTTACAAAGAAATCAGAGTAAAGTCAACTTAGCTGCTCTCAATTTAAAGCTGAGAACGGAAAGTAAACTGCATAAAGACTGGAGGTGTTAAACGTAGTAAGCTAATGGGAGGAGGCACTCGCTCTAATACTTTGCACAAACATCCCGGTTCAATGAACACTACTGAGATTCTCGTGATTCTAACCGGGAAAGGTATAGGGTGGATGAGATAATTTTTTATGCGAATTTTTTTCTGAATTCACGGAAGATTTTTTTGCAAACATTCGTTCGTTATTACGAATATAAACGAAACAGTAACTTAGTATCAGAAGAAATTGCTGAATCCATTGAAATGAAATTGGGTAAATGAACACTACTGAGATTCTCGTGATTCTAACCGGGAAAGGTATAGGGTGGATGAGATCATTTTTTATGCGAAAAATTTTTTGACTTCACGGAAGATTGTTTGCAAACATTCTTTCGATATTACGAATATTAACGAAACAGTAACTCTGTATCGTACCTTTTCACGTTTAAACCGTTGAATCCATTGAAATGAAATTGGGTAAATGATCACTACTGAAATTTTTGTGATTCTAACCGGGAAAGGTATAGGGTGGATGAGATGATTTTTGTGCGAAAAGACGGCAGAATTGTATAAACATTCATACACATAAAGTGATTCTGTCTGATACCTTTTCACGCTTAAACCGTTGAATCCATTGAAATGAAATTGGGTAAATGAGCTCTACTGTGATTCTCGTAATTCTAACCAGGTAAGATGAGATGATATTTTATGCGAATTTTTTTCTGACTTCACGGAAGAAACATTCGTTCGATATTACGAATATAAGCGATAAAGTAACTCTGTATGGTACCTTTTTACGCTTAAAACGCTGAATCCTTTGAAATGAAATTATGTAAGGAGATATAGAGCCTGAGACCCACGGAAGAATATAGGATAGTTTTTATCCCGAAACATACCTTTTAGGTGGATGAAAATAATGAAAATTCGTGCGGACGGATTTGCACCCTTTACAATTGTCAATAAGACACTTATCACATTAGCAAAAAAATACAGATACGTCAGTTAGCAAAATCAGCCACGATATGGGTGTTAGTGACACCGTAACGAATACTGAGTGGGATGATTCAGACATTGAGTCTTAGTGAATAATCAAGTTGGAAAATTCATGAAAATTTTAGTGATTTATTTTATTATTTACAGTTCCATACTTTTGTGAGGGAAAATTTCACTTGATACCAACTCAGGATCATGGTCTAAGTCATCCCTCGAACACCCTGTACACAAATTACCCTCCTTTGTGTCGCGGAGTTGGATAAATAGAAGTCTGCCCTCTGCTGTAAGTGCGGGCTAATCTATAGAATCTAAATGAATTTGCATTATGGGTTTTACGTAAATACTCAGGTGAAACCAAGTCGATTCACTAGCTTACTTTAATAAAAAAATCAACATGGCTGCATCCACACTAATACTTACGTCAAACACCAAGTCACATGCTAACGGTGACGTCACACATGAGTTGCCTTGCTCCGACGCCGAGGCACGCTTCAAAACATGCGACTGTACCTGTCACAATCCGTTGTCTTTATTTGAAAAAAGAAAACATGTTGTAATATAATTTAATAATTTTGTACATTGTACTTATTTTATTGTACATCTTCTGTCACGCATTTCACATACTCCAGTTTCGTGGCGATTTGATTGTCTTTTGTTTTGTTAATGTGTCTATAATGTTGAATGTATTGGTGATTTCTTTGATACTCAGTTTTGTGGTGGTCGAAAGTAATCGGAATAGTTCTGAGTGCCCTAATGTAAAGTCCGATTTGAGTTTACTGAGGAAAAGGAGACATGTGACATTCCCTGATGGGAGTGATGTTGTTGTAAGTATAATTTTGAGAAACGAATTCATCTTTAGTGCTCTTTGAAGCAGTTTTTATAAGAACATCTAGGGCCCTGTGCCGAAGGTTTTTCTTGCAGCTACTTTTCCTGGGCTAAACAGCAGGTAGTTAGAAGCTGCAGTAGTTTTAGGCGGATGAGACGTTGGAAAAATAATACAAGTATTTACATAAAAATTGACTTTTTAAGGTGTAACTATGTTACCAATTGAATAAAGATGAGTTTGTATTTGTATCTTACTTTACTTCCAAACTGCTGAACGGATATGGATGAAAATTAGCATACCAATTGATGGAAACCTAGAGACTTCTTTCATTATACTTTAATCGCAAAGTTGATTATTTATATGTGTAAATACTTACTAAATCTTTAGCAATATTTAGCATTTCATCTGTAGTTTTCTATTTCAAATAATTTAGCAAAACTTTTTTGTAGTAGATGTGTCGAATAAAAATCAGAAAAGCTTCATGTATCGAATCAGAGTGTTTTAGCTTAGTGAAGTGTTGCACCTAAATATTATCTATGCTCTAGTTATTAATATAGGTATGTTTAAAGGTATTTTTTCCATTTGAGCAAGAGAAGTGTGTCAGGATCGAAGCAAATGAAATTCAATATTCTCTGCTTTTCCCGTTGAGAAATAGGCGTTAGTTTATGTTTATGTATTTTTCAATTTCCCAGCTAACTCTCTCGCTAGTCAAAGCCTTCTTGACTCACGCTCCTGCTGGATGGAACTTGGCAATAGAGATCGACGTCCTCTTCCCTCTGCCAGACGCCAACTACACTCTAGCACATTTAAGAAGGAAGTTACATCATCGGCAGAAGAGGGAGTTGTGGGAGCGGTTGAGAACTGCTTTGGAATTGTAAGTGTATGCGCATCGTGTCTCCGGCCAAGTAGTTAACTTTAAGCGGGCGCGCGTAGTCGAATCGACCGCGCTTAGTACATTTTCGTTCATATTATTATTATTATCTATTAAATTTATTTGTCACTTTTAGTAGCCTGTCGCTATGTCATTGGGAGTAAAACAAAGAATAAACCGTGGCACGGGGCGCTCCCACCACTCCACAGATCGCAATTGTTTAAGTCCCGGTGCAGACAGATGCGGTGGAAATCCAAGTAATTTTCAGATTATTATACATAGCGGGATTCTTGAAGACATCACACGCCAATTTTAATTAGGTTACTAATTGTTTTTTTTTTCATAATTTTAATTACTTTTTTTTGACAAATTATACTTTAAGGACAATAATAAATATATGTAAGTACAAATAATTAATAATTATTGATTAATTAGTGCTTTATTTCCTTTATACATCCCAAACGTATTTTGGGTTACGCGCGCCCGCTCCCGTCACAAAAGACCACGCGCCCGCTTGAAGGTTAATGCCATTTGCGGCAAATCTACATTAAGTTACGTCAAAGTGCATCGTGTACCTGATGTTTATCATCGAAATTCAAGAAAAACAGCTCTCTGTCGTTCCTGAATTGTAGATTTGTCGCTTTTTCTCTCGTGTGGGTTGTGAGGTGGATTACCAACCTCATCTACCCTGGTATCAGGGTTACTATTGAGCCTAATAAGCATAGCTTAGAGCATTATCTAGGTATCGATGTCGTCACAGGGTCGGATGAATTTTCGGAGGTATAGGGCTGGTGTTCGCTTCTGTAAAAAACCGGACCTGTCAAATTGTCAGGTTAGGTAAGCGGACCCTGTGAAAAACGGGATAATGCTAGGGAGTGATGTACATGGCTGGATTTAAAAACGACACGGCTAACAATTACAAAGGTTTCTAACTTTACTACACAGGGTGTTAGTGACAGGCCATGTACAGTTAGTTAATGCCCTAAGCGACAAATCAACAATAAGTTACGTTAAAAAACTCGAAAATAACAAAAAAAAAAAAAAATAATAAGGACGTTTTATACAAAATTGCTTGACTCATCATAAGATAATAATATTAAAAGGCTACATTGAAGCAATTCTCCTAAAAAGCAATATTGTTATTGGATATCTCTTGTCATTGCGCACTTACCTTAAAATGCGCAATTGTCAATATTTCTATACTGCGTTTAGATGAATTGATTTCATGTGGCCTTTATGGACCGCTACACAATACCTAACTAGTGTGTATTCATTAACAGTGTGTTTCCCTTTATATTAAATTACATAACATTTTTTTAAAATTTCAGTCACAATTTAGACGGTCGATCCTGTATTCTGAAAAGTATTTGCGACGCCAAAGAACATCTGTTACCTCCTGGAGTGTCTTTGGTTCATGATCTACTGAGAGCTGTGTTTACGTAAGTATTAACGTAATATCTAAAATACTATTCTAATAATATTTTTTCTTTTTTTTCTTATTGATCTCTATCTGAATGACATGACATTACCAATAAAAATATGAATATGAATATTCCACATTCCCGAGAAATAAGTCAGACAGGTAGTCGCTTTTGTAAAAAAAAACCGGACCTGTCAAATTTACATGTTAGGTTAGGTTAGGTAAGTAAGTGGACCTTGTGAAAAACAGGGTAACGTTGAGTATAGGTATAATGACAATTTTAATAACGGTACTACTCTGATGGAATGAGTGAAAATAAAAAATGTGAGGACGATGTTGTAAACGAAACTCTCCATATTGGCAGGTAATAACCGCTTGAACTAGGTAGTATACCTACCCCCAACCAATAAAAACCAAGTATCAAGGAAAGAAAATAAAGGACAGGTTGCTCGCTGCTACAGACGATAAATCTCGATACCAAGAGGTGTGGTTATGAAAAATAACCCGCTGGGACCTTACCTTACTTGGCGCAGTTTTTCAAATTTACCGACGGAAATGTCATTAATATTTCCTA
This sequence comes from Pectinophora gossypiella, assembly GCF_024362695.1. Taxonomy (NCBI): domain Eukaryota; kingdom Metazoa; phylum Arthropoda; class Insecta; order Lepidoptera; family Gelechiidae; genus Pectinophora; species Pectinophora gossypiella. The sequence goes on along the minus strand of NC_065414.1, from coordinate 3,310,025 downwards.
TGCTGTTTAAGGGTTAACTTGACTTTGGTGTAATAATTAGCGATGTGCCGTTAGCAGGAATATTCCCACTTTGGGTATATAGAATTGGGGCAAAAGTTATGTAAAAGGACTGATATTACCTAGTCTTTAAGCAGATAGGACCAGAGTACAAGAAAGTACTATTCGTAAGAAAAGTACCTTGTCCTTATTATTAAATAGTTTTTAGAACTTGAACATTCCCACGAGAATATTCCCGGGAACGAAAAATCACTGGTAATAAATTAGTTTAAAAAAATATTTGATACTCACATTCCTAGCAGTTAAAAGAGATATTTATATAACGTATAATAACGTATATTATGTTTTTCTTTATTGTTTAGGTATTTTCCGTAGTCATCTATCTCCATAGTCTTATCCCTTTTTCACAGAATTCGCTTACCTAACGAGAAGGAAAATCCAGTCCAATACAGGTTAGGTCACATACCTCGGGAATGTGGGTTTCCTCACGACTTTTGTCCTTCACCGCTGAAGGCGTGATAATCATTTAAAATTCAAATATAAATATATATATAATTATTCGAATTATTATTTTTATTCTATTTATATATATTTTTTTAAATATATTTGATGGGGTTGTTAATTCACCTCACAATCCACACGATAGAAGAAGAAGATTCAAATATGAATTCGAAAAACATTGGTGCGACCTCACAGTGACGCTCATAATCTAAGAAGTTCACTCGACTCTTTAAAAGTAATGACGTCATCGTCATGTATGTAAAGGTTGGGGCGTCGTCTCAGAATACCGAACTCAAGGAAGGCCTTGAGGCCGCTTCAACTGTTAGAATACGGGTGTGAGAATCCGGCTTTCTTCCAATTGGGCCATGTCTGTCAACCATAACTTTTACCTTCCTATCTCAGAGTAATTTATTAAAAAATAATTCCAGCGCACCACAACACGACGAAGACTTCTTACAAGAAATGAGTCCCAACTACAAAGAACTTCCGGACCCGGACTTTTGCGACCAACTCACTAACTGTCCGTTTTCCCTTCTGAGTTTTTTGACAGCATTAAATGTAGCGTAGTTAAGAAGTCTCACCTTGTTTTATTTCATCCAACCCTTTCTCTTTAGTAAAGTTTAAATGTACCCATATTTGTCACGAAATTATCTCCATTATTATGTACGTATTATTGTTTTATAAAGAATTCAAAGAAGCAGAAACTTCAAAGTAACCCTTTTTAATTATTCAGAGACAGATAAATATGTAGGTCAGGTGGTCTAAAAGGCCAAATTGAAGCAATTCATTTAAAAGAATTAAATTGAATTAAATTTCAGAATTCATTTAAAAATTCAGATGAATTAAATTTAAAAAGCATCATAAAGAAACATCATCATAAAGTAGTATTAATGCTTAAATAAATAAGTAGTTACAATTTTGGGCACCTGTCTAAGTATTAAATTCTTAAGGCAAAACATGAATTAAATTCTAACTTTTTTGAGGTCTGTTTCTATACGAATAAAATCCCGAGATTTATTTTTGTGTGCAAAGGTGCCTTAGCCAAGTTGCAATGGATTACGGGATTGACATAATTATCATTTTATATAAATGTCATACATTTTTAGCACTGTTGCTTTTCTAAATCGTTTATACTGACTGACTCCGCAGGCGCCACACGGTCACAGGACCCGGTAGGCTTTTGCCCAGCAGCTGTTCACAAAAAATCTCGACAAATCGACTTTCTAATTCCAAATAAACTATGACTCACAGTAATCCATCGGACATGTTAACTAAAAAGTTTTTGTTTAACCCGTTTAGTGGAGTACGGTTTTGTTGGCCCGTAATTGTATGTAAACAAATTCCGAGTCAATTTGTATTGTTTCGTTAACTTGCTAAATGGAGGGTATAAGTCAGTCTGTCACAGAGCCTCCTCTGTTTTGTGGTCGTATTTACCGACAGCTATTAGTGTTTCAAACCTGAAGTAAAATTGCCTCTTGAAAATCTAATTTTGAAGCTCCTAGATTTGTTTTCGGTAAAATGGATTATTCAGTTATATTTATGCCAGAAAAATATTTGAATTCCCTGTTTTAAATTTTTTGAAAATCGAACTTGGAATCTTAGGATTCATTGGTTTAATATCTTGAAAATCTTGAGAATCTTTATTATTTTGTCTAGTTCAGGAAGTTGTTAAGCAAAAGTAGATCAAGAGATTTAAAGAAATAAAAATGATTGCTCAGTAGAATATAAAATAAAATTCTCCTTTCAGATTTATAGACATGGATAGTTTCAAATGTATAAAAGTGTTTCTACTGTTTTGTTTTGTGAGATTTTCTATAGCCAGTAACGAAAGTAATGGTACTTCTTTCGAGTTTGAAAATACAGAAGATACGAAATTGCTGTCTAGAACAAAGCGTTACTTGATATTTCCTGACGGGAGTTCGTTTCAGTTGGGTAAGTTATTTGACAAGTAGGTTATACTTAATTTCTTTTTATGTGTAACATTGGGTTAATTTTTAAATAAGAAATATAAAGTAATTTAAGTATGTTTTTTATTGAGCTTTGTCTATTCCTTTGTTAAACCCACTGATATCTTTGTGTTCCACATTCAGTATGTTTTTTAAATTTGCCGCAAATTACATTAATTCATTCATCACCAATTTAAGAGCCACACTCTTGTCGGTGCAGCATTCTCCATGCTACTTTTTTTGGGAAAAATAGGGCAGTGATTTTCCTCTTGCCTTCCACCTCGCAGTACTCTGTCTGACGTAAGTGGGATTGCGCCCAGAGTAGTCTATTACAAAGCCATACTAGGACTCCTGTCCTCCGCCTCTGAATACTACTACATGTTTTACATTAACTACTTGACCATAAATTAAGTATTCAGTAAAATATAGAATAAAAATAATACTGCGTATAGAACGGTAACTTTTCCGCCCCGCACCAATTCGAATTGGGCGCCAAACTCACCCCCTCTTCGTCTTATTCGTGCCGTAAGCCCCTAAAAATAAAGGGAGAGAGCGCATGGATTGTCTCATTCGCACTCACACGCTAGGCGGCACACGTTGTGGTATAAGGTGTTAGCTACGAATAAATAATATATTTATTCGTAGGGTGTTAGGTACGGTCACGAGCATTAATTATGTATACACTTTGGTACTATGTCACATTAACTTTTTTGACAAATTTAACTGTAAGTCTCACTAAACGTCAAATATGTTAGTGCGACGGAGTCCTGAAGTGGGTACATTATATTGCTGATGACTGTACTCGATATGTGTCGATGTTGCCTGCCCACTGGAACTTACTCCATAAAAAATCTCTTTCACAGTATTCTGTACCCAAAACATGGGGTATCTTCAAATAGGCGATGTAGTATGGTTTGGGAACACCGCTGCCTTGGCTTGGGAGTTGCCTACAGATCCAAACATCTTCCGATTCTTCAAGGAGAAGAAGAAAATCTACGGCCAAAGGAGACAGGATAACAAGCATATCATATTCTTGGATGAAAATGGAAAAGTTATATATACTAAGCCTTATAGAAGGTTCGTTCTTTCGACGTCAATTTGAATCTTGTCCGGAAAGTAAATATGAAGGGTCTTTGTAACTTCTTAAAATTACTTTTTAAATTATTTGTTCTTTTCTTTTCGTTTCTTTTCTTTTCTTTTCTTTTCTTTTCTTTTCTTTTTCTTTTCTTTCTTTTCTTTTCTTTTCTTTTCTTTTCTTTTCTTTCTTTTCTTTTCTTTCTTTTCTTTTCTTTTCTTTTCTTTTCTTTCTTTTCTTTTCTTTTCTTTTCTTTTCTTTTCTTTCTTTTCTTTCTTTTCTTTTCTTTTCTTTTCTTTTCTTTTCTTTTCTTTTCTTTTCTTTTCTTTTCTTTTCTTTATAATATGCCCTTCTTCTTCTTATTATGTGAGTGGTAAATTTATTGAACCGACCTCACTAACCCTGGTTATTATTGAGCCACTAAAGGCCCATTTCATGCATCGACTATCAACTGATATATACGTAATTAATCATTATGTAGAATCTCTTACATGGGTATTATTTTTTTCAGAAAGCCAATAATTAATCCAGCATTTGCCAAACGTAGTGTTGACGCCATTGATGGTATTAAATCAAAGTTTTCTATTAAAGAGTTGCATGAGACACACAAGAAGAACTATCTACAAGATTTTGACAAAATTAGTACCGAATTTCACAGAGAAAGCCGGAAGAAACTTTATGAAAAGCTTGAAACTTTCTTTGAAGGGTATATTACAGTATTGTATAAGTATTATAAGAATTGGGTAGTTTCCTAGGTCAAAGATAAATTATGAGATTAGGTGACAAAATACGATTACTTTTTTTATTTAACTTATTTATGAATTTTAATAAGTAAACATGTACTTAATAATAAGTGCGAAATTTTGATACGTTTTTCTATGACGTCACAGGTTGCTTATTCGTGTTTTGACGTTTAATAAAAAGTAACTGATTTGACTTGTTGGAAACTAGCCTATTGTATAGAGACTATTATTTTTTAATTAAAACAATACAAATACAATGATTTCTTAATAAAACGCCTTCTCCGATGCGTCACATCGAGGCAACATGTCCAAAAAGCTGCAATGCCTCTCTAAATTGGCAAAATTACTCTTTGACCAAAATACCATCAGCCCTTGCGTCTACGGAAGCCTCGATGAGACGCATTGAAAGATTAAAGAAAAAAATAATAATTGTGTTTTTAAATTGTACTCTCATTCTTCTTTCAGATTAGGTTGGAAAGGCAAAGAATGCGTCTTGAGACTGCTTTGTGAAAGTGCAAACGCTAAAAACGTGCAAGGAACGTTTTTTGAAGAAATTATTAGAACCACATTCACGTAAGTATATACTTTAATTGTATACTTTTAATGCAAGAAGTCACTTAAAAAAACCAATATAAAGATTTTTTTTCTTATAAGCCACAGTTAAATGAATAGAATGACAAGTCACAAGATAACAGCTGGTGTCTTTGGTACTGGCATCCAAAGATATTCAGAACTTTGAGGTTCTGTGTGCATCAGAAGTTAGTAAAAGTTCCTTAAACTGAGTCTAACTTTTGAGTGTCTACAAATTATAGGATGAATTTACAATATTTTGAGAACTTTTACTAACATATTATATTCTCTTCTTATATCGTGTGGGTTGTGAGGTTAATTACCAACCTCATCAACTCTGGTCTCAGGGTTACTATTGTGCCGCTAAAGACATGGCTTATGTAACGACTACCTACTTACATCAGTAAGTAGTAACCGGGACCAACAGCTTAACATGTCTTGCAAAGCACAAATCATCTTACTTTCGGACAATCAGGTGAGCAGCCTGTAATGTCCTAACCAAACTAGGGATCACAAAGTGATTTTTGTGATATGTCTCCACCGGGATTTGAACTCGGGACCTCCGGCTCGTGAGCCCAACGCTCAAACCACTGGACTACGGAGGCTGTTGAACACATATTTATGAAACACGACGTTCGTGCCTCACCCATCAGGGTCCACTTAATACCAGCGTTGTGGTTCACGCCGCGACTTGTGCTGAGTGAGGCCCTCTTATCTCAGGACGTCCACCACCACATTATGATCATTCTAATAAACATCCTCTATGCTTTTTTGTAGTTGCTCTGTGAAAATCTTAAGTGATGTTATTGTCTTGTTTTTGTGTGTGGCGTTTATAATGAACAATTTCTATTATATTCTATACTACTATTCTTAATGCACTCAAAACCCCCAAAGTTCTGACGGTCGCTCAATGAGCATCCACATTCCAAAGTTTGACAGGATGTTCAGTATAGGACAAGTCAAGGGGCACTTTTTAAATGTTACGTATTTAAATGTCCAAAGTTAAAAAACCTAACGTCAATGAAGGATTATGGGCATAAAAGAAACAAATTATAAGAATAGATCTGGATTTAATTGGGAGCAAGCAAAAATACAATACGGCCATTACACATTGAAAAAAAAAATTAAAAAAAAATAAATAATAAACGTCAGAAGTGAGAGAGAGCGAGACAAAGATATTTTGTTACGTTTAGAAACAAGACACAATATTCGTTTACAAACACTTCAACAGTCAAATCACCTTAGATAAAAAATACCTAAAATCTAAATACCATTTATACATAATACTACACCTACTCTTATGATAAGAAGAACTTCATATTAGTTGGTTACGTATATGTATTTCAACATTAGGTAAGTAAAATCTAAGTAGATTTTAGGTATTTTGAACGCAGGCAATTTAACGTAAGGTTTTTTAAATTTTGGGCACTTAAATGCGAAGCCTTTTTAAACCCTGTGTTGATAGCACACCTTATAGATAGATACATAAAATACTGTATTAAGCACAATGGACACAAGACACAGAAATAAGGAGAACAGATACAGAAAGGCACATCAGGCGGCCTTATTGCTCATGCAGCAATTTCTACCAGACAACCTTTGGGTATAGGAAAATTTTGTACAAATATAATAGTACCTTAGCTCTTTTTTAACGTGACTAATTGTAGATTTGCCGCGTATGGCATTATCTACTTGGCCGGACAAAATGGAAAGAGCTGAAGGCTCTCACCCGGTACCAAATTAAAAAAAAAACAAGCCTGGCATTCTCTGAACAGGGCTTTTTACATGATCTATTGGTCTATTTTATATATATTTAGTACTATAATTATAATTCCAGGTTTCCCCGTAGCCATTTTGGTGAAGAACGTGTTGAATATGATGACGCTCATTCATTTTCCGGTGATTGCGCGAAACTGTACCCTAATTGTGATACCACTATAGTAGATGATCAATAAATATTTAATTGTAAATTTAATGGACTTTTATTTCTCCATATTGTTAGTGACATCGTAACGAAAACTTTGAAGGGTGATTTAGACCATGATTCTGAGTTGATATCAAGCGGAATTTTCCATCGCAAAAGTTTAAAACTGAAAATAATTATAAATGAGTCATCCCTCTGTATTCGGTACGACGTCACTAGCACTCTGTATATACAGGGTGTTAGTGAAATCGTAACGAAAACTTTGAGGGATGATTCAGGCCATGATTCTGAGTTGATATCAAGTGGAATTTTCCGTCGCAAAAGTATGGAATGGAAAATAATTTAAGAAAACACAAAAATTTTCATGAATTTTCCGGCAGGAAATTCCACTTAATATCAACTCAGAATCATGGTCTGAATCATCCCCCTCAGTATTCGTTACGGTGTCACTAACACCCATACCTACTTGTATGGCTACCTGTATGTACTGGTGCGGGGTGTAAGTGACATCGTAACGAATACTGAGGGGGCTGATTTAGCTCATTATTCTGAGTTAATATCAAGTAGAATTTTTGATCGCAAAATTATAGAATTGAAAATAATCAAAAAATAATTAAAAATATCATGAATAACGACGAAAAATTGCGACGATTGCGACGAAAAATTCCACTTGATTTTAACTAAGAATCATGGTCTGAATCATCCTCATCAGTATTCGTTACGATGTCACTAACACCCAGTATGTAAGATGTTTATATACTTAAAAGTAAAAGTACTTTATTTAAGAACACGATAGTTTGCAGTCGAAAAGCGACGTCATAACACATAACCATTATTATTATTTGTGTTTGAGAGGGCTCGAACCGATGCAGCCCGAATCACTCCTCAAGACCAATCCGTTCAATTAGCGTCTTTTTGGGAGAAACCTCCATAACCTCCAGGGGATCCATTATATGGCGCCCCAGTGCTCGGCTTCTACTGTGTATGAGAGCCTCACAGCTGCACAGCAGGTGTAATAGCGTCTCATCCTCCTTTAACCAGAATCTGCATAAAGGGGACTCGGTCAGCTCCATTCTATATTGGTGCTTGTTGAGTGTGAAATACCCCGTGAGGGCCCTTATTAAGATCCTTAACTGCCTCCTAGTAAGAGTAAGGACCTCGGATGAAAATTTCTGGGAAAAAAGTCTAATCAGTTGCTTTGAGTGACTCAGGCCAATTGAATTGGACCGAAATTCTTTGACCACACGACCATAGAATAAAGAATAATACTACGTATAGAACTGAAACTATCTGCCCTGAATTTTGTATGGAGTGTGTGGGGTAAGAACATATTATATTAAAATGAAAAGAGGGAATCTTATATCCAGCAGTGAGACATACTTATGGTTTAAAATGAAGTATACTTAAATCTAGTCCTTTTATTGAGAGGGTATACGCCTGTAAAGCTTTGTATATAAATATTTTAGCGAAGCGAGCGCGCTTTTATAAAAAGAAGAAGAGTGTGAAGAGTAAAATAGGTGCCACACTCTTCTTCTTTTTCTTTTCTTTTTCTTTTAATATGTGTTTATATATTTGAATGATTATTTAAATATGAAAAGGAGAATTCTAATTGACATTATCGCAAAAAATAAACTAGTCACAAAATCAGGACGTGGAAATTTTAGGTATTACTTTTTTATATTTGGAATTTGTCAGAAAATAAATTGAAATCTCATGTGAAGATTTCTTTATGTAAAAAGAGTATTAAGATTAATGATCACTTACATGAAAAATTGCCTGGTATTAAATGTATTCGTCCCGTTATTAAATAACTTGTAATGTATACCTACATTGATTTAAAAGATGTGTTGCTGTTGCAGTTCTTGTCAGCCATAACACCTTGCGAAATGACGTAGATTCGAAAATGTTCATTACCCTTCAACAAGTTTCTTTATGATAATTACGTTGAATAAATGACATATCTGATTTATTAGAAAGAAGAAACGTTTAAAATATTGACTTCCTGTACAAACGGTGTAATGATACTCTTTATTGAATGACATTTTCATTTTGTCATTTCTCCATATTTAGTTGCAATGTTCAGTTGTACCTAGCTTTAGTTAGTTATTTTTCGGACAACTGACCACCGGGATTTGAACCCACTGGGTTTTAAGCCCAACGCTAACCACTGGACCACCCAAACGTATTTAACCTTAACATAACCTTTATAATTCCAGTGGATAATCCAACAAGAGCATGTGGTCATAGTTCCCTAACTCCACTAAATGACGTCAGAGCGCCGTAAACCCGCAACTACTTGTAACCGGATTGCGCGTGATATGCTAATAAGGTGCAGTGGAATAGGGTTGGTCAAATTCAAAAATATCTTCATTCAGTAGGTAACATAGTTACACTTTGAATCGTCAATTTTTACATAACGAACGTCTCATCCGCCTAAAACTACTGCAGCTTCTCACAACCTATATAGCCGGGGAAAAGAAGGTGCAAGAAAAACCTCGGCACAGGGTCCTAGACGTTCTTTAAAAAAAATAAAAAATAAACATAAAATATTGGTATACAATTGAGTAATTTAGCTGCCTAATAGCAGTTCTCAGACAGTTAATACCATGCATTCATATCTTCTAAATAATCACTAACTTTATAATAACCGTTTTTGTAAAGTTTTTGTTTAATTCAGATTTGGTCATTCGGAATAGTCGAACGTCGTGCCTTATAAGGAAGTGAAAGAATTGGCCTTTGATGGACAAGAATGGAGCACCGATAAGAGCTTGGCTCTTAAATTAATGAGGATGATTCAAAATAGTCTGAAGACACATCATCTCCCTAGCATTATACCGTTTTAATAATAATCAGAATAGTTTGAAGACGCGGAAGAAATAATTGAATTGTGTTTTTATTTTGAGTGTATCCAATATTTTGAAGCTTGAATTGTCTGAAAAAATAAGTTAATTACGTGCTTTGGAGGGCACGTTAAGCCGTTGGTACCGGCTATTAGCCGTAAAAATACCTCCACCAACCCGCAGGGAAGCAGTGTGGTGGAGTATGCTCCATACCCCCTCCGGTTGAATGAGGGGAGGGAGGCCTGTGCCGAGCTGTGGGACTTATATAGACTATGTATGTTTATGTTATGTTGTATCCTCTATCTTCATAGAGCAACACTGACCTCCGCTTGATTACTCTGGGCTATTTGGCTGATGTACGAGTACTTACTATTTCTGGCTGATTGGCTGAAAAGTACATGATTACACAACTAACAGCCGTTTTTGGATGCTGAACGGTACAGTGATAGATGATCAGTCCTATGGTCTACCATGTCAGAAGACATTACTTCAGATTTTACGACGTCTTCGGGAGAGCAGCGAAACTGTTCTATGCCTTTATTGGGACCCAGTTTACCACAGAAGTAATAAATTAAATTTGATCCAAAATGATTTGTTAAGCTTACACCTATTTCTCGTTGGGTTATGCTTTTTTTGACATGATTTATACACATGTAGATTTGCCGCAGATGGCATTAACTACTTGGCCCGACAAATGGGGAGCGCTGAGGGCTCTCACCCGGTACAAAATTTAAGATAACAGGCCCAGAGGCAGAGGCAGAGCAGAGGGTGCCCAGTTGGGCTGATGTACTCACTAATTATAGGTGGTTACCTGATGCGTATACTCACTATTTCTGGCTGCTTAGCTCAAGTACATGATTACATAACTCACAGCCGTTTTTGTTACGAAGTGCTAAGGTGCAGTGATAGATGATCACCATGACGGCCATGGTTCACCATATCTTCTAGACATTACTTCAGATTTTACGACATCTTCGGGAAAGCAACGAAACCGGGAAATCATCGCTGATGTCGCGTACTGGCGTATCTGCAATTCTTGGCGAATTTTGCATCTTTTACAATTGTCAATAAGACACAAATCACAATAGCAAATAAATACAGATACGTCAGTTAGCAAAGTCAGCCACGAAATGAAATATGATCCAAAATATTTTCTATACACACACATACATAAGCTAACACCTATTTTCCTTTGGGCTATGCGCATACCACGGGTTTCTATACTATGACCATGACACTCTACTTCGCAAAAAAATCTAAGAAAGTAAAGGAAAACATAAACAAATGCATTACGGAAAGTATTATGGGAAGCGGGAGTTAGCAAGCACCCGGATCTCTGTGCGCAGTGCAGCGCAGATACAAAAGCATCATTACAAAAATAGAATCAGAATCAGAATCATTTATTCAACGTAATTATCATGGATAAACTTGTTGAAGGTCAATGTAACATTTTTGAATTTACGTCATTTCGCAAGGTGTTATGGCTGAGGAGAAGAAATGACAAGAAACTGCAACAGCAACACATCTTTTAAATCAATGAGGGTACATTACAAGTTAATATGCCGTCTCTGTATATGCGATCATTGAGCATAAAGGGAAAAAAAGAAAAAAAAAAAAGAAAGTACTAATTTCAAAACAGTATTTCTTTCAGTATTGTAAGTACTTAAAAAATATTTCTCTCATGGACATCCCTAGTGACCGGCGCATCATCTATTATATTATATAAATACAATACAATACAATACAAATACACTTTATTGCACCAAAAAATACTAAATACTTAGGTATATTAACATTATCTAAATACCTACTCATGTAACTATATTTGAAATACGTTTCTACGCCAGTTGTAGTGAAATACACGTAATATCTTCTACTGTTCATGAAAATAGAGTCTAGAATTTATTTTCCAGTGCTCTTTACCAAAACGTTCTAGAAAAATCTCAATAAGTTTCTTTTTATTGAAAAAATATAATGAATTTGAAGTATAGGATAATGTTTATAGTATTCTTAGTGCCTCAGTGTGTATGGTCGAATGGTCATTGCCCCAACTTGAAGACAGACGTCAAGTCCATCAGAAAACGAAGGCATCTGGTGTTCCCGGATGGCAGTAATTTCGTTGTAAGTACACAAACATATACATAATATAACCCCGGGTTCGATTCCCGATGGGGACATTGTCGAAATTACTTTGTGAAACTATCCTTTGTTTGGTAGGGACTTTGAAGGCTTGAATCACCTGATTCTCCGAAAAAGTAAGATGATATCGTGCTTCCGAGGGCACGTTAAACCGTTGGTCCCGGCTAGTAGCCGTAAAAACACTTCTACCAACCCATAGCGGAGCAGCGTGGTGGAGAATACTCCATACCCCTTCCGGTTGATTGAGGTGAGGTCTGTTCCCAGCGGTGTGGCGTATATAGGCTGTTTATGATATTTTATGTGTTATATAACTAACCCCCCTAATCCCTAATAGGGGAACATAAGTGGAAGAAAAGAAGTGTAGTGGGGAAGTGTAGTAGTATAATTGTGGTAAGATTTTTTTTTATATTTTAGGTGATTGGTTTATTTAAAAGTGCATCCAACGATCTCTTTCGTGTATATTTGATAACACCTCAATCACCAATTTATTGATGCTGACCGGGTTTGATTCTCTATCAGGTAAATTCTGCTAAACCAAACTCAAATATTTTTCCTCTCAGACGACGCCCTGAGCCGAGGTACGCGCCCTACTGGGCACCCTCAGGCCTGCTGTCTTAAATTTTGTGCCGGGTGAGAGCCTTCAGCGCTCCCCATTTGTGGCCAAGTAGTTAATGCCATCTGCGGCAAATCTACAAAAAGTCACGTCAAAAAAAAAGCTATACCAAACACGAAATCAGATCAGAAACCGGACACAGTGACATCATCTTCAAATATACAATCATAAGTTTGTCTATTATAATTACGTTAAATGATTTTGATTTCTGATTTCTTTGGAAGGAAAAACGTCTAAAATACGTACTTCCTGTATAAACGGCGTAATGATACTCTTTATTTGAATGACATAACAATTTTGTTATTACATGACATGAGAATTCAGTGTTTTAGTTGTAGCTTTAGTTATTTTTCGGACAAAATACTACTGGAAATGGAACGCAGGACCTCTCATTTTAATCACTGAATCCCCAAAACGTAACATAACATATATATAACATAAACAGCTTATATACGTCCCACTGCCAGGCACAGGCCTACCCTCAATCAACCGGAGGGGGTAAGGATTAAACTCCATCACGCTTAAACTCAACCAGATTTTTATTGGGCAAGCATCTTTTGAATGCCAGCTCCGCTACAGCTCATGTCTGCTACAAATACGTTGTGTCCACAAATTATTTCTTGGTTCAATACCCTACATGACCTATCCATCAGTAGAGGTGTTAAGAGTAATGTCATATAACAAGCTCCATACGATTGTGAACATAACGACTGGAAACGAGACTAACCTTGCTGTGTATGCGTCTAAAAATACACGCAGTTTTAAAAGGATAGGTAGTAAATATACACAGGGTGTTAGTGACATCGTAACGAAAACTTTGGGGGATGATTCTCACCATGATTCTGAGTTGATATCAAGTGGAATTTTCCATTGCAAAAGTATAGAACTGAAAATAATTAAAAAAAAAAAACACAAAAAATTTCATAAATTTTCCGACAGGAAATTCTACTTGATATTAACTCAGAATCATGGTCTCAACCATCCCCCTGTCACTAACACCCATACCTACTTGTATGGCTACTGTATGTACTTTTAGGGTGAGTAAAAGACATCGTAACGAGTACTGGGAGGGATGATTCAGCCTATTATTCTGAATTACTATCAGGTGGAATTTTCAATCGCAAAAGTATAGAATTACTTACATTGAATAAATTTAAAAAAAAACTAAAAAGAAACATGAATTTTGCGACGGAAAATTCCACTTGATATTAATTCAGAATCATGGTCTGAATCATGCCCCTCAGTATTCGTTACGATGTCACTAACACCCTGTATATGCTTTTTTTTTCTACCTTTGAAGGGTTTACTCTTGGCTCCAGACTTGACCGAAGCCATTGACGAGGCCTAAGATGGAGCGAGCTCGCTCAGAAGGTGCCTGTTCACTCAGGCGTTGAAAGCTGGGTTATATGAATTCGGCATTATGTAGCAATTATTTGCGTATTATGGGCGTATTGGAATGGGTGCTTAATGGACAGACCCCGCAGTTTTCTCTGTTCCCAGTGTTTAACGTGTGTATCTTTTGAATGAGAAAGGTACTAGGTTTAGTTTAGGTATCAAATAGTGGATATGTAGTATATAACTATATGCAATTTGGTACAGCCATTTTGACGCTAATAAACCCTCTTATATTTTGTCGCGTGGCGTGTCGCAAAGAGCGGTACATATTATAAATATACTTAAAGATCAGGAAAGAATATCATATGATTGGGGGAGGGGAGTCTCTATTAAGTGTTGATGGAAAGCGTTAGGAAGGATATGTGTGGGAAAAGTGTAACTACTGAGATGATGGCTGACAGAGACAAATGGGTGAAGAAGTCTGTTGTGTCCTCCCTAAATAGAGTAAGAAAAGGGCCTAATGATGATCATCATCACCTCCCTGCGTTGTCCCGTTATTTCTCACGGGATCCGCTTAGCTAACCTGAAGATTTGACAGGTCCGGTTTTTTACAGAAGCGAATGCCTGTCAGACCTTCTAACTCCCGAAAGGGAAAACCACATATATGCGAAATGCATTTCTTGGGAATGTGGGTTTCCTCACGATGTTTTCCTTCGCCGTCGAGCACGTGATATAATAATTTATGATCCAAACATGAATTCGAAAACAAATTCGAAAATCATTGTTTTAGGCCTATGCTAGGATTCGAACCTGCGTCCTCCAAGTGGGAGTCAAGCGTTCTACCAACTGGGCTACCACGGCTCTACAAAGGCTGGATTGATGAATTCAAATAATGAATGCACTTTCATTTATCCTGTTTTCAGCTAACAATGGACTTTGCGAAGACTTTCCTCACCCATGTTCCATCAGGCTGGTTCGTGACGATGGATTTAGACGTGGTGTACCTTCTGCCAGATAAGAAGTTTATCAGCTCTCACTTAAGGAGGAAACTCCATCACCGACAAAAGAGAGAGCTATGGGAACGGATCAGAGATGCTCTAAATCTGTAAGTTACTACAGTATGCTGATAATAATGGCGGAAGAGTTAACATCAGCTGGGCTAACATCCACAACGTGATAAAATTATCGATTGATTCAATAAATTTTGTCGAAATCGATAAGTTTATTTTTTCCCTAATATGCGTGTCACGTGATTCTGTTCGTATTTTGACAGAACGTAACTTATTTGGGTTCACATATTAGCAGCAATCGACATACTTAATTATATCGTCAGAATCGATAAAATGACCGTGACAAAATTTTATCGCGTTGTGCATGTTAACCCTACAGTTGAAGGAAGACGTTCGATTGTAAAAACCGACCCAAAAGATTAATGAGACAAAGAAGACGATGTTAGGGCAAGTGTAGAAGTGTAGGGATACTTATACCGCGTTAGTGTCGACAAAAAACGATGCGTATAACCCCTTTATCGCTATGCTTAGTGCCGCGTTTGGTTGTAGGGGATATCAACAGTTTTTCCTTAAGGTCATTGTCCTATTTATCGCCTGCCCTAAAGACAAACTGTCTAGCAAAAATGACCCTACTACTACACTAATACCGCATTCTTGTTACTTTTTTTTCATATATACAAAAGATGACCAGGGGCCTCCGTGGTCCAGTGGTTGAGCGTCGTGCTCACGATTCGGAGGTTCCGGGTTCGAATCTCGGTGGGGACAAATCACAAAAATCACTTTGTGATCCCTAGTTTGGTTAGGACATTACATTCTGATCACCTGATTATCCAAAAGTTAGATGATCCGTGCTTCGGGAGGCACGTTAAGCCGTTGGTCCCGGTTACTCCTAAATGATGTAAGTATGTAGTCGTTACGTGAGTTATGTCAGGGGCCTATGGCGGATCAATAATAACCCTGATACCAGAGTTGGTGGGGTTGGTACTCAACCTCACAACCCACATGATAGAAGAAGAAGACGACTTTTCCCGTAGGGGTAAGCAAAGACCACGGAATGCCACTTATTACGATCTTGACACACTACCTTACTTCCTCCACTCTCATCAAAGACTTCGATCGTGCATGCTGCCCAGTTAAGAGTACCACATAACATAAAACATAAACTGCCTATATACGTCCCACTGCTGGGCACAGGCCTCCCCTCAATCAACCGGAGGGGGTATGGAGCATACTCCACCACGCTGCTCCACTGCGGGTTGGTGGAGGTGTTTTTACGGCTAATAGCCGGGACCAACGGCTTAACGTGCCCTCCGAAGCACGGAATCATCTTACTTTTTCGGACAGTCAGGTGATTCAAGCCTGAAAAGTCCTTACCAAACAAAGGACAGTATCACAAAGTGATTTCGACAATGTCCCCATCGGGAATCGAACCCGGACCTCCAGATCGTGAGCCTAACGCTCTAACCACTAGACCATGGAGGCTGTAAGAGTACCACCTGGGGGTTAAAAAGGCCTCATCAAAACAACTCATCTAAAAAGAAATTTGACATTTGCGCACATAAAAGGAAGTGCGCAATGCAAACAAATGTGAAATAGCAATATGCTTCGATGTGGCCTTTTCAATCCCCCTGGCCTTTCTTTAGTACATCCTGGATGTGATCGCGTTATGTAGGTACGGTCACGAGTACTAATATCTATAAATTGTGAAACCCTGACACATTAACTTTTTTTACAAATTAGACCGTAAGTCTCATTAAATGTCAAATATGATAGTGCGACAGGGTTCTAAAGTAGGTACATGATATTGTACGCATAGGCCTTCCTCTATTTTTCATTTGAACTTAAATAATTCTGAGTTTATTCTGGGTTTCAGACATAACATGAACGGCCATGCTTGTATCCTAAGAAGTATCTGCGAGGCGAAGACCCATTTGGCTCCGCCTGGGAAATCCTTAGTTCATGACGTACTCAGAGTCATTTTCACGTAAGTATTGTTGTCTTAATTTTTTTAGCGGATAAGAGCCCTCCAAGAGAGTTGAAGAAAAGAGAACCATATTGAAGACTGTAGAGAACCGGAGAGGAAATATGATTGGCCACCTGATACGACACGATTCATTTATAACAAACATTATAGAAGGAAAAATTGAAGGGAAGAGAGGAAGGGGTAGACCTAGAAGAACATTTATGAAACAAATAAAAGAGAAGGTGCAGGTCGTGTCGTATCGGGAGGTGAAGGTTTTGGCGGGAAGAAGAGAGGAATGGCGATTACTCCACTGACAAGAGCGCAGCTCTTAAATAGAGAGAGAGAGAGAAAGAGCCCTCCGAACACCCCATTTGCCCGACTAAGTAGTGAATACCAACCAAGGTAATTCTACGACAAGTACCATAAAAAGAAAACATCCTGATGGCGATAAGAGAACCTTCAAACTATTGTACGCCAATAGATATTCTATTACACGATTCAATACAAATGTAACCAGTTTAATCCGGTTAAGTGTGTCACGTACTCGGATTACACGCCAATTAACGTGATATGAACCGTGGAGTGTAGATATTGTTTCCACACAGATATGTGGTATCTAAACTCATTTGAATATGCAAGAATATTTAACATAATATTTAGAATAACCTTATCTGTTTATTTCAAGGAAATATAATATAAATATTTAAATATAATATTATTATGTTGGCAAAAGATAATTTATGAAATTCTGATTACTAAATAAAGACTCATTTAAAACTAACGCAATACATGTTTCTTTTTTTTATTTAACGTATTTATGAATTTTAAACAAGAAAAGCGTCCGACATTTTATCGCTTTTTCTATGACGTCAAGTGTGCTTTTTCAAACAAATTCCATAGTAATTTCGTGTTTTGACGTTTAGTTATCGGGTGAGAGCCTTCAGCGCTCCCCATTTGTCCGGCCAAGTAGTTAATGCCATCTGCGGCAAATCTACAATAAGTCACGTCAAAAAAAAGACGTTCAGTAAAAAGTAACTGATTTAACTAGTAGGAAACAAGTCTATTTGCATATTACGGTAAGGTGATATAGAGTCGTCGCCAAGCCACGGGAGAATACGAAAGCATACCTGTAGCATTGACATAGGTAAAGTAGAAAAAAACTGACAAAGTGACGTCAATCTCATATTTACCAATCATCCAATCACATCAAAAACATTAACGATAGGTAAAAACTATCGATACCTAGTCACCAACTATCGTAAGGACTACTGAATATCGATAACTATTGTAAGGACTATTGAGTATCGATAGTCACTAACTATCCCAAGGACTAATGAGTATCGATAGCAACTAACAATCGTAAGAACTACTGAGTATCGATAGTCACTAACTATCGTAAAGACTATTGAGTATCGATAGTCATTAACTATCGTAAGGACTATTGAGTATCGATAGTCAAGCAACACTATCCACAGTACACATGATTTTGAAGGTCAACGCTAGGATTTACTGTTTCCAAAATATCAATAGTTTGATAGACCGCAAATTATATCTATTATTTTTATTTTCCAGGGCACCCCTAGAAGAGAAGGAGTTTGCAGAGGAAATGGGAGACATTTACAACGATTTATCAGACCCTGACCTTTGTGAACGAAGTACCGCGTGTCCGTTTTCTATTATTAATTTCATATTATCCTTTAATAAAAAAAGAAAATGATATTTTATTGGATGTTCTAAATTTTAAAATGGATTCAAAAGTCACAAAGTGGCTCACACACACCCACACACGCACACACAATTGGTTCGACCACTTAAGACGGCGAGACGAATACAACCGTGGTCTAACACGTCACGTTGGTCTAACAGAAAGTCCAGTGAGGTGTGGGTACTTAGTTCATCTTGCAATGGATGTAACTCTGCCTACCTCTCATTCGGGATATAGTCGTGAGCTTATGATGTTATGCAAAAGTCGACGTATTTAATGCAAACGCAAATTGCGTAAAGAGTGATCGATCAACATGTGTCAAACGGGGCCTCGCGTCGCCGGTTATATTAAATTAGAGATGTACTTACGTTGAGTAAAAATCTTCAGTCAATCAAACTGAACTGAATATTGGAAAAGAGTGACTCGTTTATAAAGTATTTTCATGTTACGAATATTTATGACAAGTAAACAAAACGATAAATATAAACAACCTATATACGAGTACGTTCCTCTGCGTGGCACAGACCTCCCCTCAATGAGCCGGAGGCGGTATGGAGCATACTCCACCACGCTCCTCCACTGCGGGTTGGTGTTTTGTATAACAAGTAAACATAACATATAAAAAGATGCAATATAAGTTGCATAAGACGTGGTAGCTTACTTGGTGGAATACTTGATTCTGATTGTGAGGTCGTTGGTTTTGAATTCCAGCACGGGTCTAAACCATTGCTTATCGAAATTATTTTCTAGTGTGGATCATAAATGTTTACCACGTGCTCAGCGGTGAAAGAAAACATCGTGGCGAAATTCACATACCCGAAAAATGCCTTTCGGAAGTTTGTAACCTAACCTTTATTGGGCTGGATTTCCCTTCGCGGGTTGGAAGGTCAGACAGGTGTCCGCTGTAAAAAACCGGACCTGTTAAATCTTCAGGTTAGATAAGCAGACCTGTGAAAACGGGGTAATGCTAGGGAAGTGATATATATATCGATATTTCAGGTGCACACACACACACACGAAAACAAAATATTTCTTTAACAATAAAAGTATGAACGTATGAGATATCCACTCGAGTTCCACCACAAATACCCATGGGACCAAAGTGCCGAAGTAGTTCCACATCCCCTTCGACCGATGAGGGGAACCTCCACAACGCAGTTGAATATCAGTAACTTTATTTTTTTATTGATCAGAACCATTTTTACGCTCCAAATGCTGTTGGTATTCATGAGAAATTGTTTTATGTTTATGTTACGAACGACTTTTTATCAATTTTTTATTACATAACTGTTTGAAATAGAACTTCTCTGCTGAATAGTCTTTATACATTTAAATTGGGTATGTAAGGTACTTTTAAAGGTATATTTTTAAATGAAACGTTATGCTATTACAAAAAACTAATTTGAATATTTTCATGCAGTTGTTAGTTTTTTTAAGTATTGTGAAAAGTAGGCTGAATGACGTTTATCCCTTTGCTTAGTTCGTATTAAAATTTTAATGTTGTCAGGGTTATGTGTGCAAACAAAGTGCAAACTGTAAGCGGTCCCTTAGAGTCTCAGGACCTATAAGATAATTTTTCATTTCTTTAAGTTTGTATATATTTGGGTGTTAGTGATCCTCGTTATTATTGAAGTGATTTCATTAAGTTTTTACCGTAAAATTGTAGGACACCTTACCCTAATAATGACCATAGATTATTAAATTTGATTTATTATAAACGGCATTTGGCAACGACAATTTGCGTAAACAGACTACCTTTAGAGGTCACATGAAGGTAAAATGAACACACGATTATTCCTAAAATAAACACCAACCGGCTAATTTGAGAGCTAAAAATAGAGAAATAAAGCTAATTAAGACGAAATCTCGAAATGGTTTTAGAATTAGCCTATTTTTTCCCCCTTATATACCAAATAGCGTACATAATTTGTCTTATAAAAATATCTAGTTTAAAAGTAGTTTATTGAACAATTCAGAGTACAATGCGGTAAAGATTTACTTAGAAACTCATTTGATACGTTCACAACAATGCGAGGACGACTTGTGTGGAATTTGAAAATAACTATCGCCTCAAATGCAGCCTTCGTGAGGTCCTACCATTGGTTTTAAAAGAGAGAAATGCTTTATTAATTTTGAAAACTACATTATAACTAATAGCACGGGCACGGCTATTAGTATAGCACGAGCACGGGTTCAAATCTTAGTTAGGTTAGGTTAGGATAGTTTGGTTAGGACATTAGTAAGATTAGAAAGTAAGATGATGCCGCCAAAGGCCGCTGACATGGCTCATGTAACGACTACATACTTACATCAGTAACTAGTAACCGGGACCAACAGCTTAACGTGCCTTCTGAAGCACGGGTCATCTTACTATCGGACAAGCATGTGATTAGTCCTAACCAAACTAGGGAACATAAGGCGACTTTTGTGACAAATTCCCGCCGGGATCCGAACCTGGGACCTACGGATCGTGAGCCCAACGCTCAACCATTGGACCACAGAGGACATTGCCGTTAACATAAACAACTTAAACAGCCTATATATATCCCACTGCTGGGCACAGGCCTCCCCTCAATCAACCGGAGGGGGTATGGAGCACACTCCACCACGCTGCTCCAATGCGGTTTGGTGGAGGTGTTTTTACGGCTAATAGCCGGGATCAACGGCTTAACGTGCCCTCCGAAGCACGGAATCATCTTACTTTTTCGGACAATCAGGTGATTCAAGCCTGAAAAGTCTTTACCAAAAAAAGGACAGTCTCACAAAGTGATTTCGACAATGTCCCCATCGGGAATCGAACCCGGACCTCCAGTTCGCCGCCGCGTTCGCATTGCCGTTACTTTGCCTTTTTTGTTGGTAAGTAAAACCGTTAAGTAGTGGTAAGCGGACCCCGGTGAAAATGGGATATGTAAAAAACCACCATATAAATATTTTTTATTTATTTATTTATTTTTATTTATTTATAGTTAGCTTAGTAATAGTTCATAGTTAGCTTAGTAATGAAGAAGTACTAGGTTCACAAACAACTAGGTTGACTGTGGTTGATTGCGTTACTAAAATGACACTAAAAAGAGGAGGTAATAGAAAATAAACTTACCTATTAAAGTCCTACACAGAAATACCACGATTACATACATATCCCAACTGCATACTTTATAAGATTTCGTACATTTTGTGTCCTTAAAAGCGACATTTAATCGAGAATGTTTAGTAGCCCCATTCGCAGTGATATATGTTTTCATAAATCTTTTGAACGCTAAAACTGTAAGGATAAAATGCCTTTGCACCGCGGGTAGAAACCTAAACTGTGGGCCAAAATAAAACCAAGAAAATACGTACTTTCTGTGTTTTAAAATAAGAGAATTAACTTGCCCGTGAGGTGGATATTTGGCTACCGCTGGCGATGCCAAAAACCGGGTGTGCTAATTTTTATTGTAGTAGGAATGCAATCCTAGTTGTAAACAGTTAGCAGTTTTATTACAAATACAAAATATACTTTATTGCACCAAAATAAAAGGAAATATTTTCAAAAGACTTAACTAGGTACGTGGCAAATGGCGCTCTTGTCGTTTAAAGCGATTTATTCCAGAGAACCATAAGCCAAAAAATATGTAAAATTTGAAACTGAAAGATTGCAATTGATTGCATGATTGTTTGATTGGTTTTTTTTTTTTTTTTTTTCGTTAATAACCATCAATCCGCACTGGGCCCGCGTGATGGTTTAAGGCCCGATCTCCCTATCCATCCATAGGAAAGGCCCGTGCCCCAGCAGTGGGGACGTTAATGAGCAGATGATGATGATGATTTTTTACTGCATGCAACTCTTAGGCCCCTATCTCACTAGGACACCGTAGTTGCGACAATAAATAGATTTCGCAACAAGGTGAGGTATGTACATACCCCTTTATACAACTGTATACATTTTATTAGTGCCGCAACCAAGGTACCACCATTGTGTGCCAGTGAGATTGGGCTCTGCGACTGAATTTGTATTAAGCAGCGTTTAGTTAATACATTTAAAATAACCTACCTTCCAATCCAAAAACCAAGCCCAAACAGGTAAAGTTTCATACCTCTGAAACACATCGGTCACCAACTGTTGAGCACTTCGCCGAGAGGCAATTTTTCCCGTTATTTGGTTCTACGAAAATATTACTATCAGGTATTGTGGTCTATTACTTATTCATAACACTTTTAACAACAAACGTCCCAACTCCGATAACATTTAATCCCGCGATTGTACCAAACCTACCCCCCTATGGTAAAAAACCAAATTGTCGGCCCCAGATGACAGATCGGAGTAATTCCATTAGGTGCATTAGGCCCCTTTGGGCCCCAAAAATGTGGTCGCTATTATCCAGGGCCAGTAGACAAATCACGGTCATATTCAGAATCGTAGTACACGCCTCCGTGGCCGTACGTAAATCTGGCGAGAGCGGTCGGAATCACAATTGGGTAGATGACTGGGGCAAAGCTAAAATACACTTGTTTTTCACGAAATAGAAGCTGTTTTAAAATGATGAAAGACAATCCCTTTTTTCTTTTTGAATAAATATCTTATATTTGACTACATATCACAAAAATCACTTTGGGATCTCTAGTTTGGTTAGGACATTACAGGCTGATCACCTGATTGTCCAAAAAGTAAGATGATCCGTGCTTCGGGAAGGACGTTAAGGACTGATGTAAGTGTGTAGTCGTTACTTGAGCTCCATGTCAGGAACCTTTGGCGGCTCAATAATAACCAGGGTTGATGAGGTTGGTAATTAACCTCACAACCCACACGATAGAAGAAAACCAGTCTATCGCACGTCTGTATTTGTTTTGTAGGACGTATATTCGGTTGTTACGATATGTCTGATATGATAAAACAGCTGCAGTCCACAGTCCAGTAGAAAATGGTTTCCACAAACCCAATAAAGGGAATTAAGGAGCGAAAAGGGACATGGGAAGTTCTCGTAAAATGTAACATAAAAATGAGTCTTCAAAATCGAGTGCTCAATAAGTACCGCGTCTTAACGCAATGGTAGTAAATACTCACTGGTGACCACAAACTCAATAACAGGAAGGACTGAAAAGAAAAATGTGAAGTTCGTGTAAAATGAAGCGCATTACAGTTTTGTGTCCAGTGCAGCTCTACGTGGTACAAAAACGACGCGTTACTTTTTGTTATAAAATATATTGGAAAGCCGTAACGTGTAAGCTCTGCAGCTCTCTTTATAGCACTGTGCACGGAATCAGGAATCAAATTTATTTTTCCTTGTATTTTATAGTAGCCGCAGATGTCTGGTACCTTAGAAGCTGGATTTCCATAAAGCGCTTTTTAATGCATACCCATTAGTTATTCGTCTCCGCATTCGTCTAGCCGAATATCTTCCGAAATCTACGAGTAATAAATAAGTAATTATATAAACAAGTATATATAGATTTATTCATTCATGACTTTGTGATTCTTGTGTTATATCTGTTTGTTAAGTAAAGTCTATTTGATTTGATTAATACCTAAAATATATTTCAAGATTGAAAGAAAGAAACATTTAATATTTAGGACACCACAGACGCGGATTACATATATATATGTTACGGCTAATACCCGAAGTGCGGCTACACCTAGTTTTAGCCGGTTAGAACTAGGTCCAGCCATTCTCTGTTGGATAAAACTTAAATGCGTGTCCCGCCAAGCCTTCCACCCGCGTACTAGGTTACCAAGAGTAAGTGGCTACACCTAGTTCTAACTGACTATAACTAAATGTAGCCGTACTTCGGGTATTAGCCGTAACATATACATTACAATGACATCACACCAAAAGGCAAATAACGCACAAATGAAATATTTTCTATGTAAGAACATGGCAAACGAACACAAAATCTTATACCTAAATTAAATGTGATGTTATGTTGGCTTACCCATCTGTAGTTGATGGTGTCCCGAATAAAAGATCCTCACTCAGCTTATGCCACAGCGTGAGCCGCGACCCTGGTATTCTGTGAGACTATAGAGAATAACCAATAACATTTTAGCAGGTAACAGCCCTCAACGCTTCATTTTCTAGTCAACTAGTTAACAATGACTTAAAATAAATAAATAAAATAAAAGACAGATAAAGAAAACACACAGTAAACTTCAAAGAGACAAACCTATACTTGTGATTTAGCAAAAATTGAGCGTCTTGCTTAATTCTTTTGTTCGTCGCTCCCCAAATCAAAGCCATGCTTAATAAATTGCTACCAACAGCGTTCGTTTCCAATGAAGGGGTTGTTAAATAAAGATGGATTCTGTTTATTCAGGATTCCTCGATTTTAACATAAAATTTACTGGTGGAACTTCGGTAGGAAGAGACAAATATACTTCAGTGTAATAAAGTTTCAAGGAGTCATCAACCGAGTTCGTCCCATGATTGAATTATTTAGTAGCGATAATTCCAATCGGAAACTAGATTAATAGTATTGTAATATTATAATAATAATGATATTTAGATCTATGTCTTTGTATTTGAAATGTATCATCATACGTACTTATATTATAGGATTGTAGGGAAGAATTTGTACTAATCTGCATTTTTTTTTAAATCTAGACTTGACTTAAGTTCTCCAAGTAAATCAAAAAAGAAACCTACTTTCTAATTGAAAATTATATTACTTAAATACTCATTTTATTAATTCTAATTTAATAATGGTTAACGTAAATAAAAAAATAAAAACAAAATGCTTTTGAAAAGAGAATTTAAAAATAATTCCACAAAATGGTCACCACAAAAAACGCCACGGAATGTGGAGCATATTATAATTTCACCTACTTTATTTTCTGTCTCCGTCCACGTCAATTAGGGGCTTTTAGCAACATTGTCCACGGTAAAATCACGTTAGGGAACGTGAAAATTACCGTCACCGTTACATGCCTGACACAGTTCGTGTCTGACCGTTTTTGTGATACAAACCAAACCACTAATATTATACTTCAGTCTTTAACAAACTTACGAGAGTAAGAGAAAACAATTCTTAAAATAAATTCAAAATATCGAAATTATTCGCGGCTTTATTTTACACACTTTTAGTTTTTATTTTAAACATTATTCTCCTATTTTATTTTTGAAAATATTTAAAAATGATTCCTAATTTAAATTGGCTTTTGTTTATATTTCTGACCAGTTTTATAGTTGAGAGTATTACTAAAGAGGTTGCAAGTGAAAGATCGAAAATTTTATCGCGAAGAAGGCGGTATGTCACTTTCCCTGAAGGATCAAGTTTCTCGGTAAGTTTATTTTTTATTAAAAAAATATTTATGTACTTACTTTGTTTTATAAAGGAATTTGTAACTAAATTCGATGTGAGAAGGATTGCCTACATTACAAAATAAAATATATTGATGTAAGTACATATTATACTCCTCTAGTAGAAAGCATTAAAGTTTTTCTAAGCATATAGCAGAGATTATGTATTGGTATGAATTTATCAATCTATAATAGAAATTTAACATGCTATTCATTCAAACGACTAAAATAAAATCCTGGCCACATACAAAATGAACGTTCCTATCCACGAAAAAAGAAAATCCAAACATATTCTTAATTCAACTTATTTGGCGAACATTTGCCCGCCTATAAACTAACAGAAGGGATTCGTGACGTCACTTAGTTCTGTTGTGGCGATTTATGAATATGGAACAGCGCGCGAGAGTCGTTTCATTAAATGTTATGGATTCGCACACACCTGCCCACATTGGTTTGGGGTCGGAAAAGTTTGCGGATTTCGGGATTTGGTTTTGGTTACTTCTAAGGGGATTAGTTTGTTTTTGTATGAAAGAGTATGTAGGTGAATGGTGTTGAAGATTTGCGGTCGTATATTTGTAGATACTTAATAGTATTGGTCAGAATTTTAGAGAGACGTTTTCTGAAGTATTACCAATAAACTTTCATGATTCCTGTGTGTGTGTGATTTCTGTGTGTGTTTGTGTGTAAAGAAATAGCGCAACGACTTGGACGTTTGCCGGAGGGACTGGCCGGAATACGCACAGGACCGCGAAAAATAAAAAGAGGAAGGCCTTTGCCCAGCAGTGGGATTTTGTAAGCTAGATAAGATTAGATTATATAAGATTTCCATTCCCGTGTGTGCAATAAAGTATTTGTTATGTTATTGTTACTAGGTACTTAATTTTTGTATAATTTGTTGCATTACAACATATATTTTTTATAATTTTTCCTTGTCATTATTTCATCTTTATGCCATTTTGTATTTTTCTTAATAAGTTTAGTAGATTCTTAGTTTCCCTTTTAAAACGTATTATATTTTTTTGTCAATACATTACAGCCACAGATTTTTATTCATCTGACATCCACACTTTTCTCGGTCATCTTTCTACGGTTTAACATTGTTAGAAAGGACATATGTACTTACTTAATTTTTTTTTGGAATAAAAATAATAGCATAAAAAGTTTTTATATTATAAAAGGACGCCAAACACAAAAACAAGACAATAACATAATTTAAAATGTTCACAAAATTTGGCGGTGGATGTCGTCGGTTTTTTTTAATTCTTGCCTCAAATTTATTTTCTAGTGCGCCGGCTGCATGACAGTAGGTGTGATCGGCCAGCCAGCTCCATCATCAGCCCCAGGTACCTTCACCTTCGGCCTGAACTGGGGCATCGCGTATGAGCTGCCCAACGCCACGGAGTCACTCAGGTATGATGTGTTGATAATATTTTTTCCAACAATATTTTTATTGACAAATTTGTATATGCCTAGGACAAGGTTCTTGTGGTTCATGGGTGACTTTAAGTCATTGATATTTGATAGGAGAGCGCTAGTGTGAATTTTCTCCATGGACTCTCTACGTCTGCGCACTTTAATATATCCTGCGTACCTGACCACTTCATCATGTCTTTTTCATAGCGAGTGAAATCGGCTGTAATCGGAACTAACGTAGTTCCGATTATGACCGATTATGCGTGTCACGTGCCAATACATCCTTGTCGCTTCATGCATAATTTTATAGTGTTGTGCAATAATGAGAGTTGAAAAAAAATATGAGTGTAAAGGTTCCGAACCAAAAACGGATCTTTAAGGATTAATATTTTGTCCGTCCGTCTTTTCGTCTGTCTGTGAAGATCCATTTTCTCTTTAGAACTCGTGAAGGTATTGAATGGAAATTAACATCTATTACTTATGACTGCATGGCTTAAAGCTGTAAATAAATATTTTTGCGATTACCAACTTATTTGCAGTTGGTAAAATAATCGTGACCTATTTCGATGTATGGAAATAATAGGTTTTCAACGGCAAAGTCAAGACTTCGGACCTTGGTACGCGAGTAGGACTTGCACTCGACCAGCTTTTTGTTGAAAATGTCATTTTGTATGCTGATAAACTTTGGTGAAACGTGTATTGTGCTGTTGTTTTGTCTTTTATCACCATGTTTGAAGAAAATAAATCATTTTATTCTATTCAGATTCTATCACAAGAAGTACAAGTACAAAAAGCTGCAGCCCATGATGCAGAGGAGGAACAGACGAGAATTGTATGAGAAATTAGAGGCGATTATTGATAAGTAAGTTCATGTCCTATATACATTTTTGTTCGGGTAGTTGGGGTAGGCAGAGAAGAGATAATTCTACCTACTACGTTCTTGACTCACCACTTTCGCTTCTTTGACTCTCATCAAAGACATAGCATGCATGAATGCAACAAAAGCAATTGTGTAAGCTTGTGTTATGTTTATTATGATTAATTATCTATGGTTTCTCAAAACATTTTAGAATTTGCAAATAAAAATCTAATTGTGTTCTAGTATGGGTTACAACGGCAGGCAGTGTATTCTGAAGACTCTCTGTGAGACTACACAGCGACTGGTTCCTCACGGAGAAAACATGGTTGAGGAAATGTTCAGAACTCTGTTTACGTAAGTATAAATATAAACAGCTATATATATACGTCCCTGTGCTGTGCACAGGCCTCCCCTCCATCAACCAGAGGGGGGCATGGAGCAAACTACACCACGGTACTCCACTGCTCGTTGGTTGGTGGATGGAGCTATTTTTAAGGCTAATAGTCGGGTCCAACGGCTTAACGTGCCATACGAAGCACGGAATCATCTTACTTTTTCGCACAATCAGGTGATCCAAGCTAGCAAAGTCCACACAAAGGACAGTCTCACAAGGTGATTTCGACAATTTCCCTATCGGGTATTGAACCCGGACCTCCAGATCGTGAGCCTAACGCTCTAACTACTAACCTACGGAGGCTGTTACGTATGTTCGTAAGTCTACTCATACATAATACCTGCCCCTGCGACACAGCAATCGCATCGCGCACGGCGCGAATTATATCGGGGCCTCCGACTAATAGCCGTACGTCATTTAACTTCGTAGATAGCATTCGCTGCGTCTATTGGTCGAAACTAAACTAATTCGAGAGTAATATTTTTTTTGTCTTTTTTTTCAGGCTACCAATGTCAAAGGTTCTGCAAACAGAACCACTAGAGCACACTATATACGACTCAGCACATCGACTAGGAGTGTTACTAGAAAATTGTGACATTTATAAATGTCCGTTATCTTTAGTGGACTTAGCACAAGGGTATTATAATGCTCCAGCACCAAAAATGGACAGTGGATTACGTCCTTGGTCGTTGTTTAGTAGTACTTTTGGGTAATATATATTGGATGTCTTACCCATGTTTTGATAATGTTGACTAGTTTACAAAGACTGTGTGGATGTAATAGTTTTGTTTCAAAGATTGAATTTTAAATAATTAAAGTTTGAAGTGTGAGGTTTTATTTATTGCTTGTTTTAATTTCGTGTGGTTTTGAAATAGTTCACTTCGTTGAGATATGGGTAGGCATTTAATGTACAACCTAGTATTTCAGTAATGATAATTGGCTCAATAATGTAATCACTCTTTTGTTAACGTTTAAATAAGTATGCGGGTGTATAGGTGTTTGCAATGAAAATGCACATTTTATTATTAACGCATAACATTTAATATTTATAGTTCATATTTATAATATATTTCAATATTAGCAGTAAGAAGTCATGAGTGTATTCATAATAGTAGGTGGTAGTGCTGATTTTAATTAATTTAACATTACAAAATGGGACTTAACTTAAGACCTTATGCTATATTATTCATTATGTATAATATTTCGCGTTCCTTATACAATAATTTTGCAATTTAACCCTAATGTTTTATTTATATAATTGCTTATCGCTATTTATTATACAATTTCATAGATTCCGTAAATTATTGAGCTACTATGACTTAGAACTCCTATACGAACATTATTATTATTATATATAGCATAGTGCATGACCTTATTCAGTATGTCAGTGGCATTGACATGATACAAACGATGTCGAATGAACAAGTTTGGCTATTTCTAACTCTATATACGTCGACTATTGAAGTTTTCCATAGAAATCTATTTATTGTATTAAGTATGCAATTATATTACCTTACATATTAAAATAAATTTAGGAATTCACTCTCATGTACTATCTAATAACTATATTTGTATCATTAGTGTGGTGTTCGTTTGCAAGTGTCATTTTCACTGGTCTTTTGTTCGATGTGAATATTGAAAGGGCCTTATGACGTATAAAAAAATATAGTGATCCATAAAGAGGAATAAAGAAGAGCTTAGATATAACAAATTAAAGAAAAGGCAAACGTCGTGTCTTATAAAAAAGTCAAAGAATTGGCCCAAAGGCAAATAATAAAATAGACAAGAATGGAGAATGCTACACCGATAAGAGCGTGGCTGTTAAATTGATGATAATGAAAGAAAAATGGCTGATGGTTGGCTTCGATAAACGTCAGCGCTTTAAAACAGTTGATCGAAGGGGATATAAATTTAAAAATAAATTGACTAACCGAACAAGTTTAAGAAATATAGGTACAATATATAATGTAATATTAAGTGCAAGTGTATTCAATAGCTTGGTTTTTGCAATAATAGTGGCAGTCACCGTCATCTGTGTTTTATGACGACATTCTCCCGAGATTATATTGAAAACGCGTTGGAACTGCCATGTTTTATGGTTTTTCGTATCCCCCTAAAGGAACGAAATATATGTAGATAAATTAAAGTATCGTCGGTAATCTGTAACGGTAAGGGTATTAACAAGCAATTAATAAGAGAACTTGCAGCTACTCTTGGTATTTTGTTCTAAGAAGGATTGAACGAACCGCATGGTGACAAATTTAACCCATATTATACCGAAATAGTGTAATATTCAAATAAATTAATAAATAAATTGTATATTCATTTTATACAATTAATTATAATTTATTTTATTGATTGAATTGTAGAAATAAATAACGAAAAATTCTAATTAATTATCTACAGATGTAATTTTATCCCTCTCAATTTTCACTCAACAAAAGCCGTTACTCGCGACGAGAAAGGTGAAAAATAATTCAATAACTAACGAAAAATTATTATTATAGTACTAGTAAAGGACATTAATTATATTAACATTAATAATATGAGACGAAATTGGGACATACATTGATCTAACCTATACAGGGTGTTATTAACACCGTAACGAATGCTGAGGGGATGATTCAGCGCATGATTCTGAGGTAATATCAAGTAGAATTTTTTGTCAAAAAATTCATGACATGCTGAACGCCTTTTTAAGTTATTTTCAATATTTTGCTTGATTCATCCCTCTCAGTATTCGTTAAGATATCGCCTACACCCAGTACAAGTAGTACACGTAGCCATACAAGTACGTATGGGTCATGGGTGTTAGTGACACCGAAACAAATACAGAGGGGGATGATTCTGAGTTAATATCAAGTGGAATCTTTTCTCAGAAAAATCATGAAAAGTTTAGCGTTTTATTAAATTATTTTCTATTCGACGCTTTTGCGACGGAAAATCCTAATTGATTTCAACTCAGAATCACGATCTGAATCATCCCTCAAAGTTTTTGTTACGATCTCACTAACAACCTATATAATGTTTTTGACAGTGAGTTTTGGGGGTTGCTCAGAAAAAGATTAGATATAATAGATAATAGTTATTTTCATTCGTCGGTTTAGTTCTTGCTACATGAATGAAATTACTGTCATTCGAAACATGTTAATTAGTGCCTGTTTTTACTAATAAGTCCGTTTTAGGATTTCCTTATAAAGATTGCCTTCAACTGTCGAAAAGTTCGTAAGTCAAATAAATTTCGACTTAAGAACAAGTTTAATAAGAACACACAAATAATACATAAAATGAAAACGAACAAATTTAAGCCTGTTTCGAACAAGTTTAATTTATACATTTGTTTGGAAAAAATAAGACGCGTTTCGTATTAAAAGCAGCCACCCAGATCCAGACCCCGCATGAAAAAACCTGATGATTAAAAAAATAATTTTTCATCACACTTTCATACCTACTTAATCTTTTTCTTAACAACCCCATTCTAAGGAAATGAAAATAATTATTATACGATATTAAATTTAGTATGATAATTTAAATACGTACACAAATATTAAAAATTAATTACAGTACATTGCTTTCGTGGAATTAAAGATTTTACAACGACTCACATTTACAAAATATTACCGTAATTTAATTAAGTGGTAATATAATTTAAGCACATATTAAATGTTCAAATGCACTTGAATTATCAGCTTGAATTTACTTAAGTCAACTTAAAATAGACTTATCAAAAGGCACAGAAAATTTCACTTCAAAATTAATAATTATACAGTAAATTCTTTTTTGAAAGGATTTAAAATAATTTTTAATTTAGATTAAAATAAAACAAATGCATAAAAATATTGATTTCAATGATGATTAGAGTCCGTTATGAATTAACACAAAAAGTAGTTACAAAAAAATAATACTTTACTACACATTTATAAACCAATAAGTATATTAAGTACTATAATATTTTATAGGCAACCCAACTAAAGGTATGTTACATATTCTAGTTTCGTCGATGAGTCCAATATAATATTTAGTACATATATTTTTATTTCATGACATCGACAGTATTTATATAATGTTAGATTGCCTATTATAGGTATATTACAAAAGAAATTAGTAGGTACAAAAATGTTTAGCCCAATTTTGACGAAGAGCATTGACGTTTGAACGTATATTATAAAATACCTTATGCATTGAACTTTATCGAATAATACACTTATTAGAATAAAATTGTCGTTATAGTATATTCTTAGTCTTAGGAAACGATTTTTTTCTTCATTAGTAATTTAAAAATCAATTTGTAGACTCAGAACCAGAAATCATGATCAGACTTAACCGCAACAGATGGATGTCTATTGTCTATATACTGTATTATGTATTACTTTATTGTTTTTTTATTGTTAGAATATGAAGGTTTTTTAATACTGTGTTCCAATGTAAACGTAAATGCTCTCAGTCAAAACGAGGCTCGATAGAAGAAGGAAGTTAGATTGTGGTTCATTTATGTCTGTATTTACATCTAATCGTGTTGGAAGCTCAACGCAAATTTCGTGTGGTTTCATCTACTTACATGTACACATTTATTCTATTAATATATTAATGCATATTTATGTAAAACTATTACCAATATTTAAAAGAAAAAAAAAAAAGAATAAATACAGCTGAATTATTGGAAATTAATCATAATTAATTTCAAAAGAATTTATGTGAAAACGTAAATAATAGTAATAAGCCAAGACTAGTGGCACCTTAAGGTAAAATTAAAGAATTTTAAATGGAAAAAAATATATATTATATTATTTTAAAAAAGAAAACGAATAAAATAATTTTACCTTACGTCGCTTTGGAAGACGTTCGATTAAATATGCAAATATTGCCTAACTTACATAGGTATTATAGGGTTAAGAGTATATTTAAGTAATATTATTTATTATAAAGATTAAATGCGAGAAAATGAGAAATTAAATAGAAATAATATGAAGAAAAGTGCAATAAAGCAAGATGTCAAAAGTGTTATTCTAGATTTCGATGAACCTAATTATAAAGCGTTACGGATTATTTACCGATCTGTTATTTTTGACTTCCTTCCAAAACAAGAAGAATAGGTATAAACAAGTGAATACGGTTGTTCGGTATTTAAATTTAGAGATGATGTACTTATACACATTATGAACGGGACGCAAAAAACCCGGGTTCACTTCTTAGCAAATATAATATTTTACCAAATAAGAAATAGCATTGATATACTTAAAATGGCAGTGATTTTTTTGTGTTATTTGAAACACTACCCGTCATCAGACTTTTTCGATAAATCCATTGAAACGATAAAACAGTCACTTGATTGTGATCAATCAAAATTGGAAGGATAATGCGTTATAAGTAATCCCAAAGTTTTAAAAGTAAAATTACAGTAGAATTTAGGTCTTAATTTCAAAAACACTGAATTTGTACCGGCATTTAAGAAGTGCTTTTAAGAACGTTATTATGAATATAATGCGCCATAATACAACCATCTCTAAAAACAAACACCGTATAAAAATGTCACAGACAACGAAGTTATTACCTCCGAAAAAAATTCAGAAACAACGAAAAGTAAAACCACAGAACACAACCAATATAGACACCACAATAAAAACTAAACACACGACACACACTTTACTTACTAACCATCGTTCTCTGCAACAATTATTCACTACACCTACATTAGCACTAAAAGAAAGGAACGTAGAAAAATAACTCGTCAATTATAAATATTATTTAAATTTCTATGTTGATCTGCTATATGTACACGTCAACATTTCGGTTAAGTTGATTTCTTATAATTAGTGACAGCCATGTGACAGCTGACTATGAGTTTTCAACCCCATGACCCAATGTAGATAAACCTGCTGGTTTGACCGAAACAATCATAAAACATTTATTAACGTATTTCTGATAAAATATATGGAATATACAAGGCATTTGACGGAGTAAAGTACTTAGGTATCTCAAAGAGAGAATTCCCAAGACATTTTTGAAATAAAACAAATATCAGAGATATTTCCATTAGTATTAATTTAAGTGTATTTCCGCATAATATATTATTGAATGTTTCGGAAATAAAAATATTTAAAAATGAAGAGGAATAATACAATACAAACATGGCGCGACTTTGAGCAAACATCTGTGATTAAACGAATGTTTGCTCAACTGATATGATACTTCATTTATCATGTAGTGAGATTTACAAAGGTAAGTTAGTGTCCAAGAGTCAAAAATACCTAGGTTATTAATTAAAGTAAAATAAACTACAGAAATGTGTTACTCTAACTAAAGTACCCAAAAAGTAGCCTTTAAAACATCTTAAATACTCCATCAAATAACCTTTTTATGTCAGTAACAGTTGTCAAACTCAACGCACTCTATAAAATACCTAGCATTTTTAAGGTAACTTATATTAAAAGTTGGCAGTAGATTTTAATTCATTTTGGCACAGTTTTATATCCTGATCTTTGGTAATAACTGACAATTTGATGAACACATTTTTATTAAGTTTTAGCAAATAACATTTTATTAAATAAACTTCGTATCTAGGCATAAGGTGGTCATAAAAATGATAATTATTATCATTTAGAATGTTTAACGGAATTATGCTTAATGTTTAAGGTAATTGAAACTATTTTTCTGTAGTTGTAACTGAATCTGGTACAACAAATTTATCTGACATCGTGTTTTCGAGCTGACTCATTCGTCGACTAACTCTAAAACATTGAGAAGCTAAATTTATACCACTTAAACACGTACCCATTTTTATAACTTACACTTACTGACAGCTGATTCTAGCTTGATTTATTGTTAAATTTATTTATTACCTATCTACCGCCAGATATACGACAAAACTACATTTTCTTACCCGTTTATCACCCGAAACATTAAACAGACTGGAGTCTGATTGACTAACAATTTCTGCCCTACGACAAGGGTCCGACGCGAGTAAGACCAACTTATACTGGATAATCCTACAGTCTTGTCTGTCGCTCAGTGTAAGTTAATCGCACGCGTCGAACCGCCAGCGGTCACTAGCAGAGGACCAATTTACACTGGGCGATTAATAAGTTTGTTTGTGTTTGTAGAATTGTCCAACATAAGTTGGTCAGACCCGCGCGAGTGTTAGCGTACGCCCTAAGTGACGAAGACAAACAAACATAAAGTTTTACTTCAAAAGTATAACGAAATGAGGATTAAATCTCGCTTGTCTTTGAGACAATAACAAGTAAACAACCAAGGTTTCAGATCACAGAAAGAAAACTTCAAATGACTAGGTTATATCGCTACTTCGCGTATCATAAACACAATTGAGTCACGTAAATATTGTGACAAGGATTATGATTCGCGCAGCAGACATAGACATACACATAACTAGGTTTGAGCAAGACCTGAGATCCAGAATAACTTGGGGATAAATACAAACACCGAGTGTACCAAAACATCCACATAAACCACTAGGGTTATTAATCGTTGTATCGGCTCAGCTCATCCAGTTTTCGTAAGCCTAACAGCATTCGTAATCTACAAAAATTATGTCCACTACGCTCTTTCACAAAGATTCTTCATTATACTTTTATGAGTTATTGCAATATGGTATTGCTGGGAACACGAGACCCAAATTAGAGCCACTACTCTTCAAAATCATGCCCGATATATAGATATATTTACAATATATATATCTTCATTTAAACTCCATTATTACACTCAATTATAATCAATCAGAGTAATGACACTTGTCATTAAACAATCATTATCCTATGGTGTTATAGAAAATCTAACTATTTATTTATTTGCAGTCATATAAAAATAACAACAGACCGTTTATTTTCTAGCAAATATCTACAATAAAAGTTCGGATGACCATGGATCAGTGTGGGAAGCCTGTGGACTTAAGTTATATTATTGATAATTAGTAATTATTCTCTAAATTGGTGTGTGTTTCGGTGCGTGCAATAGCACATTCCTACTTCAATTATCCGACGTGACTGTGTATCTTAGAAAATTAATTTAAGTATCAGTAAGATGAACAATTCCATCCAAAATTCCATCAAGATCCTGACGTACTCAGAGCCAGAGCGGGCCCTGAGCGCAACGCGCGGGCGGGACTATATTTACTTCGTTCAACCTTTAGCGAGCTTCCACGGCTATGCCTAACATTAGGACCGTATTCCACGTAAACTACGCTTATTACGTACCTTCTAATCTAGACTAGCCCAGTGTACGCATCAGACACAAACAGCTATACACATTCAATAACACTTATAAATATGAAGACGACTCACACAAAACAATTTGAATTATTTTACTAACCATCCCTGTTTTCCTATCTGCTCGCTGTGGATTTTCATTAAATATCATAACTCTGAGTTATCTAAGTAATTTTTATCTAATAAACATTATCATGAGTTACTTTGACATATCAAATACGCGGCTCGAAATATTTTTTTTATTAAGATAGACTGCTACATTACCCTACTAAATGGGTCGAGGTGAGGTAAGTCTTTAAATGCGCGAAGACATTTAAATAATAAAAAGTATGAACTACAAAATGAAAAATGTGACGTGAATGAGTAGGTAACACTTAATAGTAATCGAAATAAAATATCTAATATTGAATCTAATCTAGGTACAAATTAATGTCAGGTTACCTAAGTTAAGACTAAGGTCACAAACCTCAACAATGATTTATTATCTAAGAGTGTTAGTGGTAAAGTGCCGATAAGTGAGTAAAAGACTTACAATCGGTGAAAATTTGTGAGAATTCAAATAAGGAGAAGATACTTGTGTTCTAAATTTACCCTGTACTCTAGAATTATTAGTGAATTTACTGTTAATATTATTATTACGGAATTAGCGCGTTCGTGCGATCACGCGCCGAACTTGAAGCGCAGTGAGATCTTTCAGTCGCATTCAGGTATAGCGTTCGCTGTTCTGTACCTCCAAACTAATCGTACAAAGCAAACCATCGAATCTCAAAATATAAAGACAAATTAGCTTAGAAAAGTATAACGTCAGTAGCTTACAGCTTGCAGTCAACTGAGTTTATTGACGACAGGATTTGGCACTCCGTTTAAAAAATCTAATAAAAACAAGTTATCGAACTATCTAAGAATATCGATTTTATAAAAATGTTAATTTACAATTGGCAGTCAATTGCGTTCACAAATATACTCTAATCAAATAATATCACCGTCGCAACGTGACTATATCAACTATTTTGGCTTTATGATAAGTGTTTCAATACGTCTCTTGACTAGGCTTGACCTAACAATATCTACATTCCCTTATAACTTCATTACAACTACAGGGGAATTATTACCATTCGTCAATTTATCGATATTGTCCTTATGATTTTTACGCGAATACGTAGGTAGTTTATCAAATACTAAATGTATAATTCAAAATTACATCACCATTATTAAATACAAGTCAATCTACAATGTCCGGCTCTCATTGGGGACGTTTGCACGAAACTATTATAATTATGTTGATTGCTAATCGACTCCGATTGAATAGTACCACTTTACATAACCTACATTACGAAATTGAGCTCGATTTTATTCGAAGTAAATCTTATATTAAGTAACCGCTTATTATGCACGTTAATGTTAACATCCGACAACTAAATACTATCGCGAGAAATAAATATAAACCCTAAAGATAATCTGTACATTGTTTGTGCGCTCGTATTAAATAATCCTGGAAAAGAAACGATTCCAATGAACGTACAAAAGAACATTCGCTTAAGGTATAAACGTTTACAGCGTCTAATATAAAAATAGTGGCGGATCCGGCGTCAACACAAAACGGCCATGTCTTGAGGTTGCTCCGTTCTTTCGATTCGACGGACACAGTTTAACGATCGAGTTTATATAAAAAGACGGCTTTGGTAACGCTCGCGGCGTGTTCACGTCCACTGCGCACCCGGCGCTTGGCACCACACTGAGCACTAATAGTTCTCGCCTGGCAGTTCCCATCTGGGAGTCTTACATCGATCATCCGTGCCACCACATGACGATTAGCTCCCAGAACGTCTTCGGCGGCGAGTGGCCGAAGACGTAAGACGAATTTCAGAGACCCGGGTCCCCTTCCGAGCCCATCTTTAGCAGCTCCAATTTCTTCTTGGCGATTTTCGAGTAGAGAATATCGATGGGCTTGCTATTGTCGTAGAAGGTTGGCGCCCGGAATATGATGAGCGCGGTACCGAGGACGCAAGCTATCGTGAACGCGAACAGAAAGATTCTGTCCAGTACCATCGCTACGTACTTCCAGTCATCCTCCACCTGAAAGCAACAGGTTACTTTTAAAATCCATCAATATTATGTTTCAAAATATTTACTCACAAGACAAAGTGAATTAATATAAAGATTTTTTTCGTATAGGAGCTAATTTTGGTCCATCCCTCTATCTGTTACGACGTTGGCTTCGATCCAAACGTTCTGGTGCCTCAAAGAGATAAGATTAAATACAATGCTACTAAAGATATTATTCCGACAGTCGCGTGGAAAGAGGACAACTTTACTTACACTCTCAAACTTATCTTTATTCTTGACATGCTGAGCGATAAACCTGGAGCCTTCTATAGTCTTTTCCATCTCTCTCACGTAGGGCTTCTCTAGAGATGGGCTGCCGTCGTCTAGGTCTAGGCGGCAGGGGGACCCGGGGGGAGGGGAGAACAGTTCGTCGTCCCCTCCTGGAGGGGGTGGAGGGGACGGCGGCATGCCAGGGAGCTCATACTCCTCACAGCCCCATTCCTTGAACTTTCCGTCCATGTCGTCTGGACCAAAAACGTCGGTCAGGACCTGAAATTAACTTTCGTGTTAGGCCCAATTTTTCAAAACCAACATTTATAATATAATACGGTTTAAACATCTTCATGGCCAGTACCTACGTCTATAGATAGGGCCACGGTCCCAAGTAAGTATCAAAGTATACATAAAACTTATTTTACCTGAAGCAGGGAAATATTTCTTTCAGTTTCAAGACTCAAAGACGGCCATAATTATAATAAACAAGAAATATAACGTAAGAGGATTACGAAAATGTTACACTGAAATCTGAAACGTGCTTCATCGGAAACATAATACCTAGGTTTACTGTGGATATGGTATTATGGTCAACAACAGTTTACGCAGGCCAACGTAGGCGGTTAGTGAAGGCTGTATCGGTTGGAGATTAAAACGTCAGTTCTCGTTGGAGGGAGCAGTGTATCGACGTGGCTTAAGCTGGCACACAATTAGGCCGGAGTGGAGGTTTCGGTTTCGGGCTCGCTCGTATATATCGCGATCCGTCCGCAACCACCAGGGAAACATAAATAACAGGGGCCGCTTTCGCTCGTTAAGCCCGCCGGCGTTGAGTAATAAAGGAAAATCGAAATG
Organism: Pectinophora gossypiella; assembly: GCF_024362695.1. Lineage (NCBI taxonomy): Eukaryota > Metazoa > Arthropoda > Insecta > Lepidoptera > Gelechiidae > Pectinophora > Pectinophora gossypiella. The sequence continues at coordinate 3,270,334 of NC_065414.1, read as the reverse complement.
GAATGAAATTGGGCTGGAAGCGATATTTTCGCGATACACACAGAACACAATGGATTTAGAATACCGTTGAAAGGAACGTTTCCCAGAAGAGTCTCGTGGCTGACGACAATTAAAATGGTTATTGTTGAGGGCGGCTTCGGATCGACTGTAATAGCGTCTGTTTGTATTGAATCAGTTCCGATGGAATGTTTTGAATGAAGGAAACTCGATGAGAAAAGGCGGCGTGTTATTTTTCCGTTTTGAAAGGGATTCCGTCTGGAGAACTTCATTTTGCGAGAGCTTTTATTTTGTGAATTTAATTAAAGCGAGACTGAGCTTGTTTGGAGAGTCAAGGTAAAGTAAGCATCGATAATGTAAGAGGAGGAAATTAAAGGTGATGGCGAAGGGCTTGTAATTTTAGTAGATAATAATAAATTCAGCTGAGTAAATACCCATATTATGCGGTGTAACCAAATACTCTTGACTGTTAAGAGCATAACGTTAACGCTTCCAGTGGTTATATAAAGCTGTGATTGGATGATGAAGGTCGCCAAGAGTATTTGGGTACACCAGGTACCCCTCACCCCTTACCTCGGTCGGTTTGTCATTCTCATCGTCGTCTGGCGGTTTCTCTGGCCTCTGTATACACAATATCTTGGGTAAAAAATCTATAAAGACTTTCCGCACCCACGGAGCCATGTGGTGGGTGACTGGCGACCTAAAATTTACGTTTAGCACCACGATAGTGACAACTACTGATAATGTGACTAGCATCATAGTGAATAATAAATATTTGCCTAACAGAGGTACTGTAAGGGACGTCGGTGGGATAATTTCTGCTAAAAGCAAGAAGAACACGGTCAAGGAGAGAAGGATGGAAATACAGAGCGAGATTTTTTCACCAGAGTCAGAGGGTAAGTAGAAGACCAGGACTGATAGGAAAGAGATCCCAACACAGGGGATGATGAGGTTGACCGTGTAGAAAAGGGTCTTTCTTCTAAGAGTGAGGTTGAAGATAATGTCGGGGTATGGTTCTTCGCAGCAAGAGTAGAATTTTTCGTTTCTTGTGGCGGGGACCCTCATGATGTCCCATTCTACTGAGATGTAATACTCCGACAGATCTATGCCCATGCCTATGTGGTCTGAGTCTGGCGTCTGTTTTAAATGCCTCAAGTCCACCTGAAACAAGAATAATCTTATTAGAAAGGGGGAACAATGTATGTTAGTTACTTAGATGAATCTGTTACAATACAATACAATACAAAAACTCTTTATTGCACTTAAATCACAAGAAAAAATGTATTATAATTAAATTGGTAGTACAACAGGTGGCCTTATTGCTAAGGTAGCAATCTCTTCCAGGCAACCTTTAGGTATAGGATATGAATTTAATGAAAAGTGTAGCGGGATAGACAGTGCAAAATAAAAAAAATGTTGAAAAATATAAGTACTTATAACTAGATAGACTATATTAAAATCAATACATAGATAACAATAAATAATGATTATAATAATTATATAAATACGTAAATATATAGATACATTACTATGGAAGAAAGGAAACCATGACAGTACTACCTACCTTATAAAGAAGAAGATGAAAAAGAATGGAGTAGAAAAGAAAAGCGTTATAAAGAGGAGAGAGAGCTGAGAAAGTGCTGCGTGACTTGCTGTTACTTATTACTATATGCAAAAACAAATATTAAATAAAGACGAGAACACGGAGTAAGTACGTAAGTATACAATTAACAGAATCAGTAACATTAATATTTTTTTTTAACGTTAAAAGTAATTTTCATTTAATTTGATTTCATAATAGCGCATTTATATTTATCGGGATACGCGATGAGTTTTATAAGAATGACTAATAATTTGCCAGACATTCATCAGATATTATTCATTCTATTTGCCGATTGCAAATCGAACGCTAGATTCTTGGGGTTCCTCGTACCCCGTATAGACGAACAATCCACTAAACTAAACGGTCCGAAAACAAAACCCTCGAATGCAAATTGATTTCGTATTGAGTAAAACAAACAGAGGACCTCTCATTTACTTACTTCCCCCTTGATCACGCTTAAGCTCGCGTATTTCCATGATTGAGATCTTAAAACGTTGAAAGCCTACTTTAGAAGAAAGCAGCAAGGAAAAACCCGACAGGACCATCCGTTATTAGGGAATCAAAGCGTGCCGAGCTAGCGTTTATTGCTATCTCCAACAACTATCTAAGGTGTGAGCGAGATAGATGGCACGTCCCAAGTGAACCTTAACGCGGGCGATATAAGGGTGTGAGCAGTCTTATTTATGTGGAAGAGGAAGCGCAGATTTATTAGCCTCCGCCGCTTCCTCGCTTCGATGGATGGTGTTTCTTGAGCCTATAGCTGTGAGCTCCATTCCAAAGTTTTTATCACTTCCCGTCTCTCATCGTAGTATCTCATTGTCCATATTATTTATTGCGACCCAATAAATATTTTTCTTGACAACGTATTGGGAAAGGCTTTTGTACGGAATTCGATTACTTTCCTAAACGCTTGCTTCGGGCAAATGTTTTTTCTTAAACTGAAGGATTTAATTTCGTATCAAATTTAGTTTGTTTTGTCCTAAGTCATCTTTTGATTGAAACAAGTTTTCTTTTTCCTTTTTTGGTTAATGTCTTTTTCTTGGATATATTTTCTTAGATATTGGTAGCTGACTTTGCAAACTGACGTATCTGAAATATTTTGTGCCTTATTGACAATAGCAAAAGGTGCAAATCTGATTCGCAAAAAAATTCAGATATGTCTATAGATATGTGTATATGAGCTAACAAAAAGATTCAGTACAGCCTTAAAAACTGCTTAGAAATTGATAAATTGTTTACGCATTTGCAAATGAAGTTGGTACTTTATTACATTTTCATTTTTATTTATTACGCAAGTCCGTTTTAGTTATTAACTAAGTAAATTCAATCAATTACGACGTATTATACGTTACGACGTTTCTGTTTTCAAAGATATATTAAAACTTCTGCGTATGGTGTCCCTCAGGGGAGCATTCTCGGGCCCTCCCTTTTTCTGGTCTTTATAAACGACCTTTGTAATTTGCAGTTAAACAATGGAAAAATCGTGTCTTTCGCTGATGATACAGCTCTTATTTTTAGTGCACCTTCTTCCCAAGAGCTATTCTGTTGTGCTCAGGAAGGATTAAATTCTGTTTTGCGCTGGTTAGGACAAAATCTACTAACGATAAATACCGATAAAACAAAATATATAACCTTTTCTCTCCGAACACCATCTAATCAAAATAGCAATAGACTAACAGCCCACAAATGTCATTCTGATTTAACATATCCCTGCTCGTGTCCAAGTTTAGAAAACGTCTCAACCATCAAGTATCTTGGCATACATCTAGATCAAAATCTTAATTTTAAAACCCACGTTAGGCTACTTTCAGCACGCACCAGAAAGTTAATTTTTATATTTAAAACACTTAGGCACATGGCCGATTATAACCTTTTAAAAATAGTTTATTATGCACTATGTCAGGCAATTTTGAGTTACTGTATTACTGTTTGGGGCGGTACTCACAAGACAACTCTTAAGAAGCTAGAGGTGGCGCAGCGAGCAATTTTAAAGGTCTCAACCTTTCGTCCATTCTTGTTCCCGACGTCCAATTTGTATGGTGATTGTAAAGTATTAACTGTTCGCCAGTTATTTATCGCCGGAACCATCATTAAAAAACACACTCAGTTGACTTATAATCCAGCTTACTCTCAAAATAAGAGAAGACATGACCTAATCTGTCCCAGTAAACTATTTAATACAACCTTCGCCAAAAGATTTTTCGATTTTCTTGGGTCGTACCTATACAACAGATGTAATGCAGTGAACAAAATATACCCTTTAAACGTGTATCAATGCAAGAAAACGGTGATGTCTTGGCTTATGAGTCTGAGTTATGACGAGACTGAGGAACTATTATTGATAACTGCTTAGCTCCAATTTATAAGCACCCGAATAGTGGAAGAAGAAGAAACTATTCCGAACCCAAGTTTAGTACCCTCGCTCTCACACACACACACACACACTCACACTCACACACATACACACACACACACACACACACACACACACACACACACAACCTTTTTGTAACAGTATTTTTAAATTACTTTTCTCATATTTCTTACTTTTTTTTTTATTATTTACTTTCTTTGTATTGCTCTATTTATAACATTATTAATGACCGTATTCCTGGAGGTGGAGGCCTGGAGACCTATAACACAGGGTACCCTAGTTTAGGCTCCAGCCTCTACAAATATTATTAATGTTCATGTTCATGTTCATGTTCATGTTCATGTTCATGTTCATGTTCAAGCACGAAATAATTCTAAGTCTATGAGTAGAAGAAAAGAAGTGTCTGCAAAATAAAATAAATCAAAAATCTTTTTAGTACAAAAAACAAAGAATATAAAAATACCGCCTTATTCATATTTAAACATCAAAGTCAAACAGGAAAAATATGCAAAATTGGTTATTAAGAGGAAAAAACATAATAATTTCTTTATGAGTTTTAAGAATCATTATTTTAATACATTTTCCATTTTTTGCAATAAGTAATTTGAAGTATCAATTAGAATGAAAGCGTTTATAGCAAGTTTGTCTCAAATGATATATTTATTATAATTATTGTCTTGTAGCTTTTGTAATTCTAATATTATTGTTTTATAAGTATTCATTATTCTGTAATATTACCACTTGACTTCATTTATTCAGAAGCGGCACGTGCTGTGGGGTACTACGAAAACACGCGTGTTCGCTTCTGCGTGAACGCTCTTGTACATCGCCATGCGTTTGTTTTTACCGCGCGCCGTATTTCCATAAGCTAGCCCAGGCATCACCAAATCGTTTCGTTTCATACAATAATTATGAATGTCGCTATCCGTTTGATCTGCCATTGGTCTCGGATTTCAACGTAGATTAGAATAACAATTAATATACTTAACTTAGACAGCCTATGCACGTCCCGTTGATGGGCGCAGACCCCTCCGACTAACCGGAGGGAGTATGGAGCATACTTCGTTACGCTGCTTCAATGCGGATAAAAATATCAATTGAGATTTAAATTAAGATTTGATATTTTTACCGTAACGTGTCTGTGATTCGTATTGCGGACCGTGTTTCACTTTTTGGTCACCGTTGAACTAGGTATATGGACTTATATTATTATATTTGAATTGTAAATGAATCAAAACTTACCGTATAGCCATCATAGCTCCAAGACCCGAACTTCATAAAACAGGTCTGTTCATCAAACGGAAAGTATTCGACGTCGATCTCGCAGAACGACTTGTAGATGGCTGGAGGCTTCCACACCACCTTTCCATCATGATGGAGGATGGCCTTCGTCATGATCGTCACTTCGTAGTTGCCATCCGCGCTGGGGATAATTAAGATTTGTTTAATTAATACTGTAAATATATTTTTGACGTGACTTTTGTGGATTTGCCGCATATGACATTAACTACTTGGCCGGACAAATGTAGAGTGCTAAGGGCTCTCACCCGATACAAAATTTACAATGAAAGGCCTGAGTTTGCCCCGTTGCGTGCGAACCTCGGGTTGTAAAGATATCGGACCTATCAATATCTTCAGGTAGATATAGGTTAGGTATGTGAATCCCGTGAAAATGATACTTAAGATAAATAAATACCTAATTCTTTGGTGAAAGTCTTCGGGGTTCGAACCAATGCTCTCCGTTTGAGAAAAACCGGTGCCACACAGGACCACAGTGACTTTTAGCAGTAGTATGGAATATTCTAGTCTAACCCGCCTGTTCGAAAACGTTACAACCTACATAATGAAAATAATGGACTTGGAATATTTTCGCCTCATAAATCTATGGTAAAGACTTTTTGGCGGGAAAGTGAACGACATGAGAAGATGACAAGGCCAGCGTAAACAGTCACCTTCTGGGCGAGCTCGCTCCATCTTGGGCCTCGTCAATGCCTTCGAACAAGTCTGGGGCCAAGAGCAAACCCATCAAAAGTAAAAAAAAGACATGGTTGCTTTCTTCATTGAATAATCGAAATAATTAATACGAAGCGGTGTTTTGTGGTTAATGATCGCATGAAGTTAGTCAGAAAACAGTCGCGATAGTGTTGTTACATCGGAATATTCAATAAACAAAGTGTACCTGTCTATTTTCGTTTCGAAAGTTTATGCGAACTTTTGAGTTAATTCGTTTGTGGTTCAGAGTAGGACTCTGCTCCGAGAGAGGGGGTTTAGGTTTCATCATTCATTGTCATCACCTTTCATTAATCATTAAGAAAAAAACACATAAGACTTGGCTCTATGAGCATAGTTCCCCTTGCCTTGTCCTTTGGGGAAAACAAAAAATATCTTTGGTAAAAAGTAAAAACCACAGATATAGAATATTTTCGCGTCATAAATCTATGGTAAAAGCTATAGACTTAATATTTTCGCGAGAGCGGCCTGAAAATAAGCAAGTAGACAAAAAGTCAAACAAAAAAGCTACAGATGTAAGGACGGACAAAAGTGCCAGTAGAACAATTAGGGAGGGGCTTTATCAAGACATCTTGTCAATGAGGAGTTGGTGATTGATTATTGGTAGGGCTGGTGAGGAAAATGTTAACAGCGGTTTGTAGGCAGTGTAGATTTTAGTTTGGATGGATAGGTAATAAACGTAGCTGGATAAGAGCATGGGCCTCGCACGCTATGCGGCGTACGCTTCGCATATTGGCGGCGAGGCATATGCTACGCTCATATTTCCACATAGCATGGCATGCAGGGCACACAATTCGCAATGTTTGATGCATAACGTCCACCTCCACTATATAATATGATCACTCCGACCAGCATCACATAGAAAAAAAATATACATACATACATACATAAACTCACGCCCGTAATCCCTAATGGGGTGGGCAGAGCCACAAGCAAAAAAAATATATATTTTAATTTACAGACAACCTTTTATACTTTTACGTACTCGTATTATTCATTAAAGTAATTAAAAAATGCCCCAAAGTAATAATGATACGAAAATTATTTAACATTATTTTACTTAAAATTATCACATAAAATTTTATGAAGTTTTTACATTTTTAAATAACTCACTAATTAAATAAAGAACTTTGAAACTCTTTGAACAACTTTGGTGGTAATTGAATAATAACTACCAAAATTAACAACATTATTTGGAAAGCTTTTATTAAATTATTAGCAACTTATGTGACCTGTTGTGAGACCAAATACAGGTTAAGTCTCATTAGTCGAAAACACATTTCTCGAGTATGTGGCAATGCTCCCACGGCATCTCTCTATGATAAGAACTCTGTGAAAACATATCTCATAAGATAAGCTCACTATAACCCAAATGGGGTAGTCAGATATACATCCATCGCAAGATGAACTAAGTACCCACACCTAACCGAGCTACAAAACATCAGTCTGTTGTTGTGTGAACAACAGTCTGTTGTTGCAAGAACAACAATCGAAATACATATAAGTCTTACTCTATTGATAGAAGTTTCGTTCGTCCCACTCGGAAGCTCCGCTAATGACCGAAAATGAAGAAAGTAGCTACTTTTCCCAAACTTAAATTAGTTAAACTTCCACCAATGGTTACCAATGAAAGAGTTTTTACTTTGATATCTTTCAATCAACGGTTTCTTGCTCAGTTTAATTTGAATCGTAATATTTCATTAAATTAATTTTCTTATCGGTTTCATTTTGAGGAGGGTATTCAGACTTATTAGAATAGTTAAAGCAGGCACTGCAAGATTGATACCATAAGTAAGTAAAAGTGTGATTCTTGGGAATTTTCTATTAAGTTGTTATATAATGTTAGCAAAGAACATTGCAACTTAAGAAAGATTTATTCTATTTTATAGTTTTTTGCCAGCGGCTTTGCTCGTGTTACCCACAGTTCCCTTTTCCTAATGTACCAATTTTTTGCCTTGAAAAACCTTGAAAACTGTGAAAAATTCACCCCCTTTTGGAGGCGTTAGGCACAGATTACAAAAAAAAAAGTTGCACGATTTTGTAGTTAGTCACAAGAAGTCCGCATACTTACCAATTTTTAGCTTTCTGGTGGGGGGTTTGAAAGTGACAAAAAGTGTCCTGTGTCACTCTCCATCCCTTCAACTATTTCCAATTAAAAATATACGTCGATTCGTCGCTCCGCCCGTTTTACCGTGAAAGACGGACAAACAAACAGACAGACACACACTCTTGCGCGTACATATATACCTTATATAAAATTAGTATCGGTGGTTACACTGTGTTGGATGGGTAAATCATTACCTCGTAGTGTAGACGTATTATATTTATAAGCAACAGAACATAAGCTCACGGCTTTATCCCAGTTGGGGTAGTTAGAGGTACATCCATCACAAGATGAACACTCACCGAGCTTTCTGTTAGACCAACGTGACAGGTGGCAGAATCGCCATCTATAATGGTCGACAACACGCACGCACACCTTACACTCACGAACATTAAGCCGTTGGTTCCGATTACTATTTACTGATGTACTTAAGTGAGTAATCGTTACGTGAGCCATGTCAGGGGTTTGGCGGCTCAATCATAACCCTGACACCAGGGTCGATGAGGCTGGTATTTCACCTCACAACCCACACGATAAGAAGATGGTAGACAAGAACATTTATAAACAATATTTACATTGAAAGTATATTTTAAGACAATGGTACACGACAGCCAGAGTGCCAGTCAAATAAGAAAGCCGTCACAGGCAAAAAGGCATTATGAGTGACAAATTCGGTTATCAGGGACAAAAAAAAATACAAAGAGGCTGAACGTCAGAGCAGTGTCGTAGTTAGGATGGGTGACACCCAGAGATAATATACAGGTACACTCCAGTAAATACTAATAAAATAAATAAAAAATAATATGAATCATACATCATATATTTTTTTAATTTCAAATAATACGAGTAACTTCCTAAGTTTATTTATTAGGACGTCATCATCATCAATTTAAGAGCCACGCTCTTGTCGGTGTAACATTTATCATTCCAATCTATCAAAGGCCAATTCCTTGACTTCCCTATAAGACACGATGTTAACCTTTTCTTTAATCTGTTACATGTAAGCTCTTATTAGGACGTACATTGACCAAATTAGAGATGTCCTTAGAAAAGGTTTAATACTACTATTTATTTATTTTGTTTAGGTCTACTATGAACCGGCGTGCGTGTATGAAACGATCGATGAATGTGAAGCAAGCAAGAGAAGTGTGTCAGGATCGAAGCAAATGGAATTCTATAGTCTCTGCTTCACCCGGTGGGAAAAAGGCGTGAGATTATGTATGTTTATGTAATTTATTTTAAGTGCAGTTTTCACTAATATAGTTGGTTCGACCATTAGGGACTTACAGACGGCGATATGGCTCACCTGTCACATTGGTCTTGAAAGGTCAGTGAGCTGTGGGTACTTAGTTCATCCTGCGATGGATGTACAATCAAAAAGCAAAAGGGCAGTCACTGAGCCAAAATAATTATTTGTAAACAGTGGTGAAATTATGAACCATTAGTTGCCATATTTATATTATTTTTGTTTTTGTAGGTGTTTTTGGTCTATTACAGAAACGATATGTAACCAGGAGGTTTTAAGTGCAACCAGTTAATTTATTACTTTGCAAGAAATATGTACTGATTGGACTTCTGCAACTTATCGTACCTCTGACTATCCCAATTGGGATGTATTCGTGAGCTTGTGTCATGTGATGCACTGAAATTCACTCATGGCATAGAATAAGGAATATTGCATAGAACGGCAACTCTCCGCTCCCCACCATCGTCTGAGCTAGGTTTACCTCACCCTCGAACATAGTTTAGACTAAAATCGTATGGTGTCAGACGTTACGCACACAGATGCGCGTGTACTTTAATGTCAATGTGTGTAGTGTTTCCACTACATGTCATGTTTGTTGTAGTGTTTGAGGAGCTCGGTGGCGCAGCGGTAAACGCGCTCGGTCTGCGATTGTTGAAGTTAAGCAACTTTCGCAAAGGCCGCTCATAGGATGGGTGACCATAAAAAAAAAAGTTTTCATCTCGAGCTCCTCCGTACTTCGGAAGGCACGTTAAGCCGTTGGTCCCGCCTGCATTAGCAGTCGTTAATAACCACCAATCCGCAATGGGCCCGCGTGGTGGTTTAAGGCCCGATCTCCCTATCCATCCATAGGGAAGGCCCGTGGCCCAGCAGTGGGGATGTTAATGGGCTGATGATAATGTGTAGTGTTTGTGTAAAACGAGGATGTTTGTATGAAGTGTCTGGGGTGTGCCCATGGATGACGCCCGCGCCCTAACTACGTCACTGGAGATGAACACACTCACAAGATAAGCCAACGCCTACGACTTTCCCCTACAAAATTCTGACGTTGACGCGTCTAAAAGCGTTGTCATAACCAACTTTGTCGCGTTTATGAAAATTGTACCATAAAATATAGGTCGAGCTTACTTCCATTAGGCTAACGTGCCACCATTAAAAATAAACTTGTCGCTGAATATTCGCGGGGAGCGCTTTTAGGAGTCGCAGGTGCATTAAGTAACCCCTATGTTTAGATTTAGAATGGGATTGCTGGAAAAATTACAATGAGGTAAATACCTACGTGAAAAATGCGAACAGTAGGCCTCAGTAGGTCGTAGCTACGGACCATAGAAACAAGGCAGATATGCCCTTAGCATTAAATTACACGAGTCCGCATGTCGCCTGTTAACCACGTCAGCGTGTGATTGTTTTAAAGATACTAAGAAGTTTGATATTAATAATGTTTTGAGTTTTGATACTATACATTTATTTTTGACAATTATTGTAAGTTTGTTTTTTTTGGTTGTGCGATATCAAACAAGCAGTGAATGATGTGGATAGTTTTATGGTCGGCCAATCAGCTCGCGACAATAAACACTTCAGAACGCCGATAAATACCCCGCCGGCATGGTAGATGATTTCCCTCATTTAGCGCTTATCGCTATCAACCCACTAGGGTCGATTAATTCTTTCAAATATTATCCTCTCAGACGGCGTCCTGAGCAGAGGTTCGTGCCCATCTGGGCAACCTGAGCCCTTTTCTCTTAAGTTTTGTACCGGGTGAGAGCCCTCAACGTCCGGCCAAGTAGTTAATGCCATTTACATTAAGTCACGTCTTAATTTAAAAAAATATATATTGTCAAAGTTTTGAGGTCAACGACCGACGACCAACGACGATGAGGTGGGTACCTCATCACCCTAGTGTCAGGGTTCAGCTGCCAAAGGCTCCTGACAAACCTTATGTAACGAGTACATACTTAATTAAAAAAACTAGTAGTCTCCGAAGAGTAATAATCTCCGAAACATGGGTCATCTTACTTTCGGAAAATCGGGCTGAGCACAGCTTGCATTGTCCTAAGCAAACTAGGGATCACAAAGTGATTTTTGTGATATGTTTCTACCAGGAATCAAAGACTAAATGCAGTGCAAGAGCCACAAAAGAGTCTGTGGTAAGTACCACAGAGGCCGTTTTTATAAGTAGTCAGTATTATCAATTCAATAATCCAAATTCAGCTTCTTTTAAACTTATTTATCAATCCTAGCCAGTTTAAATATTTTCCTAGCAACAGTCCGCTTGCAACTTTCGCGCACACAATACCTCAGCTGCCATTTTAAATCTCCTTTGTAGTCAAGTTAAAGTCGCAGTGCTTTCTCCTCTTAGCAGCATCTGTTTATTATGATAAACTGAGCTACTTTGATGCCATTTAGATTAAAACGTGCACTTATCTCTCCTTCCGCCCGACTAACTACTAGCGCACCTCTCTCAAACACAAACTAGCTAGTCAAAAACCAACTTTACCCCCTAAAGCTAAGCTCCTTAATGCTAGGAGGTTTAAGTGATGTTAATGCATAGAAATGCGGTGAACTGGCTCAGATAGTGGCAATGTTGCAAGTAATATTGCTTTTTAAAATGGCCGGTTAGGGAGCTCGTATCGATTTTAGACTGTGAATGGTTTTGAACGGGTCGATTAGCTAACGATTTTCAACCTTATGTTAAAAGAAATGTTGGTAGAAGTAGGTACTTTAAAAGATAAACAGTGTTTAGATGTTTACTTACTTGTAGAGGTTTAGATATAGGTTTTTTTATCGTAGCAATATCCGTTCTTTTTAAAAACAACTAAAAAGATCCTTCTACCGAAAAAATACTTCCAATTCCAAGTGTTTTAACAAAAAGCTATAAATTATACATTGGTAGGTAACATTATGGATGAAGTACGGAGCATACTCCACCACGTTTCGACAATATTTTTATATGATTAGGTCCGGTTTTTTGAAGAAGCGACTGCCTATCTGACCTTCCGTCCCGCGAAGGGAAGACCATTCCTATACAGGTCACCACCTCACCTCCGGATAACTATCGAGTATGCGGGTTTTCTCACGATCTTTTCCTTGCTGGTGTAAGGGTTATCACGCTCGTCCCGGCTTGCCAAGAGCTGCGGGTTCAAGTCCCGTGCGAGTCAGAATTTTATCGATTTAAATTTTCTCTTTGTGAGGTCGTACCGATGGTGATAGGTAGAAACTCCCTATCTTTCAAACCGTAACATAATTTCCACTAACTTGAGCAAACTCAACCGTACATCCACAAAAACTTGGACTATAATTCCCAATTGTTAGAAAAAGAAACTATGTAAGGAAGCGGTTGAACTTTGAGCAGACAAACTAGCTAGGATTGCTGTGATAATGCTGAATAATGGGATATGTCTGAAGAAATAAAGAGATAAGAGGTCCACCTAATAAAGTTTATAGGTCTTTGGCAAAGTTTATTCTCATTGAAAGAAATGGGGTTGAGAAAGTTTGTGAGGCAGGTTCGCCCTTAAATTGATTCTTCAGTAAACATACTAGAGTGAGATAAATGTAAGGATTTGTGGATTGTTTTATCGTAAAGGATTTGTTATGGGGCTGATAGAACCATCAGGGGGAATTGGAAGCATTTGCGTGAACGTTCTGTAAAAAACATGAATGTAAATGATATATTGCAGTTTTGTTTAATTATCTTTTTACTTGTGAGCGCACAAACAGATAAAGCATAGGTGACACTCAAAAACAAGTCACTGTGATCCTGTGTATCATCGGATTAATTCTCAATCGCGAAACAACGATTCTATCACTGGCATTGGACTTACACCAATGAGTTATTAATTTATTTAATTATGTAGATTTATTAAAGTTGACTCAACCATTCATGAGCACGATACGGCTCACCAGCCATCGTATTGGTCTAACAGAATGTTCCGTGAAGCATGGGTACTCACTTTATCTTGCGATTAATGTGACTCTAAGTAGCCGAAGTGAGCTCAGGTTATGTTATGTTAAAATCTTCTGTGTGGATTGTGTGGTCAGTGTCCGACTTCTTCAACCCTGGCGTCAGGGTTATTATTGAGCCGCCATAATAGGCGTCTGACATAGCTCATGTAATGACTACACGCTTATATTAGTAACGTGTCTTCCGAAGCACGGATCATCAATCGGGTAATTAACCTGTTATAACCTAACCTAACCAAACTACATCATTTCCCTAGCATTATCCCGTTTTTCACAGGGTCCGCTTACCTAACCTGAAGATTTGACAGGTCCGGTTTTTTATTATAAAAGTGATTGCCTGTCAACCCACAAAGAGAAATCCAGCCAAATACAGGTCAGGTGACGTCACCTGACGAGAAAAACATTTCCTCCTCCCGCTGGTTTCCTCGCGATGTCCTAACCAATCTACGGATCACAAAGTGACTTTTGTCATTTTTCCCAACCGGGATTTGAACCCGGGGCCTCCCAACGTTCAACCACTGGACCACGAAGGTCATATGTTAAAATAATAACGTTGCGCCGAAACGATAAGGTAGCAACTCCCGTAGTCTATTTCGTCTATTTTTATTAGAAAATACTAACTTATTTATATACTTAGTTGCTATAAATGAGAACGTACTGTACTCTCATATTAACTAATCTACCTACATTCACATAAACTGTCGCTGTGTGATATAAGTTGCTATGTTGGTATTATTAATACTCCATTGCAGATTCATAATACCAACATAGTTAACTTTTAAAATAGTTCTCAATGTATGTGTCATAAATTTCTGTATGGCTTCAAGGCTGGCGAAATATTTGTACTAAATTAATTCTTGTGAGTATTGTTAGACTGTGTCTGTAATACTGTAATTTCTAATGTATAATAAAGACTTTTGAAATCAATCAATCAATCACTTACTTATTATAAAGCACGATATCTGGCAGCCATATGTGTTCTGAAGGCACGTGTAGTGTGTCGACTCCACCGTAGTCGTCTGGGTTCCACTTTAACTTGTAGTCGTTCCATTCCTGAAACAATGAGGAAATTGTTTATCATAGACACTGACAGTCATATAATATGTTATTTTCTGAGCTTAAAATAGTCACAGTTTCACTTTCTATCAATTCAGAATCATGGTCTGAATCATCTCCACAGTATTCGTTACGGTGTCACTAACACCCATACAAACTTGTAAGGGGTGTATGTACGGTCACGAGTATTAATATGTATACACTTTGGTACCATTTACGTACCATGTCACATTAACTTTTTTGACAAAATGAACTGTAAGTCTCACTAAATGTCAAATATGTTAGTGCGACAGAGTCCTAAAGTGGGTACATTATATTGCTCATGACTGTATGTGACATCATAACAAATACTGAGGCGGATGATTCAGCTCATTATTCTGAGTTAATATCGAGTGGAATTTTCTATCGCAAAAGTATATATTGAAAATAATAAAATGTCTTGAATTTTGCGACGGAAAATTCCACTTGATTTAACTCAGATTAATGGTCAGAATTATCCCTCTGAGTATTCGTTATAATTTCACTAATACCCTATATATTCCGAACATAACGTACTTATTTACTACACCGAAATTATCACCATCGAACAAACGACCCAAGATTCCTACCCCTAAAACCATTCCACTATCTAACTACTAACCCTTACGACTCGAGTTGCACTCAGAATTCAATAGACCCTCTAACTACACATTTTCAACCCACATTTTCCAAGTACCCACATTTTGGAAGGTCGAGTTATTTGGCTTACCCGCAGTGGAACCGGATATTGCGCTGTCTTATTAGTTTCCGCTTCCGAGCGATTGAAAAACTCGACTGAAGTAGAGTTGACCATTTTTCAACTTGTAAGCATTGTGCCGGGATTAATTTGAGGGTAGTTTTTCTTTAGGTTTTGTCTTTAGTTTTGCAATAAAGGAAACCTAGATAACGCGTTCGTCGAAGAGGGTTATCTCTTACATCATAGTCACAAGTTCGAATCCGGCTGGGGCTCTGAATTACTAAATAAATTCGTCTTTTTAAGTTTGAATAATAATTATTGTTTAGTCCATACTCATCGGTCAATGACAATAGTGGGATTTAAACATTGTCAATAGGGTACTTGACAACCTAGTCAAATGAGATACTTTTTACGAAACGCCTAAACGAAAGTTTTCTTTGGAGTTTGTATGAAAATACTGGCCTGTGACGTCATCAATGAAAACGGTTAAACGTCATACTCATTATTACATAATTCATAAATAAAATTCTAAAATAATTTCAAAAGTGGATAACTATTTTGGTGTATATTGTAAAATTATAACTTAAAATATTTATATGTAAAAACTAGCTGTTGTTATTCCGAATAAATAAAAATAAATAATAATAATTCGAAAAGTAAAGGAGAAGAATAGTAAAGAAGAAGAGTAGAAGAAGAAAAAAAGAAAAAAGAGAGAGAAGGGGAAGAGTTTGTAAGATTGATTTTTGACCATCTTAGACTGGCCTCTATTTCTATATTAGCATTTTATAATTTATCTTTGACCGAGTCAAATACACTATTGAGTATGGTTTTGAAGTCCCAACATTAGGTATTATGGTTACGGTTTACCAGCGGTTCGATTTTCAAGAATGCCGGTCAAATTAGCTAACATATAAGACGTGGCCGGATAATAGGCAGCTGAGAGTACTTCATCCTTTTATTCCCACTCCAGTAGAAAAGCTGTATTTCAAATAATGTAAAAAATCCAATTGATTACTTATTATTATTATTGTATGTCTTTTTCATATCTCGGGCCTATGGAGGTCGGACTTTTGGAAGGTGTGCGTGGGGCCGAAGCGAACACGTAGAGGCCCCTTAAGACAGTTTAATCTAAATGTGGTGTGACACCAACCGGCGATTATCCCTGTATGCACTATGGGAGTGCACACAAAGACAATCCCCGGTTCGTGTAGGACTATTGCAGATTATGGGAACAAAGGGAACTGGGCTATTGGGTTGGGGGTTAGTGGACCGGGATACTGGAGATATGGGGGACTATGGCGCCAGCTCGACCAATGTTGGTAAACATGGATAAATGAGCAGGCGGTGACTCGCCACTCACTGGATGGGCCACATATCTAGCCGACGCGGCTGGACGGCAAGGCAGCAACATGGTTGTGAGCAGCTCAGGGTATCGAGAGGTGTACACCGCTTTCTGCGAGGCGGTTTACCCGCCTCACCAATTATTATTATTATTATTATTATATCAACTCAGAACCAGGATCTGAATCATTCCCCAAAGTTGCCACTAACACCCATACATACTTGTGGGACATCGTAACGAATACTGAAGGGGATAATTCAGCTCATTATTCTGAGTTAATCTCAAGTGGAATTTTCCATCGCAAAAGTAAAAAACTGAAAAAAAAATTAAGTATATTAACCGAGTGAGGATTAAACCTACCTATTTCTCCCACCAAATCTCCATACTATTTCAGTAAACACACGTATTGGTATGGATATTTTTTTACACTATAACCCCTTACGCTAGCGTTTAACTGCAAAATCATAGTATTATTCCCTAAATATCGGAAAGAAGGAAACTTAGAAAAACTTATTTTTAATCAAAACTGCCTTTCTCCAACTGGCTGTTTTTCTTCTTCGTAAGTAACTCATCCTTCGGACGAGATACACTCCACTGTGCTTTACATTTTATAGCAATTTATCAGGAATTTTAGCCGGACAGTATGGAGAAGTGTCAAAATTCTGCTTCTATTTTTATCCTCAATCCGAAAACATTTATGTTTTAATCTCTTTAAAATAATCGTGTAAGACTTGGACCTTTTCTATTGTGTCACATATCACAGAGCACGTTAGAAAGACATGGTTGATATTGATCTTATTCCCCAAAGGCATCTTTTTGTTCGAGACTACCCGTCGCCATGGTAACGGGATCGGTTTTA
Source organism: Pectinophora gossypiella (assembly GCF_024362695.1). Taxonomy (NCBI): domain Eukaryota; kingdom Metazoa; phylum Arthropoda; class Insecta; order Lepidoptera; family Gelechiidae; genus Pectinophora; species Pectinophora gossypiella. The sequence goes on along the minus strand of NC_065414.1, from coordinate 3,253,071 downwards.
AGATTGTAAAGAATATTTTTGGTCTTTAGTACGAAAGGAGAAAAGATCAATCGTTTGTGGCCTGCATTTGTTGTCGAGTGATTTCTATAGACTTTGTATTGTATATGAATCGGGATCTCGGTTTAGAGAAGTGTTGGTATTCCGTTAAATCGTCATCCCCCTAGCATTATCCCGTTTTCCACAGGGTCCGCTTACCTAATCTGAAGATTTGGCAGGTCCAGTTTTTTACAGAAGCGACTGCCTGTCTGACCTTCCAACCCGCGAAGGGAAAACCAGCCCAGTACAGGTTAGGTCACATGGGAATGCGGGTTTCTTCATGATGATTTCCTTCATCGCTGAGCACGTGATAATCATTTATGATGCAAACACGAATTCGAAAACATATTCAACAGTCATTGGTTTAAGCCTGTGTTGGATTCGAACCTGCGACCTCAAAGTGAGAGTCAAGCGATCTACCAACTAGGCTACCACGGCTCTCGCTATTCCGGTATTTCGCTAGAATACAAATAGAAAAAAAACATTTTTAAGTTTTTAGTCGCGATTGGCTGTATCAAGATTACTCTGTCCACCAATCGATTTTGTCTACCTCTCCCGTTCTGCCGCTCGTAATTTGATTCGAACCAGCAGCTCTTATAAAGCCAGGAATAGTGTCATAGACTAAAGAATTATACTACGCATAGAACGGACAATCTCCGCCCCGCACCAATTAGTGTCGGTGTCGTGTTAGATTTACCTCATCCTCCGCTATAAATGGCCGTAAACCAGAAAGGGATGGAAGATAGGAAAGGGCTGTCTGTTTCGCTTGCTCTTACGCGTTAGGCGGGAAATGGTAAAAACAAGATTTTTGTATGGAGTGTCTAAGCTGTGATTATGATTATGGCGTGGTAAAATGCTATGTAAAAACAAACATTTACCTAAGTACTTTTACATAGCCTAAAGATTAAACTATTAGTGTCAATTTACCATCATCGCCTTTAATTAGTCAATCACAAACAAAACATGGTCAAAGCATCAACTCCTACATTCCCGGGTAATTGTAATTGTACCAAAATTATGATTTTAGTTACTACATATACTTTCTTATACTTGTGTGTAAAATTTGGCAAAGTCACTGCCGAGGTAAATGGAACTCAATTATTATTTTGGCAACTCTAAAGCCTACGACAAAATTACAGCCAAAACTCAATTTAAAATTTTGTCTACGCAATCTTAGTTACTGCAGTGTTGCCATCGTATTCTTGCAAAATATTATTTTAGCTTAAGTAATAAAGAAGATATTGATTAATTTATTATTATATGAGGATGTATGATAAATATAAATACTTAAAAGATTTTATGTTTTCTAATGGGTATCTAATAATATCATATATATACGAAAAGTGATTTATTAAAATAATTATATAATTATAATTTTTGTTATCGTGTGGATTTTGAGGTGGAATACCAGCCTCATCAACCCTGTTGTCAGGGTTATTACTGAGCCGCCAAAGGCCCGTGACATGACTCATGTAACAACTACATACATCAGTAAGTAGTAACCGGGACCAAAGGCTTAACGTGCCTTCCGAAGCACTGATCGTCTGACTTTTCGGACAATCAGGTGATCAGCCTGTAATGTCCTAACCAAACTAGGGATCACACAGTCATTTTTGTGATATGTCCCCACCGGGATTCCGTCCGCCGAATCCCGGTGGGGTAGGCTATCACGCTGGTCTATTAGAAAGCTTAAGCTAACAGCCTCCGTGGTCCAGTGGTTAAACGTCGTGCTCACGATCCGGAGGTCCCGGGTTCGAATCCCAGTGGGGACAAATCACTTTGTGATCCCTAGTTTGGTTAGGACATTACAGGCTGATCACCTGATTGTCTAAAAAGTAAAAATATCCGTGCTTCGGAAGGCACGTTAAGCCGTTGGTCCCGGTTTTTACTTACTGATGTAAGTACGTAGTCGTTACATGAATCATGTCAGGGGCCTATGGCGGCTCGGTAATAACCCTGACACCAGGGTTGATGGGGTTGGTAATTGACCTCACAATCCACACGATAGAAGAAGAAGATTAGAAAGCTCGGTGACGCTAGGGTACTTAGTTCATCTTGTTATGGGTGTACCTCTGACTACCCCAATTGCGATACAGACGTGAGCTTATGTTATGTTATATTGAATTATAATTCCCCATACGTAACCGGAGACTAAAGAATTAATTCTCCCACGGCACGACAAAACCTCTTTGTTTCCATAAACCTACCTAAGTCATCCCGAATAGCTCCATTTACGACTCATTATAATGTAATTACTACGTTTATTTAATTCGGAATTAAGATTTAAGGTCAAAAGGAAGCTAAAGCTCACTTAAACACCTTTGGATGACTTGACATGTATTTTACATAAGTAATTTACGCTTGTTCCTTTTTATCTGGGTACCCTTTACAGTAACTGTCAGAAGACCTGCCACGAGACAATTTTTCCATTCTTCTTCTACTTCTTCTTCTATCGTGTGGGTTGTGTGGAATGACCAACCTCATCAACCCTGGTGTCAGGGTTATTATTGAGCCGCCAAAGGCCCCTGACGTAACTCAAGTAGCTACTACGTACTTAAATCAGTAAGTAGTAACCGGAACCAACGGTTTAACGTGCCTTCCGAAACACGCATCATCTTACTTCAGAACAATCAGGTGATCAGCCTGCAATGTTCTGACTAAACTAGGGATCAAAAAGTGATTTGTCCCCGCCGGGATTCGAACCCGGGACCTCCGGATCGTGCTCAACCACTGGACCACGGAGGCCGTTACCGTATTTTTTTTCCAATTTTAGAAGTACCATCAGCTACAGGGTTTTTAAGTAAAATTTTCAGACCTTCTGACAAACAAACGGACAGATGCCAAAGCGGTTTAGAAATACTAATTGGAAGCGGTCTCTGCACAGAACCAGAAAAGTTCCTAAGTACACTAAATTCATTTTCTATTTTTTGTTCGATATTTTTTTTTAATTTTTATGTTTGAAATATTTATTATATTATGTGCCGTCAAGATGTTTCTGAATTTAAATAATTAAAAGTACCTACTTTTGGTCGAATATTTTTTGTATTTTTGAAATACATAAATATGTGCCACTCAAGGTGTTTCTGAATTTACTTAAATAATAAAAAATTAAATACCAGCAGATAAATTATACTTTCAGGATTATGTATCGTACATTCAACTGATAAATACCCAACGATTTACCAGGCTATCCGAACAGAAAAAACCCACAAAAGCAAATAAGAAGTAAAACAGAAAAGACGAAAAGTTAAAAAGCGGTCTGAACGCACGCATCGAGTCGTATCAAATTCGAATCACACATTCCTCTGATCACCATATAATCGAGTATTCGTATAAAAGCTTTGTACTTTCACACAAAATCCCTTGTATTAATACGCAGGCTTTTAACGCACCCGTAACTTTGCCAACGATGGTTTCCAATTGATATATCAATTTAAATATCGACACGTCAATGACTGCCCCTTAAATGATAGTAAAATTGAATGATTTTGAAACTAATTCGGTACCTATGTAAGGTATTTTTTTAAATGATAAATTACTCTATTAAAGAAACGAATTTGAGTATTTTTTCTTTTCATTATAATTGGTTATTTAATAACTAAGGAACACAATTAATACCAGACATTTTTATAATTTAGGAAATCATTCTAAGCTTCACATGAGCTTTAAAATTTTCTAACAAATTATGCAGGTTGTTTTCAAAATGTTCATTTGTACGATCAAAGATCAAAACTCGAGCTCTGAATGGATATCAAAAGCATTCCGTACCGGCTACCATTGCTCTCAATTGATTGGGTCCAATTTGATACTGTTATTTTCCGATAACTGAAGGGTAAGCAAAAAGGTACGAGAAGGTCAATGCCACATTCCTTTTCGCCTCAAAACTTGGCTGTTTTGAAACTCATACTTATTTCTATACAATTATTCATTATTTATTTATTTAATTATAAAGGAACATACAACATTACAGTGTAACCTAATGCGCTGTATGACAAGAAAACAAAATAAAAACTTGATTTTAATATTGAACAAAAACTATCATTTTTTAAAAAACAACAGAACGTAACAAGTGTATTTAAAAAACAAAACTTAGGACGACCAAGGAGGCCGTCGTTAACACTAGGGATACGCAATAATCTATGTATGAAAAAGAAACAAAAAAAAAAGGAAAACAAAAGATTACAATCATAAAATTGAAAGGTAATCACACAAAAAAATATCAAAATAATAATAGAAAAATATCCTCTCGCAAAAGCCAAACACTCTGTCCATCCCTTTACACCCGAGCCTATACGATCGTGCGGGTTAAGTTTGTTAAACTTTGAAAAATTCTAGGCTGAATTTAAATTACCTTTAGCGGACGCAACCGGCGCCGATTGATCGTGCGGGTATTCTAGAGTATAGAAAAAAATACTTTGAACATGTCGGTACACGTTTGGTTTCGCCAGTCGTCCAAAACCTGCCGGAGGGATGGCTGCATTTTTTGATCGTCGTACCCGCTCAGGTAACTACGTATTTTTTTTACTGGTTTTGATGAATTATACTCGTGCTTCGTCCTCGAGATTAGCATAAGATACATGTAGTAGCACATACGGTGTCGCCTTATCGCACTGTTTAGTTGAGAAATATAAAACAAAAAATGTCAAAAAGTGGCGGGTAGATTGTTTCCCGCTCAGTTAGTAATCCACATTTCGTCATTCACAGTACAGTGCTCCGCCGGTTCGCACGTATTACTTTAATTTTTTCAAGCCAATAATTAAATAGTGTAAAGTTCTTTAATATGGGAAAAAGGAAGCGTGAACGTGACGACGATTACGATTATATTAAGAAAAAAATGAAGAAACTCGAAAGGAAATTAAAAAAAGCCCGGAAGAATCATAGTGATACGTCTTCTACATCATCGAGGAATGCACCGTCAATCGAAGAAGGTTAGTTACATCTGCTTGTACTATTATGTGCATTGGCGTTATGTATTCTTATTGCGGGTAATTCGAGGGGTTACCACTTAAGAATGTAAACGCAGTTTATATCACGTATAAGTTGGAATTGCGGGCAGTTTGAGGGGCTGTCACTTTTCTAATCAGCGTGAACTCGTAAACGTGATGCGGGCATCCATACCGGGTTGTCACTTCACAATAAGAGTGCAGAATGTAACAGTTTATTTTATGCTACGATCGTTTTAATGATCTTTAGTGTTGCGGGCAATTATACCGCGTTGTCACTTCACTTTATAACATCAAATAATTGTATTTGAGAGGATTACATTTACAATTAAGATATCTATTAAAAGATATATATTTTTTCAACAAAAAAAAAAAATCCATATACCTACTTGTTTACTTTCTGTCTTTACAGACGGTCCACCGATTGTAGGAAACAATTATGATATTATATCTAGTGAGGAAGAAGTACTGGAGTCGAGTCGATCGAACTTACCTAGCAATAATGAGGTCGGAGACACATTGCCGTTATTAACAACTGCTTCTGATGACGAACCATTACCATCAACGAGTGCCGGCACCGCACCGGCGCCCGCCGATCTTCCTAATGAGCTGCTGCCGGGTCCAGAGCTTAACGATGAAATCTTAGCGATACTAGGAGATGACCTATCAGTTGTCAAGGAATATGGAAATGACATTCAGGCGGACTTGGCGTTACGGCTTAAGCACCTGCTTACTCAGGGAATGCCCAAAGAAATTCGGAAGGAGTTACATGACAGATATTTACCACCTCGTAATTGTAATTGTGTTGGCGCTCCTGAACTTAATCTTGAAGTTAAGGCTGCTATACCCGATGTTATATATAAAAGAGACCGAAGCATCCAAGCGAAACAGAAACAAGTCGGTTGTGCAATTTCATGTATTAGTGAAGCTTTAACAATATTGTTATCTCGAGAGAATAAGGACACACAGATTATCAAACTCTTAATGGATGGAAGTCGACTTTTGTGTGATTGTCAACATGCTGATTCAGTCACGCGGCGTAATTTTGTCCTTAATAACATAAAAAAGGACATAAGGGAACACCTCGTGAAGTCAAAAATTGATAAGTTTCTATTTGGCTCTGATGTAGTGGAGGTAATTAAGACTGCAAAATCAATATCTAAATCGGGGGCAGATTTAAAATCAGTTCCCACCACATCTACAATAAGATCTACACAACCGGCCAAGAACAAACAAAATCCAGGACCATCTAGACAACATACCAGGAATAATTTAAACTGGAAGGCTCCTCCCCCGGGTCGCAGGCAACAGGGGACTCAGAGGGCGAAGGAGCCTGCTCAGAGGAACCAGCACGCGAACTCCTCGCGACCATCGCAGCGAGCGCCGGCGCAGGCATCGCAGACCAATTACAACCGCCGCTAGATGTCCCGGTGAGATACGCCGGCAGGCTTTCTCAGTATTTTACCCAGTGGTCACTTTTAACCAGTGATACTGTAGTTTTGTCGTGGATAGCTGGATATGAAATTCCGTTTTCAAGGCCAGTTGTACAAAGTAATCCTCCTATGAATCATAATTATTCTAGTACAGAAAAAATACAAATAGGTAAATGTATTACAGACCTCTTGACAATGGGTGCAATATCTCAGTGTCGACCATGTGAGGGTCAATTCATATCGAGTATATTTTTAGTACCGAAGCCAAATGGTAAACACAGATTTATCTTAAATTTGAAAAACCTTAATGATTTCATAGATACTGAACATTTTAAGCTTGAAGACCTTCGTACGGCTTTGAAACTAGTGTCTGAAAATTACTTCATGAGCACTTTGGATTTGAAAGATGCATACTTTTTAATTCCAATTCACAAAAATTCAAAAAAGTATCTTCGTTTCATATTTGATGGCAAGTTATATGAATTCAATGTGTTACCGTTTGGTCTAAATACTGCACCCTTTGTATTCACTAAGGTAATGAAACCTGTTGTGAAATTGCTTCGCTCCTGTGGATATCTATCTACGGTTTATTTAGATGACATGTTTTTACTCGGTTCTTCGTATGACGCTTGCGTAGCCAACATTTACGCTACACAGCAACTGTTAACTTCTTTAGGCTTTATTATCAATACCGAAAAAAGCTCTCTCACACCTAGTAGGCGTTGCAAGTTCTTAGGTTACGTAATAGACACTGAAAATTTCCAAGTTAGCCTACCTGATGACAAAATCACAAAAATTGAGAACGAATTAAATCGCTTCAAATCTTTGAAACATTGCAGAATAAGAGAATTTGCTCGTCTTGTAGGTATGCTTAACTCTGCTTGCCCAGCCGTAGAATACGGCTGGCTGTACACAAAGGCTTTTGAAAGATGCAAATATTTAAATCTAAAGGATGACCCGGAGAATTATGACAGATTCATGAACTTACCATCATATCTTTCTGCTGAATTTGACTGGTGGTTACAGGCTATTTTACTGCCGGCAAATAAAATTAAATATGATGACTATTGCATGGAAATTTTCAGTGACGCTTCGACTACGGGGTGGGGAGCAGCATGTGGGGATAACACTGCAAGTGGCTCGTGGTCAGAGCAGGAGCGAACGATGCATATTAATTATCTTGAAATTCTTGCAGCATTTTTTGGGTTAAAAGTCTTTGCCAAATCTATGAAAAATTGTCAAATTCTTCTTCGAATTGATAATACCACAGCCATATCGTACATAAACCGTATGGGTGGCGTTCAGTTCCCACACCTCACACAAGTAACGAAGGATTTATGGCAATGGTGCGAGTCTAGGGCTATTATTGTATTTGCATCGTACATAAAATCGACTGAAAATGTCATTGCAGATGCAGAATCTAGAAAGAACCACCCAGATATTGAGTGGGAACTAAATGATTTTGCTTTTCAAAAGATCATCAATAAGTTTGGGATTCCCGAAATAGACATTTTCGCTAGTCGAATCAATAAGAAATGTACCAAATACGTGTCTTGGCACAGAGATCCTGACGCATATGCCATAAATGCTTTTACGTTATCATGGTCAGATTTCTATTTAAGTATATGCTTTCCCGCCATTTACTATGGTATTAAAAACAATTAGGAAAATAATAAAAGATAAAGCCACAGGCATAGTCGTTGTCCCTTTATGGCCCACACAGCCGTGGTATCCATTATTCAGAAAACTTCTTGTTTCCAAGCCGATTATATTCGAACCTAGTCGAAATTTAATCCTGTCTCATTGCAGCAACCGAGCCGTCCACCAGCGAGTTACCCTGGTTGCCGGGCTGTTGTCCGCCAATCGTTCTTGAGGCGTAGAGTCCCGCCATCATCCATCCAGATTATGTTAGCCTCACTTTCTGACAGTTCGGTCAGGCAATACGACACGTGTTTGAGGAAGTGGTATCAATTTTGTAATGCTCATAATTTTAATGTCTTTGAAGCATCAATTCCTAACGTAATATATTTTCTAACGAAACTTTTTGAAGCAGGTGCTCAATACGGGACCCTTAATAGTTGTAGATCAGCCTTGTCGTTGATACTCGGTGTTCACGTTGGTAACGATGACCGTATGAAACGGTTTTTTAAAGGTGTTTTTAAACTCCGTACACCCTTACCCAAATATAACGTGACCTGGGACACATCAACTGTTCTGGACACTTTGGCTACCTGGTATCCTAATGAAAATTTAAATCTCGATAAACTTTCAAAAAAAATTTCAACTCTTTTAGCTCTTGTAACCGCTCATAGGTTACAGACCTTGTCCAAGATTAATATTAATAATATTGAACGATTTCCTGATAAGGTAATAATAAAAATCCCTGACCTGATTAAGACGTCTCGTATTGGCTCCTTACAACCTGTACTCGTCCTCCCTTATTTTCGAGACCGACCAGAGGTTTGTCCTGTTAATGTATTGCTTAGATACTTAGACATGACTGACTCCTTGCGAGGCAATAATCATTACCTCTTTATCGGTATTAAAAAACCACATAAATCGGTATCATCTCAAACACTTAGTCGGTGGGTAAAAAGCACTCTTAGCGAGTGCGGTATAAACGTGTCTGTGTTCACGGCACACAGTACGCGACACGCTGCGACCTCTAGGGCGCACCAGCTAGGAGTTAATTTGGATCTTATAAGGAAGACCGCTGGGTGGAGCGGATCTTCTAATGTGTTTGGTAGATTCTATAACAGAGTTGTTGGGGACATAATCGATCATGAGTTATTTGCTAGATCTATTATAAATAACGATTCGTTACACTAATATTATATTAAACTTATAAATCAGGAATGATTAATTTACAATATAAATTATAATTTACCTAAGCACAATTAGCTTAATTTATTTATTCATTTAAAAAATATTGTTGTTTTCCTTTTATACAAGAAGTCATTTTATGTTGTTAGAAATTAAAATTATAATTGATAGAATTTTATTTCTATTATTTGATATTTCACGTGATCTCTCAAGATCTACATGTATCTTATGCTAATCTCGAGGACGAAGCACGAGTATAATTAATGATTAAACGAACTTACCTGTATGTGAAGTTCTATCATAATTATACGAGCTGCTTCGTCCGAAGAGATTAGCATCCCACCCACCCTATGTTCTACCCCAGTGCGTGAAATATCACCAATACCCTACTATTATCTCTCTTAACTAAATGACGAAATGTGGATTACTAACTGAGCGGGAAACAATCTACCCGCCACTTTTTGACATTTTTTGTTTTATATTTCTCAACTAAACAGTGCGATAAGGCGACACCGTATGTGCTACTACATGTATCTTATGCTAATCTCTTCGGACGAAGCAGCTCGTATAATTATGATAGAACTTCACATACAGGTAAGTTCGTTTAATCATTAATTTCACTATAGTTTTTTATTTATATTGGTAGAATATTGATCTATTTACCTATATGAATTTATATTTATTGAATGTATTTAATAGGTTTTGCACAGCAATATTCTAAATGTTGACACGCACGATCGTGTTATACCGGTTGTCGCTAACAAAAAAGATTTTGGGGTTCAATCAAAATTTTTGCTTGATATTGCTTCAATTATAGCTTATTTTTCTTATTTTAGGGGTTCCTTTGCTAGACCAAGTATACAAGACATTCTCGGAGAAGGAACCTTGTCAGAAATCGAAGATGTGGATGACGAAGATGCAGAATTTGTGCCTCAGGTGTTCGATTACTTAGAAAACAGTGATGACGAGGAATTATCAGCCGAGGACACAGTACAAGAGCCGCTTGTCTCACCGTCACGATTGCCTCCACCATCTCCGCCACCACTTGACTCACCTGCTGGTAGTCCTACAGCTTCACGGTCACGACAAAGCCGATCTGTACGTGGCCGATCAAAATTTCCGTCGCAAAATTCATGATTTTATTTAGTTTTTTTTTATTTTTAATTGTATACTTTTACGACCGAAAATTCCACTTGATATTAACTCAAACTAATGAGCTGAATCATCCTCCTTAGTATTCGTTACGGTGTCACTTACACCCCGTACAAGTACATACAGGTAGCCATACAAGTAGGTATGGGTGTTAGTGACACCGTAGCAAACGACCGTAGCGAGGGGGATGATGAAGACCGTGATTCTGAGTTGATATTAGTGTATTTCCTGCCAGAAAATTCATGAAAATTGTATTTTTTTTAATTAATTTCAGTTCCATACCTTTGCGACGGAAAATTCTACTTGAGATAAACTTAGAATCATGGCCTGAATCATCCCTCAAAGTTTTCGTTACGATGCCACTAACACCCTGTATATTTGTGTCTTTCTCGTGTTAAAGATTGTTTTGTACGTTATCATAAAAAATAATTAGATTGTTTACTATGTAATAACTACATCTACATTACGTTCTTATTTTAGTAAAGAAATTTCTTGACTGATGTAATCTGACTAAGTTCCTAAATATTACTAGTTAAAATATCTTTTCTTATGTTTTCTTTTGCTTGTAAGTTGAATAAATATCAAAAGTTTAGATTTGAGTTAATTTACTTGTTTTATTTCCCGATAATATAACCAAACGTTTAAGTAAAACATAACCCTCATTTACGTGCCACTTAACTTTATTTCCTGAACCTCACGATCGTGAGGGTCTGATTGCTGAAGACCAGCATACTCCAGATTTTTTTTATTATTTTTTCTGTGTTCAATAAGTCCTAATAATGAACTGATATAAATTTTATGAGTCGCCGCAAACTTTCGATCGTCCGGTTGTAAAGGGAACACTCTGTCCATACACTCCATCGTCTTTAGCTGAGATACAGGTTTCACCTAGTTTGGCTGCAGAGGCTTATGAATTTTACTTAAAAATCTACATATTTAGCTTAAGAACTTTTGTAATTCACTGTACAATGTTTTTTTGTGGAAAAAAGCCTTTTTATTATTAAACATTATTATCTATCAGCGAACACAACAATACAATATGCGTACTACAGGGTGAACCGGTTCAAACCCCGATATCGGACTTGCACCAATGAGTTATTGAATGAGTCTCACTACCTATCACGTTGGTTTAACAGAAAGCTCAGTGAGGCGTGGGTATTTAGTTCATCTCATCTTATGGTGGATGTAATGTAGTTGTGGACTTATGTTATGTTATATAATATATGACATAAATAGCCTACATACGTATACACACTTCTGGGCACAGGCCTCCTCTCGATTAATCATAGGGGAATGGAGAACTGATGATTGACGACTAGTTATTCTGTTGCTTTATTTACATTAAATGTGACAAAGAACCTGTATCAAATAAACTTTATGGTCTCTGTATTTTTAAATAATTATAAAGTTTTTTTTTAATTTTATGACCGCACGGGCAAAAAAAAGCTCAATTCAATTAAGTGTATTGAAAATTCAATTATAAACAAAAGCAGAAAAGAACAGGAATTAAATAAACTGTTTACAAGAAACAATTCCAAACATGAAGTAATGATGTAGCGAAATAACTCCAAGTGGGGATCACAGCCAAATATCATCAACAAAGCTAAAAAACAGGCAAACTGCTATACGAGATTGTTCAGAAATTCTGGAGCGAGAGTAAAAATGTTTAAAAGTTTGCAGCCGACGGGAGCACGGCAAGAATTCGAGGCAAGAATGCATTTTGGAAACAAAGCATTTAAAATTGTAAATGTAATAAAATTTTACGACAACGAAAATCTGTTTATTGAGCGACAGTGTTGCGGAATGTGTGATGGTATGGCGAAGGGAGTCAAGATAAAAATTACGATATATTTTTGTTTAATTAAATTTTTATGTTTGTTGGGACGCTTTGTGCGACATTAGCCCCGATAAACCCGTAAACACCTGATTTTATTTTAAGTTAAGAAAAGGAACAGACTTTTCTTTTAGGCGTATAAGAAATCATTTTCTATTGCTTAAAATAAAATTATGATTGACAACTGTTAATTTTAAAGTCAATGAGTGAATTAATGAATAACCTGGGCGAATAAATAGGCATCTCGCTGATATGCAGCCCGTTGGTGGTTTAATTTTTGACAAGCACGTCCCGGCTTCACATGCTGCGGGTTTAAGTACCGTCCAAGTAGATTTTTTATTTTTTTCTGTTTGCAAATTAAGTGCTATAAAAACAAAAAAAAAAACGGTTGATTTATTATTGATTTTCAGTTTAAAGAACTTTATTCTCATGAAAAAACTATACATAGTCACTTAAGTGCCGTTGAGCAGGCAGAGAGGGTATGCATATAAAAACTTACCAAAAACAAGAAATACATCGCTTTGATACGTTGTTTACAAGTGTGAGTGAAGTATGGCTACCTATCGCTCATCGACAAGCTAGTTAAAGGAAGGGATTAGCGTTCATAGATACAGTCCGTCTTTGTACGCCGAGCAGTGTGGTCGTGTACTTAATATTTTTTTCTAAATTATCATTTATTACTTTTCTCGAAATTTAACCTTATTGTGATAGTAGTTATTAAAGTAAACTACCCTAGATAAATTAAAATGGAAGTAGTAAGTAATTTAAGTTACAGGCCACATTGTTGTTAATTATAATTAATTAAGGAAACTATAGGTCTAAACTAATTACCATAATGTAATACTTTCATGTAAATGACCGTTTGTTTCTTAATATACATAAAAAAAAAAAAATACAGGTTGTTCATTTAGTTACTTACTTGGTTTACTTAAAGGTTTATATTAGCTGTTGGCATTTAATTTGTAATGCTTTGTTGTGTTTATTGTGTAATTCTTTGGAATTTTAAATCATGTTATTTAAGGTGATGCGTGTCAGTCAGCTAGGTAACGCTGCGTCAGCAGATGGCGTTACTTCTGCATTTTTCGTATTTTTTTCCATTTATTCGTTTAGTGTTGAGTTCTGACCCAGTGAAACGTTAGGTGGCGAAATCTTACATACATTATCTTTAAGTTAAGCTACAATTTTGAAGTATTTACTGCAGATATCATATTAAAACATTGCATCAAAAGTTGGTGTCATTTCAATTTGTGTACAAACACGAAGCTGTCACACACACATGCGAACTAGGTTAGCTATTAAAAGAGATGCATAATTTGAAGTCTACTTCTAACTTCTAAATGGCGCATTTGGTAAAGCAGTCGCCGCCATTCTTAAGTTTCACGGTTCAAACCCCAAGTGCATGTTTTAATTGTTTTTACTTTTTGTATTTTTTTTTACAATTGAATTTGGCGAACCCGTTTATTTGTTACGGAATTTTCAAAAAGTATCACTTTTACCAGTAATATTATAATTATACAATAATGTACTTTGCACTAAAGTACCTTCCGTAATTTCCGTATTTTTTAAAAAACTACTGAACGGATTTTCATACGGTTTTCACCAATGAGTAGAGTGATTCATGGGCGTGCTTTAGGGTATATAATTTATACAAGTATTTTTTGTTTGTATAAAATGGTTCAAAAATGATGATGAATATCAAACATAATTATCGTTACAAATATAGCCGACTTGGAGCTTTCGGCGAAAACGCTGCCTGAGCCCATTGAGATATAACAAAACAACGTATGGTTGAATTGTTCCATTTTTGTAGGTCTACCGGAAAGTCCACAATATGTCATAATAATTATATTGTGTATAAAGAATTGTGTATATGTATTGTATGATTTTACAAATAACGATCGCAGTACAGTAATAATAAGGTAGATTTTTCCTAAATTGCGTCGGTTCAAACTTTGACGCATCGCGTTTGAAAGATGTAATAGCGCTTCAGGACGTCCCGCAAGCACGGCGCTGATGTCGCAGTATCCGCATATAATTATTATGACTTGTCATTTAGTTCCAATAAAATCCGCAGGACTTCATACGTATGTCAGTGACAGCTGGTGATAGCATGCGGGACACTTAGCAGCTAATCGAATTTTATGTTGTTTTCGCGCCCAGTCCAGACGACTTGCAGCGCATTTCTGGACTTATATTTACGCGTGGTGTTTATTGTTAGGTTAATTAGTTCAGGTTAGGACGTTTTTTTTAACGAGGACGTTAAAAAATGACGAGGCTGGGACGTGTTGAAGTAGTATTTCCATATATACGCGGCCTGAAATGGGCTGTTTCGGGGACCTGAACTGGTTGCTGTCGAACTTATTATCACGTTTTCTTGATTAAAATTCATAAATAAGTCAAATAGAAAAAAGATTTTCGTTAGTTTTAGATCTGTCATGATGTCTGTGATGTTTGTTTATTATACATAAGAATTTCAAAATTTATCTTATTTTTTTTTCCCAAAGGGCAAGGCAAAGGGAACTATGCCCATACAGCCATGTCTTGTGTTTTTTTTTCTTGATGATGATTAATGAAATGATGAAACCTAAGCCCCCACACAGACTCTTACTCCAAACCCCAAACGAAGTAAGCGGCTTGTTGGCGCAAAGCGAAAATAGGTAGGTACACTTTGTTTATTGAATATTCCGATTTAATAATACTATCGGGAATGTTTTCCGACTAACTTAATGTGATCATTAACCACAAATCACCACTTCGTATTTATTATTTAGATTATTCAATGAAGAAAGCAACCTTCCCGTTCCCGTTCCCACCAAAAAGTCCGCGGCAAAGAGAATATAAATAAATCTGTATGTTGGATGGAAAAACAATTAATTATAAATGACTACTATTTAGGCCGGCAAATGCAACAACTTTCTTTTTGATTTGGTTTTCCCCGAAGGGTAAGGCAAAGGGAACTATGCCCATACAGCCATGTCATTTTATGTATTGATTTTTTATTATAATATATGCCCTCTTTTAAAACACGGTACTTACCCATTATTTAAAAATGTTTAAAAAATATGCGTTAAAACAAAAATATTTTTCCAATATTCCTTTTCTCAGATTGTAATATTTTTAGTTTTTTATTTATTCATACAAAATCTCTTTATAAATTGTCACTGACATTCTATTACACTTGTCAAGTAGTCAAAGCCTTTAGAGAAAAAAAAAAACTATCACGCACACACACTAACATTGACACCACTACACGCTCAGCAAATACACTGTAATCTGCACCACTACAAATGTAGAATTGATCAAAATTGAGGGTCTGAAATATGGTACTTCTCGTATTCGGACCCTAAATTTTTGTTAGTTTGCGAAAATAATACACCAAAATATTACTATTTATCGGTTTTATAACAATATTCCTCTATCCGTTTTCCTGTAGCACTGCATCAACTTTTGTATGGAAAACGAATCACCTTAAGACTAAACTATCTGCTGCCACTACCTATCACTATGTTAACAGTGTTCTAAGGTGTAGTCAGTGTTCGCACTTTTATTAACAAGAGAGCAGACAAGCAATGCTCTTAACCCTAAGAAAGGGGTTACCATTAGAAGCAGTAGTCGCTGTAGTCTAAATCGGCTAAAAGGGATACAATACATGTTATTTAGTTTTCGAGAAAAATTAAAATGTTTTTGGAGCGATCTTAGTAAATTAAGCCATAAGGTCTCCTAGTAAAATAAAATATTGTGCAATTCCATAAATATTATAGGTACGTCTATTAGTCAAACTGCTTTTTTCTAATATCTATATAATGAATAAGTTTTATTCTGATACCTACTCGTTTTTTTTTAATAAATATGCATTTAACCTTTACGTAGATTTTCTCCATCCATGCGTAGCGTTGTTCAATTCCATACAAAATAAACCTCCGCGACAGACACATTCAAGACAGTCCTTCCAGCCGTTGGGATCACAAACTTTCGTGCGGTCGATTTCCAAATTCTAAGTCGGCTCTTAATATAACCTAAAGTTCCCAAGTTTGGCAGGTTAAATTCCATTTAAAAAGTTTTCGTCGCCTCCCAAAACGCGGTAATCTACCAATGATTTATCATGGCCCAAGTTTTTATAGCATCGGATGAAATAACGAAGGATCCTCTGCTAAAACTGACTTGAACACATTTTGTTATGAAAAGAACTCGTTAATGCCTTTTTTTGACGTGGCTTATTGTTGTGCCGAGGTTTTTCTTGCAGCTTCTTTTCTCCGGCTATACAGGGTGTGAGAAGCTGCAGTAGTTTTAGGAGGATGAGACGTCCGTTATGTAATAAATGACGATTCAAAGTATGTTACCTACTGAATAACTATGTTACCTACTGAATAAACATATTTTATAATTTGAATTTGTAGATTTTCCGCGAATGGTATTAATTACTGGGTGGACTAATGGGGAGCAATGACTGCTCTCACACGGTACAAAATTTAAGACAACAGGCCCGAGGGTGCTCAGTTGGGCACAGAACTCGGCTCAGGGTCTCGTTTGACAGGATTTGAAGGATTTAATCGACCCTTGTGGGTAAGTGGTAACGTCAAACTCTTGACAATGTTCTCGAAAGGTTGCTACTATTGACTTATCGAGTAGTACTTAGTAGCTGTATAGGTCTTTGTTTTTACTAATGCTTGAGTTTGACTTTCTCGGATTGTTTTGAAGTAGTCTGTTTCAAAATGTGTGCTGAATGTATTTTCTCTCTGATTTCTATCTGTTATTTATTTTAACCTCCTAAGCTCGAGATTTCCAGACACTATAGTTAATCAATGGGGTTTGGCTTTTAAAAGGACATACGTTCTTAAGACTTTAATTCATACATACATACATAAACTCACGCCCATGTTCCCCGAAGGGGTGGGCAGAGCCACAAATAATCAGAAGACTATTTGCAGCCACTTTTGATACATAGTCCTAAGATGGATAATGATGAACCGTATGGTGATAGGGGATCAGTCTGTCGCCCATATAGATTCATCATTTTTGGTACGACTTTAATGTCCTCTACTTAGACAGTCTAGTTGATATCACGTGGTTTCCAGGATTTGTGTCCGGTTTATACCAATAGGCTCGCCTACTACATAGGACTTAAATATAGTCGGGTGGGTGTTTATGTATACTATTACTCCTCTGCCTACTCCTTTGGGGAAAAAGGCGTGATGCAAACGTGTTGATGTTTGTTCCTCTAGTAATCCATCATTCTATCGGTAAAGGTGCTTGTTTTGGGCGTACCCTCGCGACTTCCCCAATTACAAAGGTGACAAAGGTCAAGAGCAGGTACCTGCTATATTAAAAATTAAACCATGTACATAATATAACAACACGCCTGTATTCCCATAGGGGTATCCAGTATATTTAAATAAATAAAATAAATAAATAAAAATAATGTTTATTTCTCTCACTAGCTTAGAACTTGAGTACAATATCCAATCAATACGGGTACAAAATTAATAAAGCAGGCAAGAGACTGGTGTCTGTGATAGGCGATATTTAAGTGAAATTTAAGTTCCATAAATTAGTTGACGAGCCTATTTCCATTAACTGGACAAATCCGTGTACGATTCAAACATAAATTCAACGTCATAAAGTCGAATTTTGTGGTTTAGAGCCCGAGCTGGGAATCGAACGTGTGACACTACGATGAACAATGTAAGTCACGCGATCGCCGAACAGAGCTATCACGGATTCAACAGGGCCTTCATGGATTCAACAGGGCCATCATGGATTCAACAGGGCTATCACGGATTCAACCAAATACGAATACATAACATAACCAGCCTATATACGTCCCACTGCTATACACAGGCCTCCCCTCAACCAACCGGAGGGGGTATGGGACATACTACACTACGCTGCTCCACTGCGAGTTGGTAAAGGTATTTTACGACCAATAGCCGGCACCAACGGCTTAACGTGCCCTCCGAAACACTTTTTCGGACGATCAGGTGATTCAAGCCTGCAAAGTCCTTACCAAACAAAGGACAGTCTCACAAAGCACAGCCTCTGTGGTCTAGTGGTTAGAGCGTTAAGCTCACGATCCGGTGGTCCGGGTTCGATTCCCGACGGGGACATTGTCGAATTCACCAAAACCGAATATATAAGTAATATAATAAAGAATAACTCTCTGTCACTCTGACTTTATGTAGGTATGTGTAATTGAACTTATTCTGCTTTCCATTGTAACTCGTTTCCATCACACGGAACCAAGCTACATATACAAGGTGTTAGTGACATCGTAACGAAAACTTTGAGGGATAATTCAGCTCGAGTTAATGTCAAGTCGAATTTTCCGTCGCAAAAGTCATCATCACCAGCCCATTAACGTCCCCACTGCTGGGGCACGGGTCTTCCCTATGGATGGATAGGGAGATCGGGCCTTAAACCATCACACGGGCCCAGTGCGCATTGATGTTTATTAACGACTGCTAATGCAGCCGGGACCAACGGCTTAACGTGCCTTCAGAAGCACGGAGGAGCTCGAGATAAAAACTTTTTTTTTGTGGTCACCCATCCTATGAGCGGCCTTTGCGAAAGTTGCTTAACTTCAACAATCACAGACCGAGCGCGTTTACCGCTGCACCACCAAGCTCCTCATCCGTCGCAAAAGTACAGACTTGAAAATAATTTAAAAAAAAACTAAGAGATCATGAATTTTGCAACGGAAAGTTCCACTTGATATCAACTCAGAATCATGTTCGAATCATCCTCCTTGGTATTCGTTACGTTGTCACTAACACCCTGTATTTTCTCAAAAATATTACCTCCAACATCTAAGAAATGTGTCATTATGTCTACCGATCATCTCTTTATTACCCTTGTAACGACAAGACATTGCGTTTAAAATTGCTCATATTTGTTCTTGCGTTGCCAACTCCTTCCTCGTAAACCTACTTCTTGTGCCCATAAATAAATTCCACCTGCCAAAGACAGGGCGCTTGCCCAATGATACTATGGGCACCTAGTGTTGCTGAAAAATCGATAGTTTTATAATTTTAATATTTCACTAGTCTAAAAGCCAAACGTATCGATATATCGATAGTCGAAATTATCGATAGATTTGAACTATCGATGGTGACATATTATCGATAACATAGATAGTATTGCTTTTGCGTGGTAAAGTCACTATTAAAACACATGGGTAATAACGGGTTCTTACTGCGTTTAAAATAGGGATATGACTCCCCATTTCATTTCATTGGAAGTCTCATATCCCTATTTTAAATGCGGTAAGAACCCGTTATTATGTGTTTTAATTTTGATAATAACCGCGTAAATTTAAAACAATGTATTGTTCAAAACTATCGAAAGTATCGAAACTATTAAACTATTTTATGTTATTTATTATAAAAAGCAACCCGCGGTGGAGCAGCGTGGTGGAGCGCCATACCCCCTCCAGTTGATTGAGGGGAGGTCTGTGCCCTGCAGTGTGACGTATATAGGCGGTTTATGTTATTATAATAAGGGCTATGGTTTTGGTTTCATACAAAGCCATTAATTTGGCGCAAAGGGGACAGAGTGTAATGTTGATTTTATGTATGTTTATGTAATGTCTACATTGCACTAATCCTGTGGCGTCCTGTAATAACGAATGCATCTTTATTTCTAAGTGTTACTTCCTTTAAAAAGTATAAATGATTACATATTATTTTACAATATGGTTTTTCCTTGCCATGACCTGTATAAACTGCTGTACAGTCATGAGCAATATAATGTACCCACTTTAGGACTCTGTCGCACTAACATATTTGACATTTAGTGAGACTTACAGTTCAATTTGGCAAAAAAGTTAATGTGACGTGGTACCAAAGTGTATACATATTAATGCTCGTGACCGTACCATAGGTTCCTCCAGCTTTCCGTCCCACATATTTATCGACAGTCTATCATCTGCCATCTATACAGGACCACACTAGTACCTACATAGATGAGCCCAAAGTTTCTCCGCCATATATCTACCAAGTGATCAATAAAACGAGGGTTTTCCACTGTCTTCTGCAGGCTATCCGTAAATCATTCTTTTAACGCATTTTGAACGAGTCCTATCTGCGAAACTGCATTGGTCTGCAAAACTCAGCACTACACTATTAAAAATAACTGTTTAGTACACAAGGTACACTTTCGAAAAAAGAACTTGAAATGTAATGTGTAGTTTAATGGTTACAAACGCCTGCAATGTACTAACCAAACAAAAGATAGTCTCACAAAGTGATTTTGACAATGTCCCCATTGGGAATCGAATCCGGACCTCCAGATGGTAAGCCTAATGCTCTAACCACCAGACCACAAAGGCTGTAACTATAAGTGCCAATTATTTTTTTTATTAGCAAATGATTCTAACGATTCAAATATTTGCAAGAGACTGTTCTAAATCAAAATTAAAATCAAGAGTAATAAACACATTTCGATTTTATCAATTCTGACTGCCCAATAAAGTATGTGTTCCAAGGAGATACGTTTCTACAAAACCGCATAAAGTCGGTTAAAGGAATGAGAACAAATTTATTACATCCCAGTTTTAATATTGGACCGTAGCTCCCGTCCCACTAAAAGAAAACCAATATTACCAATTGAATAAAGTGCTTCTAAAATGTGACTTTCTGACAGATCATAAATATCTTTCATACGTACTGAGTTCATTTATAAAGGAGAAGTCGGTTGCAAGACATCATTGCTACTTTCATATCGGTGTGTGTCGTCGATTATAGTATGTAGTCCCTGTGGTCGTGTGGTTTACCGGCTTGTTTCTCAAACTGAGGCCGCCGGTTCAAACCCCAGTACTGTACTTGCACCAATGAGTTATTCATCTTAAGTGCATTTTTCACTAATACAGTTTTCTCAACCATTAAAGACTGCGATACCGCTCACTACTTATCTCGTTGGTCTAACAGAAAGCTCGGTGCGGAGTGGGTGCTTAGTTTATCTTGTGATGTACCTCTGACTAGCCCTATTGGGACATAGTCGTGAGCTTATATTAAGTTATGTTGTGATTATATTGTGTGGACACACCCCGGACACTTCACACAAAGAGCTTGTTATACACAGACATTACACAAGGACGTTATCGTACACGCGCATCTGTGTGTGTGTGTGATGTCTGAAGCCCATACGATTGAAGACTAAAGTAAGACCGTTGAGTAAGGTAAACCTAGATAAGCCGCTGGTTTTGTCATTCTATACGTAGTATTATTGATTATTCCTTATTCTATGGTTAGGGTTAAACTACATTTATAAGCCGGGTGCATGACAACCGCGCCGCGCGAATTATATTGAGCGCTTCGACCAATAAACGATACGAATGCTATCTACGTAGATGGACGTCAAACGGCTATTGGTCGAAAGGCTTTGAAATAATTCGCGCCGCGCGCGGCGCGGTTACCGTGCAGAGCCTACTGGTCGCACTATCCTATGCTTCTATCCTTTTATGCCACTCAGAAGCGTTATTTGCTAGAGTGAGATAAAGAGTGGTAGTGCGATACAAGTATTAGTTGTATCATCGTTTTACTTAAAGCGACCCTACTACTATGTGTCATCCGTGAGTTTATGTAGCTATGAATATTATCCTAGCGATTAACACGTAGATGCATAATACATCATCATCATCATCAGCCCATTAACGTCCCCACTGCTGGGGCACGGGCCTTCCCTATGGACGGATAGGGAGATCGGGCCTTAAACCATCACGCGGGCCCAGTGCGGATTGATGGTTATTAACGACTGCTAATGCAGCCGGGACCAACGGCTTAACGTGCCTTCCGAAGCACGGAGGAGCTCGAGATGAAAACTTTTTTTTTGTGGTCACTCATCCTATGACCGGCCTTTGCGAAAGTTGCTTTACTTCAACAATCGCAGGCCGAGCGCGTTAACCGCTGCGCCACCGAGCTCCTATGCATAATACACTAAACAAAAAACCGTGTCGCATATACAAAATCAATTACGAACTGAAAAATTAACCGAACCAATGGCAAGGCCATTACAACGTAACGGCAAAGGGCCCCATTTGCTCTCTGGGCCCACCTCGACGTCATTAGACCCACGCGAAGCCACGACGTCAGCTGATGACGTCACATTAGGCCCAACACACACTGCGATTTTTCCACGCGGACCCCTATTTGGCCTCTAGGGGACAATATGACAAGAATAGTGAATTAGGCCTTTTGGGTCCGAGGTGATTTGGCAGTTCTTTTTTTATGAAAGTATTTCCTAGTGTTTTAAAAGGGACGTTATTGTTGAGCCTATATGACCTAAGTCTCATAGTCCAGTGGTTAGAGCGTTAGGCTCACGATCTGGAAGTCCGGGTTCAATTCCCGAGGGGGATAATGTCCAAATCACTTTGGGAGATTTTACATTGTTCGGTTGAGACATTGCGGGCTGAATCATCTGATTGGCCGAAAGTGTGATTCACGTTAGGCTGTTGGCCCCGGGCTACTAGCCCAAAGACTTCCACTAACCCACAGTGGAGTAGCATGGTGGATAATGTCCCACCCGGTTTATTCAGGGGAGGCTTGTGCCCGGAAAGACAGGGTGTTAGTGACATCGTAACAAATACTGAGAGGGATGATTCAGACCATGATTCTGAGTTAATATCAAGTGGAATTCCATAGTCCGTTTACCCCGGTGGGAAATAGGCGCGAGTTTATGTATCTATGTTATCTTACTAACTTAAGTAAATATATACTCTTTGTCGCCCTCTTTGGGTCGTGTCAATATTTTAAAAAAGCTTCTTTTACTAACTTTGTAATCCCTAGTTTGGTTTAGGACATTACAGGCTGATCACCCTGATTGTCCAAAATTAAGACGATCCGTGCTTCGGAAGGCACGTCAAGCCGTTTGACTCATGGAAATTCCTCCTGATTGACTCCCAAGGTATACTTTTATTCACATTTAGCCGTTGTTATGTAAAAAAGGTTAAGTAAACTCTCTACTGTATCGTGTGGGTTGTGATGTGGATTACCAACCTCATCAACTCTGATGTCAGGGTTACTATTGAGCCGCCAATGGCCCCTGACATGACTCACGTAACGACTACGTACTTACATCAGTAAGTAGTAACCGGGACCAACGGCTTAACGTGCCTTCCGAAGCACGGATCGTCTTACTTTTGGACAATCAGTTGATCAGCCTGTAATGTCCTAAATCAAACTAGGGATCACAAAGTGATTTTTGTGATATGTCCCCACCGGGATTCGAACCCGGGACCTCCCGATCGTAAGCCTAACGCTCAACCACTGGACAATAGAGGCCGTGGAGCTTAAGTAAAAATACCCAGGAATAATGAAAATAAATGTATCTTTTAAGAGCCACAAACCAAGTTTAACAATGTTTACGTCTCTCCCACACATACAAGCCGTTACAAGGCCGAAACCGCCACGATATTACACGAATATACACCCTAAATTCGCCAACTACCACCAAATAAATAAATCGTAAAGTTCTCTCACGATCATAACATTTTTATTATCAGAAGAATAACTTCTCCGGCGAAAAAAGTTGATCTGGCGTTAGATACAGCGAGACGCCTAATCGGATTTACGTATAGGAAGGAAAGAGATAGAATATTCGGCGAAGTTTCCGAAGGACACAATCAATAGGAATATCACAATTCGTAAATTATGAGTATACAGGGTGTTAGTGACATCGTAACGAAAACTTTGAAGGAAGACTCTGACCATGATTCTAAGTTCACAATAAGTGGAATTCGTCGCAAAGTACGGAACTGAAAATAATAAAAAAAAAAAACTAAATTGTCTATGAATTTTTCGTCAGAAAATTCCTCTTGATATCAACTCAGAACTATGGTAATACTGAGGAGGATGATTAAGCTCATTATTCTGAGTTAATATCAAGTGGAATAACTTACCATTGCAAAAGTATAGAATTAAAAATATTTTTTTCCGTTGCATTCCACTTGATATGAACTCAGAATCATGGTCTGAATCATCCCCCTCAGTATTCGTTACGATGTCACTAACACCCTGTATAAGTAAATATTCCGTAATACTGTCGTAAGCAACACTTTTATAGGTTAATTTATTAGTCTGGACCAAACACGTTGTTACGCAAGTGTACAAAATAGATAATTAAATAAGTTTTATGAGACCAAAAAAGGTTGTTTAGAAATAAATGATGGAGCTCATTGTAACGACCCACTTTTGTTTTTGTATGTTTGTTAAAGTCTATTTCGTTACGTAAATTGGGACGTGAATGTTTGTTTAATTATGGAAGGTGTTTTATTTAATTAGGACGAGTTGAGATCACTTTATGAGATTTTCGAGATGCAGACTACCTGAGACCTACTTTTATTGAGATGCAGACTACCTGAGGACCTTACTGGGTTAGGTGGAGACACAACAGTTCACGGCTAAGATCTTACTCAGTATTTATATTAACCTCGCTGTTTATCCCAACTCATAGTTTATTATATAACTTTAGTACTTTTTTATCCATACATACAAAAAACCGTTGAGGAGCTCGGTGGCGCGGCGGTTAACGCGCTCGGTCTGCGATTGTTGAAGTTAAGCAACTTTCGCAAAGGCCGCTCATAGGATGGGTGACCATAAAAAAAAAAGTTTTCATCTCGAGCTTCTTCGTGTTTCGGAAGGCACGTTAAGCCGTTGGTCCCGGCTGCATTAGCAGTCGTTAATAACCACCAATCCGCACCGGGCCCGCGTGGTGATTTAAGGCCCGATCTCTATCCATCCATAGGGAAGGTCCGTGCCCCAGCAGTGGGGACTTTAATGGGCTGGTGATGCTGATGATGATGACATACAAAAAATATATGTACCACAGCTGGGCACAGGCCTCACTTCAATCAACTGGACGGGGTATGGAGCTCCTCACCACTCCACAAAGCTGCTCCATTGCGGGTTGGTGGAGGTGCAACGGCTTACAGGTCCTCCAAAGCACGAAATCATCTCACGTTTTCAGACACTCAGGTGACCCAAAACCTGCCATATTCTTACCAAACAAAGGAAAATCTCATAAAGTGATTTCGACTATGTTCCCATCGGGAATCGAACCCGGACCTAAACGTGAGCCCAATACTCTTACCACTGAACCACAGAGGCTGTTTTTATGTACATCTTGATCTTCCTTAAATATACGTAATAATTATAATTATTGTTCTTACTATGTTCTAGGACTTTAGTTATTACTTGTTATTATAATATGTATATTAATTACTTAAGTATGTAACTTTATAAGCGCATCTATATTAAAGATAAATAATAATTATATAAACTTCAATTGACTCACCTGTTCTACCCAAACGTTCGTTGTCATGATTTGATTCTTAAGATTCTGAAAAGAAAGAAAAACATAATATTAGTAATTTCAGTGTGTTAAGAAATACATATCTTCTATTTCTATAAAATAAAAGTTTAGACACCTAGTCATCATCATCATCACTAATTTAAGAGCCACGCTCTTGTCGGTGTAGCATTCCCCATTCTTCAATCAATTAATCAATACTACTTTATTGCACAATAACATATACAAAGGACATAAACATACGAATAAAAACATAAGCACAATAGGCGGCCTTATTGCTAAACAGCAATTTGATTCTTGTCTATCAAAGACCAATTCCTTGACTTCCTTATAAGACACTACGTTCGCCTTCTCTTTTATTTGTTCCATGTAAGCTCTTCTTGGTCTTCCCCTTCCTCTCTTTCCTTGTAGCATCCCTTCTACGCCATGATAATTTGATACTAGTTATGTTAGAGGCAAGATCTTTTACGATATAAGAAGTTAAACAGCTAAACGTGAATTTATAAATAAATAACATAACAAAGCATCACGCCTGTATTCTTAAAGGGGCAGGCAGACTCACTCTATACACACACCACTGTTCCTTAGCTATGTTTAAGTCTCATGTAATAGGGGGGTCAACCGGGTACAAACTGCTAAAGTCGAACTTAGTAGTTTAAAAAATAAAAATAGTTTTATTTCTATAAATCTTTTACATCAATTAATGAAACTTCCTTAAAAGTAGTCGAAGACACTTGTGTTGGGAATGCCTCGCTCTTCTAACACAATACAGTTAGATTCCTGCTTCAGAAGGCACATAAAGCCGTTGGTCCCGGTTACTACTTATTGATGTAAGTACGTAGTCGTTACATGAGTCATGTCAGGGGCCTATGGCGACTCAATAATAACCCTGACACCAGGGTTGTTGAGGCTGGTATTCACCTTACAATCCACACGATAAGAAGAAACAGTTAGATTTACAATATATCTCAACAAAAGATAAACAAAATAAGTTTTTACAAACGGGTATCTGTGCCTGTGTGTGTGTTTGTAAAGATTGGGTTTAGAGACCGAGGCCGGATTCGAGCCCTATGATGTAAGTCATGCATTCAGCAAATAGGGCGATCATGGATTTAATAAGTGAATAAATAATATTCATATGTAAAAAAATATGACATTGTTCACTTTAGGTCGCCACTCAAGTGCTCTGATGTCCGTAATATTATACGGCAAAAGGGTAGTGCGTTCAAGCGTCGACTCTTTCCTTCGAAAATATCCTGCTGACTAAACGTTTACACTCTGCCGGTTTGCTTACAATGTAGGAGACAATTTTGGAACTTTTATGCTTCGAGTGTCGGGTTAGTCTACTATGATTATTTAAAGCGACAATGTTTAGGATTTAGTAGTTATAAAATGTGTATGTCCGCAATTCTGGTTAAGTCAATTGAGGTAACAAAGTTTGGAACTAAGTATTATGCCGTGTTTTTCTAGAATAAAAAAAAAATCGGTTTATTTCAAACTTATTAGACAAGCACGACCGTCATTGATGATAAAGTTGTTTTGACGTAACTTCTTGCAGGGCTGCCCCAGATGGCATTAACTACTTGGCAGACAAATGGGGAGCGTTGAAGGGTCTTATCCGTCGCAAAATTTTAAGACAACAGGCCTGAGGCCTTAGCTCACGGCGCCGCCTGAGAGTATTACATTTGAAAGAATGAGTGAAATCATCGACCTCGCCGACAGGGTTAGTATCAGGGAAGTTTATTCGCGGTAAAATATACCTCATTTATTTGTATTCAGGGTATCTAATCCAAAAGAAAAGACGGTTTCGTGAACCCATATAGACTGATTTTCAAATCTGAAATAGAACAACATTTACTTATTTCGGAAAATTATTTATGTTTTTGTATTCTAAAGTTTATTATAAGTTGTAAAGTTAATATAACAACAAAAATGTTAACGTACGCTTAGAATTTAAAGTAAGTAGGTATCATAAAGTTTAGCTTACACGCGCAAAATGTCTCCGCAAAGTTCAAAGATATACCGATCGTAAAATTTTACAATGTATCTCGTGTAAGTGTGGGTTTTGACATAGTATGTAGGTATATAAACTCATGCCCGTGTTCACTAATGGAGTGAGCAATGCTATAAGTAATCACATGACAATTTGTAACTTTATCAAATAAGCAATATTTTTGCACAAAACTGCATGCTAAACTGCTATTTTTGATAAAGTGCAATATGGCTGTTTGAATATCTTCGATGTGGCTCTTTTAACCATTCAGCGCTTAATGTTATCGATCCACTAGGGTCGATTAAGTCTTTCAAATAATACCCTCTCAGACGACGCGCACGCCGAGGTTCGCGCCCAACTGGGTACCTTCAGGCTTTTTGTCTTAAATGTTGTACCGCGTAAAGGCTCTCAGCACTCCCTATTTGACCGGCCCAGTAGTTAATGCCATTTGCGCCAAATCTACAATAAGTCACGTGAAAAAAAAGCCTTTTTAACCCTCCTTGTACACATAGCAAATTACGCATAGATCTGTGTTTATTTTTACTCACAGTCCAGCACAAAAGTTATTAAATACAAAGTTCTTAAGCAAGTAATTCCAAATAATAAAATGAAATACCTAAGATTTTTCCGATAATCGAAGAAACATAATGTAACTTCAATTGCAAAAGACTTTTACAATCACGGCGGCCAGCTATTCCCCATTTTAACGTGCTTCTACATTCCACGAACGCTAAAGAATTTTATCAGAACTGCAGTCTTGGTAATTAAATCTAAAGGAATCCTGAAACTTAGTTCACAATGAAAGTTGGGAATTGTTTGGAACATTGCAACTTCGGAAATTCTGATTGTGTTGTTTCGTTGAAGTCGGTTTCTGGTGATATTATGTAACAAATTAGTTTATCAAAGACATATTTTTTTTGCTTGGCCAAGTAACAGATCCTGTATCTCCGTGGAGGTAAGCATATTCAAATTCAAATTCAAATTCAAAAATATCTTTATTCAGTAGGTAACATAGTTACACTTTGAATCGTCAATTTTACATAACGAACGTCTCATCCGCCTAAAACTACTGCAGCTTCTCACAACCTGTATAGCCGGGGAAAAGAAGTTGCAAGAAAAACCTCGGCACAGGGCCCTAGACGTTCTTTAAAAAAATAAAAATAAACATAAAATATTGATATACAATTGAGTAATTTAGCTGCCTAATATCAGTTCTCAGACAGTTAATCCCATGCATTCATATCTTCTAAATAATCACTAACTTTATAATAACCTTTTTTGGAAAGTTTTTGTTTAACTACTGTCTTAAAGCAGGTATATAGTAGCATAGGTATATATTCCTCCCACACGTCGCCAGCTTCGTTTAAGTCCCATGTAATAGGAGGGGACTCTATTGCCATCAAACGGGCGCGAAACCTGGAATCCACGTGATAACAATAATCTATGATCCAAATATGAATTCAAACTCACCAAGTCCAATACAGTGGTTGCAAGTATAATTATTGGAAATATTAATAATTGGCTGCTTGTCAGTTGTAACGAAAAAATATGAAATACGACAGATATGGTAGTTTATTATTTAATTATAATTATCCAATAGTTTTTTTTTATTAAGATTATTTTTAAATACTTTATTTTTAGAAAATAAAAATGCGATTTTTTTCTGTGTATTGTAAGACCTGAAAAGCGGGCGGCAATGATTGAGCTTTTTATGAAGTCATTATATCACAAAATGAACAAAAAACTATCTGTCAGGTTTCCAGTATCTTTGTTTACTGAAATGTGACGTCACTGGCCAATATGACACGTGACCAACTGTTTACGCGCCAAATTTAAAATAATTGAAGAAAAATATGTTTTTATTTCTATTATACAGGGTGTAACGGAAGGGGGGTATCAAGCCGAAAGGGGACAAAACTATACCTTATGTAGATCTTATCTGCAAAATTTCAATTAAAAAAAAACACTTTTGATATTTTTTTCAATTTCAGTTAAAAAAATATTTTAATATTTCCAGCATGTAAAAAACACGGCACAGCACTATTGAGGTCACTGTTCTTAATCCACTCAAATATTGGCACTACACAAATCTCCTAGCGCGTCCTGGTCGCCTGGTACTCGCGGCGCTCGCACGGCCGCGATAGGTACGAAATTCGAGCGGGCGGCGGCTTTGGCGGCAACGTCAAAAGGAGTCGGCGGCCGATTGGAACAATCCGAGTCGGCGGCACGTCGGCGACTGTAACAAACAAGAATGACACTAAAGCATCTAATAATTGGAGTCATTTTGCTTTGACAACTATTCTCACATTATTTTATGACGTGTAAAATAAGTTAAAATTACCTACTTGTTTAGGTAAGGTATTTAATTTAATAGTAAATAGGAAAAAAAGTGTGAAAGTGTGGGTAAGTAGGTAGGTAATTAATAATTAGACTTACGTTTTACAAGAAAGGTTCGAAATGTCGTCATCCCCGTTCGATGCACAGACCTGCCGCTTCATCTGTCCACAACACTTTCGAAGCAAAGTCTGGTGAGCTTTCCACTTGAACTCGGTACCATTCTCAGAATGCCACACGAGGTAAATAATCAGCAGGAATTAGCTCGGGCGTACGTTGCATGTGGTAAGGTTCGCGTGGTAGTCCTTGGGTTGGCTGCACGGCTAGTACGGCTTCTTCAAACTCCGGATCACGGGTCGCCGAGCGGCCAGTCTCGGATGACGCGTGGAAAGAGCCCGTTAAATGCAGTAGGCGATTGACCATTTTCCTGAAGCAATGCAGTGAAGGCAGTTGCCTGGCTTCATCAGCTGGTCTACCTTCTATGAATCGCTGATACAAGTTCCGTGCTTCACTTAAGTTGCCATCGCCGGCACCCACACACATCATCATTTCATAATAACCTACATTACTCAAAGACACCTCGAACTATCACTGATCACAGTTATCACAACAAATCCAAATTTCGAACTTCACTCCACAGATAGTAAACAAGCACTGACAAATAATTTGACAGTTTACTTTCGTGTGCATGTTTCTATCTCTTTTGGAATGCTAGTATCCTGGTACTTAAGGGTGTGTTATTTCTTTGTGCGCAATAAAATATTTTTATGGTATTGTTTGAATGAATGAATGAATGTATTGTATTTTATGAAAGTAGGTACGTATTTTACTTTGAACCTAGAAAAGTAAAAAAGTCGTTTATCTAATAAGGATCACCCGCGCTCACACTCTGGCACTAACACAGAATTGCCACGTTTCTTCGCAAATATCCCGCGCAATAGCAGAAGGCGAAATTAATCTGTCAATAATAAGACATACTATCACTCTGCCCGTATCCCTAATGGGGTGGGCAGAGTCACAAGAACATCCCATTAGCGGTACGAGCATGATAATTATTTATGTACCTATGTTATGATTACTTGTGGCTCTGTCTGCCCCATAAGAGATAAAGGCGTGATATTATGTATGTATGTTTGGTACGGGCATGTAGCGATACGAGCGTGTAGTGGTAAGTGAAATTCCGCAGTCTCTGCATACTCCAATGGGAAAAAGGCGTGATGTTATTGTTCACTGTTGGATAATACACGACTACAATTTAGGAAGGAAAAAAAATACAAAAAAAAAATATTTTTTATCATGGTTAATGATAACTTCCCCTTAACAGCACCGCCATTTTGAATTTCGGGTGCACTAGGGCTTGCCGATCAAAAAATGTCTATCGATAATCTATCCCGACCGAGAGTCGATCGATAGCAAGACTATTGATAACTCGGAAAGTGGGAACATTTTCGATTTTATTACCTAAGTGCAATACAATCGATAGTATCGTTGCGGATTAATAACAAACTATCGATAATTTTGCCCTCAGTCAGTAGTATTGCTACACTCCGATAGTATGGTTATTTTGAGTGGGCTGATTGTCTAAACTGAATTTCAATAACTCAAAAGTCCATGGATTTAGATTTTTTGAAAAGCTATTTTTTTATTTCTACCAATCAAAATCGTAGTTGAAAATGATTATGATCGATAATCGATACTGAACTATCGATAGTTTGAAACACTAGCGTGCCTTTTTCTATTCGCGAGCCCTGGCATCCTGGTACAGGGTATAAATCCCATTAACTGTCCCAATGCAATTTGCAATTCCGTGCTTCGGAAGGCACGGTTGGTCCCGGTGACTACTTACTCATGTAAGAAAGTAGTTATTACATGAGTCATGTCAGGGGCCTCTGGCGGCTCAATAGTTACCCTGACACCAGGGTTGATGAGGTTGGTAATCCACCTCACAACCCACACGATAGAAAGATTTAAAAAAATACTGTTATGTGTTTTTAATTCCTTGTACGCAATAAAGTATTATTGTATTGTACGAAAGTACTTATTTTAAGATTACTTTTACCATGTCATAGTAAAAGTAAAGTTATGTTAGGTAGGTACTTTACTTGAGAAATTGATTTTGTCTTTACTATGTTGTAAACGTAACATTAATGTCTCGTTAATAAGATACACAATCACTTGCAGCTGCTCGTATCCCTAATGGGGTGGGCAGAGCCATAAGTAATCAGAACATACTAACATAATATCACGCCCGTATCACTAAGGGGTAGGCAGTCACAACGGTACTTGAGAAATTTATTTTGCTTTTACTATGTTGTAAATCCCCAAGGAATTCTAAGAAGCCTCTGACGTTGCCGGTCGCCTCAGGGAGGCACCCCGTCTGGCCAAGGTGCCGGACCCGGTAGTTGGCGGCTCCTTCACACTCCAGTAGCACATGGGCCGCTGTCTCGTCCATGCAGGTTCTGCACAGGGGCTTGTCGGTGACACCTAGTGTAAACAGATGTTTGTTGATATCACCGTGACCACACAGCTACACCTGCTACCTGCAGCTGTTACCTGTATTAGTGGAGACCTCTTCACATTTAGAATTCTTTTGGAGAGACAACTATTGATGTTGGGTAGTGCCAACTTAGCCTGCCTGCATTTATTTACGGTGGTTCATAGTCTGGTGTGTTTGTTCATTCCCAAATACCCTAATACCGAACTAGCTTTATTTGCGGATGATACAGCCATCTATTCTTCGTGCCGTGGTCGAGTTATGATGACCGGAATTCTCCAACGCGCCAATGCCTTGGGCAAGTAGTTTCGCAAATGGAGAATCAAGGTAAACCCGGAGAAAAGTGCAGCGGTGTACTTTTCAAAGGGCTATTATAATACGTCACGGTCACGCTGTCAACTTAAGTCATCAAGATGTCTGGCAAGCCGATCCCTTGGGAGGAGCAAGTCAAATATCTCGGCGTAGTCTTAGATAGACGTCTTACTTTCAAGGCCCATATCAAACGTGTGCGCGATCGCGCCACGTTTGTAATGGGCCGTGTTCATTGTCTCCTTAACAAGCGTAGTAAATTATCCCTTTGGAATCTACACGACTTGCATCCGTCCGATCATGACCTATGCAGGGGTAGTTTTCGCTCACGCGAGTCTCTCTCAAATCCACCGTCTACAGGAAATACAAAATCGTTCGTGGTTCCATCGCAATGAAAATCTGCACATTGACCTAAGTCTGCCAACCATTGCCCAATGGCTCAAATTAGTTTTTTTGATTCTGCTCCGCACCAACCAAATCCCCTGGTAGTTGCGGCTTCCGAATACATCCCGCTTAGGAACGGTACTGAATAGCATCGGCGTCCGAAGTATGTAATACGATCCCGACGACCCGATTACTCTAGCCATAGAATCAGCCAATCAGCTAGCGACAACAAACATTTCAGGACCCCGATACCGACACCGCCGGCGTGGTCGACGACTTCCCTCAATCAGCGCTTATCGCTATCGACTTACTAGGGTCGTTTAATTCTTTCAAATATTTTTCCTCTCAGACGACGCCCTGAGCCGAGGTTCGCGCCCAACTGGGCACCCTCAGGCCTGTTGTCTTAAACGTTGTACCGGGTGAGAGCCTTCAGCGCTCCCCATTTGTCCGGCCAAGTAGTTAATGTCATTTGCGGCAAAACTTCGATAAGTCACGTCAAAAAAAGGTGTGTTTGTTGGCTGCTCTCGTTCGTAGCAGCGAGCGGACCTGTCCGAATGAGATCGGCAATATCGGTTCCGGACCGATGGCTGTTACCTCCCGTTCCCCTTCTGGCCAACTCGTCCGCCGCGTCGTTACCTCTTGAATCACTGTGTCCTTTGATCCATTGTAAAGTGAGGTGTTAGTATTTGCACACCTTAGTCAGTGATTGGTGGTAACTGTGTATGAGTAGTAGTAGTTGTTTAGGGCCTGCAAAACTCTGAAAGTATTCTAATGAAACTGTCCCGTACCTAGCTAGCCATGAACGCATTCGCCGCTAGTGTGATGCCCATTTGACCTGGATGACGGTGTTAAGGGAGCCTGATATTACGTAATCATAAAATAAAGCATACTACACAAGGAGACGAGATGCATTGTAAAGTACATTTCTTTATCAACTATTAATGTAGGTAATCGACTACATTTTTGGACAAAACTTGTACAACAAAGTGACTCTGCCCATCTCAGTAGCGCAGTAAGTGTGATATTAGATATGTGTAATTACTTGTAGCTCTGTCTGGTCCATTAGGGATAAAGCCGTGATTTATGTATGTTCACATCTTGTTCTATCCTATTGGTTGTGAGGTGGATAACCAACCTCGTCAATCCTGGTGCGAGGGTTATTATTGAGCCGCCAAATGCCCCTGACATGGCTCATGTAACGACTACTTATTACATCAGTAAGCAGTAACCGGGACCAATGCCCATTGTTTTTTTAACTATTGTGTCTGGAAATCTTGGCCTCACAAGGATGAAACAAAACAATTTAAAAAATATTGATTAATATGGCCATCACTGGCACGTTTACCCTTTACTAGGGCAGGCATAAATAAAAGAGGTGGTAGCTGTTCACTCAAAAGTTAAATACCTTGAACAGCTGATTGCTACGTAGTGTTGTGCAAATTTGAATTTATTACATGAAGACCTGGAATTCAATTGCTCATAACTAATGCAAATATGAATTTAGGCGGCCAATACTCTCGCATGTGATTTGTAGATAGTGACAGAGTAGGCACACTTCGGGTTGATACCCCCGTTCCGTTACACCCTGTATAAAGCTTTTTCGATAAAATAATATATTTTAAGAGGTATAAAATAAGCGTTTGTAATTTTTAAAATACTAAGCCGAACACTGTCATGTAGGTACTCAATTTTAGACAGAATTTTTATAACAGACAGTCCGCGCGTGCTCTTTTAGACACTAAAGTGAGACCCAAAGGGGAGGTGAGGTAAATGTAGCTCGGTACCGATAAAAAATGGTGCGGGGAGGGGAAAGTCCGTCTTCTTCTATCGTGTGGATTGTGAGGTGAATTACCAACCCCATCAACCCTGGTGTCAGGGTTATTACTGAGCCGCCATAGGCCCCTGACATGACTCATGTAACGACTACGTACTTACATCAGTAAGTAATAACCGGGACCAACGGCTTAACGTGCCTTCCGAAGCACGGATTCCGGACTCCGTTATATACGTCGTATTATCTATTCAATGTTCAGCAATGAAAGTTTATAGGTTGTTTTTGGAACAGAATGACTAAGTCATCACCAAACTTCTCCGTCCCTTTCTGTTAACTTCTCACTTTTATGACTCTTATAACACAATTGCTTCCTAACAGGTCGGGCGGATTTGCAAACGATTATTGTATGGCTATCGAAACGATATCGTAAACGTTGAACGGCGTATAAAAACAGCGACGATTTGTTTTGACAGTGTGGGGGAGCGCGATTAGGAACAAAAACGGTTTCACTGTTTATAGACGTGCTCGTGACTAAAATAATGATGTAAAAACGTGTCCTTTAGTAGCTAGTAGGGCATTAGTTGATTTCTTTTTCGAAGAAAAAATGCTGGGTTCTCGTTTACTATGCGATACAGTGATGTTAGTAATGGACAGAAGACACGCGAAAATAATAATCATCATCTTCCTAGTTATCCCTCCCGGGCCTGCTTACCTAACCTGAC
This sequence comes from Pectinophora gossypiella, assembly GCF_024362695.1. Lineage (NCBI taxonomy): Eukaryota > Metazoa > Arthropoda > Insecta > Lepidoptera > Gelechiidae > Pectinophora > Pectinophora gossypiella. The sequence goes on along the minus strand of NC_065414.1, from coordinate 3,217,541 downwards.
TGAAGAAATAAGGGATGTAAGTTTGTATTTTGATATGAATTAGTTTTTACTTTGTAGTCATATTTAATTGGGAGCGGAAAATAAAAAAAAACCCGTGTCTCGTCGTTACTACATCTCGGTAGAAACTATTTGATTGGCGTTGGTTAATAGCGATATCTGTTAGGCTTTTTGTCTACTCACTTACATTTACAAATATTTTGGCATTGAAGTAAAAGTAAAAGGAACGACGGGAACTAATTGGTTCCTAAATTATGCGCTAGATGGCGCTTATCCGTGACACTGACGATTTGACAGGTCCAGTTTGTACAGGAGCGACTGCCTGTCTGACTTTCAAACCCGCGAAGGGAAAACCAACCCAATACAAGTTAGATCACATACCTCCGAAACACATTTCTCGGGAATGTGAGTTTCCTTACGATGTAAATACGTTACAAATTAATAATAATAAAAATACTTTATTGAGCACACAGGACACTTAATACAGAAATAAACAAAAATAAGGACAGGCATAACAGTCAGCCTTAGAAAATATAAAATAAAAGATGTAAATAAATAATAATTTTGGCGTCCGCGTTACGGGTTCCACGCGAATTATATCGATGGCTTCGATCAACAGCCGTATTACAGTTATAGCATTTGCAGCTTATGCTCTCGGTATAATTCAGACCCGTACCATTACAATCCAAACAAGAAAAAATAAAATGACACGAAATAATATCCTGTAAGCACGCGACCGCGCGCGAATAACCTAACAAAACGGCTTGGACAAAATGTTACTATAATTTGAAGGAATATTTTGAACATAAAAATAATTAAATTTTGTAATTTTTTAGTAATAATAAGTATATTTTCAATAATTTTCTTTTCAATGTACCATTTCTTTATTTTTTATTTCTTATTTTTTTATGTATATTTGTACGCCTGCAGGCCGAACACATCACAACATTGTTATTTGTATTATTTTACCACCTTTTTTGTATTCTATGTGTTCTCGCAAATAAATTGATTTGATTGATTGATTGATTGATTGACTCTGTTATGAAGACGATAAAGAAAGACCTGACGGTGTGCAAAAGAGATCTCATTTCACTGGCTGTACCTTGTCCACTCCTATTTTTGTCTATTTCACAAAGTTAAAAATAAAATAAATGAGGCAATCAAAATAATGCAAATTATTCACGAAGGTTCGTTTGGACTCTTCAAAATCGTACAACGGTACTTGAAGGCCTTTGAAAAACGGTTCCATAGATGTCACGCCAGACTCGCCGAGGCAATTACAAAGTTTAATAAGTACTGTCCCTTCGCACTTCGCCTAGCCACCCATTTGCACCAAGAGTTGTGCGCTTTATTTAGACGACAAAGGATGGGTTAAGTTGATTTTAAATTTAGAGTGCGGCGTAGGATTAAAGTTTCGAAATTTGAAAAATCATAAATCGCTGGGAATTATTATCGAAAATTAAATAATTTTTATTATTATCGCTCGAGCAGCGTGCATTTCAAAAAAAGTGTTGGACTAAAAAAGCCCAAAGTCCAGCTAAGACTGATGGTAAACATAAGTGGAGATAAATATGAAGGTGTGCTGCATTAAAATGCCATTTGAAAGGTAAAGTGTGGTGTTAACCCGTGCTTTTTATTCCTCGTTTATTCCGGAGTAAGTTCGAACACTTAACCTTAGTAAAATAACAGCAGGCACTTTTTACATAAAGACACTACTGCCATCTAATCTTAGGCAACCCTGAGGGAAAAATAAGGCAGTTAAAAGTATCATAACACGTTTTTGGTGACCTATAGACGATTTAAGTTTGCAAAAACATGAAATTACTTGAGAAATATATTCATTTCTTTACTTTTGTCCATTTATTGTAATCTCTACGAAAAAAATCCGAAAGAGTTAAAATTTTTCCCCCTTCAATTTTTTTGCCGAAATTTATTAAACAGGACGCGTATTATGAATTCCCTCTACGTGTCGGACCCATATTGTTGAGAAGCGACTTCTCCATAATCGAAACTGTCACATAAACCCTACTCAAAAATTTGTGTTCAGATCAAGTAGGATTTGAAAGCGTAATATACGTCGCTTGGAACCTAGCGTCAAGATACATTTTATCATTAAAAATATTGAGCGAAATAATTTTATTATGTCGCTTATTAAATTAAAAAAAAATGTTATCTCAAAATAAAAGTGATTTAAATTCTAGTATATGACAAGTAATACTTCATTTGCCATTTAGTAACTTAAAGATTTTTCGAAACAGCTTAAAAATCGTTATGCATTTAGAAGACGTAATTATTTTCCTAAACTTTTACTAGAATAAACTTTCATACTTTGAAATTGCTTTTTCATTATACAATATTTTTGGTATAAACTATTGTTTATTTCGCAGTCAAGTTATTTCGTTGAAAATAATCCCTTTATAACGACATTTTTATGGAAATTATTATAGAGAGCAACTTCCTTGTTGTTATTCCCAATATTAACTGAATACACATTTTCAATAAAATGCGGATACATAAAAAAAGAAAATAAAGTCTTACCTACACAAGATGGCAAAAAACAATTTGCGGCTTTTATGAAAGAAAAAACCATTGTTTTCCAAAACAAAAATAAACAATCCGTATTGTCTGTCTGTTCAAATGCTAGAATACATGCCACTAGAATAATTCTAGTGGCATGTATTCTAGCATTTGATTTGTGTAGGTAAGACTGCTGACACTATTTAAGTAAGTATGTCTTTGTGGAAAATTCCTCTTCTAGTGCATGTGGAACTGTAACAGGGTGTTACTTCGTGTATAATAGTGTAAGGACAATTATCACTCAGGTTGGTTAGGATGGCCGCGTTAGGATGTGTTGCAGAAATTCCTCATGTTTTTTTCTCAATATAAAAGACTTAATTTTAAAGACAAACTATCCTCAATGGCCTGAGAGGCTTCCTCAGAAATTTAAGTTGTATGTAGGTTGATCCCAACTCAATTAAAAAAATCTCTTCGGTCTTCCATACATAACAAAACGTACACAGACTACATACGTCCCGCAGCTGGGCATATGTGTCCCCTCAATCAACCGGTGGGGATATGTAGCATACTCCAATAAGTCTTACAAAAAATAAAAATTAAGGACACCGATTTAAAAATCTACCATATACTCAATGTTTACTATGACATTAGTAATGGAATGCATCTTCGCGCCAAATTCCGGTACCTAATTATGATAATTGTACGATCACGCGCTTACTTACGTATATACATAAACACACGCTTATTTCCCACCGGGGTAAGCAGAGACAATGGAATTACATTTGCTTGGATCCTGACACACTTCTCTTGCTTCCTCCACATATACGCACGCCGGTGCAGAGTAGATCGTACTAAACCTTCACGTGACATGACTCACGTGCTTCGATCACTTAATATTAAAATGAACTCCTCAGCAATACCAAAATGCGATTAAACCAGAATTTCCATACGAGAATAAGCTGCAAATAAATGTAAATCGAATGGAGTAGCTAAATTACTTACATTTCACGCTGTCCGCAAGATCGCAACCAGTTGGCCCGACCAATCCAATTATAAAGTTAAATTACTCATCATGGCTGCGCTACTTCACAGATGGCGCTAGTTGCTACATAACAGCTATAGCAACGTTTTAGTGATGGCACTAAATATTTGCTAAGGTTTTATATTCGTACTTTTTTGTTGCATAATGATAATACAAAAAACCAAGTCTTTATTGTGGGCAGTGCTAAAAACACTGAGAAGATAATTTGTAGGCGTTTTAGATGCGAAGGTCTTAGTGTAAAAAAAGAAATAGGGGATTAAAAAGGCACATTGAGGCGATCTAAAAAAAGCATTACTGTAATTTGACATTTTGCGCATAGAAAAGTAAGTGCGCAATGCAAACAAATTTTAAATAGCAATATTGCTTTCTTAGATGGTTATATTGCTTTCTTGGTGGTGGTTGGTTGGTGGTGATGGATGCTTCAATAGATGATTATCACGTGTTCAAAAACATCGTGAGGAAATCCATATTTCCAAGAAATGAATTTTCATAGATATGGGACTTAACATGTATTGGGCTGGTTTTCCCGTCGCGGGTTGGAAGGTCACACAGGCAGTCGCTTTTATAAAAAACCGGACCTGTCAAATCTTCAGGTTATGTAAGCGGACCCTGTGAGAAACGGGATAATGCTAGGGAGATGATGAGATGATTGCTTCGATGTGGTCGTTTGTATCCCCTTGCAGTTTTTACCAATATACTAAACAAGTAGTAGTAGTAAGTAGTAGTATTAGTAGTGTTTTACTTCAATGAGTAATGTATGTATTTGTAAAATGTTGTTACTTTTGCATGAAAGTATTGCGTCGGCATTCTAGCGTGATAAAAAAATATATTCTAGCCTAAATTAAAATTTAGCCGCAACCACACGACGATCCATACAAAAATCTCGTTTTCACCGTGTCAAGCCTAACGCGTAAGTGCGAGAGAGACAGATGAATCGCGCGCGCTAGCGTGTTTTGTTGTATTTAGCGGTTTACGGCCATTCAGATTAAAGTAAGACCCTGAGGGGGTGAAGTAAATGTAACTCGGCGCCTGATTCGAATTGGTGCGTGCGGGGCGGAGTGTACATTTTTATACGTAGTATTAATTTTAGTTTTTATTCTATGACGCAGCTTTACGAAATCGTTTACCCCGAAAAAGATTACCAGCACCCACGCAAGCATTATCAAGAGGGCAATCAAACAGGATATTCAGTTCAAGACCACTCGAGAAGGCCCTTTTTAACCGGAGGCAAATTTTTAATTTTTTAAACACCTGTATCTAAAACGAGAATCTTATCCACAAAAGACGGCTCTGCTGCCCTCTTTATTTCCTCCGCTTGTATGCGATAACCAGCCGAACAAAGGATGACACGATGACGCTCCTTTTGTTATTAAAAAAGATGTCAACTTTTACTGGTCGTGTTGATTTATGGCTCGCTTTTGTGGCCCGTAATAATGGAATTGTGTTATGTAATGCCGGGTGAGAGATCATTAAGGCGTCTTTAATAATAAATAACGAGGGATTGGCTGTAACGTTAGGATTATGATGTTGGCAAATTATTCGCTAAATAAAGAAGAAGATAAATGAGTGATTAACTATGTGGGTCGAGGAAGTAATCTTGAGGTGGAATGGGAGAAATTCCGAGAAAACAGTATGTAATTTTACGGGTAATGAAAATACATAACTCTCGCCTAAACTATTTTTTAATAAGTAGTTATTCTAAAAACATGTCGCGTCGTTACGTGTTCCTATCCCTGAGACTATGAAAGCACTTGGCTGCGGCCCGTGTCACTTGAGCTTCTTCGGAGAAAATAAAAAATACGTTCATGTAAATGATAATAATAGTAAAATTGATTATTTTGGCAACACAGGCCAGTGATTTGTGTGCAAATTATAACTATGTTAGTAAATACACTAAATGAAAATAACATAACTTTTAAACATTTTTAATAAATCTCCTGCCTATTAGTATGATACTAAAAAATCAGAAATCAAAATCATTTATTCAACGTAATTATCACGGATAAACTTATTGAAGGTCAATGTAATATTTTTGAATTTACGTCATTTCGCAAGGTGTTATGGCTGAGGAGAAGAAAGACAAGAAACTGCAACAGTAACATATCTTTTAAATCAATGTAGGTGTACATTACAAGTTATTTATAACTAGAGGAACACATTCTCTACCAGACATTATTGATAATTACTTTTTAAAGGATAAATACGTAAGGGAGTTAGTGGTAAAATGAAACCTCATAGTAATAACGTCGTGGCTACTTGCTACACGCGTAGCATGTAGCTACGACGTAGTATGTAGCTACAACGCTGCCCCGTGTTAATATTAAACATTCTTTTGAAGACTTTTGTATCTTTATGGTATTTTATTTGAACTACACAACATCGATGTCTGTGATAGATACGCAAACTGCGACATGCCAAAAAGCCAAAAAAGACTTTGAATTTGGAATCTCTACCACGCCATGTAGCAACAAAGGACGACCATTCGTTTCATACAATGTTGGGCCCACAGTCAAAAGTGCCAACCAGTGAAAAAAGTGTCATATCGACCAAAAAGTTACCCTGAACATTTTCCTCTGAAACCCTTACTTTCACATTGTTTGGGATTTTCAATTTAAGATTTTCATAAATTTTTTTCGAAATAAAAAGTGTCCGTTGGAAAAACATCATAAGGTGTTAGCTAGGTTAGCTTAAATAAAACCTTACGTATCTAAAAACATATTGAACTGCCTAATACTAACAACACCGAACAGTCAAAGTGCCCTACATAGTCCTTAGTCCCATTGTGGTTAAGATAATAGTAAGATTAGAGTCAGTCCTAAATGTGCCGGATTGAGGTCACTATAGAATAACATAATAATATACAGACTAGCTTCTGCCCGTGGCTGCGCCCGCTTTCAATTCGGGATAACACGGTTTACAAATTAAGGCAGATAGTTTTTGTTGGTAACAAGGAATCTGTCATTTTTTTAGCTTCCTACTATGAAAACTGTCAAAGTCTCATTTAAAATTTCACTCCCCTCTTTGAAGGGGTTTCGGGCAGATTTCCAAAAAAAATATGCGCGTTTTTTTTTTGTTAGTCACAATTAGTCCGCGTTATTGGTGCCTCATTATGAGGGTGTCATGCCTTTAGGTAAAACCCTCCTTAAGAAAAAAAAATGAGTCCGCGTAACAATTTCTAGGTTTCTACCTTGAAAATTTGTAGTTTAAGCTTGTTTTTATTTATTTTTTATTTCCAATTTCCAACACAATGTAAAGTTGTTACAAGGAATAAATGAATATGAATATATGAATATGAATTGCTCCATACAAACTTCTACCCCCCATTTCAGGGAAGTGGTGTGTGTGTGTGTGTGGGGGGGGGGGGGTTAAAGAGACAAAAAGTGCCCTGTCACTCTTCATTTCTTCAATTATCTCCATTTAAAAAAATCACATCAATTAGTCGCTCCGTTTTGCGGTGAAAGAAACAAACAGACACACTTTCACATTTATAATATTAGTATAGATAGAATATAGTGTACTGATTATAGGATTATGCAATACCCATCTTTGATTATAGGGAAGGATTTCCTTATTATATGTGCAGATTAGGGGTTTGAGGCGTCAACCATTTAATTATATTATCTATACCCACACATGACATGTCATATTTAGTTCTGTGCCTCGTGTAAGGGAGAGAGTGATTAGTGAGGGATTGAGAGTATCATAATACGTTCAGTTTCTTGTCGTAATATCCGACATAAGCATTGTGTCCTTTCTACAATGACAGACAATAGGCCAGTTTCCAACTAGCCAAATCAGTTACTTTTTACTAAACGTCAGAAGTTGAGAAGCTCGGTGGCGCAGCGGTTAATGCGTTCGGTCTGCGATTGTTGAAGTTAAGCAACTTCGGCAAAGGCCGGTCATAGGATGGGTGACCACAAAAAAAAAGTTTTCATCTCGAGCTCCTCCGTGCTTCGGAAGGCACGTTAAGCCGTTGGTCCCGGCTGCATTAGCAGTCGTTAATAACCATCAATCCGCACTGGGCCCGCGTGATGGTTTAAGGCCCGACCTCCCTATCCATCCATAGGGAAGGCCCGTGCCCCAGCAGTGGGGACGTTAATGGGCTGATGATGATGATGAAACGTCTGAACACGAAATTACTATGGAATTTGTATGAAAAAGCACCCTATGACGTCATAAAAAAATGGTTACATGATTTGGAAGGTAGGTTCCCCCTACCACTATTTAAGAAAGTTTAGTTAGTCATTTCTAATAACCCAGCTTACCAGAAAAAGTAAAAGTTTGAAATATATAAGAAAAGAATATATTCAGATCGACGGAGCGTAGGAATATAGCCACAATTTTATTGTGTAGCCTCGCTGTAATAGGAAAACTTCTGGAAAATTTCCCATCACGCATCCACTGGTACTGTAGTAGTGACCTTGCGAAAACAGACATAAATAAAAAGGACCAGAACCGGACGTTTTTAATAACAACCGGACCTTTATCATAGTTCCTTTTGTTGCATACGTGACCGTTCACATCCAGCGAAACTTGGTACGTAAACAACCTTTAAAATAAAAGACGCAAAGGGCGAAACCCTACGAGAGAGCTCAAGGATATCTGGCTGTGAAAAAAAGAAAAGAATTTTCACTATACTCCCCAAAGTTAGTTTCAGCTTTTTTTGTAGGAAATTCACAAGCAGTTTTCTATCTAATGACGAAAGCATTTCACGTGTAAAAAATGGGATTTTCATAGTATTCCTATATATAGGTCAGACAGGCAGTCACTTCTGTAAAAACTGGACCTGTCAAATCGTCAGGATAGGTAAGCAGACTTCGTGAGGAACGGGATAACGCTAGCAAGATGATGGCCTTTTATAATAAACAATTTATATTCTATTCAATTCAGTCGCATTACAGTTACCACCGAAATTACCTACGTTGGTAACAGAAACATTCAAAAGTTTGACCAACTGTAAAATGTAAGTAGGTAGGTATAAAGAAAATTATCCGAAGCATTTTCGAACTCCATAAAAGAAAGACACGATGGAAAATTCACATAAAAATGCGGGGAACAGACGCATAACTGAATTTATATCTTACTGCAAGCTAAATTTTTCATTGTAAGTAGAATAGAACTGGCTTCAGTCCAACCCGGTTCGTCATAGGTCAAGACACGGAATTGGCAAAGCTTTTGTTCGCTCTATGTGTACTGTGTAGGACCGTTTTCTCAGAACTCGATATAGTGGCATTTAAAATTAATATTATTTTTAATGACTTTTGTAGAAGGTGAAGTTTATAGTTATAAAAAATGTGTATTTTTGAATTTGGAAGTAGAAAAAAAAGCATTTGTTTTAGCTATACGAGATGTACCTATTATAATATTTACGTAGGTAGGTATAGATATATCTATATATAACAAATTGTTGAAATGAAAGTAGGGCCAATTTAATAGATTGTATTTGACAGTATATTACTTTTAATGACGTTTATGTTGGATTGTGAATGGTTAAATAGCATAGAACGCGTTCATTATCTCCCATCCAGGTATATATCGTTGAATTTGACAAGGATTTGTCTTTGCTGCGCCGTAATGTAAGTCGAACAACGCGCGCGAACAACTTATACGTCTAATTATACATAGTCTAGCGACTGTTCGCGTCGTTCGATTTACATTGATTGAGTTTTTAATAATTATTCAGTTTCATTTTTTTTATTTTAAATTTGAATTCTACGCAGCACAATATTGGTCTGAAAAAAATATATAAAAGCACTAAAATTTTCATGAATTTTCCGCAAAGACATTCCACTTGATATGACCTCAGAATCATGGGCTGAATCATTCTCTAAAGTTTTCGTTACGGTGTTACTAACACTATATAATTTAGGAGCTAAGATGAAACAGCTGTCCTGTTACTGTATATTCACAGAAGCACAGACTACGACAAACTTGTAGATATAATCTTGTTTAGGGTCCTGCTCACATACGGCATAACTCATAACCCGCCTTTGCCTTTGCGCAGTTGGTTAATGAACACAATTACCAGGAAAGCCGGTGGTTTGTGATCACGGTGTCACGGTTACCGTCGACATACGAGCACTCATTACCTACGACGAATGTGGTACGTTTAACAGTATTACCATTACATAGTACAGTATTTTCCTCTGGTGGACAAACTGTTGGTCCTTCCACCCTCAGTGATTGTCGCATTTCCGAACATAAACAAATGATAGTTTCCATGTTCATCAATTATTATATTTATCGAGTAAAAGAATTTGAATTCAGAACTTAGTACTTTACCAACGTGAAGCTCCAATGACGTTGAATGACGTCATGACTTACTGGAGTAAAGTCGAGATAAAGGTGAGGCGCCATCTAAGAATACCTGAGCTGAGTTCCAAAAAAAAACCTTGAAATCGTCTTCTTTCGTGTGGGTTGTGAGGTGGATTACCAACCCCATCAACCCTGGTGTCAGGGTTACTATTGAGCCGCCAAAGGCTCCTGACATGGCTCATGTAACGACTACTTACTTACATCAGTAAATAGTAACCGGGACCAACAGCTTAACGTGCCTTCCGAAGCACGGATCATCTTACTTTCGGACAATCAGGTGATCAGCCTGCAATGTCCTAATCAAACTAGGGACCACAAAGTGATTTTTGTGATATGTCCCCACCGGGATTTGAACCCGGGACGTTCGGATCGTAAGCCTAACGCTCAAACCACTAGACCACAGAGGCCGTTTAGGGTCGGTGAACTTCTTAGAATGCGGGTGTTAATGTCGTTATATTTATCTATCTGAACTCAGCTTAACGTGCTACCCTAACACCGTAATCAATTGCCTTCCAGTCATCAACATACATAACACCAACATGCTAAACAAAGGCCGGGTAAAGGCACGCACACACTGTCATTGGATTTAATTAGGGCTTGTGTACACTACGCGCAAGATAACGCCGCTAACGCACTGTGAAGGCTTCATTGATTTCCGTCGGGCGAATATGGAGGGTTTGGCTGGACGGTTTTCAATAAACATTTCTGTTTTATGTTAAGTTCTTTTTACATTATATACAACCAATTTTGATACAAGACACTACATAATATTATGTACTTCTTTTTTGTAATTATTTTTTGTAATTATTTCGTGGTATTGTATTGTAACACTATGATGAAAACGTTCTGTAGATATTTTTTTTATTCGTTTTAGTTTAAAGGTAAAGGTTTTAGGAATAAAATATGTGTGGTTTTGAATTTAGAAGTAGAAAAAAAAATGCTTTTATTTTAGATATATGAGACGCTGGTACCCGCGATTTCATCTGCGTACTATTAATTTGAATATTAAGGATTATATAAAAGGAACGGTATAGCATTTGATTAAAAGAGAGTGAGTAAGAGCAAAAGTCCCAACAAAAACGCCAAAAAATCACTAACTCAATTTAGTTATCTGCCTACTGCCTACCCCCTAAGAACGATGGCGTGATTATTTATAGCCTATGACCATTTCTAGATTATCATCTATCACCATACCATATTTCATTAAAATCCGTTCAGCCGTTTAGGCGTGGAAGAGTAACAGACAGACAGAGTTACTTTCGCATTTATAATAGAATGGATTTTTATTTACGTAGGTAGATATAGATATATCTAGGTTCACATAACAAATTGTTATTAAAATGAAAGTATGGCCAATTTAATTGATTGTATTTGACAACGTCCGACGTATAATAAACGGGAGCCAGCAAGGGAAACTAACGTTATTACTATGAGATTAAGAAACGTCAAATATCATATAAAATTGGCTCTAATTCAGGTATTCCATAAGAGCGGTATAGCTGAAATATAATTAAACATGATTTGAAACCAAACATCACACCGAAATAATGAAAATAAGCAATTCATTACTTAACAGAAGCAAACATCAAGCCGAACCCTTATAGGCCCTCCTCTGATGAAATTACAGCGGTCTCAAGCCCAGAGGTCAAGTTATACTGGTCCCTGGTATCACTAGAGCCCAACGAGGTCCCTCCGTGGCCCTAACGCGGATTTATGTGGCCGAATTAATGGAATTTAACATTAAGCCCTTTCTAAAAAGTGCGCCTGTCCCCGCTGCGTGGGTTAACGCTATAGCGCGCGACGCGACAAATAATGTGTTCTGTCCAATAAACGTACGGTCATTGCCTTAACAAGCACTCACTTGTTTTTACAGTGCCCAAATAGGAAATCCTGCGCACTTATAATAATAATAAAATATACTTGATGAAACACACACTACAGAAACATAAGGCGAGGTAGGTACAACAGACGCCCTTATGACTGAAGCAGCAATTTATTCCAAGCAACCTTCCGGTTTAAAAAATATACAGATATAGAGTAGCGGGTTAGTAGAATACTTATGCTAGACCATTGCCTGTACGAAGTTTATCTATGTAGTCAGAATTTGTTGCGTCCTTTGGTTGAAGCCAGCGATATATGTCGCGAGGCGTGCGATACAGTAAACTTATGCCGCAAAAGCTGAGGAATTAAATGTTACAGTGAAAGAATCTGGTCGGATAAGATAAGCTCTGTGCTTTTCAGAACTGTTTGGGTACAATCTTGTCTTGGTGGTGGTAGGCCTGGTTAAATGAAGGTTTCTGTCAAATTATTTGTATGATTATGTCATAATAATAATGCGAGGAGCTCGGTGGCGCAGCGGTAAACGTGCTCGGTCTGCGATTGTTGAAGTTAAGCAACTTTCGCAAAGACCGGTCATGGGATGGGTGACCACAAAAAAAAAGTTTTCATCTCGAGCTCCCCCGTGCTTCGGAAGGCACGTTAAGCCGTTGGTCCCGGCTGCATTAGCAGTCGTTAATTACCACCAATCCGCACTGGGCCCGCGTGGTGGTTTAAGGCCCGATCTCCCTATCCATCCATAGGGAAGGCCCGTTCCCCAGCAGTGGGGATGTTCATGGGCTGGTGATGATGATGATGATGTCATAATACATAATACTATAAGTATCCATAAAAAAAGAAAAAAATAATAATTTGAAAGAAACGATTGCAGAGGTAAAAGAGGCTTGTCTAGTATAAGGCAAATGTTGGTTATATAGAGGATGGGTTAGAAACCTGTCATATAAGTTTAATAATGGCCCCGATTCCTGCAGACACCTCCTAATTTTATTTTAAGTTATATCTGTCATTTTCTTATCCGCCGAAAAGGAAAGGGACGGATGATTGTCAACAAGTTAATTTTAAAACGAATGAATAACCGATCCCTGGTATTGTAATCCGTTTGACGTGCATTCTACTTAACTCTGTCGGGTTATTGGCTGATGTAAAAAATTTAGACGGTTGTTTTAGATTTCTGTTTAAAATTGACATGTATTCCATAAATTTTATGTCTGTCGACTACCCGTCCCTTTCTTTTCCAACGGATAAAAAAAATGACAGGTATAACTTAAAATAAAATTAGATGGCGTCTGCAGGAATTAGCACCTATATCTTAACAGACGAGTGAAATAAAAGACGTCTGTCCCACCTTAGGCGAACATGTCGCGATCAAATCCAAGATGTTTTAAAAAAAGGCAGGTCAAGAGTACTCTAAACCATGTCCCCGATACCGACCCCGCCGGCGTGGTCGACGATTTCCCTCATTCAGCGCTTATCGCTATCGACCCACTAGGGTCGATTAATTCTTTCAAATATTTTTCCTCTCAGACGACGCCCTGAGCCGAGGTTCGCGCCCAACTGGGCACCCTCAGGCCTGTTGTCTTAAACGTTGAACCGGGTGTTCCATAAACATGTGTTAAGCATGTGTGTGTGCATGTGTGTGTGGTATCTGTCTATCCCAACAAGAAATAGGCGTATTAATGAAAAGTAACCTACATTTTTTTCATACTCAGTCAAGTCCCCGAGCAATATTCAACCCCACAACGTTTTTTCGTCCAACGAGAACTCATAACTGCTATGCAAATAGCACTATTAATAAACACTTCAGTATTATACGTCGCCTTTATTAAAACCAGAGCAGATCCTAATTTCCATAGTGTCAACACTCTGCTGAAATGAGGAATGCATCGTCTATATTACGTATACTGTTGTGGAATATTGCCGTGGGGATGACGAGTTTGGTAAACATACAGTTTGATTTTCCGAGCGGTAACGCTATATGGTATTCAAAATTTATGTCAAATGTGGAATTTGATCCGTGGAATGACATAGCCAAACTGGTACTGAGTTGGGGTATGTCGAGGTACACCTAACCATAAAGCTTGTCAAAATTAGTATTTAAGAAAATTTACTAACCTCAAATGATATTCTATACTATAATATACTGTAAAACTTGGTAACACTGATTGTATTTTGAAATTAAAATTGAAATAACTTTTTAAATATTACATTAAAAATTGAAAAAAAAAAATACAATAAGAGCGACTTATGTAAGTAACTAATTTATATTGTTCAGTGAAGTAATAAAAATAATTAGTCCTAGTAAAATAAAAAATAAAAACAGTCCTATAAACGTAAGGTTGAATATGGGGCAATAATTATATAGCAACCTAACTGATTATAAATGTTTATTGTTATGTTTGTTATAAGTGCAATAAAGAATTTTGTACTGTAATTTATTAATAAAAAAAGTATTACGATTTAGTCACACGAGTAGTGTCACTTAAAAATATGTTATAGTAGAAGTAAATGATACGAATACATCTTTCAAACGAATATTTTCTGCGGGATATTGTAGGCAATTTGATCGGAACTGAAGAAAGATAATTAATCGCGTACAAAAGCAATTAATCCCCTTGTATATGGGCGTTTAACCGGCCCGCACACAATAGCTTACTGTATGTTTCACATCGAGAATAATACATGCCGCCGGAATGTATAACACGACAGTTGACACTCAAGTGTACTGGGGCCATTATTAATTCAACTTGCATAAGAAATGGGCGTCTTTGATGAGTCTTCTTGGTCAACAGGGGATAATAATAGCATTAGATTCTGTTGGAAAATGTACAAGATAATAAATAATAATGCTGTGTGAAAAGCGACCTAGTCTGCTACAAATGCGGTGGTAGCGACAGTCATAAATTGCCGTGGTCGGTGGCCGTTTGCACCAAGTAATCATGCACACCCATAATTACCATAAGAAAACACACAGTTGACTCGACCATTATAGACGGTGATACGGTTCACCAACAATCACGTTGGTCTAACAGAAACCTCGGTGAGGTGTCGGATCCACACTGTGGGTACTTAGTTCCTCTTGCGATAGATGTACGGTCACGAGCATTAATATGTATACACTTTGGTACCATGTCACATAAACTTTTTTGACAAATTGAACTGTAAGTCTCACTAAATGTCAAATATGTTAATGCGACAGAGTCCTAAAATGGGTACATTATATTGCTCATGACTGTATAACTCCCGGCAAACTTCTTGAGCATCGAGTGTCGTAGTGGGGGAAAGTTCGCGCACGTACACTTCCGTGCAAAAAAAATGAACTTTGGATTATTTTCTTAACTCATTAAAAAAACAATAATTATATTATATAATTATGTAAATAAAACTAAACGTATATTATTATAGTTTATTAAAACTTATATTATATTTAATAAAAAACTAATCGTCAGGTAAGTATAATATTCCTTCCATGGGGTTGATGAGCTGGTGCTAGGTTTTGGATCTGTAGACATAGACCTCGTGCTAGTAACTAATTCTTAAACTTAAACAAATGAGCAATAACAAAAAAAACTAACAAAAGAGCAATAACAAAAACGTGACAGTTTCACTGCACGCAAGTGTATTCGGGAGTCAAAGGGACGAAGGCAAGAGTGCGCGGGGGAAGTATCGACTGATCTACCAATAGCCGGTCGATGCGGGACTCACCCGCCCCCGCGCCCCGTACCGTACCACCAAAGAGATCTAAAATTCGGTTGTGCGCAGTCAAGGTCGATGCTCAAGAAGTTTGCCGGGACCCTATGACTACCCCATTTGGGTTATAGTCGTGAGCTTATGTACTGTGAAAAATCATAAGTTACCGCTAAGATAATTCGCAGATATTTTTGATGTTCGCCTTAAGATGTATTATAATAAATGACATAGTGATAGATTGTCACCCATTTTTTTAATAGCCTATTGACATTTCTAGAGCAAAATTAGATACAATTGGGGAATGAAGTCCCTCAAAGAAAGTCATTGCAGACGGTCGCCAACACCGGTTCACATCTCAAGCAATAATTTCAGAGAGTTGATAATTAAGAAATGGAATTTTCTCCGCTAAACGCTTGAAGATAAAAACACAATATTTATAGTTGAAAATTACACCTACAGAATTAAGCTAGGCCACATTAAAAAGGCTAAGTAGCTCGCATAAAAGGAAGGCTAGCGCATTAGCCATTGTGACTAACTCTAGAAGGAGCCATTAAAAACAATATATGCAAGACAAACTCGGTAGAGGCGTACATTTTCTCATTACACTGTGAAACTAAAGGAAAGTAACTGCTTCGTAGTTCTTTATCACGGAATTAAAGTCCCTGGAAGTTTAGTGCTAGGTGTAAAGTCTGTACAGGTAGTTACGGATAGTTAGTTACTGGTAGTAAAGTCACATTATTTTCATTTACATAATGTTAAATATAGTCAATGTGAAAAAGAGCTACACAAGGGCAATTCCGTACATCCCTAATTTAATCTTATCGACTCCCTAGCATTGTCCTATTTTTACAGTCTTCTTCTTCTATCGTGTGGATTGTGAGGTAAATTACCAACCCCATCAACCTTGGTGTCAGGGTTATTACTGAGCCGCCATAGGCCCCTGACATGACCCATGTAACGACTACGTACTTACATCAGTAAGTTATAACAGGGACCAACGGCTTAACGTGCCTTCCGAAGCACGGATCTTATTACTTTTTGGACAATCAGGCGATCAGCCTGTAATGTCCTGACCAAACTAGGGATCACAGTGATAATTGTGATTTGTCCCAACCGGGATTTGAAGCCGGGACCTCCGGATCGTGAGCACAACGTTCAACCACTGGACCACGGAGGTCGTTATTTTTACGGTATAAGCTCACGAGTATATCCCAATTAGGGTAGTCAGAGGTGACATCGCAAGATGAACTAAGTACCCATACCACACCGAGCTTTCTATTATGAGCCGTATCGCTGTTTATAACAGTCGAGTCAACTGTTTTCCTGAACGCTTAAAACATATGACAGGTCCGTTTTTTTACAAAAAAGAAAGGGAAAACCGGCCTCTAGAGGTTAGGCCAAATACCTCCGAAAATCTATTTCTCACGATGTTTTAGCACGTTGACAGTCCAGTGATCCATATACGGGTCATTACGGACTAGCTCCATACGTCCGTGACCCATACATGGGTCACTAAAAACGACCAGGTACGCACGAATACATTTATTATTATTTACGTTTTTAACAGGATGTATAAAAAATTTAAATAATAGGTATGCGGTACTTACAAGGAGGTCAAAGCATTTTGTATGAGGACTATTCATTTATCCAAACATGAATTCTAAAACTGGTAAATAATGACAGTATTGTTTCAAAAGCTAATGCGTTTCGAATCATAACTTAAGACGACTCGACTACAGGCTTACAAAGCCGAGGTATTTTACATAATCTCCATCATAATAAATCTTCCACGTAATTTAAATATTTGAGGGATATAACGAGGGGTCTCATTAACGCACTTGCGGTGAGGTTAATTTTTCTTTCCCCTGATGTACTCCTTTTCATAATCCCTAAGTGTCGATTACCGTTAAATGCTTTGTTTTATGAATAAGTCGAGTGTTCATTCAGTAAAGAATATCGTTTAATTTATTTTTTTATTAAGTAGACTGTTTTTTTTTTATTAAGTAAATGCGAAGTATTTCGCACTAGGTAACATGACGTGGGTTAACGGCCTCTGTGCTCCAGTGGTTGAGCGTTGCTCTCACGATCCGGAAGCCCCGGGTTCGAATCCCGGTGGGGACATATCACAACAATCACTTTCTGATCCCTAGTTTGGATAGGACACTACAGGCTGGCCACCTGATTGTCCGAAAGTAAGACGATTCGTGCTTCGGAAGGCACGTTTAGCCGTTGGTCCCGGTTACTACTTACTGATGTAATTGAGTAATCGTTACATGAGCACGTCAGGGACCTTTGGCGGCTCAATAATAACCCTGACACCAGGGTTGATGAGGTTGGTAATCCACCTTATAACCCACACGACAGAAGAAGAAGACATGGGTAGGGTATTGTAGATTTGGCTCTAATGACATTTCCTGCTTGGTCTGAAAGGTAGGTAGCGTGTTAATATTAAATAAATACTACACGGTATGGTTTGTCTGTATGCAGTTATCCAACCTTATCTAAGATTTTTTTGGTTTGTTTTGTCTATGAATAAAAGTTAGCCGGCGTGCGTGTATGAAACTATTGATGAATGTGGAGGAAGCAACGGAAGTATGTCAGGATCGAAGCAAATGGAATTCAAAAGTCTCTGCTTACCCCGGTGGGAAATAAGCGTGAGTTTATGTATGTATGAATAAACGTAAGTCTGTTCGAATAACTGAATTGTGTTTTATTTTTAGGTAATAGGTAAAATACAAGTTTTAATAATATGGGCAAAAAGTTTATTTTTATTTTCTTAGGTAACCAAGGTGAGTAAATATCAAGTGGAATTTTCCATCGCAAAAGTATAGAATTGAAAATAATAAAAAAATATATCTTATAATCAACTCAGAATCATGGTCTGAATCATCCCTCAAAGTTATCGTTACTATGTCACAAATACCCTGTATACAGAATGTTAGGTACTTCAACAAATTCTAAAAAAAAATAAACTTTGAACCTCTATGCATCTAAATACTTAAAAACAAATAAAAGATAATGAAATCTCTACTAAAATACCGACCTAGGTATCAACATCGTATCACGCACGTGTAAGGTAGCGCGTAGGTAAATAGGTCTAGCTGCTTGTTCGCGTTGTTAGTTTTACATTGCGGCATAGTAAAAACTCAATATCTTAATTAAACATTTGCGAGAAGAAATACATCTACCATCGTTTTTAGTAGATAAAAAAAAACCATCAAATAGACGTTCTATTTTGTTTTCGTTATGATGTCACTGTATTATCATTCTGGGCATATCGTAGGAGTCAAATAGATCACATTCTGTTAGGGTGCCAACAATTTCATTTAGTTTATGGAATTGTTCTATCTATGTAGGTATGTAAGTGCCAGTTATGGCACATTAGCATTCGCATTGGCATTCGTTAGTTGTGTTAGCACATTGTAATTGTTTTTATCTTGTGTATATGCTGATAGTGTATCTTTTCAAAAACATAACTAAGACACATCTAGAAGTTTCCTATCTGTGTTTGTCCACGAGCTAACTGCATTTTCTTAGTGTTCAACTAATTACCGTTACGGAATATAATACCTTGTTCCAACGGCTAGAGCTTCATTATCGCACACCGCAGATTGCGTAGAATTATTTTCAAAATTAAGTCGTATTTTAAAAGGCAAGTTAAGATGACATTCGAAATGTGGATTTTGTTCTTTAACGAGTTGCCTTTAAGCTGTTTTTAGAGGCTTCTGAGAAAATACCTTTGGCGTAATGTAAATTATTTTCTTTCGTTTTACGAAATACTTTGTGAGAAACTAAACTATCACCAGTAAGATTCTATAGCAGAATCAGTAGGTTCTGTAGAGTAACTGTGGTGACTTGCTTCTCAAACGAGGAGCGTCAGTTCGAACCCCAATACCGCACTTGTACCAATGAGTTATTAATTTACATTAAATACAGTTTTCACTAACACAGTTGGCTCGGCCATTATAGACGGCGATACGGCTCACCATCTATCGCGTTGGTCTAACAGATAGCTCGGTGAGGTGTGGGTACTTAGTTTATCGTGCGATAATATTGATTCCTCTACAAACACACCTCGCAGTTACTTCACACAACTTTTCAATCTACGTTAGGAAACAGCAACAAAACATCTTCCTATTTCACTCACGGAGTCCTAACAGTTCGCGGAGCACCAATATGGGTTCAATTTACTATGTATGAGGAAGTCTCCGCCTCAAACCTTGCGTTTAAAGGTTTCCACGATTTTGGAAAGCGTTCTAACGGTTTATTTATCGGCAGCTTCGCTCTTTAGTGGCTGTGAGCATATAAATTGGTGTTTAGTTTTGTAAATAAATTATAATAGCTTTCAAATAGTTGCTGTGTAGACTAGAAGTTGGATTTTGATTGGGAAATAGAGATGTTCTAAAGAGCTCCCATATTAATCTTCAATTATTATTTTGAAAAGAGAATCGTTTAGGTAAATTCAGACTAGAAAAGTCGATACATACATATATAAGCTCGCGCCTATTTCCATGCCATGGAAATAAAGAAATTACCAATAAATTATTATAGTTTTATTTTTGTTAGAAACGTCTAGTCTTTGATAAATATGTACTATGGCTATAGACAACTAACTACAAAGTTTGACAATCATTACATTTCCGAATACAAACGAATGCGTATTTCCATGTCCATCAATTATTAGATTTATCATGTATTAGAATTAGAATTTAGAACTATGTACTTCATTGTTGTTTTGTTCACGAAATGTGGAAATGCTATGATTGCCGACTAGACGGACTTTACACTACACTGTACCGGATATCAATCGAAACTCTTGTATTACAATACCACAAACCAAGTACATCGATACGCTAAGAAAACATTCTTTTTTCAAAATTATATTTAACAAATTCAAGCAAAATGTACTTTCAAATTCTCAACTTTACATGAAAGGTACAGTGAAGTGAGTGCGGAAACGATGTTTGCATTTTAATGCTCCATATGTACTGAAAGGCACATTCCACACGGCTGGTTACAAAATACCTTTAAGAAAGGTCCTCTCCTTCAAACCTTTATGCCTTAAAGGGTAGACATAGTACGAAGATTTATGTTGGATTCTGTCACAACAAAATGAACACGTGAAACGAAATTCTACCTCGAGTTGTCGAGGTAAATAACCTTTCTAGTTCGCGACATAAAAAAGAAGGTGAAAAATAGGTTTTAGATGGTCACACTGTATAGAAATTGAAATAAGAATAGCTGTTAAAATAAACGGTGATACGGCTCACCACCTATCACATTGGTTTAACAGAAAGCTCGGCGAGGAGTGGGTACTTAGTTCATTTAGCGATGGATGTGCAGGAAAATATTTTTATTTGTTAATACGTCGATTTCCACGGTATTAAAACGGATTAGGTGACAAGTCGCCCCTTTAATATCTGGCCTGTTGGCGAGTTTACACATGAATCTGAGCCAGTTTACTCCGAACGAAAAATAAAAGGGAAATTTTATTGTAAAATATTGTAAATGATATTTCTATAAGAAAGGAAATGGAGCGAATTACCTCTTTATTCTTCGTTCGGAAAAAACTGGCCCAGGTTCAAAATCAATCAAATAATCAGTCTCACGTAAGCAGACTTCAAAAAATATAAAAGTGTTAACTCGCCCGCATAATATATTAAGTGGGCGACTTGCCACCAACCCATTAAAACTTAGAAGTCGTTCATAGATAACAATAACAGAGCCATAACAAATTCAATTGTATCCTTTATAGCCCATTATAATGACTACATTAACTACATAAAGTTGTAAAACAAAAGCTACCTTTAGTACCGAACTTATGCTCTAAAACTGCATTTCGGCTATAAATTCAAACTACCCTCACGTTCTTATATGTCTTGAAGACATGATTGTTACTTGCACGTGTCACCAACATTATGGCTAACACAAATAGCATATGTCTGACACGTCGGGACGTGTTCCAACATGTTGGGAGCTACGACCAGCATGGTGGGCGACACGTCTAGAGATAACATACGTTACAAACGTGGGGAACATTGAGTGCTATATTATATACTTAGGTGAAATCGGTTTTGGTATAACATAACGTTAATTTGTTTGTTAGTTCATGCGTTCACGCAAATCAAACAACTTTACTAGTAACTTCGATATTGCTCGCTCTCACATTCTAAAAGCTTTCGGAATATACAATAGAATAATTTATTCCAACTTTGGATGTTTGCCACAATAATACTTAGCTGAGAGAGAAGTTTGGCTCTAAAATTTGTTGGACGTTCAGAACATCGTTTATGCCGCTATAGCAGCTTTAGATCAAACGGTTCGAAGAGTTTGGGTTATAAACATACATATATATAATATATATATATATACATAAATGTGTAATTCCAAACCCAGTGTGTGTGTGTGTGTACCCAGCAGTAGGACGTAATCAGGTGTTAGTGACATCGTAACGAGTACTGTGGGGGATGATTCAGCTCATTATTCTGGGTTAATATCAAGTGAAATTTTCCATCGCAAAACTCATGCCTTTATTTATTATTTGTTTATTTGTACACAATAAAACAGACACAAGAAACATACGAAGAAAACAGATAGTACAGGCAAGCTTATCTCTAAACAAAGAGATTTCTTCCAGCTGACCTACGTGACAAGAGAGACTTTGCCTTTTTGTTTTGTTTTTAATTATTTTCAATTCTATAGATTTGCGACGGAAAATTTCTCTTGATATCAATACAGAATCATGGTCTGAATCATCCTTAAAAGTTTTTGTTACGATCACTAACACCCTGTAGGTGGGATAAGAGCAAAACAGTTCTTCAGAGCATTCCCCGTAATATAGACGAAAAGTTAACAACAACTTACAACTTACTCTACCAACCCGCAGTGGAGCAGCGTGGTGGATTATACTCCATACCCCCTCCGGTTGATTGAGGGGAGGCCTGTGCTCAGCAGTGGGACTTGTAAAGGCTATTATTTATTTTTATTATGTTTTACAACTTACTAGACAATTTCTAAACTCCCTAAAAAATAAATGATCCTACGTCTATAACCTTTATTTCCAATATCATCATCATACAATAAAATAAAATAAAGAATAAATCATCATCACCAGCCCATTAACGTCCCCACTGCTGGGGCACGGGCCTTCCCTACAGATGGATAGGGAGATCGGGCCTTAAACCACCACGCGGGCCCAGTGCGGATTGGTAGTTATTAATGACTGCTAATGCAGCTAGGACGGCTAGGACGGAGATGAAAACTTTTTTTTTGTGGTCACCCATCCTATGACCGGCCTTTGCGAAAGTTGCTTAACTTCAACAATCGCAGACCGAGCGCGTTTACCGCTGCGCCACCGAGCTCCTCCCATTTTCACTCATTTCCAATATATCATCTCAAATTAAATCAAGACCCTAACCCAATTTTCACTAGCCCCCTTCTAATTTAAGGTTCCTCGCCCCAAAATTCAAAAACCACATATTACTTTCCGATACACTTGCGCTGATTAAAACAGACGCCGACAGGTAGGGGTCCTTCATCAATCGTTAGATCCATTTCCTAAACGCACTTCAGACAATCAAGCCAAAAAGAGCTTTAAAAGGTTAATATAAAACTGAATAATTAAACTTTGCAAAGGATATTTAATAGGTACCAATGAAAAGCAAATCTTACTAATATTATAAATGTGAAAGTTTGTGAGTATGGATGTTTATTACTCTTTCACACAAAAACTACCGAATGTTTTTTTTTAATTGTAAGATCATTGTTATGATTCTGAAACTTTACAGTAATGTAGCTGATACATCAGAATAACACACAGGCTATAACAATAAAAAAAAAACGGAAATCGAAGCCCTCGCGGAAGAAGTCGCGGGAGGCCGCTAGTGTAAAATAAATAATGTTTAATTCTTCTTTCGTATTGATAACCCGCTTTTTTTGGTAAATTAGAAGAGCAATCAAATCGTTTGAAAATATAATTTGTCTATTGATATTGAATTCGATAGTTTACTATCATAATTATGTTATTTTTTGTAAACACGAGTACCGACGAATACCGACTTATTATTTGATGAAAAAGATCGTAATACCAATCAATAGGAATCAATTTAGTAAGAAAGTGGTATAGCGTGGTTATACCAGTAGGTTAAATCAGTGGGAACACTGTCCCGAAAAAAAAAAAACGAATTAGATATATTTTATTTGCTTAGGAAAGGGAGATCTGCTTGCTTTCCAGTATCTATAGAGATATGGTTATACACACAATCAATAACTTTCCGATATGTTTTAATCCAAGTGATTATCTACGAATAAAACGAAACGATTTTATACATTGTGAACTATTTTAACGAGAGATAAAAACAATTACCTTATAGATTTGCCGCAGATGGCATTAACTACTTGGTCAGACAAATGGGGAGCGTTGAACGCTCTCACCCGGTACAACGTTTAAGACAACAGGCCTGAGGGTGCCCAATTGAGAGCGAACCTCGGGTCAGGGCGTCGTCTAAGAGGAAAAATATTTGGGAGAATTAATCGACCCTAGTGGGTCGATAGCGATAAGCTCTGATTGAGGGAATTACCTTATAGTTACCTTATTAGTTTACTATGTATAAAGTGCGTGAATTTGAGAGTAATTGAATCCATTTTATGTCCTCGCGCTAATTCCAGCACGGAAAGCGCTTAAGTGTCAGATGCGGAACCCCTCCGAGTAAATTGAGTGTGACAAACGCATCGGCCAGGCCCGGTTAATGACTAAAGTTAATTTCGACTGACTCCGCAAGTCCGCCATTGTTGTTTTCATACCAGACATGTTTTTTTTATATAATTTGTAACAAAAGCTCGCTGACTCTAGTTCGTAATTACCTCTATAATTCAATGATTATTATAATGGTTTGAAGTCATGCATACATAATATGATGCACCTATGACTACCTTAATAGGGAATATGTTTTATAAATTTCCTTTTTGATGCGAACAGCAAAGGACTGGAACTATCTGCCGTCGTCTGTTTTTCCAACTCGTTATAATCTGGGAGACTTCAAGGCTAGAGTGAATAGGCATTTGCTAAGCGTGATTCATCCTAGACTACATCGTCACTTACCATCAGGTGAGATTATGGTGGTGATTGAATGATTTAAAAAAAAAAGTATCATTGAAAATAAAAATAAAATAAATGTTTTATTTCCATAAATTGACTCGATCGGGAATCGCACCCGGGACTCGGATGAGTTCGGTTGTGTGTGTATGTGTGTTTGTGTGTGTGTGTGTGTGTATTGCATGATGCCTCATCGTAGGGTTGATGAGGTCGGCCATTGACCTCGCAACCCACACGAGAGAAGAAGAAGACCGCATGGTAGATATTTTGATATGAAAGTAGATGTTTATTAAAAGTAAAAGCCTCTCGTGACAATACGCAATGGGTAACACAAAGAAGTAAGTGCCGTTTTTACTTTTAATTTTCCAAAGGTCAGACAATATATTATCCAGGCGTGCTTATCTTTAATAGCCGCCAACGATCTTTGGTCTCCGAAAACAATGGCCGTAAAAGGTTTATTTCGCCTAATTTACTGTTGAGACCTAGGCCTGATAAATTGGCTTTCAGACAATTCTTTTAAGGCTTAAACCACACCCCGGACACTTCGTACAAAAAGAAATTCGTTTTACGCAGACACTATACATTGTCGTTATCGTACACGCGTGTGTGCGTCTTATATTAATTTATTAAAATTGTAATTATTATTACAAAGTTATCTAGAAAGTGGCATATCGTAATAGTAAAGCGACAAGTTTTAAAATCAAGCTACTAATCCGTGCCCGACCGGGCATCTTCTTCTTCTAATTCTTTTATCCCCTGTTGGGATGTAGGTCTCGCATAACAGATTTCGCATAACAGACAACCTAATTGTACGTGCGTGTTAAAAATATTATTACAATCTTCTTCTTCTATCGTGCGGGTTGTGAGGTGGATTACCAACCTCATCACCCAGGGGTGATGACACCAGGGTGTCAGGGTTACTATTGAGCCGCGAAAGGCCCCTGACATGGCTCATGGTAACGACTACTTATTTACATCAGCAAGTAGTAACCGAGACCAACGGCTTAACGTGCCTTCCGAAGCACGGATCGTCTTACTTTCGGACAATCTAGTGATCAGCCAGTAATATCCTAACCAAACTAGATACCACAAAGTAATTTTTGTGATATGTCCCCACCAGGAATCGAACCCGGGACCTCCGGATCGTGAGCCCAATGCTCAATCACTGGACCACGGAGGTCGTTATTATTACAAAGTAGTTAAAGGTTAACAACCCTTCTATTATACATGTATAATACGTATAAACGCAAACCTTCCGTAACAATCCCAAAATAATAACCTACACGGTCCATTTCTGCTGTTCTCGTTTTAGACCACTTCAAATTTTGAATAAAGTTCTTATTTTAATATAATCGGTATAAAAGGCGAAAATTGTTAGTAGGATTGACATAGGAAGACCTAGAAGAACGTACATTGACCAAATTGGAGATACGATAGGTACGATCTACTCTGAACCGGCGTACAGGGATGAAACGATTGATGAATGTGGAGGAAGCGAGAAAAAGTATGTCAGGATCAGCAAATGGAATTCCATAGTCTCTGCTCACCCCGGTAAGAAGTAGGCGTGAGTTTATGTATGTATGTGTCCCAGTCCAGCGTAGAAGACGAACGTAATGGAACTCGGTGCCATAAAAGTAATATGTAAAGGAAAGACATTCTACACTCGAGACCAGAGTACATCACTTCGATTTAGAGAATCAGTTAAGAGGCTACTACTATTGAGTGTAATGTGAATCCACAGGCTTCTAATCTCATGAATAGTCTAAACGCCTTAGTCACGAATCGGTCAATTTGAACAGTTGACATTAATATGTAAATTTAATCGGTGTATCGAAACACGAAGTTCCAGAACATTGCACCCTCGAGATGAACTTGCCTCAACAAATTCCATGTGAACAATCCCAAAGCTTCCAACTTGATCGATGTACCTGTTAACATATTTGCAACTTCAACGTTACCCGATAAGTTTGTAACGACACGTATTATTTATGCTATCGTACTACTGGAGCACCAGCTGCATTTTGCCGGGTAAAGTTACCAGGTCAGCCGAGGTGAGCGACTGTACAGTAAACATTGTTATTCAATAATGCTTCGATGGAATTACAAACTAGAATGGACTTCAGACGGTTAGTGACAGTTTGAAGAATGTGCTTAGCGACGATACTGGAGCAGATATTGATCCAATAAATATTTTATGCAATTTACGAGAGAGTCGTGTTGCTGTAATCAAATAAGGCGAATTGGAGTGTTTAAAAATAGAATTATAATTTTACTAACTTGAAAACACATATACACTTGGTATTACCTATGCAATAGAATGCAATCCATGGGAATTAGATAATATAATTATCCTGAAGGTTCAATAAAGTCACAGTAGTTCATAATTTCACTAGAAACTACACACAAGTCTTCTTCTTCTATCGTGTGCGTTGTGTTGTCAATTACCAACCTCATCAAACCTGGTGTCAGAGTTATTGTTGAGCCGCCAAAGGCCTCTAACATGACTCATGTAACGACTACGTACTTACATCAGTAAGTAGTAACCGGGACTAACGGTTTAACGTGCCTACCGAAGCACGGAACGTCTCACTTTTGGTTAATCCGGAGATCAGTCTGTTATGACCTAACCACACTTGGGATCACAAAGTGTTTTTTTGTGATTTGACCCCAACGGGTTTCGAACCCGGGACCTCTGGATTGTGAGCGCAACGCTCAACTACTGGACCACAGAGGCCGTTAAAAACACACAGGCAAGTAAAAACAAAGAATGTTCCACAGAGCAACATTGTGGTTGTCTTGAATCGTAATAGTCAGACGACTACTTAAGCAAAGGAACAGAAAACGACATAAACTCTTAAAAGTCCTGGTCTAAGTAACATTACTTATTCACCTAACTTCGCGTACTCGAGTTCTATGTTCGTTCTTTTAACGAACTTACTCTACAGTCTGTTTCTAGTTAAAAAAGACGGAGAAGTTTTAGTATTCACAGTGACTGAGGGAAGCATTCAATTTCGACCTTCTACACATAGTAGTGTAATCATCATCACCAGCCCATTAACGTCCCCATTGCAGGGGCACGGGCCTACCCTATGGATGGACAGGGAGATCGGGCCTTAAACCACCACTCGGGCCCAGTGCGGATTGGTGGTTATTAACGACTGCTAATGCAGCCGGGACCAACGGCTTAACGTGCCTTCCGAAGCACGGAGGAGTTCGAGATGAAATCTTTTTTTTTATGGTCACCCATCCTAAGACCGGCCTTTGCGAAAGTTGCTTAACTTTCAACAAATAGCAGCGCGTTTACCGCTGCGCCACCGAGCTCCTCAAGTAGTGTAGTGTCTAGTGTCCTAGTGTCGGTAGTGTAATAATGTACCTAAATACGGCAATTAGGTAACATTATGTTACATTACTGGAATAGATAATCAGAAATTTTTAATATTTTTTATCAAAGAAGTCCCTCTTTGCTACGTCCCTCAAACTAAAACTACATCGTTCGTTTAACCTTCTAATTTCATGGATAAAATACATTATACATCTTTTATGTTTGTTTTTGGGTATAAATGATGACCCTTTTTATTACACCCAGGCATAGTTACATCTTCCATCTTCTTCCATATTCTGATCAAAATAAGAGAAGCAATATAGGGCACCTAGCAACATAATTATATACAATGTGATTCATATATCAAGCAACAATTTTTTTTATATAATATGTGCTTCTGCCATTACATTGCATTTTTGAATAATTATGTACCCGAATAATGAGAAAATAATTAATTATCACGTTAACTCGACAGCGCCATCTATATTATTTTTGGGGAACGTAACCTGGAAAAACCGGAATTGTCAAATCTTCAGGTGAGGTAAGCGAAATCTGTGGAAACGGGATAACGCTATGGAATTCGAAACGTGTGGCTTGGATCGCTTATATTTGCACGTAGTTGGCTTTACGGAACTATCATAACATCATGATGATTTTAAGGAATAACATAACATACACATAAAAAGCCTATATGCGTCCCACTGCTGGGCACAGGCCTTCCCTCAATCATCCGGAGGGGGCATGGAGCATACTCTACCACGCTGCTCCAATGCGGGTTGGGTGGGTTGGTGTGTTGGTTTAAGGAATAATGAAAATATAAATAATATCATTTTTATACTTACCCAATCTATGTCTATGTCTTTTTTAAATCTTAATGGATTCTACTACGTCTAATATTTACATATTTTATCAAAACAACATTATTAATTTCTTGTTATCGTCATCTCAGTCCCCCAGAGAGCTCTCTCTCTCTCTTTATCCATCTCATTTAAATTCAAATTCTAAAATACATGTAAGTATTCAGTATGTAACATAATTTTACATAGTTACACTTTGAATCGTCATTTTTTTTACATAACAAACGCCTCATTCGCCTAAAACTACTGCCTAAAGCTTCTATCTGTATGGCCGGAGAAAAGAAGCTGCTAGACGGAACGTATAATTCAGTAATTTGGCTGCTTAATCAGTTTCCAGACAGCTAATCCCTCTCTTCTTAACAATTATTCCTCAAGGAATTATCTCCTCTTCAATGTCTTCATTTTCACAAATGTAAGAATTCACCACGTCTGCAAGACCTTAAAACGTCTCAAGGCGACCGGTTAGCAACATATCTTGTGAGGAAATACCTCCGAGTAGCTCACTTTAAATGCGTCGGCGAGGGAATTGGATGCAACTTTGCGAGGACGTAAAACTTGAATATTTTAATGGTCAACTGAATTTTTCAGTGCTAACATGAGATTTTGTGAAATACGGCTAAAAAGAAGAATTTAGTAAAATTGGTCATGATTAGCTAATCTTATTTAAGAAGAGGGAAATTTTAGTCATATGGAAAAAAAGAAAACATAAGATTGCATATTTTGGGGACATAATATAATATAGACACAACAAATATGCATAATAAAAGTAATTATGGAAGGAAAAATATTTGTGGAACTAGGAAGGGGAAGAAGGGAGATTTAAAATGGCTGCATAATATCCAAAAACGAAGTAAAAGTATGGAAGCAGTCACGCTGGCTCAGGAATGGGAAGACTTTGCAGTGATGGGTACTGACACTCGATAGGGGTGGCAGGTTTAGAAAAAGAGCCAATTTGAAACAACTAATCGAAAATAAACTACTCTGGGCGCCATTCCACTCGCGCAATACACAGTAGTGGCGGTCCACTGCCCTATGTTTCCCTAAAAAAATAGCATGGAGTATGCTTCGCCGACAAGAGCATGGCTCTTAAATTAAAGTGAATCGATTATCATCCGTACCTCTTTACCGCCTAAGTGCGAACGAGACAGAGTCTGCGCGCGCTCCCTCTTTTCCTTAGCGGCGTCGTTCTAAAGTAAGACCCAAAGGGGGTGAGGTAAATCGAATTGGTGCGGGGCGAAGAGTTACTATGTAGTATTATTCTTTATTCTATGCTTGTGGTGAATTGCAGCTCTGTCCGTTCCGATACAAATTACAGTGTCTGTTGGTAATATTGGAATTTGCAACAATCAACGTTAAAGGTAACATCTTGAATGCTTCAGACATTCAACAATAACTATTCAAGCAGATAGCCAGAATTGGAAGGCTGCGTTGCATTTTGCATAATGTCAGTGCAAGCTATTTAGGGACACTGCAATGGCCCGGTCTGTTGTCTCAGAGTATGCCTGTATAGTGTACCAGTAGTGGTATAACTGTAGTAACTATAGTATACGAGTTCTGGTATAACTGTCCCGCGTTTAGATATGCGAGTTGCAGGTGGCTGTATCATTAAAAATAAGGACCGTGTTTGGATTCGGAATTGCCTTTGTTGGAATTGGTATTTGGTACTTTTGGAGGGAATTATGATGTAATTTTGATAGTGATTTTTTCATATTAAGTTCATTGCTCAAAGTCATTGTTTCGACTTAAGTACATTAACAATGACTTCTGTTGCAGGTTTCTATGATTCGTCTCTAATAGAGGAAAAAAAGTTTTTTTTCCGTAATCCTTATTCATAATTTTTCTTAATACACTTCCGCAATAAAATAGATTCATTACACTGTAGGAAGAGAATTAAACATAATGAACAAAGACTAAATACCATAAGCCGGCGGCAGACATAAAACATGGTATAATTTAATCATTGGGGCACAAGCGGAACAAATTACAGCCGAAGAACGTCCAGATGGCTATTAGTCAGTTAACTGGCGCTAGTTTTTCACGGTGAACGCGCTGGTTGGCGGTTCATGTACTTTATGTATGAATTTTCAATAAAATATTTATTCACTTAGAAATCGTTTAATACTTGAATATATATCAATTACAAGGTCGTTGTTAGGTTAAAATCGCGTAGTATTTCGAGAGCGTCGTTGCGGTCGGGCGTGGCGCGGTGGAGAGAACGTTGTAGCGCGGGGCGCGAACATCCGCTGGTCGGGGGGGGAGGGGCGGAAGCAGTGTTGCCTAGCGTACGGCGCTAACATCGTCGCCCCCGTTGGAAGCGTCCGCTTTCAACAAGCAGATCTTCGATAGAGCTCGTCGCACGATGCCCCTGGCGGTAGCCACGTCAGCGACGCGCGGAATGCCGTCTGCGCCCGGGAAGAGTTGTTGTACACGACCCAAGCGCCACTGGAGTGGTGACGTGTTGTCTTCTTTGATGAGCACCAAGTCACCAGGTCTCAGATCTCTGCAACGAATACGCCATTTAAGCCTTTGTTGCAGCTCGGAGATATATTCGGATTGCCACCGGCGCCAAAAATGTTCTCTAGCTTGCTCGATGCGCTGGTAGCGGTTCAGGCGGGATGCATTTTCGTCTTCTAGAGAAGGCGATAGCAGTGACATTAGTGGTCTGCCTATCAGAAAGTGTCCCGGAGTAAGGGGGGTATAGTCGTTAGGGGATGATGACAAGGGACACAGGGGTCTGCTATTAAGGATTGACTCGACTTGTGCAAAAAGAGTAGACATCTCTTCAAACGTTAGATGAGAATTGCCTAGTATGCGTTTTAAATGGAATTTAGCAGATTTTATTCCGGCCTCTGCAAGTCCATTAAAATTAGGTGCGTAAGCAGGGGAGAAGTGAAAATTTATGTTATGAGTGCTGGCGTCATGCGCAATGAGGTCAGAATTGTTAGATAAAAACGTACCTAGCTCCCTAGCAGTAGCAACAAAATTCCTCCCATTATCACAAAAAATGTCATTCGGCTTACCCCTGCGAGCGATAAACCTACGCAGTGTTAACATGAATGCGTCTCTCGACAATTCACTCACCGCCTCGAGATGGACACACTTGGACCTGAAACATATAAATAGGCATAGATATGCCTTTGTTATCTTACAGCCTCGACCCTTCCTGTCTGTAATCATAAAAGGACCCGCGAAATCAACGGCGACTGTACTAAAAGGGTAGTCAGGTGTGATTCGCTGCGCCGGTAAGTTACCCATAATGTTGTGTAGAGGTTGAGCGCTGATACGCCGACACTTGATACAGCTTCTCGCTGTACGACGAGCCAACTCTCTACCACCTAGCGGCCAGATGCGTTCTCGTATGGACGCGAGCAACAATTGTGGTCCCGCGTGCAGCAGCCTGTGGTGTTCTTGTGTAAATAAGAGCTTAGTGAGGTGGTGTTTCGCGTGCAATAAAACTGGGTGCTTCTTCTCGTACTCGTACTGTGAATTGCACAGTCTTCCACCAACTCTGAGCAAGCCCTGGGAATCTAGAAATGGGTTTAATGATACGATACTAGACTTGAGCTTGAGATTGTCTTGTCTTTGTAAAGTCTGTAATTCGTGAGGGAAAGAGTCTTGTTGTGACATTCTAACTAGACATGTGAATGCACCCTCTAACTCATCGACAGTTAGCGAGCCAGTGTGCTTATCATGGGGGTTCTTGCAATTATGTATGAATCGATAAATGTAAGCAATGACTCGTTGTAAGAATTGCAATTTTGAATACCTAGATATATCGATACTAGCCTTGATAGAGTCCGTAACTAGAGTAGTGTGTACCTTTAACTCTGGAAGGTTGTCACACTTGTGAGAATAGAGAGTAGGCCACTCGGATTCAGGCCTAGACAAAAATGATGGACCTTGCCACCATAAGGTGGAGTCTTGAACTTGATGTGGGTCTACGCCGCGGGATGCTAGATCGGCTGGGTTGTGAGCGGTAGGGACGTACCGCCACGATGAAGTACTTGTCATTTCTTGAACCTGCCTAACCCTATTGGAAACCCAGACTTTAAGTCTCGAGGGTTCGGTGGCGATCCACCCTAGCACGACGCTGGAGTCCGTCCACAGGTAAGACTTGCTTATCTGTCGGCGGAGGGCGCTCTTTACAGCGCACAGCAGGCGGGCCGCGAGTAGCGCGCCGCACAGCTCCAGGCGCGGGATGGTGAGAGCCGCCTTAGACGGTGCTACGCGTGCCTTAGCACAGTAGAGAAGAATGCTCGTGTTTCCTGCTTGATCGACAGACTTGACGTAGATGCAAGCACCGTAGGCAGCCTGGGAAGCGTCACTGAAGGCGTGAAGCTCGACTGAAACAGGTAAGTCTCTAATTACATTTCTTGGAATAGTAATGTGTGAAATACATGATAGGTTATCAATGAATCGTTTCCATGACCTTTGTATGTCGGAAGGAACAACTGAATCCCGTTCAATCTTGCTAGCCCAAAGTCTTTGCATTAAGATCTTTGGTTTTATAGTACATAGACTAAGTAGACCTAGGGGATCAAAAATTTGAAATGTTTGAGACAATATAGAGCGTTTTGTTGTAACATTGGATTCTCGACCTTGTACAGACATTGGAAATTGTAGAGTGTCTGTATCAGGGTTCCAGTTAAGTCCCAAGGTGTCATATGTCTGGCTGAGAGTTAAATTGTCATGAGAACTAGCTAGCGTATTTTGCAACACACCCCTAGAATTCGATCTGAACTTGCGTAAGTTAAAACAACCCGATGACAGGGCTCGGACCACAGAATCTTGTATGTAGAGCAGTTCTTGTTCAGTTTGAGCCCCTGTAATCAGATCATCAACATAGAAATCATTTTGTAAAATAGTTTTAATTAATGGATCATAACTCTCTTCGCCCAACTGCCATATGCACCTTGTACTTAAGTAACTTGCACTAGCGAAGCCATAGGTTACTGTATTTAACCTATATGTTTTCAATGGACTAGAAGGGTCGCTTCTCCACAGTATCAACTGTAAGTCGCGATCAAAATCATATACTTGTACCTGTCTATACATTTTTTCAATGTCGCCCGTCATGACGTAATTGTATTCCCTGAATCGAACTAGGATATTAAAGAGGGAATCTTGAATATTAGGACCGATCATTTGAAGGTCATTGATGGAAAAGCCTGACGACGTACGACATGAGGCGTCATAGACAACTCGCAGCTTGGTGGACTCGGATTTCTCTCGCATCACCGCGTGATGAGGAATAAAATAAGAAACTGGTGGCTTGACTAGACTGGATTCGGACATGTGTCCTAAGTCTTCATATTCCTTCATAAAGTCGGAATACATAGACTTTAACTGGGCATGGCGTTCAAAACGCTTTTCTAGATTGAGAAATCGCTTCTTAGCGACACTGTAAGAGTCTCCGAGACAGTCGGGAGTGGTTACTAGTGGTAATCGGACAGAGAACCTACCATCTTCTAAACGGGTGGTGTGTGTCATGAAATGTGTCTCGCATGGGTTCCCTGCATCGACTCCCGCCTCCGAAGCCTTCTGCGACGTCGGAAGCTCCTCTAGCTCCCAGAACCTGCTCAGTTTGGTGTGCAGACTCTCCAGTGCTGAAAAATTACATTGAATACTTGTGTTAGAATTGTCCACTTGTAAATTACTTGTTTGTTTGTCATGTATATGACCTGCTAAGAACCAGCCTAACTTGGACTCTCGCAGAGTGGGTAAATTAGCACCCAACGACTGCTGTCGTGGGCCTATAAGATCCCAAAATAGATCCGCGCCTATAAGCATGTCCACCTTGCTTGGGACATTGAAACTGGGATCAGCTAAGCTGATGTTACTAGGGAAGCTAAATTGTTTCATGTTTATAGGGCGCCTAGGTAATGTGGCTGTGATCTCAGGCAATACGAGACATGACAATGTGACACTAAATGGATTGCATCTAGACTTGACAGTAACAGTGCCCCTCTCCGGAGCAAAGTTAAGAGAAGAGTTACCAATACCTACTATAGTAGTGGCATCTAGCACTTGTGTATCTAGTTGAAGCCGTTGCTTCAAATCACTTGTAATAAATGAAGACATGCTTCCGCAGTCTAACAGTACCTTTACTGTTTCCACTTGATTATTATCTGGATTGACAATGTCCACTAGTGCTGTAGAAAGAACAACCTGGCTAGTGGAAGTGACAGACATAGAAATAGAACTTGTACTTGCATCACTTGTGACTGAATTGGGAGTACTTGTACTTGTGGTACTTGTAGGGATAACATTGTCAATACTAGGAGTGGCTGTGATGGTCTGTGTGTGTGGCTTATGAAGCAT
This sequence comes from Pectinophora gossypiella, assembly GCF_024362695.1. NCBI lineage: Eukaryota > Metazoa > Arthropoda > Insecta > Lepidoptera > Gelechiidae > Pectinophora > Pectinophora gossypiella. The sequence continues at coordinate 3,182,553 of NC_065414.1, read as the reverse complement.
TGTGTTGTGACGTGCATTGCAAATACGACAGCTACTTAACCTGCAAGCGCCTGCAATATGGCCGCTCCGCAGACAGTTCAGACAGAGCTTCAGTGAACTAGCCTTTTGTATCCGCTCCTCGATGCTCATGGACAGGAACGCTGGACAGTCGTATATTCTATGCTTGCCCTTGCAGACGAAACAATGCAGACCTCGATTGACTTGTTCGAAATTTACTGGATTAGCTGAAATGACATTCACAGATTTGTTAGCCCTTTGATACTTGTTATGTGTATTATTGTTGCCACTCGAGACTTGTTTATCTTGTTTAGATCTTTGTACTGACTCTAGAACGTCTGCTCGACCCTTGAGGAACTTGAAGAAATCATCAAGAGACGGCATTTCCTTACTAGAACTTGACCTATGCTCCTCCCATTTCAAACTTGTAACATTATCTAGTTTAGAGGACATAATATGGATGATTAATGTGTCCCACTGATCTGTGGGCTGCCCAAGGTTATTTAAAGCACGTAAATTTTTAGTTACGTGGTCCACTAGAAACCTGAGTGACTTGTCAGATTCGCGTGAGATAGGATCAATTTTAAACAATGAATTTAAGTGATTAGTTGTCAATTGGCGTTTGTTGTTATATCGCTCGCAAAGTAAGTCCCATGCTTCACTATAATTCTTATCAGAAACTTCTAGATTTGAAATGACACGCGCAGCTTCCCCTTGCAGATACGAGCATAAATAATGAAACTTGTTGATCGGTTTAATTCGCGTATTGTTATGAATTAACGACTCGAATGTGTCACGAAACTCAAGCCATTTGAAATACGTACCATCAAAGTTTGAGATTTGAATGACTGGAAGGCGGAAACCAAGATCTTGCTGACCTCCGCAGCTATGAGCGCATTGTGAATCATTAGGAGTGTATGTTGCACTCTCACGCTCTGCCTGTCCACTCGTTTCGGCAAGGGAAATTGTGCCTAACTTGACCTTAGCGAATGCTATGTTGCTATGAAAACTGTCCTCTATTTCCTCACGTTCTTGCAACTCGTCATCCAAATTGTCCTCGTTATAGACTTCAATACGTGATTGTAAGTCGTCAAAACTATCAAACATCACAGTAAACTTCTCGAGCTTCGTGCATAACTGGCTGCGATCCTGAACTGATAGGTCTCCAGCCGGTAAAGAATTTAAATACTTGCTAAACTTCGTAATTCTGCCCTTTACAGAGCGACGCTTCACTGTTAACTCGTTTAACTCTTTGTTTACTTCGACACTCATGATTATAAAATTGTAATAACTAGCTACAAATATCACCTTTTAACTTCACTACACGTTATGCACAAAACTCTGTAGAAAATCACTGTAATTTCAATAATATTTCACTCGAAAATACGAAACGAACTATTGTTTACTAGAACTAGAAGAAAAAATAAGGTAATGACAAAATGGCCGCCGGCGTGGACGCCGGTATATCTAGACTCGTCACACTCGTGGAGTTAGCTATAGCTTCCTTTCACTCACTCTTACTATATCATTCGATTGTTTGTTCGTTCACTCGCTCGCTAGACTTGAAAATGGAAGTCAATTGAATTATTCAATTATAAAACCTCGATTGTTTTATGACACTTGTATAGCTTGAAAATAATTGTTTGGATTATTTGGAATCCCTACGTAGTTTAGACTCGTAAAAACTTACGTAAGACTTGAACTTGTATGACAATCCTTATCAGATAAGCGAATGTACGCACCTAATTTCACTAGACTTGCCTAGGATCACGTACTTAACTAGACTTGTAATAAGGATGCACTAGAACTAGACTTGTAATTAATTAATAATTACCTAGATAGGCATATAAGCACTTGTATTGCATACTCGACAATAACAAGAGAAACTAGACTTGAAAATTAGAAATATTTGGTCACTTGTATTGCATACTAGACAATAATAAGAGAACCTAACTAGAACTAGGAATACTAGCTTGTGCCTACTGCATAACTAGACAGTAGGCTTATACTTGATCTTGTCTATACTGTATAGCTTGACAGTAATAAACGAAACTTGGTCTAAAACACTGGATTGCCCTGCATGACTAGACAGTGGCAATTGAACCTGAGCTGCATACTAGACAGTAGGTATTCAATAGAAATAATTGGCCCTAATCAATGAGCGTGCGAAATCGAAACTAGACTTGCAATGATAAAATGATTACGCACAACTTTTGATAGGGAATACTAGACTTGACTTGTTAATAAAAAGAAAAGAAATAGAAAACTAGAGATATTAGTTTGAACGATAGGGACACTAGAAATGCCTATTCTGTTCGCACAAGTAAAGACGGAAACTAGGATAGAAAGATAGGAAATAAAAGGATGGGCTCACGTTCCTTGGCATTCCACTATGTACCACGGCGCCTCCTCCCGACGTTCTTCGCCTTCGCTCGCTCGCTGTTCCTTGTCTCGACGCCCGTGCAGGCCGCGACGTGCTGAGCCGAGCTGGATGTGATGAACTGCCACCGACGCGGCGTTCCGCTGCCGATGACCTGGGACCTGGTATCTTGTACTGGTTGATGCTAGACGTATGTAGACCGACTGGGAAGGCGTCTAGACACGTGGTTTTCTTCTTGAAGTGGAATCTAATTGTGCCTCTGGCGCAGCTGCATACAATTTCTTGCAGATGCGTGGCTCTCGCGTGGCGTCCTCTTCTTGTAACACGTGGCGCCGCTATGTGTGCGTCCACGTGGCTTCTGCTCTCCACCGCTTACTTGTGAAACTCGAATTGCTGGATAGGTATCTTGACTTGCCCGCGACCAACTGCTTGACGCTCGTGGCTTGTAATATGTAGCCTTCCGAAGATTGCCCTCTTGGCGTGACTCGTGCAGGTCTCGTGCAGTTTACGGTCGCCAACATGAACGCGCTGGTTGGCGGTTCATGTACTTTATGTATGAATTTTCAATAAAATATTTATTCACTTAGAAATCGTTTAATACTTGAATATATATCAATTACAAGGTCGTTGTTAGGTTAAAATCGCGTAGTATTTCGAGAGCGTCGTTGCGGTCGGGCGTGGCGCGGTGGAGAGAACGTTGTAGCGCGGGGCGCGAACATCCGCTGGTCGGGGGGGGAGGGGCGGAAGCAGTGTTGCCTAGCGTACGGCGCTAACACACGGAGTTCCCGTGAATTTTGACAAATGGCCGCCAGTAGCCACGGGAGCAGCGTTTCGGAGCGTAGGTATAAAATGTGATGGCGATTATCGGGTCTGCGAAGTTTTAGTATTCTTAACGGTTAAAATTGGAACGAAGATCCTGTGCATTTTCTGCAGGTGGGTAATTTATTGATACTTCTCAATAAGTAATCACAGGTTGGCCCTTACTCTGGCCAAGTCTGTTCAGGTGGGGACTCACAGGTGATTTCAACTTATTCTTCTTATTGTGGGGATTGTGAGGTGGAATACCAGCCTTATCAACCCTGGTGTCAGGGTTATTATTGAGCCGCCAAAGGCCCCTGACATGGCTCATGTAACGAATACATACTTACATCAGTAAGTAGTAACCGAGACCAACGGCTTCACGTGCCTTCCGAAGCACGGATCATCTCACTTGCGGACAATCAGGTGAGCAGCCTGTTATGTCCTAACCAAACTAGGGGTCACAAAGTGATTATTGTGACCCCACCGGGATTCGAACCCGGGGCCTCCGGATCACTTATAAGCATCACTACCATCTATATACCTACCACATTTATGACAATAAGTTTTCATTTCATTACATGACACGAAAGAAGAAGAATAAGTAATTGGTGTATGTTTAAACACAACGATCGATGTTTTAGATAGGCATAACCGGTGACGAGATGACCTTAACACTCATCGAATAGATTGGCTGGAGTACACGAAAAAAATAATTTTCTTAACTGCCGATGAAACAGAAAAGTATTTTTTCCATTCTCGTAACGATTCAATTGTATTTAAGTATACGTATTATATAAACAGTCTTTCACACTTTCATAAAACAAAATAACCCCCGCGCATTACTCACGAAACAATCCAATTCCCAGGAAAAACACGCGTTATTAAAACAGTATTTCCGTAGCACGTTTTTCTATGAAATATTAGTGAAAACGTCATATTATTTACCTTCTATTCGCGAACAAACGTACACTACGACCCCTCATTTGGATTCGCGGACACGCGCGTGGAAGAAAGCTTTCCTACTATGCAATGTGAATAGAATAGTTGCAACCATTGACCTCGTATATAAACAAATAGACTACCAATTTCTGTAAAAAAGTGTCCGTGGTGCATCTTGTCACTAATCGACTTCTTATCGTGTGGGTTGTGAAGTGGAATACCAACCTCATCAATCCTGGTGTCAGGGTTATTATTGAGCCGCCAAAGGCCACTGACATGCCTCATTTAACGATTACTCACTTACATCAGCAAATAGTAACCGGGACCAACGGCTTAACGTGCCTTCTAAAGCACGGATCATCTTCACAATCAGGTGATCAACCTGTAATGTCCTAACCAAACTAGGGATCACACAGTGATTTTTTTGATATGTCCCCACCGGGAATCGAACCCGGGGCCTCGTCACCAATTGACGGCTTGTCAAGATCGAATTTAGTCGCAATGGGTGTAATGACGACATTACAAAACAGATATTTTCCTTTATTTTAACAACCATAACATCTTAATTTGAGGGAAAGAACTTACAGTACATACATAATTTAATGTATATGTGTAAGATAGCACAATTTTTTATACATTTTTAACTCTTTGATATAGTCTTTTATTTCTTTATTGTCTTTGTATTTTTGACAATGACTTTTTATGGCTTCTTGTAAAATATATTATTGCTGTTTGCACGAGAACCAGTTTATTATTGGTAGGTCGCCAATAGTATACGTATTTATAACACAAAAATCCTTAGTCGATTGTGAGTCTATTTGTTTATGGTATATCAGTGGATGCAACTTATTTTCGTTATCCCGTTTTTGTTCGCACACACACAGGCTAATTGTTTAAAAGCTAAGTAAAAGCCGGTTATATGTGTTTGTTTTAGGACTTTACTTTATTTTTTGGAAATAAACTTATTATTATTATTATTATTACTTACACATAGTTATAAGGAAGGCAGGCTCCTTTATAACACGTGGGATAATTGCTAAGGAGAGAGTTAGGTACCTAGTAGTTACGGATGAGTGTTGTAAAGTTAGTAGGGTTTTAAACTTAGTTAGTTTTATCTTTCTTTATATTTTCTCATATATAACAGAGTTTTGTTTTTATTTTTAATTTGTATTACTAAAATGCTTAAAGATATATTACAATTTGAATAGTACAAAAAGGACAGTGGTGAAGGTCATTGGTAAGTCTGGACCAAATGTCCGGGGATGCCCTTACAAAAACGTCTAGAAATGCCTACTATAAACCGGCGTACATGTGTGAAACGATTGGTGAATATGGAGGAAGCAAAAGAATGTCAGGATCGAAGGACATGGCATTCCATAGCCTCTGCTTACCCGGGTGGGAAATAGGCGTTAGTTTATGTATGTATGTATAAAGTGCGATAACGTCTAAAAAATATCTGAACTTATACTTTAGAACCATGTCGTATTGACTTATTTGTCAAAACTTAAACAAATTCTCTCTTAAATGTCAAATATGTTATTGCGAAAGGGTTCTCATACCTAACGAAAACTTTGAGAGATGATTAAAACCATGATTCTGAGTTAATATCAAGTGGAATCCATCGCAAAAGTGTGAGACTGAAAAATAATTAAAGAAAAAAGGTTATTTTTATTCGTATGTTCATGTCCTTTGTATATGTCGTTGTGCAATAAAGTATTATTGATTGATAGATTGAATTTTCCGATGGAAAATTCCACTTGATACTAACTCAGAATAATGGTCTGAATCCTCTTCAGTATTCGTTACGATGTCACTAACACTCTGTACGTATAGTAGAGACCTCACGATATGAATGTTTAAACAGATTCGGGAGCTGATTGCATCAAGTACCTCCTAGCTCCTTCGAGACTTGAACACTCCAGAAAGACCGGTGAAATAGTAACACATGCACTTTGACCAGTGATGTGCGGTTCCTGACAATATTAACACTTTGGGAACTTTGCCGGCAGTAAAAAAGCGCAGAAGCTATGTAAAAAAATCTTTATTACCTAACCTTTAGGCAGATAATGGTGCTGATTATTGTACACTTATTTTATTATAAGTTATATACGTATATACCAGTAATTTTCTTATCCGCTAAAAAGTTCGTTATTTTTTTTCTATGCATATTTAGTTTGTTCGAACTGCAGTTAATTTGACAAGAGAACTTGAGTCGACTTTTTGTCGCCTATGACATTAACTACTTGGCCGGACAAATGAGATACGCCAAGGGCTCTCACCCGGTTGTCCACCAGTGTAGTTAACCACAGTGTTAAGGAATATAGAAAATCAGGATTATCCTCTCTTATGACATCTGAGATAGCAAAACCTATTTCCTATTGCATCGAGCTCCATAGTAGCTCCCTGGATGCTGAACACACTCCAGTATTCTACCCTTATTACGCGAAGTAACTTTGGCTGAATAGTAACACATGCACTTTCTTTATAGGGATATTTTATTCAGCGGCGGATCGTTCGGTAGGTATTTTATGGTCGCTCCTCGGCCTATTGGGACGTGCAACCGGTTTTGGTAGGAATTTTAAAGTTGCCAGCGCAAAATATTGGTAGATTATAGTAATAATAACACCACACATTTAGATTAAATTGTCTTAGGGGTGAAAGTGTTGGCTTTTGCCCTATGCACGCCTTCCAAAAGTCCTGCATTCTATAGTACCGAGATATGGTAACGAAATAATGGCCCTGACGCCTGCTGACACATCCTAATTTTATTTTCTTATCCGCCAAAAAGGAAAGGGACAGAGGATTGACAAGTTCACTTTAAAATGAATGAGTGAATGAACGAATAACCCGGGCGAATAAAATAGGAATCTCGCTGATATAAAACCTGTTTGACGTGTGCTGACAACTTAATTCTGTCGGGTTATTGGCTAATATAAACGTGCCGAATCAACCCTCCGTATTAAATATCCGTTACGATGTCACTTACACCCCATACAAGTAGGTATGGGTATTAGTGGCACCATAACAAAATACTGAGGGGGATGATTCAGACCATGTTTCTGAGTTGATATCAAGTTGAATTTCTTGTCGGAAAATTCATGAAAATTTTTGTGTTTTTTTAATTATTTTCAGTTCCATATTTTTGCGGCGGAAAATTCTACACGATATCAACTTAGAATCATGGTCGGAATCATCCCTCAAAGTTTTAGTTACGATGTAACTAACACCCTGTATTGGGCTGATAAGCAAGTCTATCAGTCAGTTTTACCTCTCGATAAATTGGTTAATAAACAACAACAACCACAGGTTTGACTTGTCAAAATTTAAATTGAACTTCTTGTCAATTAAAACGTTCATCAAAGTTTAACAATTAAATATTTGAACTTTAGTTTCGGGACGCGGATAAATCCGAATATTGTCGTAAAGTTTTGTGTCTATGTTTTGGTTGTTTATAACCATCTAAGTGGTGTTTGCCGTCTTAGTGCCGTCCTAGTATATGTTAAAGACCTTGTTTTCGAGAAAAATTCCGACAGATACACGTAAAAATATTTTATCTGAGACGCAGAAATAAGTAGGTACAGAGAGGATATCGACGGAAAATTGCCGCGAGTTGCTCGTGCCGTAAGCAAATAAATGTCAATCTCTCGAAAAATCCAAAAAGTTCGTAAAACAAAGATTTCGTGTCGACGACGCTCCGGGCGGGTGGTGCGTTGCCGAGAAAAGGGGAACGCGAACGTGATGAATTTTAAAATTCGAATACCCAAGCGGCGTTTTATCGATATTCAAATTGATGAATCATCGAGCTCTATCGATAAATGCCCGGCTATCTCTATTCGTAATTTGTTATTCCATTCCATTTTCAAATAACCCTTATTATGCCAGTAACTTGAATAAGAATGGGCGGTAATTTAAGAAAATATGCTTTTAAATTCTCTAGATATTTCATCTATTTCGTCCAGAGAATTCGTAATAAAATTAATCTCTTTTGTAGCTACTTTGTGGAGCTTTTATTGTATTTTTTTTGTAAAAGGAATAGCTTGTGAACATTTTATAGAAGTACTGAGAAGTATTTCTGATTTAAAGGCAGAAAAATCCAATTAGGTACTTGAGCAAGAAACGTTAAGCTTCCAATCAGTGCTGAAGCGACACCGAAAAAAATAAAAAAGCGTTCGATTTAAAGCCGAAACGTAACTATATTTATTTTAGAGAAACTCGGCAAAGAATGTTAGGTTCAAAGCGTGTTTGAGGCAAAGGAACGGAGGGGAAAATGTGACATTACCCGACTTTTTACAGAAATCCTGTGAACGGGTGAGATTACAACTTATTTACATTAAAAGTAGGTCTATTTACTTTACTCATTGCATATTCATAGGATTGAATCGATATTCATATTTATTAATATGAATACCTATTGGTAGGATTATTAAAACGTATATTATGAAATGCTTTATACAAGATGTTTTTACATACACACACAAATGTACTATATGTAGGTAACTAAGATCACGCCTATTTCCTGTTGGCGTGGGCAGAGGCCACGGAATTCCACTACTACATGCTCACCGTTTTACAGTACTTTAGACGTGGCCTTTCTTTAAATTATTGTGGATCTGAACGCAGTATGTACAGTCATGAGAAATATCATGTAGCCACTTTAGAACCCTGTCGCACTCTCATATTTGACATTTAATGAGACTTACGGTTTAATTTGTCCAATAAGTTAATGTGACATGGTATCAAAGTGTAATATTAGTGCTCGTGTCAGTACGTCTAGGTTTTCCTTTTCCAACTCTATCACTTACATCCGCATCATATTTAAGTTAATCTTAAGTCTTTTCATTTTAATCTTAATTACGGAGTCTATAAGTGCACGATGCTTTAATTAGAATAAACTAAAAAAAAATCTTTATTGTCTTCTAGACATAAAGCTGCTGGACTGAAATGGTGTCAACTGAAAAAGTGCTGGATAGAGTTGAAGAAAAGAGAACCATATTGAAGACTATAGAGAACCGGAGAGGAAAATATGATTGGCCACCTGATACGACACGATTCATTTATAACAAACATTATAGAAGGAAAAATTGAAGGGAAGAGAGGAAGGGGTAGACCTAGGATAACATTTATGAAACAAATAAAAGAGAAGGTGCAGGTCGTGTCGTATCGGGAGGTGAAGGTTTTGGCGGGAAGAAGAGAGGAATGGCGGTTACTCCACCGTCAAGAGCGCAGCTCTTAAATAGAGAGAGAGAGAGAGACATAAAGCCGGAAAACACAATGGAGATGCCCTGAGTATGGGCCAATATGCAATTGAACTTACTGATCAAAGCGAAACTGTTCCACAAAACTATATTTCCCAAAGCCGACATCCAATTTCAACACTGATCCTGATATGCCCACTAATTCCAATTCAATCAGTCGCAGAATCTATTTAACTTTCTAACAATGACGCTTTGTATTGGCTAGAACCACACATATCCGGATAGAACTGGTTCGAAGCGTGTAGAACCGCTGAAAACTGCCGAACAGTGGTGTAGCTAGGCACTTGTATCCGAGTGATAGGTAACCGCAAAAATATAAAACTTATCAAGTTGTTACTCTGTACTTATATATTAAGTTTGTATTACTAGGAGTAGTAAAAGTAGTAGTTTGCATCAGCGCCGTGCAGTAGCACATTAGTGGAGTCGTAGTAGCCCAGTTGGTAGAACGCTTGCCTCTCACTTTGAGGTCGCAGGTTCGAATCCAGCACAGGCCTAAACCAGTGATTGTCGAATTCATATTTGGATCATAAATGATTGCTCATCAGTGAAGGAAAACATCGTGAGGAAACCCACATTCCCGAGAAATGCATTTTCGGAGGTATGTGACCTAACTTGTAGTGGGCTGATTTTCTCTCCGCGGGTTGGAACGTCAGACAGGCAGTCGCTTCTGTAAAAAGTCGGACCTGTCAAATCTTCAGCTTCGGTAAGTGGACCCTGTGAAAAACGGGATAATGCTAGGGAGATGATGAGTGTAGTTTGTATTACTAACAGTTGAAGGCTTCGTCTGCAACTTCATTCTATTTAAACCAAGTACCATTTATGTTAACTTCACCATTTTTTCTTGGCTAAATCATCGTCTTGTAACTAATATTTTATTTTTACTTATATGTATCATTGTATGTATATATCTATAGTATGTGTGTGTATAACATATATATTTAGTGTATAAGATTGTGTATGTATATATAAAATGTGTCTATTGTTTTATTTTACGTATCTGCGCGCTACACTGCAGCTGTACAAATGTACCATATATCCTTTGCCGAAGGTTGTCTGGAAGAGATCGCTCTTAGCGATAAGGCCGCCTTTGCCCACCTTAGAATAAGTTTATCCTGTAAATGTTTTGTGAATTTGTGTGCAATAAAATGTTTTTTTTTTTTTTTATTATTATTATTATTTTTAAAACCTTAGGTTTCCTCGGCTTTTGCCGGTTTACTGCCGTGCACGGGCCTTAGCCAAGTACATGACAGGGTCAGGCCTTATTATTATTAAATGTAGCGACGAATGAGGACCCGTGGCCCTCATTGTGGTCGCAGGTTCAAATCCAACACGGGACTGAACCTATGATTTTCGAATTTGGTCTCAAATTTATGTTTTGATCTTAAATGATTCCCTATCTTTTGCTGACATGAAGTAGGCAGATGTGTGTAGAAATACACCCACTCAAGATGCTTTAAGTCAGATAACTTGATTTATTGTCAAAGGTCAAAATTTACACTTATTTGATTTTTATCAATTTTAACGGTATTAATTTTTAAGGTGACACCCATTATCTGTGCCGGGTGTCACCCGCCCTAGCTGTGGCACTGCTTAGAACCGGTCAGGCCACCTCAGAACTCATTTAACTGAACCGACAGGAATACTGAAATTGAATTCGATGCACATATAGGAATAAAGTTGAATGTATGTTCCTAGATTTTGGACTGCATGAAGTAATTATTTGTATTGGATTTTATACAGGTTTGTTAGTAACATCGTAACGAAAACTTTAATAAGTGATTTAGACCATGACTCTGAGTTGATCAAGCGGAATTTGCCGTTGCAAAAGTATGGAACTGAAAATAATTAATGGAAACACTAAAATTTTCATAAATTTAGCGAGAGGAAATTCCACTAGTTATCAACTTTCATGGTCTGAATCATCGCCACCAGTATATTGTATGGCTACCTGTATACTTGTACGGGGAGTAAGTGACATCGTAACGTATTATACATTGTTTTAAGTTTACGCGGTTATTATCATAATTAAAACACATAATAACGGGTTCTTACCGCGTTTAAATGGGGATATGAGACTCCCATAGTCATATCCCCATTTAAACGCGGTAAGAACCCGTTATTATGTGTTTTAATTATCGTAACGTATTGTTTATAGGTAGTAACAAAATACCCTACTCGTATTCATTTAGGTCACAGACACGCGAACTCACTGTTTACCCTCATAATCGATTGGAAATATATCTCAACACGTTCCCTTCCGCCAATCAGTAAACAAAACAAATCTCCTCCATATCTAAACAAAAAGAATCATTACTGGAAAATTGGGAAGCCCCAAATAGCCCTACGAGGCTCTTGTTTACTGTCGATTTAACAAAAACAAAGCCTACTCCGGTTATAAATGTCCTACCCCAAAAGTACCGGGGAAAAATTTCGCGACCGATTCCCCGCGACCAAATATTGCCCGGACTGATCGTTTCAAAAGTCCATACCATCCCTTCGACAGCTTATCGAAATATGATGATTTCAGCTTTTAATTCTGAGCATCTACGGTACTCGTGAAAGATCAGTCTCTGTGGTCCAACGATCCGGAGGCCCCGGGTTCGAATCCCGGTGGGGACATATCATAAAAACCACTTTGTGATCCCTAGTTCGGTTAGAACATTACAGGCTGATCACCTGATTGTCCGAAAGTAAGATGATTCGTGCTTCGGAAGGCAGGTTAAGACGTTGGTCGCGGTTACTATTTACTGATGTAAGTGAGTAATCGTTACGTGAGCCATGTCAGGGGCCTTTAGCGGCTCAATCACAACCCTGACACCAAGGTTGATGAGGCTGGTATTCCACCTAACAACCCACACGATAAGAAGAAGATAGAAAGAGCGAATAATTTACATTTAATTCTTGTAAGAATATACCTTTTATCATAGCCATTATTGTGAAACTTACAGCCAGGGTGGCCTTGCGAGATTGGGCCCTTAAGCTTGTCTGTACGCCCTCCAAAAAACGGTAGATGTGTTGTTTATTTAATAGTATCATACATATTTCTAGTGTTAAAAAGCAACTTTTCTGATAACATGGTGAAAGAAGACGCTCTTTAAATTCAAATTCAAATATTTTTATTGCATCAAAATAAAATAAAAGAAAATAGTGACAAAAGTCTCCAATCTAACATAAAGGAAAAGAAAATGTGAAAGAGGCTACAGAGAAAAGAAATAACAATTGAAACTAGGACTCACAAGCTTCACGTTGTATAATTACTTAACTATTTTGAAACTAATATATCGGAAAGGTAATAAACCTAAGGAAGGTATAGGTATTTATGCAAGTAGGCTAGGCTAACAAAGGAGATTTAGTTATTCAGTAGATAGGATGATCGCTTGGAGCTTCGTCTTTGAAAGAGCTGTGTGAGCCGGCCATTTGCATTTTACACTCGTTAATCAAGTTTACAGGTAGATGAAATATCCGGTCATGAAGTAAATGCTGTCCAAAAAGACCGAGACGGACGGACAGTTGTGTTTTGGGAGGTATATAACCTAACCTGTAATCATTTTGCTGGTTTTCCCTTCAGGTTGTAATGTTAGACCGGCAGTCGCCTCTGTAGAAGTCCTGTCAAACCTTCAACGTAGGTAACGACCCTGAGAAAAACATGATTGTGCTAGAATGACGATGTAAATCTGCACGTAATAAGTAAAGTCAAAAAAGGTACTTAGTTGGAATATCGAAGGTTTTAGAGGCAGACCTTTGAGTAAGCAAAGACAGATGATAAACTACAAGAATTAACAATTTCTCTTCCAACTTACATCTATTTCCCATTTGCTTCGATCCTGACATACTTCTCTTGCTCCCTCCACATTCGTCAATCGTTTCATACATATACGCCGGTTCAGAGTAGATCGTACTAAATTTTTCTAAGGACATCCCCAATTTGATCAATGTACGTCCTTCTGAGTCTTCCTCTGTCAACCCTACTAACAACCTTTGGTGTATTACCGATTATATCAAAATAATAACTTAATTCAAAATTCTCAACAACACAACAAAGAAAGAGCGAGAAGCGAGTGTAGCAAACCCAATCTAAGCGGAAGTCTAAGTACATTTCGATTACACAAAAGGGGTTCACAAATCAAGAGCTCAGGAAGTTATAGTCAACTGCTTGTGTTAACTGAATGCTGGTGGCGAACTTGTAACTAATTGCCATTCGGGTGCATACCACTAATTACAAAACAAGACGATTTCTACACTGAATGCAAATACTATCTTACTTACAGCAGTTAAACTAAGATTGCCAGTGGAATATTAAGAGATGAAATTTTGAGCTGGAGTTGGTGGATTCGGATTATTACTTTAAGGTGCTTGAGTGAAAGCAAAGATAAGTGCTAACATACTCCTAAGAAGTTAACAAATTAAATTAGAAAAAGCAAATATTAAACATGATTGGAAGGATTGAGATAAAAAAGGATTCCATTCCTTTTTGTTTTGAGCATTATTCTCAGGCAGCATAGTGAACTAACATACGACCCAAACTTTCTCCGTAAGCGTCGATGTGATGTGGTTTGTCATAGGTCTTCTAAATTCAACAGAGCATTCTCAAATAGGTTTCTTTGCTTTATAGGTCCCTACCTTTACAATAAAGTAAATAAAATCATGTCACTATATTCATTAAATAAATATGAGTGTAAAACCAAAATTACTAAGTGGCTTCTTAAACTTTCGTACGAGGACACTGAGGAATTATTGCATATTTCTTCATAAAACTAAACCCAATTTATTTTCAAGAATAATTATCAAATAAGACTAAAGAAAGAAATAACACCAAAGTGATCAAATTTATATAATATAAATAAAAAAAATACTTTGTATTCTTTTTATGTTTTACTATTTTACACACCCTCTCACACACACTCACGTACAACTACATTCCACACAAAGAGAGGATCTTTCTTTCTTTCTTTCTGTTTTTTTTTTGTCTTTTTATTTTGTTAAGCCAGTCATTAAAAACTTTTGTATTTCTTTGTTTTGGAAACATAAGTGCGTAAACTAGCTAGCTTAAGTAACATAATTATCCAGGAGAGAGGCATCATAGGCTGTAATACAAGTATTTATATACTTAGTCAGCTATGGTACCTACCTATTTATACCTGTGTCCAAGACTAAGCTATTTTAAGGAAAAAATTGTACCTACTTTTTTGGCAATAAATTATTATTATTATTATTATTCATTAAAATACGCACATTATTATATCTACATTATAATGAGGTAGAAAAAACACATCCGAAATTAAAATGACCGAAATGTCCACACCAAAAACCACAGAACCTCAAATGCCAACTTTTCACACAACTTGAAACTTCATAATAAAATCGCAAATTAGATTTGGCCACAGCTAAAGCCAGCTGAACGAAATAACATAACCTTGTTATAACAATGCAACTTACTTTAAACAGTGAACGAGGTAAACCGAACAGAGCAAACCCCTTTTTAATGAAGGGATTTGAAGATATAAAGGATGAGCTGTAGGTCTGGACTAGTAGGGTAAAGAGGAAACGTGAGAGTAATTTAATAAGGATAAAATATATTAGGGTTGGTGAAACGGTACACCTATAGGTATTCATAGTAGAGGTTGGAATGGTCTGATTAGGCTAAAGGATAGTCTTTAGCGTGTACTTGTTTAAAAAAATAAAGTGTGTTTTTACTATCCAACACGATTGAGAGGAAGCTAGCGACCCGTAATGCGGTTTACACAGAATTTGTCATATACATAATGTAGTTTCTTAAACATGCATTTTTCAGTACCCTAGTTTTGTAGTTTATAGAATTTTACCTTACGGTAATGTCATTAATTTCCATAGTAGCTATTATTTTCATAGTATGATATTTTAAAATCAAGACAAATGTAAGAATCATTGAATTATTTAGTTTCACAGGAAAGCAAGTTTATTGAACCTAAGTATATTCTAACTACCTCCACCACGCAATTAAATTTCAGGCATCCAATATTACGACGGGATTGTCATCTGTCATATTGACTCAAATCATCCCATCTCGGCCCAATATTCCATGCCAACAGCTCGAAATTACATACTCATGTCTATTGTGCACGGGTTTATTGTTGTCAAGAATATTTGAGGGATGGTTACTAAACACTTGTGTTTAATATTTGAAGAACTATTCTTTGGAACAACTTCATTGAAACTTGCAACTCGATTAATAGACAAACTTGTAACTTCGTCGTATTGTGGACGTTCATATAATGGCAAAAGTTATAGTTTCACTTGAATAAATCAATAATACATTGTTTACAAAAGGGTCTATTATAAAGAACCTATCTTATTGTAACGTAGAAATCTATTGATGACAGCACTGATAATAAGATTGTACAAAATAATTATGAAAATGTTAACGGTCAATTGAATTGGACAGGATTGAGCAATCTAGGAACAGAATAGTCATGGTACCTTATTGCTTTTGATTTAAGTTTAAGATTCAATTTCCATATTAAAAGTCTTTTAGTCTTCAAAGGTCTTCGCTATATACGGAGGCGGTAGTATTAGTAATAAATACTTTTCGTACGTTTAGTGCAGAGTAACTCATTTAAAAAATCATCGTTTTATATAGGTGAATCTTCTGATAACGACAGCAAGCCAAGTTCCAGATAATAATGATATTATATTATAACATCGACATAAAGAGAAACTTCGAAGAAATGAAAGGCCCTCAAACGAGTCTACCTCTGAAATACAGAAGGATTACATCTGGTAGATACAAATTAGTAGAGTCAAGTACCTTAGACAAAAAAGATGGCCGCCGCGTACAGTCATGAGCAATATAATGTATCCACTTTAGGACTCTGTCGCACTAACATATTTGACATTTAGTGAGACTTACAGTTCAATTTGTCAAAAAAGTTAATGTGACATGGTACCAAAGTGTGTGTACATATTAATGCTCGTGACCGTACTCTATCTTCTATTTCTCTTTTGTTTTGAATTTTGTCTTTTCTTCAAGAAAGTGTTTATTATGTTTTGACAAGATGAAGATGAAAAGGGTGTTTTAGAAGAAGATGCAAGTACTTACAACGTCGATGAGTTGACTGAGCCGTAGCCCCATCTTGACGGTGAGCCGATCCGAGTTATTCCCCACAGGTCGGATCAGGCGGTTGTAGTTCGAGAGGAGGTCGTCATACAGCCGCTTCGCTTCAGGGTTTGCGACGGTCAAGCGGCCCCACACGCACAACACTCCGACCACAAGCGCCAACACCATCTTAGGCTAACACCACCCCTGGGAACAAAGAAAAAGGCAATTTTAGAAGAAATATCAGGTAACTAAATAGAATAGGGGGGTTAAAATGGTCACGTCGAAGCAATTCATCTGAGAAAGCAACATTGCATTTTGACATTTGCGCATATAAGTGCGCAAAGTCAAATAGTAATATTGTTTTCGTAGATGAATTGGTCACTTTAACCCCGTAGGTAGGTTAGATAAGGTAGTCAGAGGTAAATCCACCGCAAGATGAACCAAGTAAGTACTCACATCTCTGAGCATTCTGTTTGACCAATGTGACAGGTGGTGAGCCGTATCGCCGTCTTGAGGTGGATGTAACTCTTACTACCACAATTTTAGGCTACAACGTCAAATGAGAGGATTTCTTTATACGAGACATCAACACGAGATCTTATTGTTATTTTCAGATATCAAACCAAGCCAAGAATTGTTTTCAAAGTGATTTTTAGTTAGACGTATTCCTACCAAGAATCGAGGCCAGATCTTCGGATGATGAACTGATGCTTCGGCCGGTGTGGGCGTGTCTCAGGTTGCCTCGGCCGAGCGCCCCACGACCGCGAGCAGTACATTGTCGGTTTTTTCTAATATTAATGTACATACATCAATATTGCTATTTTGTTCATTTTCGTTAATATCTATCTTCAAAGCATTGACACCAAAACTTTATCATCAATACACAGAACAATGAAGTTCGTTACTAGATATAAATTATCGCCAAAAGATCTTTGTAAAATTGACATAAACGTAAGTAAGTATCTAAGTAAAGACAAAGAGACTTTGTAACGTGGAATTTGTAATTTCAGTTTTATAGGAACCATTACAGAGTTCAATCTTCATGGGATGTTCCAGGAAATGTCCGTTTGATAGACAAGCCCGTTTTGATCATGGACAGATTGGAAATTTGAATGTTCTTAATTAGAAAATTTGTTACTTCATCGTTTTATCTGGGTACTTAAATAAAGTACGTATGCTACTGTCGAAGGTGTTTTTTTTTAAAAAACGAAAAATTAATTGTGACATTTTGTCACATTTTTCTATGACGTCACAGTGCGCTTTTTCATTTTCATACAAATTCCAAAGCCATTTCGTGTTTTGACGTTAAGTAAAAGATAACTGATTTGACTAGTAGGAAATTACGAGGGAAATCGTAACAGATAGACAGAGGTACTTTCGCATTTATAATATTAGTACGGATTCTATGCTCCTACATGGATAACACTGCTATCCTTCTTTGCTTCGTTGCATTTGGTTGAACAACATTACATTCTTATCACATTTCTTCCCCCCCACGATAGCACTTCCTGATTGATTTACAGCGGTACACCACGTTACCCTAGCTTTATCTTGCAATTAACTCTGACTTCAGATGTAATCCCGATCTCGGAACAAGCTTGAACGACGATCTCACAATATAAATAGTATTTTACCGCGATAGAACAATTTTATCTGGAGAGAATTAAAAACAAAGAACGCGTATAGCCGAAATTTTAAAATTCGATCGTCTTAATAACATAGCTAACGAAAGTATCTTAACAGGGTTTCTTCCGTATTTTCATTCCGACCCCGGATTTCCATGGAAAGCTTTTCAATGAAGCATTTTTCAGGCTACGTTTCTCAAAAACAATTCAGATGGCGCTGTACAGATTTATCTTCGTTCAAACTTCTTATTTCACGGATAACAGACATAATACGAGTATTATGCATGTTTTATATTTGTTTTTGAATATCAATGATGACCCTTTTTATTACACCCAGACACAATTTTTGTTGTTATCAAAATAAAGAGAAGCAAAATATAGGTAGCAACATAGTTCTATACATAATGTGATCCAAATATCACGCAACAATTATTTTTCTGTAAGCTTCTGCCATTTACATTGTATTTTTGAAAAATTATGTACTCAAGCAACGGGAATATTAGGTAACTCGTGTTAAAACTATACAACGCCATCTATATTGTTTTTGGGGATTGTAGCTTCTAAAGTCCCTCATTAGGTTTAAGACAAGATTATTAAGTACATTCTACAGGATTTTATAAAGTTTTTAAAGTTATTGCAAATATATATGCGCTATGCTGGTCTATCGACAGATCATTGTTTTTTGTAAGGTGTAGGTTGGTGGCTCTGCATCTTAGTTGATTTTCTAATATTCTTAATATTTATTGTTATCATTATTTATTTTCTTTTTATTAACACTGTGTTAAAGTTTATTTTATTCGTTCTTCATGTACGTAATGTCGTGTCGTAACACGTAACACCTTGTATCTTTCCACATTCGTGTTTTCTTATTCGATATTCGTTCTTGTATTTGTAAGTGTTCGCTGTTAAGAGGTTTAAGGTACGTCAGACGGTGTCTGACAATGAAAAAATTTATCGCACTCGTGTGTTTTCATTTTGTAGAATATTATAATTTTAGATTTATTACTAAGTTAGGTTAGGTTATGCGAAAGCGTCCCCGCAGCTTGGCATAACGTCGGTGAAACGTAAATCGGGGGGTTTTAGTCGGTGCGAGCATAACCCTCTCGCTGCCCCGCGGCGGGACGGTATGCGATAGACGATTCCCCTCGACAAAAAAAAGGTAAGTTAGTCAGATGCCGGCGTGGCAGACCGAGGCGGAGATGGCGTTTCCCTGGAAGGCTGGCCGGAGGAAGCACTGGAGAGACTTGAGAGGGAGGCCTTTGCCCAGCAGTGGAACACTTTAGGCTAGGCAAGATAAGTTAAGACTAAGTTAGGCAGGTGCCCAGAAGGTATTCGTATTAAGCAGAATCACCAGTTTAGTACAATCAGTGATTACATTTCAATAAAGACAACATTTTAGAACATTTTATTTGTTTTGTATGTTGTGTGCAATAAAGTATATTTGATTTGATTTTTTTTTAGATAAGGTTATCTAAAAAACCCGTTCCGTTCTTTGACAGGTGTCAAAGAACGGAACGTCACGGTGTTGCATAGTGATGTATCAGTCTAGATTTGGCTGATCAATTATTTTCTATCTAACAGAAGTATGCTTTTCTTCCTTAAAATTATTTCAAGAATTAAAAATGATGAGAGAAATCCTTATTGGGAAGGGTCAGTTAGTATTTACTACTAGTTACTTAAACATGAGTGTCTTGCAGTCATACGTGGTATGAAATCTGTCATGAAGACTTATGCGTATTTTTTATTAAAAATACTAAGTTACTTAACTTCTTAAAACAGAGATTTCCAGGTACAATAGTCAAGCAATGGGATTTGGATCTTCTACTTAAGACCTCACAACTACCTACTCCGGCCATGTAATTGGTGCTATTCAAGGCATATCTACAAAATATTATACTTCTTCTTCTATCGTGTGGGTTGTGAGGTGAATTACCAACCTCATCAACCCTGGTGTCAGGGTTACTATTGAGCCGCCAAAGGCCCCTGACATGACTCATATAACGACTACGTACTTACATCAGTAAGTAGTAACCGGGACCAACGGCTTAACGTGCCTTCCGAAGCACGGATCGTCATACTTTCAGACAATCAGGTGATCAGCCTGTAATGTCCTAACTAGGTAAAACTAGGGACCACAAAGAATTATACTAAAAAGTGTAAGAATTTTACACAACGAAATAATTTCCTACGACAGTTAAAAATTGAACGGTGATTTGTCAAAAATACAAAATGTTCACAAGTTCCTAGTTTTACAACCTCACAACGTCTCCCATAAGAGTTCTAACAATTTTTACAGTCCCAACTTTCCTCAAAATAAGGTCACAGTAGCTTTAAAAATGTAACTGTCACAGGCATAAAGGGAAGAACACAAAACACGCTAAGTTGAACTTTATGAGCAATAAAATACGGTTTGTTTGTGATTAATAAACTTTCTTGAAACTGTACAGAATTGCAAAGTATACCAAACTTTGAATGGTTAGGTTTAGAGTTTGGAGTCGTGTTTTATGCATCCTATAATATAGCAATATTAGGGATGTTACAAATTTAATAATCATTGCTACTATAGAATTTTAAGTATATAAGCTCATAACTATGTTCATAATAGGGTAAGTCAGAGGTACAAAGTATCCACACTTCACCGAGCTCTGTCTGTTAGACCATGATATCAGCCGTCTATGATGGTCAAGCCAAGTGAGTTGATCTTCTATCATGTGGGTTGTAAGGTGGAGTACCAACCTCATCAGTCCTGGTGTCAGGGTTACTATTGAGCTGCCAAAGGCCCCTGACATGGCTCATGTAACGACTACTTACTTACATCAATAAGTAGTAACCGAGACCAACGGCCTTCCGAAGCACGGGTCATCTTACTTTCGGACAATCTGGTGATCAGCCAATAATGTCCTAATCAAACTAGGGACCACAAAGTAATTTTTGTGGTATGTTTCGACTGGGCATCGAACCCGGGACTTACGGATCGTGAGCTTAACGTTCAACAACTGGACTATGGAGGTCGTGGACCACGGAGGGAGTTGATGGAAATTGCACTTCAGAGAAATTAATAGCTCATTGGTGCAAGTGAGGTACTGCGGAACGAAAAAGTAGTTTCACAAGCGCAAAATGTATGGCGTTTCCCATAAAATGCTTGAAGAATAGCGGTTCTATTCCGAGGTAATGGAAAGAGGGATTACCCTGAAGCGTGAGTTAAACTCCTTGATTTATTTTTACGAGATGAACTAAACCGAGTCTAGAACCAAATTCTATTTGGATTGCGGTTCTAGGTTTAGCCTGATCCCGCTTCCGACTTTGTAAGTGATTATTTTTATGTTAAATTGGATTTTTTCAGTGGAAAAATGCTAGTAATGCTGCTAATGTTGATGGTAGGGCTGGCAGAGAAAGAGCGAGAAGGACTTACGATGACCAAATTGGAGATGTCCTTAGAAAAGGTTTAATACGATCTACTTGAGGAGCTCGGTGGCGCAGCGGTAAACGCGCTCGGTCTGCGATTGTTGAAGTTAAGCAACTTTCGCAAAGGCCGGTCTTAGGATGGGTGACCACAAAAAAAAAAGTTTTCATCTCGAGCTCTTCCGTGCTTCGGAAGGCACGTTAAGCCGTTGGTCCCGGCTGCATTAGCAGTCGTTAATAACCACCAATCCGCACAGAGCCCGCGTGGTGGTTTAAGGCCCGATCTCCCTATCCATCCATAGGGAAGGCCCGTGCCCCAGCAGTGGGGACGTTAAGCAGTGGGGACGTTAATGGGCTGATGACGATCTACTTTGAACCGGTGTGCGTGTATGAAGCGATTGATGAATGTGGAGGAAGCAAGAGAATTGTGTCAGGATCGAAGCAAATGGAATTCTATAGTCTCTGCTTACCCCGGTGGGAAATAGGCGTGAGTTTATGTATGTATGTATGTAAAAATGCTACAAAATAAGTCACGTTTGTCATCCCTAATGTAAATAAGGAGCTGAACCAGGAAATACATTTTTACGCCGCAAATGGCATTGACTACTCTGCCAGACAAAAATGGCCGATAATAATGGATGATATGAAATTAATTTAAATAATAAGTAAAAGACAAATTGCACTTTGTATTAAAGCACAAGTTACCAGTATGTGTTTCATGATCCACTGAATAAATATATGTAATTTTTTTTTGAGTTTAATATAAAGCTCAACATGTATTAATTAATTAATTATAGCAGTAAAATAATGTACCTGTATATGTATGTAATGTACTGTGTATGTTATTTGTACTTTTTTTAAATCATCATCACTAATTTAAGAGCCACGCTCTTGTCAGTGTAGCATTCTCCATGCTACTTTAACTTACTTACTTTTTACTTTCTTTTTAAATACCTTTTAAAATCCTTAATTGTGTTTGTTATATACGCCGTAATTGTCATATATTTGTCACAATATCGTAACCTAAATAAGGTATATTTAAATAAATATGATGTGACCGTACGTAATAAGATTATAATCATGAGAATTAGGCGAAATGCGTAGCCAGTGTGCTCAGCCAAGTTGCAATCGATTACGAATAACGTCAGATTTTATTTTTACCGACTTCAAAAAAGGAGGAGGTTCTCAATTCGACCGTATATTTTTTTTTTTTTTTTATGTTTGTTCGGGCATATCTTCGTCGTATATGAACCGATTTTGATAATTCTTTTTTTGTTTGAAAGGAGATATACCCAAGGGGGTCCCATGTCAAGGAAGTCAGGATCTGATGATGGAAGACCAGAGAAATCGAGGGGAATTTTCAAAAATCGTAGGAGCGACTAGTGCGTTTGTAAAGTCATATTGATCGGATCGATCTTTAGGCTTCGGGAAAACTTCCCGGCCTTCGAAAACTGGTCAGCATCAGGAAGATACCCTATGGCCTGGCAAAACTATACAACCTGGAGCAATTTTTCTTTCACGAAACGTATTTAAATCTTGATCAAATCCAATCGCCAGTGCAAAAAAACAAAATGGCGGAAAAAAAAGATGGCCGCCATACAAAATTTTGTCGATTTTGGAAGAAGCCCGTTTGGGTAAAAATAATGTATGGGGCGCTTACTCAAAACGTCATGTAGAGTACGGAAATACTTTCTGATCACCAAAAACTGCTCCGCATCAGAGAGATACTCTACGGCCTGGCAAAACTATCGCACGTGAACCAATATTTCTTTGAGAGCACTTATTTAAATCTTGGTCAAATTCCATAGCGCGTAAAAAAAAACAAAATGGCGGAAAAACAAGATGGCCGCCTTACACAATTTTGTTTTTTCAGAAAATGTCTCGGGATATAAAATATATATCGGGGTTGTGGTCGGATCGTCATGTTAAGTATGGAAATACTTCCCGATTTTCGAAAACTGCTCCGCATCAGGGTGACACCCTACGGCCTGGCGAAACTATCACACCTGAACCAATTTTTCTTTCACGAAACCTATTTAAATCTTGGTCGAATTTAATGGCCGGTGAAAAAAATACAAAATGGCGAAAAAACAAGATGGCCGCCATACAAAATTTTGTTTTTCCAGAAAATGTCTTGGGGGTAAAAATGATGTATAGGCGTGTGATCGGAACGTCATCTTTGAAAACTGCTCCCAATCAGGGAGACATCCTACGGCCTGGCAAACCTATTGCACCTGGATTTTGTTTGTTTCCACGACACCCATTTAAATCTTGGTCAAATTCTGTCGCCGGTGAAAAAGAACAAAGTGGCGGAAAAACAAGATGGCCGCCATACGAAGAGGGACAGTTTCGAATAAACAGGACACGCGAGCTGCTTTAGCAGCGAGCGAACCACGCGAAATCTACTGTATCTATATGTATGCGTGAGTGTGTATGATAGCAGCTTCCACTGACAACCACATGTGTGTATGTACACATACACATGTGTGTGTGTGTGCGTGTGTGTGCGCGCGTGTGTGTGTGTGTGTGTGTGTGTGTGTGTGTGTGTGTGTGTGTGTGTGCGTGTGTCTGTGTGTGTGCGTGTGTACGTGCGCGTGTGCTCGTGTGCGTTAGCGCGTGTGTGAGTGTGTGTGTGTAAACATGTTCATCAATAATAATTGTGATCACTACTAATAATATATTATATTATTATATATGAATATAAATCAGACAATCTGTCTGTCTGCATCCTTGCTCGGTCTAACCATCACTTAAAATCGTAAAATAAAATAAAATTTTTAACAAAAAAAAACCGACTTCAAACGCAAAACTAAAAAGCAATAAATAAATTTACTTCGCACAAAGTAATAAGTACGTATTTTCAATTAGTTAATTATTTTATAATTCTGAAGTCGGTGCCAAGTAAATGCTACAACAACCCTACTACAATATCAAATTACTATGTACACACAATATTGTTTAATACCTATATCAAAGCAATTACAAAACAATGTCAAACAAAAAATTACAAAACAATCAGTATTGAAAAATATATGAATCGGTACTTCGTTGTAGCATTTCCTTGGCACCGGCTTCAGATTTATAAAATAATTAACTAATTGAAAATACGTACTAATTACTTTGTGCGAAGTAAATTTATTTATTGCTTTTTAGTTTTGCGTTTGAAGTCGGTTTTTTTTTGTTAAAAATTTTATTTTCTTCTTTTTTAGACGTGACTTCTTGTATGACGTTGCCAAAGATGGCAACAACTACCTACTTTGCCGGAAAGTGCAAAACGACAGTGTAATCAAATATACCTGAAAAAGGGCAACAGTTAGTAACTAGACGGAGGACAGGAGTTCTAGTACGGCTTTGAAATAGACTACTCTGGGCGACGTCTCACGCGTCAGACAGAGTTCCGCGGGGCAGAAAGCAAGAGAAAAACCACTGCTCTATTTTTTCCTAAAAAATAGAATGAAGGATGCGACACTGGCAAGAGCGTGGCTCTTAAATTAGTTATGAATCAAATATAATTCCATCATAAGATATATGAAATTGATATTATTATGTTATGTAGCACTCTTTATTCGATTACAATGTCAATCTCCAGTACTCAGCTGTAAAGCGCATGTTTATATTATTTTGAACCACTTTCCTTTTTGAAATTGGAACAAAAGTGTTCTCTCCAAAAGCCTAACTAACTCACCATCAGTTAGTTATATTCATAATTAAACTAAATGTGTAATTTAACCTTAATTATAGTTAATGATACCCTTTTGTTGGAACAGTAACAATCGCTAGAATTTGGGGGAATGAGGATTACTGAAATGAAAATCGGCTTAGTTAAAGATTAAATATGAATAGGCGTGCCGCCTGTTTTGGGGTACGGTCCAATTTAGGGGCACTAGCGTTTGACGTCGCAAAATATCCTATAAATAGCAGTCCATGTCTTTATAATGCAATACAATACAGTCATGGGTGGAGGGGTGGGGTTGGGTGCTGTAGTCATGGGGGGGGGGGGGCTGTAGTCAGGTGGGGGCTTTACAACTGTACAACTGTTAATTTTAAAATGAATTAATAACCCGCGAATTATATAGGCATTTCGCTGTTATGCAATCCGTTTTATAAGTCAACTTATTTCTGTCGGGTTATTGGCCAATATTAAATTGCGCGAGGGTTTTTTTTTTTAAATTTCCGCCTAAAATTTACGTGTGTTCCATAAATTTATGCCTGTCAATTACCCGTCCCTTTCCTTTTCAGCGGATAAGAAAATGACAGGTATAACTTGAAATAAAATTAGACGGTATGTACCGGAATCAGCACCATTAGCATATTTATTTAATCAATGTATGTTCAGGGCGAAGAATAAACATACACGAATCGGGCGGGCCTATATGTACACCTTGTCCCATAGCAAATAGGGACACGATCGTAGGTAATTGGAGCCCCAAGCGCCTTGAGACCCTATAATCCCTCGTTTTGGATTAAAATATCAGATCCGAGCCTGTACCGACGTGGCAGGGGCTTTGCGATAAAAACAATTTAATGCTAAATGTTATATCGTACAAGTCAACTCGACACTTTGAGCCTTTCTCGCGTGGGTTGTGAGGTCAATGACCGATGTCATCAATACTTTTTAATAACAATAATAAAACTATCGTTTTAAACGATAAAGCCAATATTTGCCATATACCTAGTTAAGTTCAAATCAAATCAAATATACTTTATTGCACAGAACTAAGTTTCAACAATCAGACATAACACATGAATACTGGGGGGTTAAAATAGCCACATCGAAGCAATTCATATAAGAACGCAATATTGATATTTGACAATTGTTTGCATCGCGCACTTACTTTTATATGCGCAAATGTCAAATTGCAATATTGCTTTCTTAGATGAATTGCTTCGATGTGGCCATTCAGTACAATTTCAATTTCAAGTTCAAGAGAACTTTTACCTTTATAAAGAAAGATCTTTATATAAATAAAATAGTTATATTTTATTTATTTTGGTGCAATAAAGTACATTTTTTGCATTGCATTTGTAATGTACAGAATTGCGAGACAGACTCAATGATTGGTATTCCAATGAAACTTATCACTTTATTATGGATTCAGTTATAACTCAGCCGTTGGAATGAATCATGGATCGATTACGTAAACGTTTTCTATAACCCTTTTTAGTGAGAGATTGATAGACACCTAACTCTTCTTCACCCTAAGGTTGCCTGGCAGAAATTGCTGTTTAGCAATAAGGCGGCCTATTGTGCTTATGTTTTATTCGAATGTTTATGTCCTTTGTATACTGGGTGTTAGTGACATCGTAACGAATACTGAGGGGGTTGATTCAGACCATGATTCTGAGTTAAAATCAAGTGGAATTTTCCGTCGCAAAATTCATGATTTTTTTTTAGTTTTTTTTAAAGTATTTTCAATTCTATACTTTTGCGATGGAAAATTCCACTTGATATTAACTCAGAATAATCAGATGAATCATCCTTCTCAGTATCCGTTACGATGACACTTACACCCTGTACAAGTACATACGGTAGCCATATAAGTAGGTATCGGTGTTAGTGACACCGTAACGAATACTGAGGGGGATGGTTCAGACAGAGAATTTCGTGTCAAAAAATTCATGAAAATTTTTCTTTTCTTTTTAATTATTTTCCAATCCATACTTTTGCGACGGAAATTTCTACTTGATATCAACTCAGAATCATGGCCTGAACCACCCCTCAAAGTTTTCGTTACGATGTCACTAACACTCTGTATGTTGTTGTGCAATAAAGTATTATTGATTGATAGAATTCTGCTCAGATAATATACACAGAGAGTGCACATTGTCTAATACCTATGTTACAGAAGACGCGAATATATCTTAATCAAAATAACGACATAAGTACCTGGTTTTGATGCAGGTAAAAGCATTCTATATTTTGTTCTAGCCCCGATACCGATCCCTCCGGCGTGATCGATGATTTCCCTCTTTCACCGCTTATCGCTATCGGCTCAGTAGAGGCGATTCTTTTTTTCAAATATAATCCACTTAGACGAAGCCCCGAGCCAGGTTCGCGACCAACAGGGCAGTCTAAGGCCTATTGTCTTAAATATTGTACCGGGTGAGAGCCCTCAGTGCACCTTTGTCTGGCCAAGTAACATGCTATAAAGTCTACGATAAGACACGTCAAAAATACTTCTGCCACTCGAAATAAGTGTTTTTCTTGCATTAACATTAATTATTTTCATGCATGCAAAAACCATGAGGAAAAGCCCATTTTATGGCCGTATAATACAAAGTTATTTTTTAATGTTATACTCGGATTTTCCCGTGGGAAAACGCAGCGAAGACGTCATCTGTTAAACTTCTAAGGCAAAATGCAAATACCCATACAAAATCAGACGCAGACACGTAGCGAATTCCCAATTTTTAACATTGTAAGAGGTTTTATTCTCAGAAAAGGGTTCTGCAAAATGTTCTCCAAATCGAAAGTCCGCTTTGTAGACTCTTCGAAGCGTAAGAATCCAATATAAATCCGTATAGAGGCCAGAAGATCTTCAAATCGCGTTTCGTTCGATTTGCTTATGTACCTTCCTATGTTCTATCGCTATTGATATATGAGTAGAAGACACTACATGAAAAGAATCGTTTCATACTCAAGTCCAAAACCCCTATTATGGTGAATAAATCCACATCACACCCCGGACACTCCATACAAACCACCTCGTTGTACACAGACACCATACATTGACGTTATCATACACGCGCATCTGTTTGTGTGACGTCTGACGCCATACGATTCAACTCATTAACTATATTTGGGGGGGGGGGGGGGGGGGAAGCGGAGAAAGAGAAAGTTGAAAATATTTTATCATTCGTCAAACAAAAAAGATAGAAAGGTACAATTCATCCAGCCAGCATTCTCATCTCACATCAAAAGTTCCCGATAAAATACCTACACACAGATAAGATATAGAACATTCGTATTCACAAGGTCCACCGGATGCTGCGCAACGACGTCATCTACAGATATCCGGTTAGGGCGAGGATCGCGTCATTTGATTTCCGGTG
This sequence comes from Pectinophora gossypiella, assembly GCF_024362695.1. Classification (NCBI taxonomy): domain Eukaryota; kingdom Metazoa; phylum Arthropoda; class Insecta; order Lepidoptera; family Gelechiidae; genus Pectinophora; species Pectinophora gossypiella. Next base: position 3,154,026 of record NC_065414.1, on the reverse strand, counting down.
TCTCTATCGACTCGATTCCTTTGCCTACTCCTTAACCCCCACATCAGAACCTACCAAAATAACCACCCGGCATTGACATAGGGGTCGACAACTCGAGACGATATGGTGGAATTATAGTAAAATGTTTATATGTGTATAGGTACCTCAGTTGTCTTGTAAGATGAATGAGGAAATTAGATTTGGAATAAGTTTACAAATGATCCGTAGAACGGTATTACTTCGTTTAAAATGAAATCTCCTCAGTACAAATGTAATATAAATAAATATATCCTTCTTCACATCATAACATATTTTTTTTGGTGAATAATATTAATAAGAATATATTATTATTTTACAACCTGAAACGAAACGCAGTGCAATTTATCCGATCTGAAGTTCGAAACTGCCAAATCGACGTAAAACAAAAACTATTGGAGAGCATCGAAAAGTTTGGAAGACAATCACATTGGTGTTACAAGAAATTCCACTTTCCAAGTTTTACTTCTACATTCTTCATTGTGAATCTCTTGTGGGTTAGATACAAAGTTAATTGAGAAAATTTGTATATATTTTTTTTGACGATTTTTTTTTTCTTTATCGATAAAGGGACTGTGTCCTTTTTAAACCCTGACGCATCGCAAGATGTCTCATAAGTGTCTATCCGTCTGCGCCATCACAGCTCCAGAACAGTTATTCCGGTGTGGATGAGATTTTTTTGTTTGATTCCAATTCCACCTGGTATAGGCGAGAAGGTTTTTAGATATGATTAAAAGATCCAAGGTCGGATAATGACCAGGTGATCTTAGGAACTCGACAATTAAATGCCGCAAGACCCCCAAGTTTTGTTTGATTTCTCTTGATCAGCACTTTGGTTTTAGTTGGTTTTTGTTGGTTAGTATTTAGGGTATGATGATGATCAGATAGTCATAAGAATATAACATTGAAATGACTGCAATTATTTATTCGTAGCTGCAATTAATGAAAAGCGACTGCGAATTGTTTTCTGATTATTGTTGTAACTGACTGATCACAGCATCACAGCACCAAAATCCGCCAACATGGGACCACCCTGGCTAGCAGCCTCGATTCTATACGGGAGTAACTGGATTGGGCACACCTGCCCTTTGAATTAGACCTCTTAGTGGTCACATAAAACTCATACATTCAATGGGTGACCGTAAACGAGATTTTTAAAATATTTAATTAGGCGTGGCATACGATCTACTCTGAACCGGCGTGCGTGTATGAAGCGATTGATGAATGTGGAGGAAGCAAGAGAAGTGTGTCAGGATCGAAGCAAATGGAATTCTATAGTCTCTGCTTACCCCGGTGGGAAATAGGCGTGAGTTTATGTATGTATGTTAATTAGGCATGTTTCGGCGGCCGTAAACAAAACTGTATTTTCAAGGGCGACACTGTGAGTTCTTGCACCACCTAATTATTTTTCTAGGACCTCCACTGCAATCAAACTATGCCTATTACGGGTGAAGGTTACACCTGTCTATTCGGTCATCATCAGAACATCTTCGCAAGTAAAACACATAATAACGGGTTCTTACCGCGTTTAAAGTGGGGATATGAGAGTCCCGATATTTCGACACTGTTGCAAGTGCCATGATCACGGGATGACTGATGAGATTGGAGTGGAGTAGGTAGATCCATAATTTTCTACGGGCAGACATAACCGCATAAACTTAAAACAATGTATTTTCGCAAGTATTCAAAGACTAATATTTTATTGAATTTAGGAGTATACATAAGTACTTCCATAATAATTGGATCTTAGTTCTTCTTTGATCAAGGGTAAATGTCAAAAGTCACGGGTAAGGAAAGCATTTAACCCGGGTGTATGTTCAGGACTTATGCCTTTCTGTCTAGTGTGGCAGTGTGACAGACCTTTATATCCGGGTACCCGAGGTTTTGAGCATTTGTGCGGAATTACAAGTATTTTCGCTATGGCGGCTAAGAGAGATGAAGCAAAAGATGAAAGTAGTAAGTTGGTAGAATTATAATGACTTTAAAATTATTATTTATTTTTGAGTATTGAGCTCTTTCGCAAGACTACGTATTCTAACATAACCACTGTGCAAATTATTATTTTTTATTTATTCGAAAAACAAGACTATGAAGCGGAATGTGTGACATGACATAAGCTTACGACTATATTTCTAAAACGGCCAATCTTCGTCAGCCATTTTTAACTGGCATGTAATAGAGGGCAAACCTATTGCTATCCCGTGATATGAATTAACTATGCAAACATGAATTCAAACCACCTTACAAATAAAAAATAAACCAGGGATGAACGTGGGTTTAAGTTTATTATTATTATTGCGTATGGCAGACAAAAATAAAATATCCTGCGTGGATCCAGCTGAAGCTCCCCTAACCAAGTCTCTGCCGCATCCGTCACACAATGCAGCTCGGCTATGCCACTTGGGAACCGGTGCAGAGCGCACTCGTTCACTATGTGAGATATGGTTTGATCCGGGTGACCACATTCACAGTATGGCGACTCCTTTAAGCCCCATTTATGTAGGTGATCGTTTGACTTTCCATGGATGGTCCTACACCGGTTCTGTGGGTTTAAGTATTTGACAGCCAAGCAAAGTTCAATCGAATTGTATGATAATTGGATTCAATTTTGCTTGGCTGTCAAATACTTAAACCCACGCTCATCTCTGGTTTATTTTTTATCTGTAAGGTGGTAAAGGTCGAATTTAGTGGTTTAAAGTCTAAGCCGGTATTCAATCTCGTTTCCGGCGAAGTAGTTAATGCCATTTGTGGCAATCTAGGTCACGTTTAAAAAGAAATATGTTAATGATCTGTGATGTACTGACACATTCTTCGAACAGGGGATTCCACGGATTCAAAAATAACACAACAATAGAACATAAGCTCATGACTATTATCTCAATTGGGAGAACTACATCCATCGCAAGATGAACTAATTATCCACACCTCATCTTTTTATTAGACCAACGTGATAGATAGCGAGCCGTGTCGCCGTCTATAATGGTCGAACCAACTGTGCTAGTGAAACTAATATACTCAATGAAACGGTATTTGCATTTTTATCAATCATATCTGACATGACATAAAACCATAAGCAAACAACATAGATATACCACAGGTCTCCCTAAATCTGGTAATAAGCTACTATTGGTCTCTTGTTACTGAGGTCTGCAGCATCTGGTCGACGTGCCTCTTGCAGGTCTCGGCGTCACCCGTTCTCATCAGATAGTGCTCCGGCCCCGGTACTCTCACAACCTCGCCAAATTTCCATCTCTGGGACAGGTCCGTATAGTTTCGGACCTGTACCCTCTAGCCTAAACAGAACACCCTCGTCTGCTTTATAATATACTTTTTCTACTCCTCTACTTTAATCTGGCATTTAAATAACCAAAAAGTCTAATATAAGTACATACATAATTAAACTCTTTGAAAAAGTGTACGCTCTATGGCCTATAAAAGCATTGTTTACAAAGTGTAACTGTACTATAATGTCGCCAAAAAAGCATTGTTGATGTTTTTTTTTTGACCTGGAAACTGGCACCTTTACTTTGTTTGGTGCCATAGATATACTATAAAAAAAAAGTATACATTTGCCGCCATTTTCCCGCGCGTTGGAAAATAAATTGGAAAATTTTTGTTTCATTTAAAATTACGTCGTCGTAGAAAAAGTATTGTATGCAACGTTGTATAACTAGGTCAAAAAATGCTCGTGGCGTCTCTTATTGCGATGTTCGCCAAGGCTCACATCGCAACTCACGCCACTCGCATTTTTTGACCCTTCTTATACAACTGTTGCATAAAATACTATAATAAAACGGCATTTGCATTTTTATCTATCATATCTGACATGACATAAAACCATAAGCAAACAACATAGATATACCACATAAACAAAAAGTTTAAGTTATAACCTGCACTCTAAACGCGCCTGGGTGTTTTTTTCCAAGCTATTTCGAACACTTTGCCCAACACTAACCCAACAGGAACATGCAGCAAGCAAAGACGGAAGGCTGTGCAATAAATCTGGTGCATACGACAGCAAAGTCATATCCTTATTCTGATGGCACTACAGCCGAATTTACGACGCGACTTCTGTGCAGACTTTTAAGGTCGTATGAATAATTTCGGCTGGGCAATGTTTCTACAAAGTTGTGCTGTATGAGACTTTGGTTGTCTGTGACGATTCTATTATAAAGTCCTTTATTTGAATTCCTGAGGTCTTTGATCCTTGCGTCGTTGCCATGAATAGCGATTTGGAATTCGCTTTTTAAAATTTGAAATATAGGTTTGCATTTGACCGAAATCTCAGATGTGGTTGAAGGTGGACGTTTATGTAGTAAATGCCTATTCACTCTGGTTTTGAAGAAGAGTGAACAGCTACAGAGAAATTAGTGGTGCGAGGGAGTATGCAGTCACCCCGGCAGTTCGTATACCACGGCAGTGTGGTGAACTTGCATAGTACATACAAAAGTCTGGATCTCTTTTCCACCTTCACTAACAGAATTCAATATTTAGAAACATAATCGACCGTAATCCTTATCAGAGCGCAGAACCCCAAATCTTCAGACTTGCAGCCACTCTTTGTAAGACCTTTGGTTCTTACCAGGAGGAGAGATGTTGGCGTCAGATCTGGCAGCTATAGTTGCCTAGGTTTGTTGATTATGAAGTAAGGTTTTTTTATATTATAATTATTTTGTGTTCTTATTAAGTATATATTATTAATTAGCGACCCGCACCGGCTTCGCTCGGGCGCAATGCTGAGGAAAAAAATAAATTATTTACGACATCACATTAAAAACCTCAAAAATAACAGTATTTCTCCATTATTTAATGGGTGTTATTATACTTACATAATACATAAACCTTTCTCTTGAATGACTCTATCTATCAAAAAAACCGCATCAAAATCCGTTGCGTAATTTTAAAGATTTAAGCGTACATAGGGATATAGGGACAGAAAAAGCGACTTTATTTTACATTATGTAGTGATGATTCACAGAAAGTCCTGTTTCATTTCGGTCGCTGACATCGATTTTAAAACAATAACGCGGATAATTACTTTTGTACCTACAAGTTTTCAAACTATTACTCCATTAAGGTTAGAAAGTCATATTTACGACATGTCAAGTCAAAGGAATATTTCTTGAGGTTATTGACCCTCCCGTCTCTTACAAATCGGAGATGTTTGCATTGCGAGTATTTCTGGATTTACCAATCCTACTAGTCTACGAGTCGCAAAATTCTGTATTCAACCAGTGGTTTGCGGTCGTTCACCTTTACATCGTTTGTAAACTATTCAAATTATCTCTAATGCGTTTACTTTGAGCCTTGTACTCGATACAGTACATATATTATACAAGTCTCTCGTCTGAAAGGTCATTGTACCCACTTAAGAAAACTTACATAAAACCCCCGTATTGTATCTCTCTTACTAACCATGGCTCCCCAATATGTGCAAACTACGGCTAATGCAAGAAACCATATATAATTAAATAAAAAAAGAAATCAATATATGAATAACTGTTTGCACACAATACACGATAGAAGACAGTCATTTTTATACGGAAAGAAGAAGCGCGCCAATAGGCAGCCTTATAGCTAAACATTTTTTTCTAACGTGACTTATCATCATCACCAGCCCATTAACGTCCTCACTGCTGGGGCACGGGTCTTCCCTATAGATGGATAGGGAGATCGGGCCTTAAACCACCACGCGGGCCCAGTGCGGATTGGTGGCTATTAACGACTGCTAATGCAGCCGGGACCAACAGCTTAACGTGCCTTCCGAAGCACGGAGGAGCTCGAGATGAAAAGATTTTATTTTTCTGTTGTTGCTTAACTTCAACAATCGCAGACCGAGCGCGTTTACCGCTGCGCTACCGAGCTCCTCAGTTGCTTAACTTCAACATACGTGACTTATAGTAATTGTAGATTGGCCGCAAATGGTATTACCCACTTTGCCGGACAAATGGGGAGCGCTGAGTTAAGACAACAGGCCTGAGGGTGTCCAGTTGCTATTGGTGTTTATTCCAATACACACCATCTAATTTTATTTCAAGTTATACCTGTCATTTTCTTATCCGGCGAAAAGGAAAGAGACGGGTATACGACAAGAAATTGAAGTTTATGGTACACACGTCAGTGTTAGGCAGAAATTTAAAAAACCATTCTAAAATTTTATACTAGCCAATAACCCGACAGAATTAAGTTGACAGCACACGTCAAACGGGGTGCATATCAGAGAAATGCCTATTTTAAGTCATCCGTCCCTTTCCTTTTCGGAGGATAAGTAACTTAAAATAAAATTAAGAGGTGTCTGCAGGAATCGGGGTCATTGTATTGCTAAACACAAGGACTACTTTCATACTACCAAGTAACATTAGGAGTCACCATCACCTCCGATCACCGCCTAATGGACCTAAAGCGTTAACCAATTTCTATGTCAGCCAAAAGCTACTCACTATTCAAATCTTCTCACGAATTCCTGGTACACAGTGCATCTCAAGTAGGTATCCTACAGGCTCCTTTGCATAGAAACATTTGTCTGTTGTTACTGTTTAAAATACAAGACAAATAAAACTCACGGTTCTGCTCCCTATCGGGGTAGACATATAGCCAAATGCGCATAGCGGCAGGAAACAAAAATCTTACCGTGTGCAATCTAATGCATAAGTGCGAGTAGTGAGTGCTTGCATAATGTATCTCAATACATTTCGCGTGTTTTCTCTCTTACTTTTAAGTAGACTAAAGTAAGACTAAAAGAAGTAAGACGGAGGCAAGTCGGCGGCGATACGAATTCCTTTTTACGCCAATATTATAACTTACTAAATGCCCACCCAGCTATTAAATGGTCATACTAAACATTGTTCAACTTTTATAATCATTGCAAATTAACAAGTACCTACAAACTATTTAAAGATCTTGTATTTTTTATAATCGTACCTCATCATCACTAATTTAAATGAGCCACGCTCTTGCTGGTGTAGCATTCTCCGTGCTACTTTTTTAGGGAAAAATATGGCAGTGGTTTCCCTCTCGCCTTCCGCCCAATTGTACCTATTTATTCATTTTCTTATTGTCGTATAAATATATTCTCTCATGCAGCTATTACCAACAAGACCAGTATGTCTAGTATTAAACCATTTCACCGTTTAATATATTAATCCGAAGCAATTCAAAGGCTTGCTCAGCTATATAGCTCTCCGCCACTTGCATAAACTCCGTCTGTGATATTCTGTGATATTTTAACAAAGATTTATGCTCTCCTGTCGTCTGTGTCCTTTATATGCGGCTGTACGTTCAGAGAAGCGGTTATACGCCTTTGTTTTTATTTCAGGTTAGAATGTGAGGATATATTCACAATGCAATTACATGCTTGTCTGTCTGGGTTGATTTTTTTGGATCTTTTGTTCCGGATAGTATTAAAGGTATTCATATTTTCTGGCCCTGTTTTATTTTCTGGGGAGCAAATAGAAAGTAAAAATCTACAGGAAGGCCCTTTTAATATGATTGATCATTATATTTTGGGCCATAACCCCACAGGGCTGATGATACAAATAATTTTTTTTTCCTCTCAGACGACGCCCTGAGCCGAGGTTCGCGCCCAACTGGGTACCCTCAGGCTGGCCTGTCGTCTGAAACGTTGTACCGGGTGAGAGCCTTCAGCGCTTCCCATTTGTCCGGCGAAGTAGTTAAAGCCATCTGCGGCAAATCTACAACAAGTCACGTGAAAAAAATAAACAAAAAAATCTAGCTATTAAGTCTTCATTCATACTAACCCTATGGATGTGTTCCATACTTTGGATGTGTTAATGTCTGAAATAAATATTTGAATTTGATGTTATTTTAGGACAAAAATATCAAGAGTAGCGAGTAAGTACGATGTCGGTTGACACTGTCAGGTCTTAAGCAGTATATTCACACAGTGGTCGCTGGTTCTTATTATATCTGGTTGCAACGTGAATGCAATTATTATGCTTGTCCTTTGCGGTTTAATTATTGCGTCGTAAAGAAGTTGTGCGACTGCATTTTAATTTTGTTGAAAAAGTGGGTTTGGAGTAGGTTTTTGTTGGCCTTTGCAGTTTTATAAGACCTTTTGTATCACTCAATTTATTGCATAACGAAACAACTTGGCTTACGCAAATCAAAACATTGTAAAACTTAGTAATACATATGTTTAATTTTCTTTAATTACTTATCTTAATCCAGAATCCAGAATGCTGTTGTTGGATCCAGGATGTTTTAAAGAACTCTGGCGAGCATGCATGCAGACTTTGATGAGAGTGGGGGAAGCGAAGGTGTGTCAGGATCGTAGTAAGTGGAATTCCGTGACCTCTGCCTACACCAACGGGATATAAGCGTGATCTTATGTATGCATCTATGTATGTATACATGTCTCAACTAAATCTGATACAATTTATACTATGTATTGACATAAGTGGTGACTAACATTAAACCGTGTTCAACATAACATAACATAACAAATTCTTTATTGCACAAACAGGAAAAAAACAAAACAAAAGAGAAATAGAATTAAACGTAAAGAACTAAATAGATTTTATTCTCAATTATTATTGATAACCAGAAAGAGTAAGAGAAAGGAGAGATGATAGGACTCTTGATAAGACACGATGAATTTAGTAAAAACATTATTGAAGGGAAGATAAAATGAAATAGAGGAAAGGGGTGACCAAGAAGAGCTTACATGCAACAAATGAAAAAGAAGGCGAACGTCGTGTCTTATAAAGAAGTCTCAGACAAGAATGGAGAATACTGTACCGAAAACAGAGATTATGGAGAAGATTTAATTCCTTCGCTTTTCATACTTTCAGAACAGAATCTCGTCAATCACAATTCACTGAAATCTCAAGATTCATTCAAGTGAGCGCTTTCAACAATTTCAGCTGTCAATTGAAAGCAGGGAGTAATTCCAAGTAAAGCATCCGAGTGCAATTCTGATGTGGTCTTGGAGTTTCTAAGCGATAAATTTTGCAAATGCTACACCATTTAGGAGATTTGCACGCTTTAAACGGGGTGTTAGAGGCAGGGAGGGGTATAACGGGGATTTTGAATTTTAATACATGCGCGCTGGTCCAGAGTGGTTTATAGATACTAAGCCTTCTTTTAGGACATCACCAATTTGGTCAATGTTAAAAATCTCTGTAACTGAACGTCTTATCCCATTACCTACTTACTGGAGAGTAAATATGTAATCATTTACGATTATCCTGTCTAATCCGTAGTCTAGGTTGTACTATCTTGTCCTAAGAAGTGATTAGTGTAGGATTCCGGTAATTAATAACTTTGGTGCCGCCCTAAAACCACGCCTAAATCCTTGAGATTTTGCTGGGTCTCTGATCAAATTAGGTATTACGAATTTACGAGTACTAACTTGTGAGTCAAAGTGCGTATAAATGCATAAGTAAATGTATAAGTGTGTAATAAATGTTTCTTTCTTTCTTTCTTTCTTTCTTTCTATATGTGAGTAATCTAAATGAAGTAGCTTTTGAATTTCGAATGTATGTTTATTATTTATTAGTATTAGTATTATTATTATTTATTTACATTTCACGACATTACAGTGCAGAAGCGCCAATGAAGAAGTGCATAAGTGAAACTTTGATAATAATATAATCTGGCTTAAGAAACTTAAATTAAGTACAAGTGAGGTAGGTAACGACCTCCATGGTCCAGTGGATGAGCGTTGGGCTCACGAAGAAAAATTTGGTTTTTTTTTTCTATTAAAAAAAGCTTTTTCGAGAAAATAAAATATTTTAAGAGGTATAAAATGAGTTAAGAGGTATAAAATGAGCATCTGGTGAAGGGGCCACACGTTGGAAATCAATTGTGAAGAGGGGGTTTGTCCTAACCGCGTAACACGGGAGTACGAAAAAGTCTACGTATCTATGAAATACGTTTCGGAAGCAGAACTTATAGTTCCTAGATCGGTCCTATGGTAGTCACCTAGAGGTAGGCAAGCTATCCAGAAGCTTGGATTCTGAGTACAACGATACATATGTGTGTAATCTTCTTATTAGAATCTAATAACAATGTCGATACCGCGTTCTCATAGACTACTAACGCCATCTATTGGCGTGGCGCATGGACTATTTTACATAGTTGTGTTACAATCTGTATTTTTTTTATTAAATACTTTTCCGAAAGCTGTCAAGTAGCCAATGGGCTGCGGATCTTGTGGATTACTCGCGACTCTGCTTACATTAAGGATAACGTTTGTGAGTTTTTCTACGTTTGAATATCGAATAAACTACGAATCCAACCCTCTCAATTTCCGTCAGCACATATTAAGTTGGCTATCAAAAATGGGTCCATGTATCTGCATGTGACATGGAGCGCAATTTATCAGGCCCGTTTCCACTTCCACTATTAATTAAATGTCATTTTGCCCAACATAAAGTTAATTACGCTGTGAATATTATGCCTGAGACAGCGGAAACGATATAAGTTTTGATGTCATTATATAGTTAACATCAATTACCTACATCAGAAACAGCTTCCGTGGTCTAGTGGTTAGAGCGTTAGGCTCACGATCTGGAGGTTCGGGTTCGATTTCCGATGGGGACATTGTCGAAATTACTTTGTGAGACTGTCCTTTGTTTGGGATGATTCCGTGCTTAGGAGGGCCGTTGGTCCCGGTTACTACTAATTGATGTAAGTGAGTAATCGTTACATGAGCCATGCCAGGGGACTTTGGCGGCTTAACAATGACCCTGACACCAGGATTGATGAAGTTGGTAATTCATCTCACCACACGATAGAGAGAGAGACTGTTATACTTACTGAGAAAGGAATAGCTAAGTAGGTACCTAAAGAAAAAGAAAAATACTAGCTTATTCTGATTTGTAAGTACGTATTATTTTAGCATACGATGAACTTTATACCTGCACTAACGATTCAAACTGCATTTTCCTTTCAAAGAGTAGCAATCCGTTTACAAAAGGCCTTCATCTGCATCCATTACTTCCAATGAAAACATGTCGAGGGTCTGTTTGATTGATTGACTGGCTAGGCTGAATAGAGGATTGCCTTGGTCAAACGGTTGAGAGAAAAAAACTAACGTATAACTTTTTAAATTTCGAAACTGCATCGAATGTGGTCGACGAGGCTTTTCAGCGGGAAACGGGAACGGGACAGTTGCTTTCTTCATTGAGTAATCTAAATAATTAATACGAAGTGGTGTTTTGTGGTTAATGATCGCATTAAGTTAGTCGGAAGACATTCGCGAGTGTTATTATATTGGAGTATTCAATGAACAAAGTGTATCTGCCTATTTTCGCTTCGTGCTGGGAAGCCGCTTCATAACTCAAAAGTTTATGCGGACTTTTGAGTTAATTCGTTTGGGGTTCGGAGTAGGAGTCTACTCCGAGGGTGGGGGCTTAGGTTTCATCATCATCACCTTTCATCATTTCATTAATCATCAAGAAAAAAAATACGTAAGACATGGCTGTATGGGCATAGTTCCCGTTGCCTTAACCTTCGGGGAAAAACAAAACAAAAAAAAAAAAAAAGAAT